>NC_079212.1:68714436-69331936 GCF_029633865.1 Lampris incognitus | reverse complement strand
ATTTGTGGACCCAGTGTGTGGACCTGGTGTGTGGACCCGGTCTGTGGACACGGTGTGTGGACCTGGTGTGTGGACCTGGTGTGTGGACACGGTGTGTGCACCTGGTATGTGGACACGGTGTGTGGACCTGGTGTGTGGACCCGGTCTGTGGACACTGTGTGTGGACCTGGTGTGTGGACCTGGTGTGTGGACACGGTGTGTGCACCTGGTATGTGGACCTGGTGTGTGGACCCGGTGTGTGGACCCGGTGTGTGGACCTGGTGTGTGGACCTGGTGTGTGAACCCGGTGTGTGGACCCGGTGTGTGGACACGGTGTGTGGAGCTGGTGTGTGAACCTGGTGTGTGGACCTGGTGTGTGGACCTGGTGTGGGAACCCGGTGTGTGGACCTGGTGTGTGGACCTGGTGTGTGGACCTGGTGTGGGAACACGGTGTGTGAACCTGGTGTGTGAACCAGGTGTGTGGACCTGGTGTGTGGACACGGTGTGTGGACCTGGTGTGTGAACCTGGTGTGTGGGCCCGGTGTGTGGACCTGGTGTGTGGACCTGGTGTCTGAACCCGGTGTGTGGACCCGGTGTGTGAACCCGTTGTGTGGACCCGGTGTGTGGACACGGTGTGTGGACCTGGTGTGTGAACCTGGTGTGTGGACCCGGTGTGTGAATCCAGAGTGTGGACCTGGTGTGTGAACACGGTGTGTGGACCTGGTGTGTGGACACGGTGTGTGGACCTGGTGTGTGGACACGGTGTGTGCACCTGGTGTTTGGACCTGATGTGTGGACCCGGTGTGTGGACACGGTGTGTGGACCTGGTGTGTGGACCTGGTGTGTGGACACGGTGTGTGCACCTGGTATGTGGACCTGGTGTGTGGACCCGGTGTGTGGACCTGGTGTGTGGACCCGGTGTGTGGACCCGGTGTGTGGACCTGGTGTGTGGACCTGGTGTGTGAACCCGGTGTGTGGACCCGGTGTGTGGACATGGTGTGTGGACCCGGTGTGTGAACCTGGTGTGTGGACCCGGTGTGTGGACCCGGTGTGGGAACCCGGTGTGTGGACCTGGTATGTGGACACGGTGTGTGGACCTGGTGTGTGGACCCGGTCTGTGGACACGGTGTGTGGACCTGGTGTGTGGACCTGGTGTGTGGACCCGGTGTGTGGGCCCGGTGTGTGGACCTGGTGTGTGGACCTGGTGTGTGAACCCGGTGTGTGGACCCGGTGTGTGGACACGGTGTGTGGAGCTGGTGTTTGAACCTGGTGTGTGGACCCGGTCTGTGGACACGGTGTGTGCACCTGGTATGTGGACCTGGTGTGTGGACCCGGTGTGTGGACCCGGTGTGTGGACCTGGTGTGTGGACCTGGTGTGTGAACCCGGTGTGTGGACCTGGTGTGTGGACACTGTGTGTGGAGCTGGTTGTGAACCTGGTGTGTGGACCTGGTGTGTGGACCTGGTGTGTGAACCCGGTGTGTGAATCCAGTGTGTGGACCTGGTGTGGGAACACGGTGTGTGGACCTGGTGTGTGAACCAGGTGTGTGGACCTGGTGTGTGGACACGGTGTGTGGACCTGGTGTGGGATCCCGGTGTGTGGACCCCGGTGTGTGAACCCGGTGTGTGGACCCGGTGTGTGGACACGGTGTGTGGAGCTGGTGTGTGAACCTGGTGTGTGGACCTGATGTGTGGACCTGGTGTGGGAACCCGGTGTGTGGACCTGGTGTGTGGACCTGGTGTGTGGACCTGGTGTGGGAACACGGTGTGTGAACCTGGTGTGTGAACCAGGTGTGTGGACCTGGTGTGTGGACACGGTGTGTGGACCTGGTGTGTGAACCTGGTGTGTGGACCTGGTGTGTGAATCCGGTGTGTGGACCCGGTGTGTGAACCCGGTGTGTGAACCCGGTGTGTGGACCCGGTGTGTGAACCCGGTGTGTGGACCCGGTGTGTGGACCCGGTGTGTGGACACGGTGTGTGGACCTGGTGTGTGAACCCGGTGTGTGGGCCCGGTGTGTGGACACGGTGTGTGGACCTGGTGTGGGAACCCGGTGTGTGGACCTGGTGTGTGGACCTGGTGTCTGAACCCGGTGTGTGGACCCGGTGTGTGAACCCGTTGTGTGGACCCGGTGTGTGGACACGGTGTGTGGACCTGGTGTGTGAACCTGGTGTGTGGACCCGGTGTGTGAATCCAGAGTGTGGACCTGGTGTGTGAACACGGTGTGTGGACCTGGTGTGTGGACACGGTGTGTGGACCTGGTGTGTGGACACGGTGTGTGCACCTGGTGTGTGGACCTGATGTGTGGACCCGGTGTGTGGACACGGTGTGTGGACCTGGTGTGTGGACCTGGTGTGTGGACACGGTGTGTGCACCTGGTATGTGGACCTGGTGTGTGGACCCGGTGTGTGGACCTGGTGTGTGGACCCGGTGTGTGGACCCGGTGTGTGGACCTGGTGTGTGGACCTGGTGTGTGAACCCGGTGTGTGGACCCGGTGTGTGGACATGGTGTGTGGACCCGGTGTGTGAACCTGGTGTGTGGACCCGGTGTGTGGACCCGGTGTGGGAACCCGGTGTGTGGACCTGGTATGTGGACACGCTGTGTGGACCTGGTGTGTGGACCCGGTCTGTGGACACGGTCTGTGGACCTGGTGTGTGGACCTGGTGTGTGGACCCGGTGTGTGGACCCGGTGTGTGGACCCGGTGTGTGGACCTGGTGTGTGAACCCGGTGTGTGGACCCGGTGTGTGGACACGGTGTGTGGAGCTGGTGTTTGAACCTGGTGTGTGGACCCGGTCTGTGGACACGGTGTGTGCACCTGGTATGTGGACCTGGTGTGTGGACCCGGTGTGTGGACCCGGTGTGTGGACCTGGTGTGTGGACCTGGTGTGTGAACCCGGTGTGTGGACCTGGTGTGTGGACACGGTGTGTGGAGCTGGTTGTGAACCTGGTGTGTGGACCTGGTGTGTGGACCTGGTGTGTGAACCCGGTGTGTGAATCCAGTGTGTGGACCTGGTGTGGGAACACGGTGTGTGGACCTGGTGTGTGAACCAGGTGTGTGGACCTGGTGTGTGGACACGGTGTGTGGACCTGGTGTGGGATCCCGGTGTGTGGACCTGGTGTGTGGACCTGGTGTCTGAACCCGGTGTGTGGACCCGGTGTGTGAACCTGGTGTGTGGACCCGGTGTGTGGACACGGTGTGTGGACCTGGTGTGTGAACCTGGTGTGTGGACCCGGTGTGTGAATCCAGTCTGTGGACCTGGTGTGTGAACACGGTTTGTGGACCTGGTGTGTGGACACGGTGTGTGGACCTGGTGTGTGGACACGGTGTGTGGACCTGGTGTGTGGACACGGTGTGTGCACCTGGTGTGTGGACCTGATGTGTGGACCCTGTGTGTGGACACGGTTAGTGGACCTGGGTTGTGGACCTGGTGTGTGGACACGGTGTGTGCACCTGGTATGTGGACCTGGTGTGTGAACCAGGTGTGTGGACCTGGTGTGTGAACACGGTGTGTGAACCTGGTGTGTAGACCTGGTGTGTGAATCCAGTGTGTGGACCTGGTGTGTGAACCCGGTGTGTGGACCCGGTGTGTGAACCCGGTGTGTGGACCCGGTGTGTGGACCCGGTGTGTGGACACGGTGTGTGGACCTGGTGTGTGAACCTGACGTGTGGACCTGGTGTGTGGACACGATGTGTGGACCTGGTGTGGGAACCCGGTGTGTGGACCTGGTGTGTGGACCTGGTGTCTGAACCCGGTGTGTGGACCCGGTGTGTGAACCCGGTGTGTGGACCCGGTGTGTGGACACGGTGTGTGGACCTGGTGTGTGAACCTGGTGTGTGGACCCGGTGTGTGAACCAGGTGTGTGGACCTGGTGTGTGAATCCAGTGTGTGGACCTGGTGTGTGAACCCGGTGTGTGGACCCGGTGTGTGGACCTGGTGTGTGGACACGGTGTTTGGACCTGGTGTGTGGACACGGTGTGTGCACCTGGTGTGTGGACCTGGTGTGTGGACCCGGTGTGTGGACCTGGTGTGTGGACCCGGTGTGTGGACCCGGTGTGTGGACCTGGTGTGTGGACCTGGTGTGTGAACCCGGTATGTCGACCCGGTGTGTGGACACGGTGTGTGGACCCGGTGTGTGAACCTGGTGTGTGGACCCGGTGTGTGGACCCGGTGTGGGAACCCGGTGTGTGGACCCGGTGTGTGGACATGGTGTGTGGACCTGGTGTGTGAACCCGGTGTGTGGACACGGTGTGTGGACCTGGTGTCTGAACCCGGTGTGTGGACCCGGTGTGTAAACCCGGTGTGTGGACCCGGTGTGTGGACACGGTGTGTGGACCTGGTGTGTGAACCTGGTGTGTGGACCCGGTGTGTGAATCCAGTCTGTGGACCTGGTGTGTGAACACTGTGTGTGGACCTGGTGTGTGGACAAGGTGCGTGGACCTGGTGTGTGAACCAGGTGTGTGGACCTGGTGTGTGAATCCAGTGTGTGGACCTGGTGTGTGAACGCGGTGTGTACCCGGTGTGTGGACCTGGTGTGTGGAAACGGTGTGTGGACCTGGTGTTTGGACACGGTGTGTGCACCTGGTGTGTGGACCTGATGTGTGGACCCGGTGTGTGGACATGGTGTGTGGACCTGGTGTGTGGACCTGGTGTGTGGACACGGTGTGTGCACCTGGTATGTGGACCTGGTGTGTGGACCCGGTGTGTGGACCTGGTGTGTGGACCCGGTGTGTGGACCCGGTGTGTGGACCTGGTGTGTGGACCTGGTGTGTGAACCCGGTGTGTGGACCCGGTGTGTGGACACGGTGTGTGGACCCGGTGTGTGAACCCGGTGTGTGGACCCGGTGTGTGGACCCGGTGTGGGAACCCGGTGTGTGGACCCGGTGTGTGGACATGGTGTGTGGACCTGGTGTGTGAACCCGGTGTGTGGACACGGTGTGTGGACCTGGTGTGTGGACCTGGTGTGTGAACCCGGTGTGTGGACCCGGTGTGTGGACCCGGTGTGTGAATCCAGTGTGTGAACCCGGTGTGGGAACCCGGTGTGCGGACCCGGTGTGTGGACCTGGTGTGTGAACCAGGTGTGTGGACCTGGTGTGTGAATCCCGTGTGTGGACCTGGTGTGTGAACCCGGTGTGTGGACCCGGTGTGTGGACACGGTGTGTGGAGCTGGTGTGTGAACCTGGTGTGTGGACCTGGTGTGTGGACCTGGTGTGGAAACCCGGTGTGTGGACCTGGTGTGTGGACCTGGTGTGTGGACCTGGTGTGTGGACACGGTGTGTGGACCTGGTGTGTGGACCTGGTGTGTGAACCCGGTGTGTGGACCTGGTTTGTGGACATGGTGTGTGGACCTGGTGTGTGGACATGGTGTGTGGACACGGTGTGTGGACCTGGTGTGGGAACCCGGTGTGTGAATCCAGTGTGTGGACCTGGTGTGTGAACCCGGTGTGTGGACCTGGTGTGTGGACCTGGTGTGTGGACACGGTGTGTGGACCTGGTGTGTGAATCTCGTGTTTGGACCTGGTGTGTGAACCCGGTGTTTGGACCTGGTGTGTGGACCTGGTGTGTGAACCAGGTGTGTGGACCTGGTGTGTGGACACGGTGTGTGGACCTGGTGTGTGAACCAGGTGTGTGGACCTGGTGTGTGAATCCAGTGTGTGGACCTGGTGTGTGAACCCGGTGTGTGGACCCGGTGTGTGGACACGGTGTGGGAACCCGGTGTGTGGACCTGGTATGTGGACACGGTGTGTGGACCTGGTGTGTGGACCCGGTCTGTGGACACGGTGTGTGGACCTGGTGTGTGGACCTGGTGTGTGGACCCGGTGTGTGGACCCGGTGTGTGGACCTGGTGTGTGGACCTGGTGTGTGAACCCGGTGTTTGACCAGGTGTGTGGACACGGTGTGTGGAGCTGGTGTGTGAACCTGGTGTGTGGACCCGGTCTGTGGACATGGTGTGTGCACCTGGTATGTGGACCTGGTGTGTGGACCCGGTGTGTGGACCCGGTGTGTGGACCTGGTGTGAGGACCTGGTGTGTGAACCCGGTGTGTGGACCCGGTGTTTGGACACGGTGTGTGGAGCTGGTGTGTGAACCTGGTGTGTGGACCTGGTGTGTGGACCTGGTGTGGGAACCCGGTGTGTGGACCCGGTGTGTGGACCTGGTGTGTGGACCTGGTGTGTGGACACGGTGTGTGGACCTGGTGTGTAGACCTGGTGTGTGAACCCGGTGTGTGAATCCAGTGTGTGGACCTGGTGTGGGAACACGGTGTGTGGACCTGGTGTGTGAACCAGGTGTGTGGACCTGGTGTGTGGACACGGTGTGTGGACCTGGTGTGTGAACCTGGTGTGTGGACCTGGTGTGTGAATCCAGTGTGTGGACCCTGTGTGTGAACCCGGTGTGTGGACCCGGTGTGTGAACCCGGTGTGTGGACCCGGTGTGTGGACCCGGTGTTTTGGACACGGTGTGTGGACCTGGTGTGGGAACCCGGTGTGTGGACCTGGTGTGTGGACCTGGTGTCTGAACCCAGTGTGTGGACCCGGTGTGTGAACCCGGTGTGTGGACCCGGTGTGTGGACATGGTGTGTGGACCTGGTGTGTGAACCTGGTGTGTGGACCCGGTGTGTGAATCCAGTCTGTGGACCTGGTGTGTGAACACGGTGTGTGGACCTGGTGTGTGGACACGGTGTGTGAACCAGGTGTGTGGACCTGGTGTGTGAATCGTGGACCTGGTGTGTGGACACGGTGTTTGGACCTGGTGTGTGGACACGGTGTGTGCACCTGGTGTGTGGACCTGATGTGTGGACCCGGTGTGTGGACACGGTGTGTGGACCTGGTGTGTGGACCTGGTGTGTGGACACGGTGTATGCACCTGGTATGTGGACACGGTGTGTGGACCTGGTGTGTGGACCCGGTCTGTGGACACTGTGTGTGGACCTGGTGTGTGGACCTGGTGTGTGGACACGGTGTGTGCACCTGGTATGTGGACCTGGTGTGTGAATCCGGTGTGTGGACCTGGTGTGTGGACCCTGTGTCTGGACCCGGTGTGTGAACCTGGTGTGTGAACCCGGTGTGTGGACCCGGTGTGTGGACCTGGTGTGTGGACCCGGTGTGTGGACTCGGTGTGTGGACCTGGTGTGTGAATCCGGTGTGTGGACCTGGTGTGTGGACCTGATTTGTGGACCCAGTGTGTGGACCTGGTGTGTGGACCCTGTCTGTGGACACGGTGTGTGGACCTGGTGTGTGGACCTGGTGTGTGGACACGGTGTGTGCACCTGGTATGTGGACACGGTGTGTGGACCTGGTGTGGGGACCCGGTCTGTGGACACTGTGTGTGAACCTGGTGTGTGGACCTGGTGTGTGGACCTGGTGTGTGGACCTGGTGTGGGAACCCGGTGTGTGGACCTGGTGTGTGGACCTGGTGTGTGGACCTGGTGTGGGAACACGGTGTGTGAACCTGGTGTGTGAACCAGGTGTGTGGACCTGGTGTGTGGACACGGTGTGTGGACCTGGTGTGTGAACCTGGTGTGTGGACCTGGTGTGTGAAACCAGTGTGTGGACACGGTGTGTGGACCTGGTGTGTGAACCCGGTGTGTGGGCCCGGTGTGTGGACACGGTGTGTGGACGTGAACCCGGTGTGTGGGCCCGGTGTGTGGACACGGTGTGTGGACCTGGTGTGGGAACCCGGTGTGTGGACCTGGTGTGTGGACCTGGTGTCTGAACCCGGTGTGTGGACCCGGTGTGTGAACCCGTTGTGTGGACCCGGTGTGTGGACACGGTGTGTGGACCTGGTGTGTGAACCTGGTGTGCGGACCCGGTGTGTGAATCCAGTCTGTGGACCTGGTGTGTGAACACGGTGTGTGGACCTGGTGTATGGACACGGTGTGTGGACCTGGTGTGTGGACACGGTGTGTGCACCTGGTGTGTGGACCTGATGTGTGGACCCGGTGTGTGGACACGGTGTGTGGACCTGGTGTGTGGACCTGGTGTGTGGACACGGTGTGTGCACCTGGTATGTGGACCTGGTGTGTGGACCCGGTGTGTGGACCTGGTGTGTGGACCCGGTGTGTGGACCCGGTGTGTGGACCTGGTGTGTGGACCTGGTGTGTGAACCCGGTGTGTGGACCCGGTGTGTGGACATGGTGTGTGGACCCGGTGTGTGAACCTGGTGTGTGGACCCGGTGTGTGGACCCGGTGTGGGAACCCGGTGTGTGGACCTGGTATGTGGACACGGTGTGTGGACCTGGTGTGTGGACCCGGTCTGTGGACACGGTGTGTGGACCTGGTGTGTGGACCTGGTGTGTGGACCCGGTGTGTGGACCCGGTGTGTGGACCTGGTGTGTGGACCTGGTGTGTGAACCCGGTGTGTGGACCCGGTGTGTGGACACGGTGTGTGGAGCTGGTGTTTGAACCTGGTGTGTGGACCCGGTCTGTGGACACGGTGTGTGCACCTGGTATGTGGACCTGGTGTGTGGACCCGGTGTGTGGACCCGGTGTGTGGACCTGGTGTGTGGACCTGGTGTGTGAACCCGGTGTGTGGACCTGGTGTGTGGACACGGTGTTTGGAGCTGGTTGTGAACCTGGTGTGTGGACCTGGTGTGTGGACCTGGTGTGTGAACCCGTTGTGTGAATCCAGTGTGTGGACCTGGTGTGGGAACACGGTGTGTGGACCTGGTGTGTGAACCAGGTGTGTGGACCTGGTGTGTGGACACGGTGTGTGGACCTGGTGTGGGATCCCGGTGTGTGGACCTGGTGTGTGGACCTGGTGTCTGAACCCGGTGTGTGGACCCGGTGTGTGAACCTGGTGTGTGGACCCGGTGTGTGGACACGGTGTGTGGACCTGGTGTGTGAACCTGGTGTGCGGACCCGGTGTGTGAATCCAGTCTGTGGACCTGGTGTGTGAACACGGTGTGTGGACCTGGTGTATGGACACGGTGTGTGGACCTGGTGTGTGGACACGGTGTGTGCACCTGGTGTGTGGACCTGATGTGTGGACCCGGTGTGTGGACACGGTGTGTGGACCTGGTGTGTGGACCTGGTGTGTGGACACGGTGTGTGCACCTGGTATGTGGACCTGGTGTGTGGACCCGGTGTGTGGACCTGGTGTGTGGACCCGGTGTGTGGACCCGGTGTGTGGACCTGGTGTGTGGACCTGGTGTGTGAACCCGGTGTGTGGACCCGGTGTGTGGACATGGTGTGTGGACCCGGTGTGTGAACCTGGTGTGTGGACCCGGTGTGTGGACCCGGTGTGGGAACCCGGTGTGTGGACCTGGTATGTGGACACGGTGTGTGGACCTGGTGTGTGGACCTGGTGTGTGGACCCGGTGTGTGGACCCGGTGTGTGGACCCGGTGTGTGGACCTGGTGTGTGAACCCGGTGTGTGGACCCGGTGTGTGGACACGGTGTGTGGAGCTGGTGTTTGAACCTGGTGTGTGGACCCGGTCTGTGGACACGGTGTGTGCACCTGGTATGTGGACCTGGTGTGTGGACCCGGTTTGTGGACCCGGTGTGTGGACCTGGTGTGTGGACCTGGTGTGTGAACCCGGTGTGTGGACCTGGTGTGTGGACACGGTGTTTGGAGCTGGTTGTGAACCTGGTGTGTGGACCTGGTGTGTGGACCTGGTGTGTGAACCCGGTGTGTGAATCCAGTGTGTGGACCTGGTGTGGGAACACGGTGTGTGGACCTGGTGTGTGAACCAGGTGTGTGGACCTGGTGTGTGGACACGGTGTGTGGACCTGGTGTGGGAACCAAGTGTGTGGACCTTGTGTGTGGACCTGGTGTCTGAACCCGGTGTGTGGACCCGGTGTGTGAACCCGGTGTGTGGACCCGGTGTGTGGACACGGTGTGTGGACCTGGTGTGTGAACCTGGTGTGTGGACCCGGTGTGTGAACCAGGTGTGTGGACCTGGTGTGTGAATCCAGTGTGTGGACCTGGTGTGTGAACCCGGTGTGTGGACCCGGTGTGTGGACCTGGTGTGTGGACACGGTGTTTGGACCTGGTGTGTGGACACGGTGTGTGCACCTGGTGTGTGGACCTGGTGTGTGGACCCGGTGTGTGGACCTGGTGTGTGGACCCGGTGTGTGAATCCAGTGTGTGAACCCGGTGTGGGAACCCGGTGTGCGGACCCGGTGTGTGGACCTGGTGTGTGAACCAGGTGTGTGGACCTGGTGTGGGGACACGGTGTGTGGACCTGGTGTGTGAACCTGGTGTGTGGACCCGGTGTGTGAATCCAGTCTGTGGACCTGGTGTGTGAACACGGTGTGTGGACCTGGTGTGTGGACAAGGTGTGTGGACCTGGTGTGTGAACCAGGTGTGTGGACCCGGTGTGTGGACACGGTGTGTGGAGCTGGTGTGTGAACTTGGTGTGTGGACCTGGTGTGTGGACCTGATGTGTGGACCTGGTGTGGGAACCCGGTGTGTGGACCTGGTGTGTGGACCTGGTGTGTGGACCTGGTGTGGGAACACGGTGTGTGAACCTGGTGTGTGAACCAGGTGTGTGGACCTGGTGTGTGGACACGGTGTGTGGACCTGGTGTGTGAACCTGGTGTGTGGACCTGGTGTGTGAATCCGGTGTGTGGACCCGGTGTGTGAACCCGGTGTGTGAACCCGGTGTGTGGACCCGGTGTGTGAACCCGGTGTGTGGACCCAGTGTGTGGACCCGGTGTGTGGACACGGTGTGTGGACCTGGTGTGTGAACCCGGTGTGTGGGCCCGGTGTGTGGACACGGTGTGTGGACCTGGTGTGGGAACCCGGTGTGTGGACCCGGTGTGTGGACCTGGTGTCTGAACCCGGTGTGTGGACCCGGTGTGTGAACCCGTTGTGTGGACCCGGTGTGTGGACACGGTGTGTGGACCTGGTGTGTGAACCTGGTGTGTGGACCCGGTGTGTGAATCCAGAGTGTGGACCTGGTGTGTGAACACGGAGTGTGGACCTGGTGTGTGGACACGGTGTGTGGACCTGGTGTGTGGACACGGTGTGTGCACCTGGTGTGTGGACCTGATGTGTGGACCCGGTGTGTGGACACGGTGTGTGGACCCGGTGTGTGGACCTGGTGTGTGGACACGGTGTGTGCACCTGGTATGTGGACCTGGTGTGTGGACCCGGTGTGTGGACCTGGTGTGTGGACCCGGTGTGTGGACCCGGTGTGTGGACCTGGTGTGTGGACCTGGTGTGTGAACCCGGTGTGTGGACCCGGTGTGTGGACATGGTGTGTGGACCCGGTGTGTGAACCTGGTGTGTGAACCCGGTGTGTGGACCCGGTGTGTGGACATGGTGTGTGGACCCGGTGTGGGAACCCGGTGTGTGGACCTGGTATGTGGACACGGTGTGTGGACCTGGTGTGTGGATCCGGTCTGTGGACACGGTCTGTGGACCTGGTGTGTGGACCTGGTGTGTGGACCCGGTGTGTGGACCCGGTGTGTGGACCCGGTGTGTGGACCTGGTGTGTGAACCCAGTGTGTGGACCCGGTGTGTGGACACGGTGTGTGGAGCTGGTGTTTGAACCTGGTGTGTGGACCCGGTCTGTGGACACGGTGTGTGCACCTGGTATGTGGACCTGGTGTGTGGACCCGGTGTGTGGACCCGGTGTGTGGACCTGGTGTGTGGACCTGGTGTGTGAACCCGGTGTGTGGACCTGGTGTGTGGACACGGTGTGTGGAGCTGGTTGTGAACCTGGTGTGTGGACCTGGTGTGTGGACCTGGTGTGTGAACCCGGTGTGTGAATCCAGTGTGTGGACCTGGTGTAGGAACACGGTGTGTGGACCTGGTGTGTGAACCAGGTGTGTGGACCTGGTGTGGGATCCCGGTGTGTGGACCTGGTGTGTGGACCTGGTGTCTGAACCCGGTGTGTGGACCCGGTGTGTGAACCTGGTGTGTGGACCCGGTGTGTGGACACGGTGTGTGGACCTGGTGTGTGAACCTGGTGTGTGGACCCGGTGTGTGAATCCAGTCTGTGGACCTGGTGTGTGAACACGGTTTGTGGACCTGGTGTGTGGACACGGTGTGTGGACCTGGTGTGTGGACACGGTGTGTGGACCTGGTGTGTGAATCCAGTGTGTGGACCTGGTGTGTGAACGCGGTGTGTGGACCCGGTGTGTGGACCTGGTGTGTGGACACGGTGTGTGGACCTGGTGTGTGGACACGGTGTGTGCACCTGGTGTGTGGACCTGATGTGTGGACCCGGTGTGTGGACACGGTTAGTGGACCTGGTTTGTGGACCTGGTGTGTGGACACGGTGTGTGCACCTGGTATGTGGACCTGGTGTGTGAACCAGGTGTGTGGACCTGGTGTGTGAACACGGTGTGTGAACCTGGTGTGTAGACCTGGTGTGTGAATCCAGTGTGTGGACCTGGTGTGTGAACCCGGTGTGTGGACCCGGTGTGTGAACCCGGTGTGTGGACCCGGTGTGTGGACCCGGTGTGTGGACACGGTGTGTGGACCTGGTGTGTGAACCTGGTGTGTGGACCTGGTGTGTGGACACGATGTGTGGACCTGGTGTGGGAACCCGGTGTGTGGACCTGGTGTGTGGACCTGGTGTCTGAACCCGGTGTGTGGACCCGGTGTGTGAACCCGGTGTGTGGACCCGGTGTGTGGACACGGTGTGTGGACCTGGTGTGTGAACCTGGTGTGTGGACCCGGTGTGTGAACCAGGTGTGTGGACCTGGTGTGTGAATCCAGTGTGTGGACCTGGTGTGTGAACCCGGTGTGTGGACCCGGTGTGTGGACCTGGTGTGTGGACACGGTGTTTGGACCTGGTGTGTGGAAACGGTGTGTGGACCTGGTGTGTGGACACGGTGTGTGCACCTGGTGTGTGGACCTGATGTGTGGACCCGGTGTGTGGACACGGTGTGTGGACCTGGTGTGTGGACCTGGTGTGTGGACACGGTGTGTGCACCTGGTATGTGGACCTGGTGTGTGGACCCGGTGTGTGGACCTGGTGTGTGGACCCGGTGTGTGGACCCGGTGTGTGGACCCGGTGTGTGGACCTGGTGTGTGAACCCGGTGTGTGGACCCGGTGTGTGGACACGGTGTGTGGACCCGGTGTGTGAACCCGGTGTGTGGACCCGCTGTGTGGACCCGGTGTGGGAACCCGGTGTGTGGACCCGTTGTGTGGACATGGTGTGTGGCCCTGGTGTGTGAACCCGGTGTGTGGACACGGTGTGTGGACCTGGTGTGTGGACCTGGTGTGTGAACCCGGTGTGTGGACCCGGTGTGGTGTGTGAATCCAGTGTGTGAACCCGGTGTGGGAACCCGGTGTGCGGACCCGGTGTGTGGACCTGGTGTGTGAACCAGGTGTGTGGACCTGGTGTGGGGACACGGTGTGTGGACCTGGTGTGTGAACCAGGTGTGTGGACCTGGTGTGTGAATCCAGTGTGTGGACCTGGTGTGTGAACCCGGTGTGTGGACCCGGTGTGTGGACACGGTGTGTGGATCTGGTGTGTGAACCTGGTGTGTGGACCTGGTGTGTGGACCTGGTGTGGAAACCCGGTGTGTGGACCTGGTGTGTGGACCTGGTGTGTGGACCTGGTGTGTGGACACGGTGTGTGGACCTGGTGTGTGGACCTGGTGTGTGAACCCGGTGTGTGGACCTGGTTTGTGGACACGGTGTGTGGACCTGGTGTGTGGACATGGTGTGTGGACACGGTGTGTGGACCTGGTGTGGGAACCCGGTCTGTGAATCCAGTGTGTGGACCTGGTGTGTGAACCCGGTGTGTGGACCTGGTGTGTGGAATTGGTGTGTGGACACGGTGTGTGGACCTGGTGTGTGAATCTCGTGTTTGGACCTGGTGTGTGAACCCGGTGTTTGGACCTGGTGTGTGGACCTGGTGTGTGAACCAGGTGTGTGGACCTGGTGTGTGGACACGGTGTGTGGACCTGGTGTGTGAACCAGGTGTGTGGACCTGGTGTGTGAATCCAGTGTGTGGACCTGGTGTGTGAACCCGGTGTGTGGACCCGGTGTGTGGACACGGTGTGGGAACCCGGTGTGTGGACCTGGTATGTGGACACGGTGTGTGGACCTGGTGTGTGGACCCGGTCTTTGGACACGGTGTGTGGACCTGGTGTGTGGACCTGGTGTGTGGACCCGGTGTGTGGACCCGGTGTGTGGACCTGGTGTGTGGACCTGGTGTGTGAACCCGGTGTTTGACCAGGTGTGTGGACACGGTATGTGGAGCTGGTGTGTGAACCTGGTGTGTGGACCTGGTCTGTGGACATGGTGTGTGCACCTGGTATGTGGACCTGGTGTGTGGACCCGGTGTGTGGACCCGGTGTGTGGACCTGGTGTGAGGACCTGGTGTGTGAACCCGGTGTGTGGACCCGGTGTTTGGACACGGTGTGTGGAGCTGGTGTGTGAACCTGGTGTGTGGACCTGGTGTGTGGACCTGGTGTGGGAACCCGGTGTGTGGACCCGGTGTGTGGACCCGGTGTGTGGACCTGGTGTGTGGACACGGTGTGTGGACCTGGTGTGTGGACCTGGTGTGTGAACCCGGTGTGTGAATCCAGTGTGTGGACCTGGTGTGGGAACACGGTGTGTGGACCTGGTGTGTGAACCAGGTGTGTGGACCTGGTGTGTGGACACGGTGTGTGGACCTGGTGTGTGAACCTGGTGTGTGGACCTGGTGTGTGAATCCAGTGTGTGGACCCTGTGTGTGAACCCGGTGTGTGGACCCGGTGTGTGAACCCGGTGTGTGGACCCGGTATGTGGACCCGGTGTTTTGGACACGGTGTGTGGACCTGGTGTGGGAACCCGGTGTGTGGACCTGGTGTGTGGACCTGGTGTCTGAACCCGGTGTGTGGACCCGGTGTGTGAACCCGGTGTGTGGACCCGGTGTGTGGACATGGTGTGTGGACCTGGTGTGTGAACCTGGTGTGTGGACCCGGTGTGTGAATCCAGTCTGTGGACCTGGTGTGTGAACACGGTGTGTGGACCTGGTGTGTGGACACGGTGTGTGAACCAGGTGTGTGGACCTGGTGTGTGAATCCAGTGTGTGGACCTGGTGTGTGAACCCGGTGTGTGGACCCGGTGTGTGGACCTGGTGTGTGGACACGGTGTTTGGACCTGGTGTGTGGACACGGTGTGTGCACCTGGTGTGTGGACCTGATGTGTGGACCCGGTGTGTGGACACGGTGTGTGGACCTGGTGTGTGGACACGGTGTGTGGACCTGGTGTGTGGACCTGGTGTGTGGACACGGTGTATGCACCTGGTATGTGGACACGGTGTGTGGACCTGGTGTGTGGACCCGGTCTGTGGACACTGTGTGTGGACCTGGTGTGTGGACCTGGTGTGTGGACACGGTGTGTGCACCTGGTATGTGGACCTGGTGTGTGAATCCGGTGTGTGGACCTGGTGTGTGGACCCTGTGTCTGGACCCGGTGTGTGAACCTGGTGTGTGAACCCGGTGTGTGGACCCGGTGTGTGGACCTGGTGTGTGGACCCGGTGTGTGGACTCGGTGTGTGGACCTGGTGTGTGAATCCGGTGTGTGGACCTGGTGTGTGGACCTGATTTGTGGACCCAGTGTGTGGACCTGGTGTGTGGACCCTGTCTGTGGACACGGTGTGTGGACCTGGTGTGTGGACCTGGTGTGTGGACACGGTGTGTGCACCTGGTATGTGGACACGGTGTGTGGACCTGGTGTGGGGACCCGGTCTGTGGACACTGTGTGTGAACCTGGTGTGTGGACCTGGTGTGTGGACCTGGTGTGTGGACCTGGTGTGGGAACCCGGTGTGTGGACCTGGTGTGTGGACCTGGTGTGTGGACCTGGTGTGGGAACACGGTGTGTGAACCTGGTGTGTGAACCAGGTGTGTGGACCTGGTGTGTGGACACGGTGTGTGGACCTGGTGTGTGAACCTGTTGTGTGGACCTGGTGTGTGAAACCAGTGTGTGGACACGGTGTGTGGACCTGGTGTGTGAACCCGGTGTGTGGGCCCGGTGTGTGGACACGGTGTGTGGACCTGGTGTGGGAACCCGGTGTGTGGACCTGGTGTGTGGACCTGGTGTCTGAACCCGGTGTGTGGACCCGGTGTGTGAACCCGTTGTGTGGACCCGGTGTGTGGACACGGTGTGTGGACCTGGTGTGTGAACCTGGTGTGCGGACCCGGTGTGTGAATCCAGTCTGTGGACCTGGTGTGTGAACACGGTGTGTGGACCTGGTGTATGGACACGGTGTGTGGACCTGGTGTGTGGACACGGTGTGTGCACCTGGTGTGTGGACCTGATGTGTGGACCCGGTGTGTGGACACGGTGTGTGGACCTGGTGTGTGGACCTGGTGTGTGGACACGGTGTGTGCACCTGGTATGTGGACCTGGTGTGTGGACCCGGTGTGTGGACCTGGTGTGTGGACCCGGTGTGTGGACCCGGTGTGTGGACCTGGTGTGTGGACCTGGTGTGTGAACCCGGTGTGTGGACCCGGTGTGTGGACATGGTGTGTGGACCCGGTGTGTGAACCTGGTGTGTGGACCCGGTGTGTGGACCCGGTGTGGGAACCCGGTGTGTGGACCTGGTATGTGGACACGGTGTGTGGACCTGGTGTGTGGACCCGGTCTGTGGACACGGTGTGTGGACCTGGTGTGTGGACCTGGTGTGTGGACCCGGTGTGTGGACCCGTTGTGTGGACCTGGTGTGTGGACCTGGTGTGTGAACCCGGTGTGTGGACCCGGTGTGTGGACACGGTGTGTGGAGCTGGTGTTTGAACCTGGTGTGTGGACCCGGTCTGTGGACACGGTGTGTGCACCTGGTATGTGGACCTGGTGTGTGGACCCGGTGTGTGGACCCGGTGTGTGGACCTGGTCTGTGGACCTGGTGTGTGAACCCGGTGTGTGGACCTGGTGTGTGGACACGGTGTTTGGAGATGGTTGTGAACCTGGTGTGTGGACCTGGTGTGTAGACCTGGTGTGTGAACCCGGTGTGTGAATCCAGTGTGTGGACCTGGTGTGGGAACACGGTGTGTGGACCTGGTGTGTGAACCAGGTGTGTGGACCTGGTGTGTGGACACGGTGTGTGGACCTGGTCTGGGATCCCGGTGTGTGGACCTGGTGTGTGGACCTGGTGTCTGAACCCGGTGTGTGGACCCGGTGTGTGAACCTGGTGTGTGGACCCGGTGTGTGGACACGGTGTGTGGACCTGGTGTGTGAACCTGGTGTGTGGACCCGGTGTGTGAATCCAGTCTGTGGACCTGGTGTCTGAACACGGTTTGTGGACCTGGTGTGTGGACCCGGTGTATGGACCTGGTGTGTGGACACGGTGTGTGGACCTGGTGTGTGGACACGGTGTGTGCACCTGGTGTGTGGACCTGATGTGTGGACCCGGTGTGTGGACACGGTTAGTGGACCTGGTGTTTGGACCTGGTGTGTGGACACGGTGTGTGCACCTGGTATGTGGACCTGGTGTGTGAACCAGGTGTATGGACCTGGTGTGTGATCACGGTGTGTGAACCTGGTGTGTAGACCTGGTGTGTGAATCCAGTGTGTGGACCTGGTGTGTGAACCCGGTGTGTGGACCCGGTGTGTGAACCCGGTGTGTGGACCCGGTGTGTGGACCCGGTGTGTGGACCTGGTGTGTGAACCTGGTGTGTGGACCTGGTGTGTGGACACGGTGTGTGGACCTGGTGTGGGAACCAAGTGTGTGGACCTTGTGTGTGGACCTGGTGTCTGAACCCGGTGTGTGGACCCGGTGTGTGAACCCGTTGTGTGGACCCGGTGTGTGGACACGGTGTGTGGACCTGGTGTGTGAACCTGGTGTGTGGACCCGGTGTGTGAACCAGGTGTGTGGACCTGGTGTGTGAATCCAGTGTGTGGACCTGGTGTGTGAACCCGGTGTGTGGACCCGGTGTGTGGACCTGGTGTGTGGACACGGTGTTTGGACCTGGTGTGTGGACACGGTGTGTGCACCTGGTGTGTGGACCTGGTGTGTGGACCCGGTGTGTGGACCTGGTGTGTGGACCCGGTGTGTGAATCCAGTGTGTGAACCCGGTGTGGGAACCCGGTGTGCGGACCCGGTGTGTGGACCTGGTGTGCGAACCAGGTGTGTGGACCTGGTGTGGGGACACGGTGTGTGGACCTGGTGTGTGAACCTGGTGTGTGGACCCGGTGTGTGAATCCAGTCTGTGGACCTGGTGTGTGAACACGGTGTGTGGACCTGGTGTGTGGACAAGGTGTGTGGACCTGGTGTGTGAACCAGGTGTGTGGACCTGGTGTGTGGACCCGGTGTGGGAACCCGGTGTGTGGACCCGGTGTGTGGACATGGTGTGTGGACCTGGTGTGTGAACCCGGTGTGTGGACACGGTGTGTGGACACGGTGTGTGGACCCGGTGTGTGGACCCGGTGTGGGAACCCGGTGTGTGGACCCGGTGTGTGGACATGGTGTGTGGACCTGGTGTGTGAACCCGGTGTGTGGACACGGTGTGTTGACCTGGTGTCTGAACCCGGTGTGTGGACCCGGTGTGTGAACCCGGTGTGTGGACCCGGTGTGTGGACACGGTGTGTGGACCTGGTGTGTGAACCTGGTGTGTGGACCCGGTGTGTGAATCCAGTCTGTGGACCTGGTGTGTGAACACGGTGTGTGGACCTGGTGTGTGGACAAGGTGTGTGGACCTGGTGTGTGAATCCAGTGTGTGGACCTGGTGTGTGAACGCGGTGTGTGGACCCGGTGTGTGGACCTGGTGTGTGGACACGGTGTGTGGACCTGGTGTGTGGACACGGTGTGTGCACCTGGTGTGTGGACCTGATGTGTGGACCCGGTGTGTGGACACGGTGTGTGGACCTGGTGTGTGGACCTGGTGTGTGGACACGGTGTGTGCACCTGGTATGTGGACCTGGTGTGTGGACCCGGTGTGTGGACCTGGTGTGTGGACCCGGTGTGTGGACCCGGTGTGTGGACCTGGTGTGTGGACCTGGTGTGTGAACCCGGTGTGTGGACCCGGTGTGTGGACACGGTGTGTGGACCCGGTGTGTGAACCTGGTGTGTGGACCCGGTGTGTGGACCTGGTGTGTGAACCCGGTGTGTGGACACGGTGTGTGGACCTGGTGTGTGGACCTAGTGTGTGAACCCGGTGTGTGGACCCGGTGTGTGGACCCGGTGTGTGAATCCAGTGTGTGAACCCGGTGTGGGAACCCGGTGTGCGGACCCGGTGTGTGGACCTGGTGTGTGGACCCGGTGTGTGGACCCGGTGTGGGAACCCGGTGTGTGGACCCGGTGTGTGGACATGGTGTGTGGACCTGGTGTGTGAACCCGGTGTGTGGACACGGTGTGTGGACCTGGTGTGTGGACCTAGTGTGTGAACCCGGTGTGTGGCCACGGTGTGTGGACCCGGTGTGTGAATCCAGTGTGTGAACCCGGTGTGGGAACCCGGTGTGCGGACCCGGTGTGTGGACCTGGTGTGTGAACCAGGTGTGTGGACCTGGTGTGGGGACACGGTGTGTGGACCTGGTGTTTGGACCTGGTGTGTGGACCTGGTGTGTGAATCCAGTGTGTGGACCTGGTGTGTGAACCTGGTGTGTGGACCCGGTGTGTGGACACGGTGTGTGGAGCTGGTGTGTGAACCTGGTGTGTGGACCTGGTGTGTGGACCTGGTGTGGAAACCCGGTGTGTGGACCTGGTGTGTGGACCTGGTGTGTGGACCTGGTGTGTGGACACGGTGTGTGGACCTGGTGTGTGGACCTGGTGTGTGAACCCGGTGTGTGGACCTGGTTTGTGGACACGGTGTGTGGACCTGGTGTGTGGACATGGTGTGTGGACACGGTGTGTGGACCTGGTGTGGGAACCCGGTGTGTGAATCCAGTGTGTGGACCTGGTGTGTGAACCCGGTGTGTGGACCTGGTGTGTGGACCTGGTGTGTGGACACGGTGTGTGGACCTGGTGTGTGAATCTGGTGTTTGGACCTGGTGTGTGAACCCGGTGTTTGGACCTGGTGTGTGGACCTGGTGTGTGAACCAGGTGTGTGGACCTGGTGTGTGGACACGGTGTGTGGACCTGGTGTGTGAACCAGGTGTGTGGACCTGGTGTGTGAATCCAGTGTGTGGACCTGGTGTGTGAACCCGGTGTGTGGACCCGGTGTGTGGACACGGTTTTGGGAACCCGGTGAGTGGACCTGGTATGTGGACACGGTGTGTGGACCTGGTGTGTGGACTCGGTCTGTGGACACGGTGTGTGGACCTGGTGTGTGGACCTGGTGTGTGGACCCGGTGTGTGGACCCGGTGTGTGAACCTGGTGTGTGGACCTGGTGTGTGAACCCGGTGTTTGACCAGGTGTGTGGACACGGTGTGTGGAGCTGGTGTGTGAACCTGGTGTGTGGACCCGGTCTGTGGACACGGTGTGTGCACCTGGTATGTGGACCTGGTGTGTGGACCCGGTGTGTGGACCCGGTGTGTGGACCTGGTGTGAGGACCTGGTGTGTGAACCCGGTGTGTGGACCCGGTGTTTGGACACGGTGTGTGGAGCTGGTGTGTGAACCTGGTGTGTGGACCTGGTGTGTGGACCTGGTGTGGGAACCCGGTGTGTGGACCCGGTGTGTGGACCTGGTGTGTGGACCTGGTGTGTGGACACGGTGTGTGGACCTGGTGTGTGGACCTGGTGTGTGAACCCGGTGTGTGAATCCAGTGTGTGGACCTGGTGTGGGAACACGGTGTGTGGACCTGGTGTGTGAACCAGGTGTGTGGACCTGGTGTGTGGACACGGTGTGTGGACTTGGTGTGTGAACCTGGTGTGTGGACCTGGTGTGTGAATCCAGTGTGTGGACCCTGTGTGTGAACCCGGTGTGTGGACCCGGTGTGTGGACCCGGTGTGTGAATCCAGTGTGTGAACCCGGTGTGGGAACCCGGTGTGCGGACCCGGTGTGTGGACCTGGTGTGTGAACCAGGTGTGTGGACCTGGTGTGGGGACACGGTGTGTGGACCTGGTGTTTGGACCTGGTGTGTGGACCTGGTGTGTGAATCCAGTGTGTGGACCTGGTGTGTGAACCCGGTGTGTGGACCCGGTGTGTGGACACGGTGTGTGGAGCTGGTGTGTGAACCTGGTGTGTGGACCTGGTGTGTGGACCTGGTGTGGAAACCCGGTGTGTGGACCTGGTGTGTGGACCTGGTGTGTGGACCTGGTGTGTGGACACGGTGTGTGGACCTGGTGTGTGGACCTGGTGTGTGGACACGGTGTGTGCACCTGGTATGTGGACCTGGTGTGTGGACCCGGTGTGTGGACCCGGTGTGTGGACCTGGTGTGTGGACCTGGTGTGTGAACCCGGTGTGTGGACCCGGTGTGTGGACACGGTGTGTGGAGCTGGTGTGTGAACCCGGTGTGTGGACCTGGTTTGTGGACACGGTGTGTGGACCTGGTGTGTGGACATGGTGTGTGGACACGGTGTGTGGACCTGGTGTGGGAACCCGGTGTGTGAATCCAGTGTGTGGACCTGGTGTGTGAACCCGGTGTGTGGACCTGGTGTGTGGACCTGGTGTGTGGACACGGTGTGTGGACCTGGTGTGTGAATCTGGTGTTTGGACCTGGTGTGTGAACCCGGTGTTTGGACCTGGTGTGTGGACCTGGTGTGTGAACCAGGTGTGTGGACCTGGTGTGTGGACACGGTGTGTGGACCTGGTGTGTGAACCAGGTGTGTGGACCTGGTGTGTGAATCCAGTGTGTGGACCTGGTGTGTGAACCCGGTGTGTGGACCCGGTGTGTGGACACGGTTTTGGGAACCCGGTGAGTGGACCTGGTATGTGGACACGGTGTGTGGACCTGGTGTGTGGACTCGGTCTGTGGACACGGTGTGTGGACCTGGTGTGTGGACCTGGTGTGTGGACCCGGTGTGTGGACCCGGTGTGTGGACCTGGTGTGTGGACCTGGTGTGTGAACCCGGTGTTTGACCAGGTGTGTGGACACGGTGTGTGGAGCTGGTGTGTGAACCTGGTGTGTGGACCCGGTCTGTGGACACGGTGTGTGCACCTGGTATGTGGACCTGGTGTGTGGACCCGGTGTGTGGACCCGGTGTGTGGACCTGGTGTGAGGACCTGGTGTGTGAACCCGGTGTGTGGACCCGGTGTTTGGACACGGTGTGTGGAGCTGGTGTGTGAACCTGGTGTGTGGACCTGGTGTGTGGACCTGGTGTGGGAACCCGGTGTGTGGACCCGGTGTGTGGACCTGGTGTGTGGACCTGGTGTGTGGACACGGTGTGTGGACCTGGTGTGTGGACCTGGTGTGTGAACCCGGTGTGTGAATCCAGTGTGTGGACCTGGTGTGGGAACACGGTGTGTGGACCTGGTGTGTGAACCAGGTGTGTGGACCTGGTGTGTGGACACGGTGTGTGGACCTGGTGTGTGAACCTGGTGTGTGGACCTGGTGTGTGAATCCAGTGTGTGGACCCTGTGTGTGAACCCCGTGTGTGGACCCGGTGTGTGAACCCGGTGTGTGGACCCGGTGTGTGGACCCGGTGTTTTGGACACGGTGTGTGGACCTGGTGTGGGAACCCGGTGTGTGGACCTGGTGTGTGGACCTGGTGTCTGAACCCAGTGTGTGGACCCGGTGTGTGAACCCGGTGTGTGGACCCGGTGTGTGGACATGGTGTGTGGACCTGGTGTGTGAACCTGGTGTGTGGACCCGGTGTGTGAATCCAGTCTGTGGACCTGGTGTGTGAACACGGTGTGTGGACCTGGTGTGTGGACACGGTGTGTGAACCAGGTGTGTGGACCTGGTGTGTGAATCCAGTGTGTGGACCTGGTGTGTGAACCCGGTGTGTGGACCCGGTGTGTGGACCTGGTGTGTGGACACGGTGTTTGGACCTGGTGTGTGGACACGGTGTGTGCACCTGGTGTGTGGACCTGATGTGTGGACCCGGTGTGTGGACACGGTGTGTGGACCTGGTGTGTGGACACGGTGTGTGGACCTGGTGTGTGGACCTGGTGTGTGGACACGGTGTATGCACCTGGTATGTGGACACGGTGTGTGGACCTGGTGTGTGGACCCGGTCTGTGGACACTGTGTGTGGACCTGGTGTGTGGACCTGGTGTGTGGACACGGTGTGTGCACCTGGTATGTGGACCTGGTGTGTGAATCCGGTGTGTGGACCTGGTGTGTGGACCCTGTGTCTGGACCCGGTGTGTGAACCTGGTGTGTGAACCCGGTGTGTGGACCCGGTGTGTGGACCTGGTGTGTGGACCCGGTGTGTGGACTCGGTGTGTGGACCTGGTGTGTGAATCCGGTGTGTGGACCTGGTGTGTGAACCAGGTGTGTGGACCTGGTGTGTGGACCTGATTTGTGGACCCAGTGTGTGGACCTGGTGTGTGGACCCGGTCTGTGGACACGGTGTGTGGACCTGGTGTGTGGACCTGGTGTGTGGACACGGTGTGTGCACCTGGTATGTGGACACGGTGTGTGGACCTGGTGTGTGGACCCGGTCTGTGGACACTGTGTATGAACCTGGTGTGTGGACCTGGTGTGTGGACACGGTGTGTGCACCTGGTATGTGGACCTGGTGTGTGGACCCGGTGTGTGGACCCGGTGTGTGGACCTGGTGTGTGGACCTGGTGTGTGAACCCGGTGTGTGGACCCGGTGTGTGGACACGGTGTGTGGAGCTGGTGTGTGAACCTGGTGTGTGGACCTGGTGTGTGGACCTGGTGTGGGAACCCGGTGTGTGGACCTGGTGTGTGGACCTGGTGTGTGGACCTGGTGTGGGAACACGGTGTGTGAACCTGGTGTGTGAACCAGGTGTGTGGACCTGGTGTGTGGACACGGTGTGTGGACCTGGTGTGTGAACCTGGTGTGTGGACCTGGTGTGTGAATCCAGTGTGTGGACACGGTGTGTGGACCTGGTGTGTGAACCCGGTGTGTGGGCCCGGTGTGTGGACACGGTGTGTGGACCTGGTGTGGGAACCCGGTGTGTGGACCTGGTGTGTGGACCTGGTGTCTGAACCCGGTGTGTGGACCCGGTGTGTGAACCCGTTGTGTGGACCCGGTGTGTGGACACGGTGTGTGGACCTGGTGTGTGAACCTGGTGTGCGGACCCGGTGTGTGAATCCAGTCTGTGGACCTGGTGTGTGAACACGGTGTGTGGACCTGGTGTATGGACACGGTGTGTGGACCTGGTGTGTGGACACGGTGTGTGCACCTGGTGTGTGGACCTGATGTGTGGACCCGGTGTGTGGACACGGTGTGTGGACCTGGTGTGTGGACCTGGTGTGTGGACACGGTGTGTGCACCTGGTATGTGGACCTGGTGTGTGGACCCGGTGTGTGGACCTGGTGTGTGGACCCGGTGTGTGGACCCGGTGTGTGGACCTGGTGTGTGGACCTGGTGTGTGAACCCGGTGTGTGGACCTGGTTTGTGGACCCGGTCTGTGGACACGGTGTGTGGACCTGGTGTGTGGACCTGGTGTGTGGACCCGGTGTGTGGACCCGGTGTGTGGACCTGGTGTGTGGACCTGGTGTGTTAACCCGGTGTGTGGACCCGGTGTGTGGACACGGTGTGTGGAGCTGGTGTTTGAACCTGGTGTGTGGACCCGGTCTGTGGACACGGTGTGTGCACCTGGTATGTGGACCTGGTGTGTGGACCCGGTGTGTGGACCCGGTGTGTGGACCTGGTGTGTGGACCTGGTGTGTGAACCCGGTGTGTGGACCTGGTGTGTGGACACGGTGTTTGGAGCTGGTTGTGAACCTGGTGTGTGTACCTGGTGTGTGGACCTGGTGTGTGAACCCGGTGTGTGAATCCAGTGTGTGGACCTGGTGTGGGAACACGGTGTGTGGACCTGGTGTGTGAACCAGGTGTGTGGACCTGGTGTGTGGACACGGTGTGTGGACCTGGTGTGGGATCCCGGTGTGTGGACCTGGTGTGTGGACCTGGTGTCTGAACCCGGTGTGTGGACCCGGTGTGTGAACCTGGTGTGTGGACCCGGTGTGTGGACACGGTGTGTGGACCTGGTGTGTGAACATGGAGTGTGGACCCGGTGTGTGAATCCAGTCTGTGGACCTGGTGTGTGAACACGGTTTGTGGACCTGGTGTGTGGACACGGTGTGTGGACCTGGTGTGTGAACCAGGTGTGTGGACCTGGTGTGTGAATCCAGTGTGTGGACCTGGTGTGTGAACGCGGTGTGTGGACCCGGTGTGTGGACCTGGTGTGTGGACACGGTGTGTGGACCTGGTGTGTGGACACGGTGTGTGCACCTGGTGTGTGGACCTGATGTGTGGACCCGGTGTGTGGACACGGTTAGTGGACCTGGTGTGTGGACCTGGTGTGTGGACACGGTGTGTGCAGCTGGTATGTGGACCTGGTGTGTGAACCAGGTGTGTGGACCTGGTGTGTGATCACGGTGTGTGAACCTGGTGTGTAGACCTGGTGTGTGAATCCAGTGTGTGGACCTGGTGTGTGAACCCGGTGTGTGGACCCGGTGTGTGAACCCGGTGTGTGGACCCGGTGTGTGGACCCGGTGTGTGGACACGGTGTGTGGACCTGGTGTGTGAACCTGGTGTGTGGACCTGGTGTGTGGACACGGTGTGTGGACCTGGTGTGGGAACCAAGTGTGTGGACCTTGTGTGTGGACCTGGTGTGTGGACCTGGTGTGTGAACCCGGTGTCTGAACCCGGTGTGTGGACCCGGTGTGTGAACCCGGTGTGTGGACCCGGTGTGTGGACACGGTGTGTGGACCTGGTGTGTGAACCTGGTGTGTGGACCCGGTGTGTGAATCCAGTCTGTGGACCTGGTGTGTGAACACGGTGTGTGGACCTGGTGTGTGGACAAGGTGTGTGGACCTGGTGTGTGAACCAGGTGTGTGGACCTGGTGTGTGAATCCAGTGTGTGGACCTGGTGTGTGAACGCGGTGTGTGGACCCGGTGTGTGGACCTGGTGTGTGGACACGGTGTGTGGACCTTGTGTGGACACGGTGTGTGCACCTGGTGTGTGGACCTGATGTGTGGACCCGGTGTGTGGACACGGTGTGTGGACCTGGTGTGTGGACCTGGTGTGTGGACACGGTGTGTGCACCTGGTATGTGGACCTGGTGTGTGGACCCGGTGTGTGGACCTGGTGTGTGGACCCGGTGTGTGGACCCGGTGTGTGGACCTGGTGTGTGGACCTGGTGTGTGAACCCGGTGTGTGGACCCGGTGTGTGGACACGGTGTGTGGACCCGGTGTGTGAACCTGGTGTGTGGACCCGGTGTGTGGACCCGGTGTGGGAACCCGGTGTGTGGACCCGGTGTGTGGACATGGTGTGTGGACCTGGTGTGTGAACCCGGTGTGTGGACACGGTGTGTGGACCTGGTGTGTGGACCTAGTGTGTGAACCCGGTGTGTGGACCCGGTGTGTGGACCCGGTGTGTGAATCCAGTGTGTGAACCCGGTGTGGGAACCCGGTGTGCGGACCCGGTGTGTGGACCTGGTGTGTGAACCAGGTGTGTGGACCTGGTGTGTGGACACGGTGTGTGGACCTGGTGTGTGAACCAGGTGTGTGGACCTGGTGTGTGAATCCAGTGTGTGGACCTGGTGTGTGAACCCGGTGTGTGGACCCGGTGTGTGGACACGGTGTGTGGAGCTGGTGTGTGAACCTGGTGTGTGGACCTGGTGTGTGGACCTGGTGTAGAAACCCGGTGTGTGGACCTTGTGTGTGGACCTGGTGTGTGGACCTGGTGTGTGGACACGGTGTGTGGACCTGGTGTGTGGACCTGGTGTGTGAACCCGGTGTGTGGACCTGGTGTGTGGACACGGTGTGTGGACCTGGTGTGTGGACCCGGTGTGTGAATCCAGTGTGTGGACCCGGTGTGGGAAGCCGGTGTGTGGACCAGGTGTGTGGACATGGTGTGTGGACACGGTGTGTGGACCTGGTGTGGGAACCCGGTGTGTGAATCCAGTGTGTGGACCTGGTGTGTGAACCCGGTGTGTGGACCTGGTGTGTGGACCTGGTATGTGGACACGGTGTGTGGACCTGGTGTGTGAATCTGGTGTTTGGACCTGGTGTGTG
The DNA here is from genome assembly GCF_029633865.1 of Lampris incognitus. Classification (NCBI taxonomy): domain Eukaryota; kingdom Metazoa; phylum Chordata; class Actinopteri; order Lampriformes; family Lampridae; genus Lampris; species Lampris incognitus. Next base: position 69,305,036 of record NC_079212.1, on the reverse strand, counting down.
AACCCGGTGTTTGGACCTGGTGTGTGGACCTGGTGTGTGAACCAGGTGTGTGGACCTGGTGTGTGGACACGGTTGTGGACCTGGTGTGTGAACCAGGTGTGTGGACCTGGTGTGTGAATCCAGTGTGTGGACCTGGTGTGTGAACCCGGTGTGTGGACACGGTGTGGGAACCCGGTGTGTGGACCTGGTATGTGGACACGGTGTGTGGACCTGGTGTGTGGACCCGGTCTGTGGACACGGTGTGTGGACCTGGTGTGTGGACCTGGTGTGTGGACCCGGTGTGTGGACCCGGTGTGTGGACCTGGTGTGTGGACCTGGTGTGTGAACCCGGTGTTTGACCAGGTTTGTGGACACGGTGTGTGGAGCTGGTGTGTGAACCTGGTGTTTGGACCCGGTCTGTGGACACGGTGTGTGCACCTGGTATGTGGACCTGGTGTGTGGACCCGGTGTGTGGACCCGGTGTGTGGACCTGGTGTGAGGACCTGGTGTGTGAACCCGGTGTGTGGACCCGGTGTTTGGACACGGTGTGTGGAGCTGGTGTGTGAACCTGGTGTGTGGACCTGGTGTGTGGACCTGGTGTGGGAACCCGGTGTGTGGACCCGGTGTGTGGACCTGGTGTGTGGACCTGGTGTGTGGACACGGTGTGTGGACCTGGTGTGTGGACCTGGTGTGTGAACCCGGTGTGTGAATCCAGTGTGTGGACCTGGTGTGGGAACACGGTGTGTGGACCTGGTGTGTGAACCAGGTGTGTGGACCTGGTGTGTGGACACGGTGTGTGGACCTGGTGTGTGAACCTGGTGTGTGGACCTGGTTTGTGAATCCAGTGTGTGGACCCTGTGTGTGAACCCGGTGTGTGGACCCGGTGTGTGAACCCGGTGAGTGGACCCGGTGTGTGGACCCGGTGTTTTGGACACGGTGTGTGGACCTGGTGTGGGAACCCGGTGTGTGGACCTGGTGTGTGGACCTGGTGTCTGAACCCAGTGTGTGGACCCGGTGTGTGAACCCGGTGTGTGGACCCGGTGTGTGGACATGGTGTGTGGACCTGGTGTGTGAACCTGGTGTGTGGACCCGGTGTGTGAATCCAGTCTGTGGACCTGGTGTGTGAACACGGTGTGTGGACCTGGTGTTTGGACACGGTGTGTGAACCAGGTGTGTGGACCTGGTGTGTGAACCCGGTGTGTGGACCCGGTGTGTGGACCTGGTGTGTGGAGACGGTGTTGGGACCTGGTGTGTGGACACGGTGTGTGCACCTGGTGTGTGGACCTGATGTCTGGACCCGTTGTTTGGACACGGTGTGTGAATCCAGTGTGTGGACCTGGTGTGGGAACACGGTGTGTGGACCTGGTGTGTGGACCTGGTGTCTGAACCCGGTGTGTGGACCCGGTGTGTGAACCTGGTGTGTGGACCCGGTGTGTGGACACGGTGTGTGGACCTGGTGTGTGAACCTGGTGTGTGGACCCGGTGTGTGAATCCAGTCTGTGGACCTGGTGTGTGAACACGGTTTGTGGACCTGGTGTGTGGACACGGTGTGTGGACCTGGTGTGTGAACCAGGTGTGTGGACCTGGTGTGTGAATCCAGTGTGTGGACCTGGTTTGTGAACGCGGTGTGTGGACCCGGTGTGTGGACCTGGTGTGTGGACACGGTGTGTGGACCTGGTGTGTGGACACGGTGTGTGCACCTGGTGTGTGGACCTGATGTGTGGACCCGGTGTGTGGACACGGTTAGTGGACCTGGTGTGTGGACCTGGTGTGTGGACACGGTGTGTGCAGCTGGTATGTGGACCTGGTGTGTGAACCAGGTGTGTGGACCTGGTGTGTGATCACGGTGTGTGAACCTGGTGTGTAGACCTGGTGTGTGAATCCAGTGTGTGGACCTGGTGTGTGAACCCGGTGTGTGGACCCGGTGTGTGAACCCGGTGTGTGGACCCGGTGTGTGGACACGGTGTGTGGACCTGGTGTGTGAACCTGGTGTGTGGACCTGGTGTGTGGACACGGTGTGTGGACCTGGTGTGGGAACCAAGTGTGTGGACCTTGTGTGTGGACCTGGTGTGTGGACCTGGTGTGTGAACCCGGTGTCTGAACCCGGTGTGTGGACCCGGTGTGTGAACCCGGTGTGTGGACCCGGTGTGTGGACACGGTGTGTGGACCTGGTGTGTGAACCTGGTGTGTGGACCCGGTGTGTGAATCCAGTCTGTGGACCTGGTGTGTGAACACGGTGTGTGGACCTGGTGTGTGGACAAGGTGTGTGGACCTGGTGTGTGAACCAGGTGTGTGGACCTGGTGTGTGAATCCAGTGTGTGGACCTGGTGTGTGAACGCGGTGTGTGGACCCGGTGTGTGGACCTGGTGTGTGGACACGGTGTGTGGACCTGGTGTGTGGACACGGTGTGTGCACCTGGTGTGTGGACCTGATGTGTGGACCCGGTGTATGGACACGGTGTGTGGACCTGGTGTGTGGACCTGGTGTGTGGACACGGTGTGTGAACCCGGTTTGTGGACCCGGTGTGTGGACACGGTGTGTGGACCTGGTGTGTGAATCCAGTGTGTGGACCTGGTGTGTGAACCCGGTGTGTGGACCCGGTGTGTGGACCTGGTGTGTGGACACGGTGTTTGGACCTGGTGTGTGGACACGGTGTGTGCACCTGGTGTGTGGACCTGATGTGTGGACCCGGTGTGTGGACACGGTGTGTGGACCTGGTGTGTGGACACGGTGTGTGGACCTGGTGTGTGGACCTGGTGTGTGGACACGGTGTATGCACCTGGTATGTGGACACGGTGTGTGGACCTGGTGTGTGGACCCGGTCTGTGGACACTGTGTGTGGACCTGGTGTGTGGACCTGGTGTGTGGACACGGTGTGTGCACCTGGTATGTGGACCTGGTGTGTGAATCCGGTGTGTGGACCTGGTGTGTGGACCCTGTGTCTGGACCCGGTGTGTGAACCTGGTGTGTGAACCCGGTGTGTGGACCCGGTGTGTGGACCTGGTGTGTGGACCCGGTGTGTGGACTCGGTGTGTGGACCTGGTGTGTGAATCCGGTGTGTGGACCTGGTGTGTGAACCAGGTGTGTGGACCTGGTGTGTGGACCTGATTTGTGGACCCAGTGTGTGGACCTGGTGTGTGGACCCGGTCTGTGGACACGGTGTGTGGACCTGGTGTGTGGACCTGGTGTGTGGACACGGTGTGTGCACCTGGTATGTGGACACGGTGTGTGGACCTGGTGTGTGGACCCGGTCTGTGGACACTGTGTATGAACCTGGTGTGTGGACCTGGTGTGTGGACACGGTGTGTGCACCTGGTATGTGGACCTGGTGTGTGGACCCGGTGTGTGGACCCGGTGTGTGGACCTGGTGTGTGGACCTGGTGTGTGAACCCGGTGTGTGGACCCGGTGTGTGGACACGGTGTGTGGAGCTGGTGTGTGAACCTGGTGTGTGGACCTGGTGTGTGGACCTGGTGTGGGAACCCGGTGTGTGGACCTGGTGTGTGGACCTGGTGTGTGGACCTGGTGTGGGAACACGGTGTGTGAACCTGGTGTGTGAACCAGGTGTGTGGACCTGGTGTGTGGACACGGTGTGTGGACCTGGTGTGTGAACCTGGTGTGTGGACCTGGTGTGTGAATCCAGTGTGTGGACACGGTGTGTGGACCTGGTGTGTGAACCCGGTGTGTGGGCCCGGTGTGTGGACACGGTGTGTGGACCTGGTGTGGGAACCCGGTGTGTGGACCTGGTGTGTGGACCTGGTGTCTGAACCCGGTGTGTGGACCCGGTGTGTGAACCCGTTGTGTGGACCCGGTGTGTGGACACGGTGTGTGGACCTGGTGTGTGAACCTGGTGTGCGGACCCGGTGTGTGAATCCAGTCTGTGGACCTGGTGTGTGAACACGGTGTGTGGACCTGGTGTATGGACACGGTGTGTGGACCTGGTGTGTGGACACGGTGTGTGCACCTGGTGTGTGGACCTGATGTGTGGACCCGGTGTGTGGACACGGTGTGTGGACCTGGTGTGTGGACCTGGTGTGTGGACACGGTGTGTGCACCTGGTATGTGGACCTGGTGTGTGGACCCGGTGTGTGGACCTGGTGTGTGGACCCGGTGTGTGGACCCGGTGTGTGGACCTGGTGTGTGGACCTGGTGTGTGAACCCGGTGTGTGGACCCGGTGTGTGGACATGGTGTGTGGACCTGGTGTGTGAACCTGGTGTGTGGACCCGGTGTGTGGACCCGGTGTGGGAACCCGGTGTGTGGACCTGGTATGTGGACACGGTGTGTGGACCTGGTTTGTGGACCCGGTCTGTGGACACGGTGTGTGGACCTGGTGTGTGGACCTGGTGTGTGGACCCGGTGTGTGGACCCGGTGTGTGGACCTGGTGTGTGGACCTGGTGTGTTAACCCGGTGTGTGGACCCGGTGTGTGGACACGGTGTGTGGAGCTGGTGTTTGAACCTGGTGTGTGGACCCGGTCTGTGGACACGGTGTGTGCACCTGGTATGTGGACCTGGTGTGTGGACCCGGTGTGTGGACCCGGTGTGTGGACATGGTGTGTGGACCTGGTGTGTGAACCCGGTGTGTGGACCTGGTGTGTGGACACGGTGTTTGGAGCTGGTTGTGAACCTGGTGTGTGGACCTGGTGTGTGGACCTGGTGTGTGAACCCGGTGTGTGAATCCAGTGTGTGGACCTGGTGTGGGAACACGGTGTGTGGACCTGGTGTGTGAACCAGGTGTGTGGACCTGGTGTGTGGACACGGTGTGTGGACCTGGTGTGGGATCCCGGTGTGTGGACCTGGTGTGTGGACCTGGTGTCTGAACCCGGTGTGTGGACCCGGTGTGTGAACCTGGTGTGTGGACCCGGTGTGTGGACACGGTGTGTGGACCTGGTGTGTGAACATGGAGTGTGGACCCGGTGTGTGAATCCAGTCTGTGGACCTGGTGTGTGAACACGGTTTGTGGACCTGGTGTGTGGACACGGTGTGTGGACCTGGTGTGTGAACCAGGTGTGTGGACCTGGTGTGTGAATCCAGTGTGTGGACCTGGTGTGTGAACGCGGTGTGTGGACCCGGTGTGTGGACCTGGTGTGTGGACACGGTGTGTGGACCTGGTGTGTGGACACGGTGTGTGCACCTGGTGTGTGGACCTGATGTGTGGACCCGGTGTGTGGACACGGTTAGTGGACCTGGTGTGTGGACCTGGTGTGTGGACACGGTGTGTGCAGCTGGTATGTGGACCTGGTGTGTGAACCAGGTGTGTGGACCTGGTGTGTGATCACGGTGTGTGAACCTGGTGTGTAGACCTGGTGTGTGAATCCAGTGTGTGGACCTGGTGTGTGAACCCGGTGTGTGGACCCGGTGTGTGAACCCGGTGTGTGGACCCGGTGTGTGGACCCGGTGTGTGGACACGGTGTGTGGACCTGGTGTGTGAACCTGGTGTGTGGACCTGGTGTGTGGACACGGTGTGTGGACCTGGTGTGGGAACCAAGTGTGTGGACCTTGTGTGTGGACCTGGTGTGTGGACCTGGTGTGTGAACCCGGTGTCTGAACCCGGTGTGTGGACCCGGTGTGTGAACCCGGTGTGTGGACCCGGTGTGTGGACACGGTGTGTGGACCTGGTGTGTGAACCTGGTGTGTGGACCCGGTGTGTGAATCCAGTCTGTGGACCTGGTGTGTGAACACGGTGTGTGGACCTGGTGTGTGGACAAGGTGTGTGGACCTGGTGTGTGAACCAGGTGTGTGGACCTGGTGTGTGAATCCAGTGTGTGGACCTGGTGTGTGAACGCGGTGTGTGGACCCGGTGTGTGGACCTGGTGTGTGGACACGGTGTGTGGACCTTGTGTGGACACGGTGTGTGCACCTGGTGTGTGGACCTGATGTGTGGACCCGGTGTGTGGACACGGTGTGTGGACCTGGTGTGTGGACCTGGTGTGTGGACACGGTGTGTGCACCTGGTATGTGGACCTGGTGTGTGGACCCGGTGTGTGGACCTGGTGTGTGGACCCGGTGTGTGGACCCGGTGTGTGGACCTGGTGTGTGGACCTGGTGTGTGAACCCGGTGTGTGGACCCGGTGTGTGGACACGGTGTGTGGACCCGGTGTGTGAACCTGGTGTGTGGACCCGGTGTGTGGACCCGGTGTGGGAACCCGGTGTGTGGACCCGGTGTGTGGACATGGTGTGTGGACCTGGTGTGTGAACCCGGTGTGTGGACACGGTGTGTGGACCTGGTGTGTGGACCTAGTGTGTGAACCCGGTGTGTGGACCCGGTGTGTGGACCCGGTGTGTGAATCCAGTGTGTGAACCCGGTGTGGGAACCCGGTGTGCGGACCCGGTGTGTGGACCTGGTGTGTGAACCAGGTGTGTGGACCTGGTGTGTGGACACGGTGTGTGGACCTGGTGTGTGAACCAGGTGTGTGGACCTGGTGTGTGAATCCAGTGTGTGGACCTGGTGTGTGAACCCGGTGTGTGGACCCGGTGTGTGGACACGGTGTGTGGAGCTGGTGTGTGAACCTGGTGTGTGGACCTGGTGTGTGGACCTGGTGTAGAAACCCGGTGTGTGGACCTTGTGTGTGGACCTGGTGTGTGGACCTGGTGTGTGGACACGGTGTGTGGACCTGGTGTGTGGACCTGGTGTGTGAACCCGGTGTGTGGACCTGGTGTGTGGACACGGTGTGTGGACCTGGTGTGTGGACCCGGTGTGTGAATCCAGTGTGTGGACCCGGTGTGGGAAGCCGGTGTGTGGACCAGGTGTGTGGACATGGTGTGTGGACACGGTGTGTGGACCTGGTGTGGGAACCCGGTGTGTGAATCCAGTGTGTGGACCTGGTGTGTGAACCCGGTGTGTGGACCTGGTGTGTGGACCTGGTATGTGGACACGGTGTGTGGACCTGGTGTGTGAATCTGGTGTTTGGACCTGGTGTGTGAACCCGGTGTTTGGACCTGGTGTGTGGACCTGGTGTGTGAACCAGGTGTGTGGACCTGGTGTGTGGACACGGTTGTGGACCTGGTGTGTGAACCAGGTGTGTGGACCTGGTGTGTGAATCCAGTGTGTGGACCTGGTGTGTGAACCCGGTGTGTGGACACGGTGTGGGAACCCGGTGTGTGGACCTGGTATGTGGACACGGTGTGTGGACCTGGTGTGTGGACCCGGTCTGTGGACACGGTGTGTGGACCTGGTGTGTGGACCTGGTGTGTGGACCCGGTGTGTGGACCCGGTGTGTGGACCTGGTGTGTGGACCTGGTGTGTGAACCCGGTGTTTGACCAGGTTTGTGGACACGGTGTGTGGAGCTGGTGTGTGAACCTGGTGTTTGGACCCGGTCTGTGGACACGGTGTGTGCACCTGGTATGTGGACCTGGTGTGTGGACCCGGTGTGTGGACCCGGTGTGTGGACCTGGTGTGAGGACCTGGTGTGTGAACCCGGTGTGTGGACCCGGTGTTTGGACACGGTGTGTGGAGCTGGTGTGTGAACCTGGTGTGTGGACCTGGTGTGTGGACCTGGTGTGGGAACCCGGTGTGTGGACCCGGTGTGTGGACCTGGTGTGTGGACCTGGTGTGTGGACACGGTGTGTGGACCTGGTGTGTGGACCTGGTGTGTGAACCCGGTGTGTGAATCCAGTGTGTGGACCTGGTGTGGGAACACGGTGTGTGGACCTGGTGTGTGAACCAGGTGTGTGGACCTGGTGTGTGGACACGGTGTGTGGACCTGGTGTGTGAACCTGGTGTGTGGACCTGGTTTGTGAATCCAGTGTGTGGACCCTGTGTGTGAACCCGGTGTGTGGACCCGGTGTGTGAACCCGGTGAGTGGACCCGGTGTGTGGACCCGGTGTTTTGGACACGGTGTGTGGACCTGGTGTGGGAACCCGGTGTGTGGACCTGGTGTGTGGACCTGGTGTCTGAACCCAGTGTGTGGACCCGGTGTGTGGACCCGGTGTGTGGACATGGTGTGTGGACCTGGTGTGTGAACCTGGTGTGTGGACCCGGTGTGTGAATCCAGTCTGTGGACCTGGTGTGTGAACACGGTGTGTGGACCTGGTGTTTGGACACGGTGTGTGAACCAGGTGTGTGGACCTGGTGTGTGAACCCGGTGTGTGGACCCGGTGTGTGGACCTGGTGTGTGGAGACGGTGTTGGGACCTGGTGTGTGGACACGGTGTGTGCACCTGGTGTGTGGACCTGATGTCTGGACCCGTTGTTTGGACACGGTGTGTGAATCCAGTGTGTGGACCTGGTGTGGGAACACGGTGTGTGGACCTGGTGTGTGGACCTGGTGTCTGAACCCGGTGTGTGGACCCGGTGTGTGAACCTGGTGTGTGGACCCGGTGTGTGGACACGGTGTGTGGACCTGGTGTGTGAACCTGGTGTGTGGACCCGGTGTGTGAATCCAGTCTGTGGACCTGGTGTGTGAACACGGTTTGTGGACCTGGTGTGTGGACACGGTGTGTGGACCTGGTGTGTGAACCAGGTGTGTGGACCTGGTGTGTGAATCCAGTGTGTGGACCTGGTTTGTGAACGCGGTGTGTGGACCCGGTGTGTGGACCTGGTGTGTGGACACGGTGTGTGGACCTGGTGTGTGGACACGGTGTGTGCACCTGGTGTGTGGACCTGATGTGTGGACCCGGTGTGTGGACACGGTTAGTGGACCTGGTGTGTGGACCTGGTGTGTGGACACGGTGTGTGCAGCTGGTATGTGGACCTGGTGTGTGAACCAGGTGTGTGGACCTGGTGTGTGATCACGGTGTGTGAACCTGGTGTGTAGACCTGGTGTGTGAATCCAGTGTGTGGACCTGGTGTGTGAACCCGGTGTGTGGACCCGGTGTGTGAACCCGGTGTGTGGACCCGGTGTGTGGACACGGTGTGTGGACCTGGTGTGTGAACCTGGTGTGTGGACCTGGTGTGTGGACACGGTGTGTGGACCTGGTGTGGGAACCAAGTGTGTGGACCTTGTGTGTGGACCTGGTGTGTGGACCTGGTGTGTGAACCCGGTGTCTGAACCCGGTGTGTGGACCCGGTGTGTGAACCCGGTGTGTGGACCCGGTGTGTGGACACGGTGTGTGGACCTGGTGTGTGAACCTGGTGTGTGGACCCGGTGTGTGAATCCAGTCTGTGGACCTGGTGTGTGAACACGGTGTGTGGACCTGGTGTGTGGACAAGGTGTGTGGACCTGGTGTGTGAACCAGGTGTGTGGACCTGGTGTGTGAATCCAGTGTGTGGACCTGGTGTGTGAACGCGGTGTGTGGACCCGGTGTGTGGACCTGGTGTGTGGACACGGTGTGTGGACCTGGTGTGTGGACACGGTGTGTGCACCTGGTGTGTGGACCTGATGTGTGGACCCGGTGTATGGACACGGTGTGTGGACCTGGTGTGTGGACCTGGTGTGTGGACACGGTGTGTGAACCCGGTTTGTGGACCCGGTGTGTGGACACGGTGTGTGGACCCGGTGTGTGAACCTGGTGTGTGGACCCGGTGTGTGGACCCGGTGTGGGAACCCGGTGTGTGGACCCGGTGTGTGGACATGGTGTGTGGACCTGGTGTGTGAACCCGGTGCGTGGACACGGTGTGTGGACCTGGTGTGTGGACCTAGTGTGTGAACCCGGTGTGTGGACCCGATGTGTGGACCCGGTGTGTGAATCCAGTGTGTGAACCCGGTGTGGGAACCCGGTGTACGGACCCGGTGTGTGGACCTGGTGTGTGAACCAGGTGTGTGGACCTGGTGTGTGGACACGGTGTGTGGACCTGGTGTGTGAACCAGGTGTGTGGACCTGGTGTGTGAATCCAGTGTGTGGACCTGGTGTGTGAACCCGGTGTGTGGACCCGGTGTGTGGACACGGTGAGTGGAGCTGGTGTGTGAACCTGGTGTGTGGACCTGGTGTGTGGACCTGGTGTGGAAACCCGGTGTGTGGACCTTGTGTGTGGACCTGGTGTGTGAACCCGGTGTGTGGACCCGGTGTGTGGACACGGTGTGTGGACCTGGTGTGTGAACCTGGTGTGTGGACCTGGTGTGTGGACACGGTGTGTGGACCTGGTGTGGGAACCAAGTGTGTGGACCTTGTGTGTGGACCTGGTGTGTGGACCTGGTGTGTGAACCCGGTGTCTGAACCCGGTGTGTGGACCCGGTGTGTGAACCCGGTGTGTGGACCCGGTGTGTGGACACGGTGTGTGGACCTGGTGTGTGAACCTGGTGTGTGGACCCGGTGTGTGAATCCAGTCTGTGGACCTGGTGTGTGAACACGGTGTGTGGACCTGGTGTGTGGACAAGGTGTGTGGACCTGGTGTGTGAACCAGGTGTGTGGACCTGGTGTGTGAATCCAGTGTGTGGACCTGGTGTGTGAACGCGGTGTGTGGACCCGGTGTGTGGACCTAGTGTGTGGACACGGTGTGTGGACCTGGTGTGTGGACACGGTGTGTGCACCTGGTGTGTGGACCTGATGTGTGGACCCGGTGTGTGGACACGGTGTGTGGACCTGGTGTGTGGACCTGGTGTGTGGACACGGTGTGTGCACCTGGTATGTGGACCTGGTGTGTGGACCCGGTGTGTGGACCTGGTGTTTGGACCCGGTGTGTGGACCCGGTGTGTGGACCTGGTGTGTGGACCTGGTGTGTGAACCCGGTTTGTGGACCCGGTGTGTGGACACGGTGTGTGGACCCGGTGTGTGAACCTGGTGTGTGGACCCGGTGTGTGGACCCGGTGTGGGAACCCGGTGTGTGGACCCGGTGTGTGGACATGGTGTGTGGACCTGGTGTGTGAACCCGGTGTGTGGACACGGTGTGTGGACCTGGTGTGTGGACCTAGTGTGTGAACCCGGTGTGTGGACCCGGTGTGTGGACCCGGTGTGTGAATCCAGTGTGTGAACCCGGTGTGGGAACCCGGTGTGCGGACCCGGTGTGTGGACCTGGTGTGTGAACCAGGTGTGTGGACCTGGTGTGTGGAAACGGTGTGTGGACCTGGTGTGTGAACCAGGTGTGTGGACCTGGTGTGTGAATCCAGTGTGTGGACCTGGTGTGTGAACCCGGTGTGTGGACCCGGTGTGTGGACACGGTGTGTGGAGCTGGTGTGTGAACCTGGTGTGTGGACCTGGTGTGTGGACCTGGTGTGGAAACCCGGTGTGTGGACCTTGTGTGTGGACCTGGTGTGTGGACACGGTGTGTGGACCTGGTGTGTGGACCCGGTGTGTGAATCCAGTGTGTGGACCCGGTGTGGGAAGCCGGTGTGTGGACCTGGTGTGTGGACATGGTGTGTGGACACGGTGTGTGGACCTGGTGTGGGAACCCGGTGTGTGAATCCAGTGTGTGGACCTGGTGTGTGAACCCGGTGTGTGGACCTGGTGTGTGGACCTGGTGTGTGGACACGGTGTGTGGACCTGGTGTGTGAATCTGGTGTTTGGACCTGGTGTGTGAACCCGGTGTTTGGACCTGGTGTGTGGACCTGGTGTGTGAACCAGGTGTGTGGACCTGGTGTGTGGACACGGTTGTGGACCTGGTGTGTGAACCAGGTGTGTGGACCTGGTGTGTGAATCCAGTGTGTGGACCTGGTGTGTGAACCCGGTGTGTGGACACGGTGTGGGAACCCGGTGTGTGGACCTGGTATGTGGACACGGTGTGTGGACCTGGTGTCTGGACCCGGTCTGTGGACACGGTGTGTGGACCTGGTGTGTGGACCTGGTGTGTGGACCCGGTGTGTGGACCCGGTGTGTGGACCTGGTGTGTGGACCTGGTGTGTGAACCCGGTGTTTGACCAGGTTTGTGGACACGGTGTGTGGAGCTGGTTTGTGAACCTGGTGTTTGGACCCGGTCTGTGGACACAGTGTGTGCACCTGGTATGTGGACCTGGTGTGTGGACCCGGTGTGTGGACCCGGTGTGTGGACCTGGTCTGAGGACCTGGTGTGTGAACCCGGTGTGTGGACCCGGTGTTTGGACACGGTGTGTGGAGCTGGTGTGTGAACCTGGTGTGTGGACCTGGTGTGTGGACCTGGGGTGGGAACCCGGTGTGTGGACCCGGTGTGTGGACCTGGTGTGTGGACCTGGTGTGTGGACACGGTGTGTGGACCTGGTGTGTGGACCTGGTGTGTGAACCCGGTGTGTGAATCCAGTGTGTGGACCTGGTGTGGGAACACGGTGTGTGGACCTGGTGTGTGAACCAGGTGTGTGGACCTGGTTTGTGGACACGGTGTGTGGACCTGGTGTGTGAACCTGGTGTCTGGACCTGGTCTGTGAATCCAGTGTGTGGACCCTGTGTGTGAACCCGGTGTGTGGACCCGGTGTGTGAACCCGGTGAGTGGACCCGGTGTGTGGACCCGGTGTTTTGGACACGGTGTGTGGACCTGGTGTGGGAACCCGGTGTGTGGACGTGGTGTGTGGACCTGGTGTCTGAACCCAGTGTGTGGACCCGGTGTGTGAACCCGGTGTGTGGACCCGGTGTGTGGACATGGTGTGTGGACCTGGTGTGTGAACCTGGTGTGTGGACCCGGTGTGTGAATCCAGTCTGTGGACCTGGTGTGTGAACACGGTGTGTGGACCTGGTGTTTGGACACGGTGTGTGAACCAGGTGTGTGGACCTGGTGTGTGAATCCAGTGTGTGGACCTGGTGTGTGAACCCGGTGTGTGGACCCGGTGTGTGGACCTGGTGTGTGGAGACGGTGTTGGGACCTGGTGTGTGGACACGGTGTGTGCACCTGGTGTGTGGACCTGATGTGTGGACCCGGTGTGTGGACACGGTGTGTGGACCTGGTGTGTGGACCTGGTGTGTGGACACGGTGTGTGCACCTGGTATGTTGACCTGGTGTGTGGACGCGGTGTGTGGACCTGGTGTGTGGACCCGGTGTGTGGACCCGGTGTGTGGACCTGGTGTTTGGACCTGGTGTGTGAACCCGGTGTGTGGACCCGGTGTGTGGACCCGGTGTGTGAATCCAGTGTGTGAACCTGGTGTGGGAACCCGGTGTGTGGACCCGGTGTGTGGACCTGGTGTGTGAACCAGGTGTGTGGACCTGGTGTGTGGACACGGTGTGTGTACCTGGTGTGTGAACCTGGTGTGTGGACCTGGTGTGTGGACCTGGTTTGTAAATCCAGTGTGTGGACCTGGTGTGTGAACCCGGTGTGTGGACCCGGTGTGTGGACATGGTGTGTGGACACGGTGTGTGGACCTGGTGTGTGAACCCGGTGTGTGAATCCAGTGTGTGAACCTGGTGTGTGAACCCGGTGTGTGGACATGGTGTGTGGACCTGGTGTGTGAATCTGGTGTTTGGACCTGGTGTGTGAACCCGGTGTGTGGACCTGGTGTGTGAACCTGGTGTGGGGACCCGGTGTGTGGACCGGGTGTGTGAACCAGGTGTGTGGACCCGGTGTCTGGACACGGTGTGTGGACCTGGTGTGTGGACACGGTGTGTGTACCTGGTATGTGGACCTGGTGTGTGGACCCGGTGTGTGGACCTGGTGTGTGGACCCGGTGTGTGGACCCGGTGTGTGGACCTGGTGTGTGGACCTGGTGTGTGAACCCGGTGTGTGGACCCGGTGTGTGGACCCGGTGTGTGAATCCAGTGTGTGAACCTGGTGTGGGAACCCGGTGTGTGGACCCGGTGTGTGGACCTGGTGTGTGAACCAGGTGTGTGGACCTGGTGTGTGGACACGGTGTGTGTACCTGGTGTGTGAACCTGGTGTGTGGACCTGGTGTGTGGACCTGGTGTGTGAATCCAGTGTGTGGACCTGGTGTGTGAACCCGGTGTGTGGACCCGGTGTGTGGACATGGTGTGTGGATATGGTGTGTGGACCTGGTGTGTGAACCCGGTGTGTGAATCCAGTGTGTGGACCTGGTGTGTGAACCCGGTGTGTGGACATGGTGTGTGGACCTGGTGTGTGAATCTGGTGTTCGGACCTGGTGTGTGAACCCGGTGTGTGGACCTGGTGTGTGAACCTGGTGTGGGGACCCGGTGTCTGGACCGGGTGTGTGAACCAGGTGTGTGGACCCGGTGTCTGGACACGGTGTGTGGACTTGGTGTGTGAACCTGGTGTGTGGACCTGGTGTGGGAACGCGGTGTGTGGACCTGGTGTGTGGACCTGGTGTGTGGACCTGGTGTGTAAACCCGGTGTGTGGACCTGGTGTGTGGGCACGGTGTGTGGACCTGGTGTGTGGACCCGGTGTGTGAATCCGGTGTGTGGACCTGGTGTGGGAACCCGGTGTGTGGACCTGGTGTGTGGACCTGGTGTGTGGACACGGTGTGTGGACCTGGTGTGTGAACCCGGTGTGTGGACCCGGTGTGTGGACCCTGTGTGTGAATCCGGTGTGTGGACCCGGTGTGGGAACCCGGTGTGTGGACCTGGTGTGTGAATCCGGTGTGTGGACCTGGTGTGTGAATCTGGTGTTTGGACCTGGTGTGTGAACCCGGTGTGTGGACCCGGTGTGTGAACCCGGTGTGTGGACCCGGTGTGTGGACCCGGTGTGTGAATCCAGTGTGTGAACCTGGTGTGGGAACCCGGTGTGTGGACCCGGTGTGTGGACCTGGTGTGTGAACCAGGTGTGTGGACCTGGTGTGTGGACACGGTGTGTGTACCTGGTGTGTGAACCTGGTGTGTGGACCTGGTGTGTGGACCTGGTTTGTAAATCCAGTGTGTGGACCTGGTGTGTGAACCCGGTGTGTGGACCCGGTGTGTGGACATGGTGTGTGGACACGGTGTGTGGACCTGGTGTGTGAACCCGGTGTGTGAATCCAGTGTGTGAACCTGGTGTGTGAACCCGGTGTGTGGACATGGTGTGTGGACCTGGTGTGTGAATCTGGTGTTTGGACCTGGTGTGTGAACCCGGTGTGTGGACCTGGTGTGTGAACCTGGTGTGGGGACCCGGTGTGTGGACCGGGTGTGTGAACCAGGTGTGTGGACCCGGTGTCTGGACACGGTGTGTGGACCTGGTGTGTGGACACGGTGTGTGTACCTGGTATGTGGACCTGGTGTGTGGACCCGGTGTGTGGACCTGGTGTGTGGACCCGGTGTGTGGACCCGGTGTGTGGACCTGGTGTGTGGACCTGGTGTGTGAACCCGGTGTGTGGACCCGGTGTGTGGACCCGGTGTGTGAATCCAGTGTGTGAACCTGGTGTGGGAACCCGGTGTGTGGACCCGGTGTGTGGACCTGGTGTGTGAACCAGGTGTGTGGACCTGGTGTGTGGACACGGTGTGTGTACCTGGTGTGTGAACCTGGTGTGTGGACCTGGTGTGTGGACCTGGTGTGTGAATCCAGTGTGTGGACCTGGTGTGTGAACCCGGTGTGTGGACCCGGTGTGTGGACATGGTGTGTGGATATGGTGTGTGGACCTGGTGTGTGAACCCGGTGTGTGAATCCAGTGTGTGGACCTGGTGTGTGAACCCGGTGTGTGGACATGGTGTGTGGACCTGGTGTGTGAATCTGGTGTTCGGACCTGGTGTGTGAACCCGGTGTGTGGACCTGGTGTGTGAACCTGGTGTGGGGACCCGGTGTCTGGACCGGGTGTGTGAACCAGGTGTGTGGACCCGGTGTCTGGACACGGTGTGTGGACCTGGTGTGTGAACCTGGTGTGTGGACCTGGTGTGGGAACGCGGTGTGTGGACCTGGTGTGTGGACCTGGTGTGTGGACCTGGTGTGTAAACCCGGTGTGTGGACCTGGTGTGTGGGCACGGTGTGTGGACCTGGTGTGTGGACCCGGTGTGTGAATCCGGTGTGTGGACCTGGTGTGGGAACCCGGTGTGTGGACCTGGTGTGTGGACCTGGTGTGTGGACACGGTGTGTGGACCTGGTGTGTGAACCCGGTGTGTGGACCCGGTGTGTGGACCCTGTGTGTGAATCCGGTGTGTGGACCCGGTGTGGGAACCCGGTGTGTGGACCTGGTGTGTGAATCCGGTGTGTGGACCTGGTGTGTGAATCTGGTGTTTGGACCTGGTGTGTGAACCCGGTGTGTGGACCCGGTGTGTGAACCCGGTGTGTGGACCCGGTGTTTGGACCCGGTGTTTGGACCCGGTGTGTGGACACGGTGTGTGGACCCGGTGTGTGAACCCGGTGTGTGGACCCGGTGTGTAGACCCGGTGTGGGAACCCGGTGTGTGGACCCGGTGTGTGGACCCGGTGTGTGGACCTGGTGTGTGAACCCGGTGTGTGGACACGGTGTGTGTACCTGGTGTAAGGACCTGGTGTGTCAACCCGGTGTGTGGACCCGGTGTGTGGACCCGGTGTGTGAATCCGGTGTGTGAACCTGGTGTGGGAACCCGGTGTGAGGACCCGGTGTGTGGACCTGGTGTATGGACCTGGTGTGTCAACCCGGTGTGTGGACCCGGTGTGTGGACCCGGTGTGTGAATCCGGTGTGTGAACCTGGTGTGGGAACCCGGTGTGAGGACCCGGTGTGTGGACCTGGTGTGTGAACCTGGTGTGTGGACCTGGTGTGTGAATCCAGTGTGTGGACCTGGTGTGTGAACCCGGTGTGTGGACCCGGTGTGTGGACCTGGTGTGTGAACCCGGTGTGTGGACCCGGTGTGTGGACATGGTGTGTGGACACGGTGTGTGGACCTGGTGTGTGAACCCTGTGTGTGAATCCAGTGTGTGGACCTGGTGTGTGAACCCGGTGTGTGGACATGGTGTGTGGACCTGGTGTGTGAATCTGGTGTTTGGACCTGGTGTGTGAACCCGGTGTGTGGACCTGGATTTGTGAACCTGGTGTGGGGACCCGGTGTGTGGACCGGGTGTGTGAACCAGGTGTGTGGACCTGGTGTGTGGACACGGTGTGTGGACCCGGTGTGTGAACCTGGTGTGTGGACCCGGTGTGTGGACCCGGTGTGGGAATCCGGTGTGTGGACATGGTGTGTGGACCTGGTGTGTGGACCTGGTGTGTGGACACGGTGTGTGGACCTGGTGTGTGGACACGGTGTGTGGACCCGGTGTGTGGACCCGGTGTGTGAATCCAGTGTGTGGACCCGGTGTGGGAACCCGGTGTGTGGACCTGGTGTGTGAACCAGGTGTGTTGACCTGGTGTGTGGACACGGTGTGTGGACCTGGTGTGTGAATCCGGTGTGTGGACCTGGTGTGTGAATCCAGTGTGTGGACCCGGTGTGTGAACCCGGTGTGTGGACCCGGTGTGTGGACCCGGTGTGTGGACACGGTGTGTGAACCTGGTGTGTGGACCCGTGTGTGGACCCGGTGTGGGAACCCAGTGTGTGGACCTGGTGTGTGGACCTGGTGTGTGGACACGGTGTGTGGACCTGGTGTGTGGACCCGGTGTGTGGATCCGGTGTGTGGACCCGGTGTGTGAATCCAGTGTGTGGACCTGGTGTGGCAACACGGTGTGTGGACCTGGTGTGTGAACCAGGTGTGTGGACCTGGTGTGTGGACCTGGTGTGTGAATCCGGTGTGTGGACCTGGTGTGTGAATCCAGTGTGTGGACCCGGTGTGTGAACCCGGTGTGTGGACCCGGTGTGTGGACACGGTGTGTGGACACGGTGTGTGAACCTGGTGTGTGGACCCGTGTGTGGACCCGGTGTGGGAACCCAGTGTGTGGACCTGGTGTGTGGACCTGGTGTGTGGACACGGTGTGTGGACCTGGTGTGTGGACCCGGTGTGTGGATCCGGTGTGTGGACCCGGTGTGTGAATCCAGTGTGTGGACCTGGTGTGGCAACACGGTGTGTGGACCTGGTGTGTGAACCAGGTGTGTGGACCTGGTGTGTGGACCCGGTGTGTGGACCTGGTGTGTGAACACGGTGTGTGGACCTGGTGTGTGGACCTGGAGTGTGAACCTTGTGTGTGGACCTGGTGTGTGAATCCAGTGTGTGGACCTGGTGTGTGAACCCGGTGTGTGGACCCGGTGTGTGGACCTGGTGTGTGGACACGGTGTGTGCACCTGGTGTGTGGACCCGGTGTGTGGACCTGGTGTGTGGACCCGGTGTGTGGACCTGGTGTGTGGACACGGTGTGTGGACCTGGTGTGTGGACACGGTGTGTGGACCTGGTGTGGGAACCCGGTGTGTGGACCTGGTGTGTGGACCTGGTGTCTGAACCCGGTGTGTGGACCCGGTGTGTGAACCCGGTGTGTGAACCCGGTGTGTGGACACGGTGTGTGGACCTGGTGTGGGAACCTGGTGTGTGGACCCGGTGTGTGAATCCAGTCTGTGGACCTGGTGTGTGAACACGGTGTGTGGACCTGGTGTGTGGACCTGGAGTGTGAACCTTGTGTGTGGACCTGGTGTGTGAATCCAGTGTGTGGACCTGGTGTGTGAACCCGGTGTGTGGACCCGGTGTGTGGACCTGGTGTGTGGACACGGTGTGTGCACCTGGTATGTGGACCTGGTGTGTGGACCCGGTGTGTGGACCCGGTGTGTGGACCTGGTGTGTGGACCTGGTGTGTGGACCCGGTGTGTGGACGTGGTGTGTGGACCTGGTGTGTGAACCCGGTGTGTGGACCCAGTGTGTGGACACGGTGTGTGGGCCCGGTGTGTGAACCCGGTGTGTGGACCGGGTGTGTGGACCCGGTGTGTGGACCCGGTGTGTGAATCCAGTGTGTGAACCTGGTGTGGGAACCCGGTGTGTGGACCCGGTGTGTGGACCTGGTGTGTGAACCTGGTGTGTGGACCTGGTGTGTGAATCCAGTGTGTGGACCTGGTGTGTGAATCCAGTGTGTGGACCTGGTGTGTGAACCCGGTGTGTGGACCCGGTGTGTGGACTTGGTGTGTGGACACGGTGTGTGGACCTGGTGTGTGAACCCTGTGTGTGAATCCAGTGTGTGGACCTGGTGTGTGAACCCGGTGTGTGGACATGGTGTGTGGACCTGGTGTGTGAATCTGGTGTTTGGACCTGGTGTGTGAACCCGGTGTGTGGACCTGGTGTGTGAACCTGGTGTGGGGACCCGGTGTGTGGACCGGGTGTGTGAACCAGGTGTGTGGACCTGGTGTGTGGACACGGTGTGTGGACCCGGTGTGTGAACCTGGTATGTGGACCCGGTGTGTGGACCCGGTGTGGGAATCCGGTGTGTGGACATGGTATGTGGACCTGGTGTGTGGACCTGATGTGTGGACACGGTGTGTGGACCTGGTGTGTGGACACGGTGTGTGGACCCGGTGTGTGGACCCGGTGTGTGAATCCAGTGTGTGGACCCGGTGTGGGAACCCGGTGTGTGGACCTGGTGTGTGAACCAGGTGTGTGGACCTGGTGTGTGGACACGGTGTGTGGACCTGGTGTGTGAATCCGGTGTGTGGACCTGGTGTGTGAATCCAGTGTGTGGACCCGGTGTGTGAACCCGGTGTGTGGACCCGGTGTGTGGACCCGGTGTGTGGACACGGTGTTTGGACCTGGTTTGTGGACACGGTGTGTGGGCCCGGTGTGTGAACCTGGTGTGTGGACCCGTGTGTGGACCCGGTGTGGGAACCCGGTGTGTGGACCTGGTGTGTGGACCTGGTGTGTGGACCCGGTGTGTGGATCCGGTGTGTGGACCCGGTGTGTGAATCCAGTGTGTGGACCTGGTGTGGCAACACGGTGTGTGGACCTGGTGTGTGAACCAGGTGTGTGGACCTGGTGTGTGGACCCGGTGTGTGGACCCGGTGTATGGACCCGGTGTATGGACACGGTGTGTGGATCTGGTGTGTGGACACGGTGTGTGGACCTGGTGTGGGAACCCGGTGTGTGGACCTGGTGTGTGGACCTGGTGTCTGAACCCGGTGTGTGGACCCGGTGTGTGAACCCGGTGTGTGGACCCGGTGTGTGGACACGGTGTGTGGACCTGGTGTGGGAACCTGGTGTGTGGACCCGGTGTGTGAATCCAGTCTGTGGACCTGGTGTGTGAACACGGTGTGTGGACCTGGTGTGTGGACCTGGAGTGTGAACCTTGTGTGTGGACCTGGTGTGTGAATCCAGTGTGTGGACCTGGTGTGTGAACCCGGTGTGTGGACCCGGTGTGTGGACCCGGTGTGTGGACACGGTGTGTGCACCTGGTATGTGGACCTGGTGTGTGGACCCGGTGTGTGGACCCGGTGTGTGGACTTGGTGTGTGGACCTGGTGTGTGGACCCGGTGTGTGGACCTGGTGTGTGGACCTGGTGTGTGAACCCGGTGTGTGGACCCAGTGTGTGGACACGGTGTGTTTGCCCGGTGTGTGAACCTGGTGTGTGGACCCGTGTGTGGCCCTGGTGTGTGAACCTGGTGTGTGGACCTGGTGTTTGGACCTGATGTGTGGACCTAGTGTGGGAACCTGGTGTGTGAACCCGGTGTTTGGACCTGGTGTGTGGACCTGGTGTGTGGACACGGTGTGTGGACCTGGTGTGTTGACGTGTTGTGTGAATCCGGTTTGTGGACCTGGTGTGTGGACCCGGTGTGTGAATCCAGTGTGTGGACCTGGTGTGGGAACCCGGTGTGTGGACCTGGTGTGTGGACACGGTGTGGGAACCTGGTGTGTGAACCCGGTGTGTGAACCAGGTGTGTGGACCTGGTGTGTGGACCTGGTGTGTGGACACGGTGTGTGGACCTGGTGTGTGGACCTGGTGTGTGAACCCGGTGTGTGGACCTGGTGTGTGGACACGGTGTTTGGACCTGGTGTGTGGACCCGGTGTGTGAATCCAGTGTGTGGACCTGGTGTGTGAACCCGGTGTGTGGACATGGTGTGTGGACCTGGTGTGTGGACACGGTGTGTGGACCTAGTGTGTGAATCCGGTGTTTGGACCTGGTGTGTGAACCCGGTGTGTGGACCTGGTTTGTGAACCTGGTGTGGGGACCCGGTGTGTGGACCCGGTGTGTGAACCAGGTGTGTGGACCTGGTGTGTGGACACGGTGTGTGGACCCGGTGTGTGAACCGTGGTGTGTGGACCCGGTGTGTGGACCCGGTGTGGGAATCCGGTGTGTGGACATGGTGTGTGGACCTGGTGTGTGGACCTGGTGTGTGGACACGGTGTGTGGACCTGGTGTGTGGACACGGTTTGTGGACCCGGTGTGTGAATCCAGTTTGTGGACCCGGTGTGGGAACCCGGTGTGTGGACCTGGTGTGTGAACCAGGCGTGTGGACCTGGTGTGTGGACACGGTGTGTGGACCTGGTGTGTGAATCCGGTGTGTGGACCTTGTGTGTGAATCCAGTTTGTGGACCCGGTGTGGGAACCCGGTGTGTGGACCTGGTGTGTGAACCAGGCGTGTGGACCTGGTGTGTGGACACGGTGTGTGGACCTGGTGTGTGGACCTGGTGTGTGAACCCGGTGTGTGAACCTGGTGTGTGTACACGGTGTGTGGACCTGGTGTGTGAACTAGGTGTGTGGACCTGGTGTGTGGATACGGTGTGTGGACTTGGTGTGTGAACCTGGTGTGTGGACCTGGTGTGTGAATCCAGTGTGTGGACCTGGTGTGTGAATCCAGTGTGTGGACCTGGTGTGTGAACCCGGTGTGTGGACCCGGTGTGTGGACATGGTGTGTGGACACGGTGTGTGGACCTGGTGTGTGAACCCGGTGTGTGAATCCAGTGTGTGGACCTGGTGTGTGAACCCGGTGTGTGGACATGGTGTGTGGACCTGGTGTGTGGACACGGTGTGTGGACCTAGTGTGTGAATCCGGTGTTTGGACCTGGTGTGTGAACCCGGTGTATGGACCTGGTTTGTGAACCTGGTGTGGGGACCCGGTGTGTGGACCCGGTGTGTGAACCAGGTGTGTGGACCTGGTGTGTGGACACGGTGTGTGGACCCGGTGTGTGAACCGTGGTGTGTGGACCCGGTGTGTGGACCCGGTGTGGGAATCCGGTGTGTGGACATGGTGTGTGGACCTGGTGTGTGGACCTGGTGTGTGGACACGGTGTGTGGACCTGGTGTGTGGACACGGTGTGTGGACCCGGTGTGTGAATCCAGTTTGTGGACCCGGTGTGGGAACCCGGTGTGTGGACCTGGTGTGTGAACCTGGTGTGGGGACCCGGTGTGTGGACCGGGTGTGTGAACCAGGTGTGTGGACCCGGTGTCTGGACACGGTGTGTGGACCTGGTGTGTGGACACGGTGTGTGTACCTGGTATGTGGACCTGGTGTGTGGACCCGGTGTGTGGACCTGGTGTGTGGACCCGGTGTGTGGACCCGGTGTGTGGACCTGGTGTGTGGACCTGGTGTGTGAACCCGGTGTGTGGACCCGGTGTGTGGACCCGGTGTGTGAATCCAGTGTGTGAACCTGGTGTGGGAACCCGGTGTGTGGACCCGGTGTGTGGACCTGGTGTGTGAACCAGGTGTGTGGACCTGGTGTGTGGACACGGTGTGTGTACCTGGTGTGTGAACCTGGTGTGTGGACCTGGTGTGTGGACCTGGTGTGTGAATCCAGTGTGTGGACCTGGTGTGTGAACCCGGTGTGTGGACCCGGTGTGTGGACATGGTGTGTGGATATGGTGTGTGGACCTGGTGTGTGAACCCGGTGTGTGAATCCAGTGTGTGGACCTGGTGTGTGAACCCGGTGTGTGGACATGGTGTGTGGACCTGGTGTGTGAATCTGGTGTTCGGACCTGGTGTGTGAACCCGGTGTGTGGACCTGGTGTGTGAACCTGGTGTGGGGACCCGGTGTCTGGACCGGGTGTGTGAACCAGGTGTGTGGACCCGGTGTCTGGACACGGTGTGTGGACCTGGTGTGTGAACCTGGTGTGTGGACCTGGTGTGGGAACGCGGTGTGTGGACCTGGTGTGTGGACCTGGTGTGTGGACCTGGTGTGTAAACCCGGTGTGTGGACCTGGTGTGTGGGCACGGTGTGTGGACCTGGTGTGTGGACGCGGTGTGTGAATCCGGTGTGTGGACCTGGTGTGGGAACCCGGTGTGTGGACCTGGTGTGTGGACCTGGTGTGTGGACACGGTGTGTGGACCTGGTGTGTGAACCCGGTGTGTGGACCCGGTGTGTGGACCCTGTGTGTGAATCCGGTGTGTGGACCCGGTGTGGGAACCCGGTGTGTGGACCTGGTGTGTGAATCCGGTGTGTGGACCTGGTGTGTGAATCTGGTGTTTGGACCTGGTGTGTGAACCCGGTGTGTGGACCCGGTGTGTGAACCCGGTGTGTGGACCCGGTGTTTGGACCCGGTGTTTGGACCCGGTGTGTGGACACGGTGTGTGGACCCGGTGTGTGAACCCGGTGTGTGGACCCGGTGTGTAGACCCGGTGTGGGAACCCGGTGTGTGGACCCGGTGTGTGGACCCGGTGTGTGGACCTGGTGTGTGAACCCGGTGTGTGGACACGGTGTGTGTACCTGGTGTAAGGACCTGGTGTGTCAACCCGGTGTGTGGACCCGGTGTGTGGACCCGGTGTGTGAATCCGGTGTGTGAACCTGGTGTGGGAACCCGGTGTGAGGACCCGGTGTGTGGACCTGGTGTATGGACCTGGTGTGTCAACCCGGTGTGTGGACCCGGTGTGTGGACCCGGTGTGTGAATCCGGTGTGTGAACCTGGTGTGGGAACCCGGTGTGAGGACCCGGTGTGTGGACCTGGTGTGTGAACCTGGTGTGTGGACCTGGTGTGTGAATCCAGTGTGTGGACCTGGTGTGTGAACCCGGTGTGTGGACCCGGTGTGTGGACCTGGTGTGTGAACCCGGTGTGTGGACCCGGTGTGTGGACATGGTGTGTGGACACGGTGTGTGGACCTGGTGTGTGAACCCTGTGTGTGAATCCAGTGTGTGGACCTGGTGTGTGAACCCGGTGTGTGGACATGGTGTGTGGACCTGGTGTGTGAATCTGGTGTTTGGACCTGGTGTGTGAACCCGGTGTGTGGACCTGGATTTGTGAACCTGGTGTGGGGACCCGGTGTGTGGACCGGGTGTGTGAACCAGGTGTGTGGACCTGGTGTGTGGACACGGTGTGTGGACCCGGTGTGTGAACCTGGTGTGTGGACCCGGTGTGTGGACCCGGTGTGGGAATCCGGTGTGTGGACATGGTGTGTGGACCTGGTGTGTGGACCTGGTGTGTGGACACGGTGTGTGGACCTGGTGTGTGGACACGGTGTGTGGACCCGGTGTGTGGACCCGGTGTGTGAATCCAGTGTGTGGACCCGGTGTGGGAACCCGGTGTGTGGACCTGGTGTGTGAACCAGGTGTGTTGACCTGGTGTGTGGACACGGTGTGTGGACCTGGTGTGTGAATCCGGTGTGTGGACCTGGTGTGTGAATCCAGTGTGTGGACCCGGTGTGTGAACCCGGTGTGTGGACCCGGTGTGTGGACCCGGTGTGTGGACACGGTGTGTGAACCTGGTGTGTGGACCCGTGTGTGGACCCGGTGTGGGAACCCAGTGTGTGGACCTGGTGTGTGGACCTGGTGTGTGGACACGGTGTGTGGACCTGGTGTGTGGACCCGGTGTGTGGATCCGGTGTGTGGACCCGGTGTGTGAATCCAGTGTGTGGACCTGGTGTGGCAACACGGTGTGTGGACCTGGTGTGTGAACCAGGTGTGTGGACCTGGTGTGTGGACCTGGTGTGTGAATCCGGTGTGTGGACCTGGTGTGTGAATCCAGTGTGTGGACCCGGTGTGTGAACCCGGTGTGTGGACCCGGTGTGTGGACACGGTGTGTGGACACGGTGTGTGAACCTGGTGTGTGGACCCGTGTGTGGACCCGGTGTGGGAACCCAGTGTGTGGACCTGGTGTGTGGACCTGGTGTGTGGACACGGTGTGTGGACCTGGTGTGTGGACCCGGTGTGTGGATCCGGTGTGTGGACCCGGTGTGTGAATCCAGTGTGTGGACCTGGTGTGGCAACACGGTGTGTGGACCTGGTGTGTGAACCAGGTGTGTGGACCTGGTGTGTGGACCCGGTGTGTGGACCTGGTGTGTGAACACGGTGTGTGGACCTGGTGTGTGGACCTGGAGTGTGAACCTTGTGTGTGGACCTGGTGTGTGAATCCAGTGTGTGGACCTGGTGTGTGAACCCGGTGTGTGGACCCGGTGTGTGGACCTGGTGTGTGGACACGGTGTGTGCACCTGGTGTGTGGACCCGGTGTGTGGACCTGGTGTGTGGACCCGGTGTGTGGACCTGGTGTGTGGACACGGTGTGTGGACCTGGTGTGTGGACACGGTGTGTGGACCTGGTGTGGGAACCCGGTGTGTGGACCTGGTGTGTGGACCTGGTGTCTGAACCCGGTGTGTGGACCCGGTGTGTGAACCCGGTGTGTGGACCCGGTGTGTGGACACGGTGTGTGGACCTGGTGTGGGAACCTGGTGTGTGGACCCGGTGTGTGAATCCAGTCTGTGGACCTGGTGTGTGAACACGGTGTGTGGACCTGGTGTGTGGACCTGGAGTGTGAACCTTGTGTGTGGACCTGGTGTGTGAATCCAGTGTGTGGACCTGGTGTGTGAACCCGGTGTGTGGACCCGGTGTGTGGACCTGGTGTGTGGACACGGTGTGTGCACCTGGTATGTGGACCTGGTGTGTGGACCCGGTGTGTGGACCCGGTGTGTGGACCTGGTGTGTGGACCTGGTGTGTGGACCCGGTGTGTGGACGTGGTGTGTGGACCTGGTGTGTGAACCCGGTGTGTGGACCCAGTGTGTGGACACGGTGTGTGGGCCCGGTGTGTGAACCCGGTGTGTGGACCGGGTGTGTGGACCCGGTGTGTGGACCCGGTGTGTGAATCCAGTGTGTGAACCTGGTGTGGGAACCCGGTGTGTGGACCCGGTGTGTGGACCTGGTGTGTGAACCTGGTGTGTGGACCTGGTGTGTGAATCCAGTGTGTGGACCTGGTGTGTGAATCCAGTGTGTGGACCTGGTGTGTGAACCCGGTGTGTGGACCCGGTGTGTGGACTTGGTGTGTGGACACGGTGTGTGGACCTGGTGTGTGAACCCTGTGTGTGAATCCAGTGTGTGGACCTGGTGTGTGAACCCGGTGTGTGGACATGGTGTGTGGACCTGGTGTGTGAATCTGGTGTTTGGACCTGGTGTGTGAACCCGGTGTGTGGACCTGGTGTGTGAACCTGGTGTGGGGACCCGGTGTGTGGACCGGGTGTGTGAACCAGGTGTGTGGACCTGGTGTGTGGACACGGTGTGTGGACCCGGTGTGTGAACCTGGTATGTGGACCCGGTGTGTGGACCCGGTGTGGGAATCCGGTGTGTGGACATGGTATGTGGACCTGGTGTGTGGACCTGATGTGTGGACACGGTGTGTGGACCTGGTGTGTGGACACGGTGTGTGGACCCGGTGTGTGGACCCGGTGTGTGAATCCAGTGTGTGGACCCGGTGTGGGAACCCGGTGTGTGGACCTGGTGTGTGAACCAGGTGTGTGGACCTGGTGTGTGGACACGGTGTGTGGACCTGGTGTGTGAATCCGGTGTGTGGACCTGGTGTGTGAATCCAGTGTGTGGACCCGGTGTGTGAACCCGGTGTGTGGACCCGGTGTGTGGACCCGGTGTGTGGACACGGTGTTTGGACCTGGTTTGTGGACACGGTGTGTGGGCCCGGTGTGTGAACCTGGTGTGTGGACCCGTGTGTGGACCCGGTGTGGGAACCCGGTGTGTGGACCTGGTGTGTGGACCTGGTGTGTGGACCCGGTGTGTGGATCCGGTGTGTGGACCCGGTGTGTGAATCCAGTGTGTGGACCTGGTGTGGCAACACGGTGTGTGGACCTGGTGTGTGAACCAGGTGTGTGGACCTGGTGTGTGGACCCGGTGTGTGGACCCGGTGTATGGACCCGGTGTATGGACACGGTGTGTGGATCTGGTGTGTGGACACGGTGTGTGGACCTGGTGTGGGAACCCGGTGTGTGGACCTGGTGTGTGGACCTGGTGTCTGAACCCGGTGTGTGGACCCGGTGTGTGAACCCGGTGTGTGGACCCGGTGTGTGGACACGGTGTGTGGACCTGGTGTGGGAACCTGGTGTGTGGACCCGGTGTGTGAATCCAGTCTGTGGACCTGGTGTGTGAACACGGTGTGTGGACCTGGTGTGTGGACCTGGAGTGTGAACCTTGTGTGTGGACCTGGTGTGTGAATCCAGTGTGTGGACCTGGTGTGTGAACCCGGTGTGTGGACCCGGTGTGTGGACCCGGTGTGTGGACACGGTGTGTGCACCTGGTATGTGGACCTGGTGTGTGGACCCGGTGTGTGGACCCGGTGTGTGGACTTGGTGTGTGGACCTGGTGTGTGGACCCGGTGTGTGGACCTGGTGTGTGGACCTGGTGTGTGAACCCGGTGTGTGGACCCAGTGTGTGGACACGGTGTGTTTGCCCGGTGTGTGAACCTGGTGTGTGGACCCGTGTGTGGCCCTGGTGTGTGAACCTGGTGTGTGGACCTGGTGTTTGGACCTGATGTGTGGACCTAGTGTGGGAACCTGGTGTGTGAACCCGGTGTTTGGACCTGGTGTGTGGACCTGGTGTGTGGACACGGTGTGTGGACCTGGTGTGTTGACGTGTTGTGTGAATCCGGTTTGTGGACCTGGTGTGTGGACCCGGTGTGTGAATCCAGTGTGTGGACCTGGTGTGGGAACCCGGTGTGTGGACCTGGTGTGTGGACACGGTGTGGGAACCTGGTGTGTGAACCCGGTGTGTGAACCAGGTGTGTGGACCTGGTGTGTGGACCTGGTGTGTGGACACGGTGTGTGGACCTGGTGTGTGGACCTGGTGTGTGAACCCGGTGTGTGGACCTGGTGTGTGGACACGGTGTTTGGACCTGGTGTGTGGACCCGGTGTGTGAATCCAGTGTGTGGACCTGGTGTGTGAACCCGGTGTGTGGACATGGTGTGTGGACCTGGTGTGTGGACACGGTGTGTGGACCTAGTGTGTGAATCCGGTGTTTGGACCTGGTGTGTGAACCCGGTGTGTGGACCTGGTTTGTGAACCTGGTGTGGGGACCCGGTGTGTGGACCCGGTGTGTGAACCAGGTGTGTGGACCTGGTGTGTGGACACGGTGTGTGGACCCGGTGTGTGAACCGTGGTGTGTGGACCCGGTGTGTGGACCCGGTGTGGGAATCCGGTGTGTGGACATGGTGTGTGGACCTGGTGTGTGGACCTGGTGTGTGGACACGGTGTGTGGACCTGGTGTGTGGACACGGTTTGTGGACCCGGTGTGTGAATCCAGTTTGTGGACCCGGTGTGGGAACCCGGTGTGTGGACCTGGTGTGTGAACCAGGCGTGTGGACCTGGTGTGTGGACACGGTGTGTGGACCTGGTGTGTGAATCCGGTGTGTGGACCTTGTGTGTGAATCCAGTTTGTGGACCCGGTGTGGGAACCCGGTGTGTGGACCTGGTGTGTGAACCAGGCGTGTGGACCTGGTGTGTGGACACGGTGTGTGGACCTGGTGTGTGGACCTGGTGTGTGAACCCGGTGTGTGAACCTGGTGTGTGTACACGGTGTGTGGACCTGGTGTGTGAACTAGGTGTGTGGACCTGGTGTGTGGATACGGTGTGTGGACTTGGTGTGTGAACCTGGTGTGTGGACCTGGTGTGTGAATCCAGTGTGTGGACCTGGTGTGTGAATCCAGTGTGTGGACCTGGTGTGTGAACCCGGTGTGTGGACCCGGTGTGTGGACATGGTGTGTGGACACGGTGTGTGGACCTGGTGTGTGAACCCGGTGTGTGAATCCAGTGTGTGGACCTGGTGTGTGAACCCGGTGTGTGGACATGGTGTGTGGACCTGGTGTGTGGACACGGTGTGTGGACCTAGTGTGTGAATCCGGTGTTTGGACCTGGTGTGTGAACCCGGTGTATGGACCTGGTTTGTGAACCTGGTGTGGGGACCCGGTGTGTGGACCCGGTGTGTGAACCAGGTGTGTGGACCTGGTGTGTGGACACGGTGTGTGGACCCGGTGTGTGAACCGTGGTGTGTGGACCCGGTGTGTGGACCCGGTGTGGGAATCCGGTGTGTGGACATGGTGTGTGGACCTGGTGTGTGGACCTGGTGTGTGGACACGGTGTGTGGACCTGGTGTGTGGACACGGTGTGTGGACCCGGTGTGTGAATCCAGTTTGTGGACCCGGTGTGGGAACCCGGTGTGTGGACCTGGTGTGTGAACCAGGCGTGTGGACCTGGTGTGTGGACACGGTGTGTGGACCTGGTGTGTGAATCCGGTGTGTGGACCTTGTGTGTGAATCCAGTGTGTGGACACGGTGTGTGAACCCGGTGTGTGGACCCGGTGTGTTGACCCGGTGTGTGGACACGGTGTTTGGACCTGGTGTGTGAACCCGGTGTGTGGACCTGGTGTGTGGACACGGTGTGTGGACCTGGTGTGGGAACCCGGTATGTGGACCTGGTGTGTGGAACTGGTGTCTGAACACGGTGTGTGGACCTGGTGTGTGGACACGGTGTGTGGACCTGGTGTGGGAACCCGGTGTGCGGACCTGGTGTGTGGACCTGGTGTGTGGACATGGTGTGTGGACCTGGTGTGTGGACACGGTGTGTGGACCTGGTGTGTGGACCTGGTGTGTGAACCCGGTGTTTGGACCTGGTGTGTGGACACGGTGTGTGGACCTGGTGTGTGGACCTGGTGTGTGAACCCGGTGTGTGGACCCGGTGTGTGGACCCGATGTGTGGACCTGGTGTGTGGACCCGGTGTGTGAATCCAGTGTGTGGACCTGGTGTGGGAACCCGGTGTGTGGACCTGGTGTGTGGACCTGGTGTGTGGACCTGGTGATTGGACACGGTGTGTACCTTGTGTGTGGACCTGATGTGTGAATCCAGTGTGTTGACCTGGTGTTTGAACCGGGGTGTGGACCCGGTGTGTGGACCCGGTGTGTGGACCTGGTGTGTGGACCTGATGTGTGGACCTAGTGTGGGAACCTGGTGTGTGAACCCGGTGTTTGGACCTGGTGTGTGGACCTGGTGTGTGGACACGGTGTGTGGACCTGGTGTGTTGACGTGTTGTGTGAATCCGGTTTGTGGACCTGGTGTGTGGACACGGTGTGTGGACCTGGTGTGTGGACCCGGTGTGTGAATCCAGTGTGTGGACCTGGTGTGGGAACCCGGTGTGTGGACCTGGTGTGTGGACACGGTGTGGGAACCTGGTGTGTGAACCCGGTGTGTGAACCAGGTGTGTGGACCTGGTGTGTGGACCTGGTGTGTGGACACGGTGTGTGGACCTGGTGTGTGGACCTGGTGTGTGAACCCGGTGTGTGGACCTGGTGTGTGGACACGGTGTGTGGACCTGGTGTGTGGACCCGGTGTGTGAATCCAGTGTGTGGACCTGGTGTGTGAACCCGGTGTGTGGACATGGTGTGTGGACCTGGTGTGTGGACACGGTGTGTGGACCTAGTGTGTGAATCCGGTGTTTGGACCTGGTGTGTGAACCCGGTGTGTGGACCTGGTTTGTGAACCTGGTGTGGGGACCCGGTGTGTGGACCCGGTGTGTGAACCAGGTGTGTGGACCTGGTGTGTGGACACGGTGTGTGGACCCGGTGTGGGAATCCGGTGTGTGGACATGGTGTGTGGACCTGGTGTGTGGACCTGGTGTGTGGACACGGTGTGTGGACCTGGTGTGTGGACACGGTTTGTGGACCCGGTGTGTGAATCCAGTTTGTGGACCCGGTGTGGGAACCCGGTGTGTGGACCTGGTGTGTGAACCAGGCGTGTGGACCTGGTGTGTGGACACGGTGTGTGGACCTGGTGTGTGAATCCGGTGTGTGGACCTTGTGTGTGAATCCAGTGTGTGGACACGGTGTGTGAACCCGGTGTGTGGACCCGGTGTGTTGACCCGGTGTGTGGACACGGTGTTTGGACCTGGTGTGTGAACCCGGTGTGTGGACCTGGTGTGTGGACACGGTGTGTGGACCTGGTGTGGGAACCCGGTATGTGGACCTGGTGTGTGGACCTGGTGTCTGAACACGGTGTGTGGACCTGGTGTGTGGACACGGTTTGTGGACCTGGTGTGGGAACCCGGTGTGCGGACCTGGTGTGTGGACCTGGTGTGTGGACATGGTGTGTGGACCTGGTGTGTGGACCCGATGTGTGGACCTGGTGTGTGGACCTGGTGTGTGAACCCGGTGTGTGGACCCGGTGTGTGGACCCGATGTGTGGACCTGGTGTGTGGACCCGGTGTGTGAATCCAGTGTGTGGACCTGGTGTGGGAACCCGGTGTGTGGACCTGGTGTGTGGACCTGGTGTGTGGACCCGGTGTGTGAATCCAGTGTGTGGACCTGGTGTGGGAACCCGGTGTGTGGACCTGGTGTGTGGACCTGGTGTGTGGACCTGGTGATTGGACACGGTGTGTACCTTGTGTGTGGACCTGATGTGTGAATCCAGTGTGTTGACCTGGTGTTTGAACCGGGGTGTGGACCCGGTGTGTGGACCCGGTGTGTGGACCTGGTGTGTGGACACGGTGTGTGGACCTGGTGTGTGAACCTGGTGTGTGGACCCGGTGTGTGAATCCAGTCTGTGGACCTGGTGTGTGGACCTGGTGTGTGAACCTGGTGTGTGGACACGGTGTGTGGACCTGGTGTGTGAACCTGGTGTGTGGACCTGGTGTGTGGACCTGATGTGTGGACCTGGTGTGGGAACATGGTGTGTGAACCCGGTGTTTGGACCTGGTGTGTGGACCTGGTGTGTGGACACGGTGTGTGGACCTGGTGTGTGGACCTGGTGTGTGAACCCGGTGTGTGGACCTGGTGTGTGGACACGGTGTGTGGACCTGGTGTGTGGACCCGGTGTGTGAATCCAGTGTGTGGACCTGGTGTGTGAACCCGGTGTGTGGACATGGTGTGTGGACCTGGTGTGTGGACACGGTGTGTGGACCTAGTGTGTGAATCCGGTGTTTGGACCTGGTGTGTGAACCCGGTGTGTGGACCTGGTTTGTGAACCTGGTGTGGGGACCCGGTGTGTGGACCCGGTGTGTGAACCAGGTGTGTGGACTTGGTGTGTGGACACGGTGTGTGGACCCGGTGTGTGAACCGTGGTGTGTGGACCCGGTGTGTGGACCCGGTGTGGGAATCCGGTGTGTGGACATGGTGTGTGGACCTGGTGTGTGGACCTGGTGTGTGGACATGGTGTGTGGACCTGGTGTGTGGACACGGTTTGTGGACCCGGTGTGTGAATCCAGTTTGTGGACCCGGTGTGGGAACCCGGTGTGTGGACCTGGTGTGTGAACCAGGCGTGTGGACCTGGTGTGTGGACACGGTGTGTGGACCTGGTGTGTGAATCCGGTGTGTGGACCTTGTGTGTGAATCCAGTGTGTGGACACGGTGTGTGAACCCGGTGTGTGGACCCGGTGTGTTGACCCGGTGTGTGGACACGGTGTTTGGACCTGGTGTGTGAACCCGGTGTGTGGACCTGGTGTGTGGACACGGTGTGTGGACCTGGTGTGGGAACCCGGTATGTGGACCTGGTGTGTGGACCTGCTGTCTGAACACGGTGTGTGGACCTGGTGTGTGGACACGGTGTGTGGACCTGGTGTGGGAACCCGGTGTGCGGACCTGGTGTGTGGACCTGGTGTGTGGACATGGTGTGTGGACCTGGTGTGTGGACACGGTGTGTGGACCTGGTGTGTGGATCTGGTGTGTGAACCCGGTGTTTGGACCTGGTGTGTGGACACGGTGTGTGGACCTGGTGTGTGGACCTGGTGTGTGAACCCGGTGTGTGGACCCGGTGTGTGGACCCGATGTGTGGACTTGGTGTGTGGACCCGGTGTGTGAATCCAGTGTGTGGACCTGGTGTGGGAACCCGGTGTGTGGACCTGGTGTGTGGACCTGGTGTGTGGACCTGGTGATTGGACACGGTGTGTACCTTGTGTGTGGACCTGATGTGTGAATCCAGTGTGTTGACCTGGTGTTTGAACCGGGGTGTGGACCCGGTGTGTGGACCCGGTGTGTGGACCTGGTGTGTGGACACGGTGTTTGGACCTGGTGTGTGAACCTGGTGTGTGGACCCGGTGTGTGAATCCAGTCTGTGGACCTGTTGTGTGGACCTGGTGTGTGAACCTGGTGTGTGGACACGGTGTGTGGACCTGGTGTGTGAACCTGGTGTGTGGACCTGGTGTGTGGACCTGATGTGTGGACCTGGTGTGGGAACATGGTGTGTGAACCCCGTGTTTGGACCTGGTGTGTGGACCTGGTGTGTGGACACGGTGTGTGGACCTGGTGTGTTGACGTGTTGTGTGAATCCGGTTTGTGGACCTGGTGTGTGGACACGGTGTGTGGACCTGGTGTGTGGACCCGGTGTGTGAATCCAGTGTGTGGACCTGGTGTGGGAACCCGGTGTGTGGACCTGGTGTGTGGACACGGTGTGGGAACCTGGTGTGTGAACCCGGTGTGTGAACCAGGTGTGTGGACCTGGTGTGTGGACCTGGTGTGTGGACACGGTGTGTGGACCTGGTGTGTGGACCTGGTGTGTGAACCCGGTGTGTGGACCTGGTGTGTGGACACGGTGTGTGGACCTGGTGTGTGGACCCGGTGTGTGAATCCAGTGTGTGGACCTGGTGTGGGAACCCGGTGTGTGGACCTGGTGTGTGGACCTTGTGTGTGAACCAGGTGTGTGGACCTGGTGTGTGGACACGGTGTGTACCTGGTGTGTGGACCTGGTGTGTGAATCCAGTGTGTGGACCCGGTGTGTGGACCTAGTGTGTGGACCTGGTGTGTGGACCTCGTGTGTGGACCTGGTGTGTGGACACGGTGTGTGGACCTAGTGTGTGGACCTGGTGTGTGGACCCGGTGTGTGAATCCAGTGTGTGGACCTGGTGTGGGAACCCGGTGTGTGGACCTGGTGCGTGGACCTGGTGTGTGAACCAGGTGTGTGGACCTGGTGTGTGGACACGGTGTGTACCTGGTGTGTGGACCTGGTGTGTGAATCCAGTGTGTGGACCTGGTGTGTGAACCCGGTGTGTGGACCTGGTGTGTGAACCCGGTGTGTGGACCTGGTGTGTGGACCTGCTGTCTGAACACGGTGTGTGGACCTGGTGTGTGGACACGGTGTGTGGACCTGGTGTGGGAACCCGGTGTGCGGACCTGGTGTGTGGACCTGGTGTGTGGACATGGTGTGTGGACCTGGTGTGTGGACACGGTGTGTGGACCTGGTGTGTGGACCTGGTGTGTGAACCCGGTGTTTGGACCTGGTGTGTGGACACGGTGTGTGGACCTGGTGTGTGGACCTGGTGTGTGAACCCGGTGTGTGGACCCGGTGTGTGGACCCGATGTGTGGACTTGGTGTGTGGACCCGGTGTGTGAATCCAGTGTGTGGACCTGGTGTGGGAACCCGGTGTGTGGACCTGGTGTGTGGACCTGGTGTGTGGACCTGGTGATTGGACACGGTGTGTACCTTGTGTGTGGACCTGATGTGTGAATCCAGTGTGTTGACCTGGTGTTTGAACCGGGGTGTGGACCCGGTGTGTGGACCCGGTGTGTGGACCTGGTGTGTGGACACGGTGTTTGGACCTGGTGTGTGAACCTGGTGTGTGGACCCGGTGTGTGAATCCAGTCTGTGGACCTGTTGTGTGGACCTGGTGTGTGAACCTGGTGTGTGGACACGGTGTGTGGACCTGGTGTGTGAACCTGGTGTGTGGACCTGGTGTGTGGACCTGATGTGTGGACCTGGTGTGGGAACATGGTGTGTGAACCCCGTGTTTGGACCTGGTGTGTGGACCTGGTGTGTGGACCCGGTGTGGGAATCCGGTGTGTGGACATGGTGTGTGGACCTGGTGTGTGGACCTGGTGTGTGGACACGGTGTGTGGACCTGGTGTGTGGACACGGTTTGTGGACCCGGTGTGTGAATCCAGTTTGTGGACCCGGTGTGGGAACCCGGTGTGTGGACCTGGTGTGTGAACCAGGCGTGTGGACCTGGTGTGTGGACACGGTGTGTGGACCTGGTGTGTGAATCCGGTGTGTGGACCTTGTGTGTGAATCCAGTTTGTGGACCCGGTGTGGGAACCCGGTGTGTGGACCTGGTGTGTGAACCAGGCGTGTGGACCTGGTGTGTGGACACGGTGTGTGGACCTGGTGTGTGGACCTGGTGTGTGAACCCGGTGTGTGAACCTGGTGTGTGTACACGGTGTGTGGACCTGGTGTGTGAACTAGGTGTGTGGACCTGGTGTGTGGATACGGTGTGTGGACTTGGTGTGTGAACCTGGTGTGTGGACCTGGTGTGTGAATCCAGTGTGTGGACCTGGTGTGTGAATCCAGTGTGTGGACCTGGTGTGTGAACCCGGTGTGTGGACCCGGTGTGTGGACATGGTGTGTGGACACGGTGTGTGGACCTGGTGTGTGGACCCGGTGTGTGAATCCAGTGTGTGGACCTGGTGTGTGAACCCGGTGTGTGGACATGGTGTGTGGACCTGGTGTGTGGACACGGTGTGTGGACCTAGTGTGTGAATCCGGTGTTTGGACCTGGTGTGTGAACCCGGTGTATGGACCTGGTTTGTGAACCTGGTGTGGGGACCCGGTGTGTGGACCCGGTGTGTGAACCAGGTGTGTGGACCTGGTGTGTGGACACGGTGTGTGGACCCGGTGTGTGAACCGTGGTGTGTGGACCCGGTGTGTGGACCCGGTGTGGGAATCCGGTGTGTGGACATGGTGTGTGGACCTGGTGTGTGGACCTGGTGTGTGGACACGGTGTGTGGACCTGGTGTGTGGACACGGTGTGTGGACCCGGTGTGTGAATCCAGTTTGTGGACCCGGTGTGGGAACCCGGTGTGTGGACCTGGTGTGTGAACCAGGCGTGTGGACCTGGTGTGTGGACACGGTGTGTGGACCTGGTGTGTGAATCCGGTGTGTGGACCTTGTGTGTGAATCCAGTGTGTGGACACGGTGTGTGAACCCGGTGTGTGGACCCGGTGTGTTGACCCGGTGTGTGGACACGGTGTTTGGACCTGGTGTGTGAACCCGGTGTGTGGACCTGGTGTGTGGACACGGTGTGTGGACCTGGTGTGGGAACCCGGTATGTGGACCTGGTGTGTGGACCTGGTGTCTGAACACGGTGTGTGGACCTGGTGTGTGGACACGGTGTGTGGACCTGGTGTGGGAACCCGGTGTGCGGACCTGGTGTGTGGACCTGGTGTGTGGACATGGTGTGTGGACCTGGTGTGTGGACACGGTGTGTGGACCTGGTGTGTGGACCTGGTGTGTGAACCCGGTGTTTGGACCTGGTGTGTGGACACGGTGTGTGGACCTGGTGTGTGGACCTGGTGTGTGAACCCGGTGTGTGGACCCGGTGTGTGGACCCGATGTGTGGACCTGGTGTGTGGACCCGGTGTGTGAATCCAGTGTGTGGACCTGGTGTGGGAACCCGGTGTGTGGACCTGGTGTGTGGACCTGGTGTGTGGACCTGGTGATTGGACACGGTGTGTACCTTGTGTGTGGACCTGATGTGTGAATCCAGTGTGTTGACCTGGTGTTTGAACCGGGGTGTGGACCCGGTGTGTGGACCCGGTGTGTGGACCTGGTGTGTGGACCTGATGTGTGGACCTAGTGTGGGAACCTGGTGTGTGAACCCGGTGTTTGGACCTGGTGTGTGGACCTGGTGTGTGGACACGGTGTGTGGACCTGGTGTGTTGACGTGTTGTGTGAATCCGGTTTGTGGACCTGGTGTGTGGACACGGTGTGTGGACCTGGTGTGTGGACCCGGTGTGTGAATCCAGTGTGTGGACCTGGTGTGGGAACCCGGTGTGTGGACCTGGTGTGTGGACACGGTGTGGGAACCTGGTGTGTGAACCCGGTGTGTGAACCAGGTGTGTGGACCTGGTGTGTGGACCTGGTGTGTGGACACGGTGTGTGGACCTGGTGTGTGGACCTGGTGTGTGAACCCGGTGTGTGGACCTGGTGTGTGGACACGGTGTGTGGACCTGGTGTGTGGACCCGGTGTGTGAATCCAGTGTGTGGACCTGGTGTGTGAACCCGGTGTGTGGACATGGTGTGTGGACCTGGTGTGTGGACACGGTGTGTGGACCTAGTGTGTGAATCCGGTGTTTGGACCTGGTGTGTGAACCCGGTGTGTGGACCTGGTTTGTGAACCTGGTGTGGGGACCCGGTGTGTGGACCCGGTGTGTGAACCAGGTGTGTGGACCTGGTGTGTGGACACGGTGTGTGGACCCGGTGTGGGAATCCGGTGTGTGGACATGGTGTGTGGACCTGGTGTGTGGACCTGGTGTGTGGACACGGTGTGTGGACCTGGTGTGTGGACACGGTTTGTGGACCCGGTGTGTGAATCCAGTTTGTGGACCCGGTGTGGGAACCCGGTGTGTGGACCTGGTGTGTGAACCAGGCGTGTGGACCTGGTGTGTGGACACGGTGTGTGGACCTGGTGTGTGAATCCGGTGTGTGGACCTTGTGTGTGAATCCAGTGTGTGGACACGGTGTGTGAACCCGGTGTGTGGACCCGGTGTGTTGACCCGGTGTGTGGACACGGTGTTTGGACCTGGTGTGTGAACCCGGTGTGTGGACCTGGTGTGTGGACACGGTGTGTGGACCTGGTGTGGGAACCCGGTATGTGGACCTGGTGTGTGGACCTGGTGTCTGAACACGGTGTGTGGACCTGGTGTGTGGACACGGTTTGTGGACCTGGTGTGGGAACCCGGTGTGCGGACCTGGTGTGTGGACCTGGTCTGTGGACATGGTGTGTGGACCTGGTGTGTGGACCCGATGTGTGGACCTGGTGTGTGGACCTGGTGTGTGAACCCGGTGTGTGGACCCGGTGTGTGGACCCGATGTGTGGACCTGGTGTGTGGACCCGGTGTGTGAATCCAGTGTGTGGACCTGGTGTGGGAACCCGGTGTGTGGACCTGGTGTGTGGACCTGGTGTGTGGACCCGGTGTGTGAATCCAGTGTGTGGACCTGGTGTGGGAACCCGGTGTGTGGACCTGGTGTGTGGACCTGGTGTGTGGACCTGGTGATTGGACACGGTGTGTACCTTGTGTGTGGACCTGATGTGTGAATCCAGTGTGTTGACCTGGTGTTTGAACCGGGGTGTGGACCCGGTGTGTGGACCCGGTGTGTGGACCTGGTGTGTGGACACGGTGTGTGGACCTGGTGTGTGAACCTGGTGTGTGGACCCGGTGTGTGAATCCAGTCTGTGGACCTGGTGTGTGGACCTGGTGTGTGAACCTGGTGTGTGGACACGGTGTGTGGACCTGGTGTGTGAACCTGGTGTGTGGACCTGGTGTGTGGACCTGATGTGTGGACCTGGTGTGGGAACATGGTGTGTGAACCCGGTGTTTGGACCTGGTGTGTGGACCTGGTGTGTGGACACGGTGTGTGGACCTGGTGTGTGGACCTGGTGTGTGAACCCGGTGTGTGGACCTGGTGTGTGGACACGGTGTGTGGACCTGGTGTGTGGACCCGGTGTGTGAATCCAGTGTGTGGACCTGGTGTGTGAACCCGGTGTGTGGACATGGTGTGTGGACCTGGTGTGTGGACACGGTGTGTGGACCTAGTGTGTGAATCCGGTGTTTGGACCTGGTGTGTGAACCCGGTGTGTGGACCTGGTTTGTGAACCTGGTGTGGGGACCCGGTGTGTGGACCCGGTGTGTGAACCAGGTGTGTGGACTTGGTGTGTGGACACGGTGTGTGGACCCGGTGTGTGAACCGTGGTGTGTGGACCCGGTGTGTGGACCCGGTGTGGGAATCCGGTGTGTGGACATGGTGTGTGGACCTGGTGTGTGGACCTGGTGTGTGGACATGGTGTGTGGACCTGGTGTGTGGACACGGTTTGTGGACCCGGTGTGTGAATCCAGTTTGTGGACCCGGTGTGGGAACCCGGTGTGTGGACCTGGTGTGTGAACCAGGCGTGTGGACCTGGTGTGTGGACACGGTGTGTGGACCTGGTGTGTGAATCCGGTGTGTGGACCTTGTGTGTGAATCCAGTGTGTGGACACGGTGTGTGAACCCGGTGTGTGGACCCGGTGTGTTGACCCGGTGTGTGGACACGGTGTTTGGACCTGGTGTGTGAACCCGGTGTGTGGACCTGGTGTGTGGACACGGTGTGTGGACCTGGTGTGGGAACCCGGTATGTGGACCTGGTGTGTGGACCTGCTGTCTGAACACGGTGTGTGGACCTGGTGTGTGGACACGGTGTGTGGACCTGGTGTGGGAACCCGGTGTGCGGACCTGGTGTGTGGACCTGGTGTGTGGACATGGTGTGTGGACCTGGTGTGTGGACACGGTGTGTGGACCTGGTGTGTGGATCTGGTGTGTGAACCCGGTGTTTGGACCTGGTGTGTGGACACGGTGTGTGGACCTGGTGTGTGGACCTGGTGTGTGAACCCGGTGTGTGGACCCGGTGTGTGGACCCGATGTGTGGACTTGGTGTGTGGACCCGGTGTGTGAATCCAGTGTGTGGACCTGGTGTGGGAACCCGGTGTGTGGACCTGGTGTGTGGACCTGGTGTGTGGACCTGGTGATTGGACACGGTGTGTACCTTGTGTGTGGACCTGATGTGTGAATCCAGTGTGTTGACCTGGTGTTTGAACCGGGGTGTGGACCCGGTGTGTGGACCCGGTGTGTGGACCTGGTGTGTGGACACGGTGTTTGGACCTGGTGTGTGAACCTGGTGTGTGGACCCGGTGTGTGAATCCAGTCTGTGGACCTGTTGTGTGGACCTGGTGTGTGAACCTGGTGTGTGGACACGGTGTGTGGACCTGGTGTGTGAACCTGGTGTGTGGACCTGGTGTGTGGACCTGATGTGTGGACCTGGTGTGGGAACATGGTGTGTGAACCCCGTGTTTGGACCTGGTGTGTGGACCTGGTGTGTGGACACGGTGTGTGGACCTGGTGTGTTGACGTGTTGTGTGAATCCGGTTTGTGGACCTGGTGTGTGGACACGGTGTGTGGACCTGGTGTGTGGACCCGGTGTGTGAATCCAGTGTGTGGACCTGGTGTGGGAACCCGGTGTGTGGACCTGGTGTGTGGACACGGTGTGGGAACCTGGTGTGTGAACCCGGTGTGTGAACCAGGTGTGTGGACCTGGTGTGTGGACCTGGTGTGTGGACACGGTGTGTGGACCTGGTGTGTGGACCTGGTGTGTGAACCCGGTGTGTGGACCTGGTGTGTGGACACGGTGTGTGGACCTGGTGTGTGGACCCGGTGTGTGAATCCAGTGTGTGGACCTGGTGTGGGAACCCGGTGTGTGGACCTGGTGTGTGGACCTTGTGTGTGAACCAGGTGTGTGGACCTGGTGTGTGGACACGGTGTGTACCTGGTGTGTGGACCTGGTGTGTGAATCCAGTGTGTGGACCCGGTGTGTGGACCTAGTGTGTGGACCTGGTGTGTGGACCTCGTGTGTGGACCTGGTGTGTGGACACGGTGTGTGGACCTAGTGTGTGGACCTGGTGTGTGGACCCGGTGTGTGAATCCAGTGTGTGGACCTGGTGTGGGAACCCGGTGTGTGGACCTGGTGCGTGGACCTGGTGTGTGAACCAGGTGTGTGGACCTGGTGTGTGGACACGGTGTGTACCTGGTGTGTGGACCTGGTGTGTGAATCCAGTGTGTGGACCTGGTGTGTGAACCCGGTGTGTGGACCTGGTGTGTGAACCCGGTGTGTGGACCTGGTGTGTGGACCTGCTGTCTGAACACGGTGTGTGGACCTGGTGTGTGGACACGGTGTGTGGACCTGGTGTGGGAACCCGGTGTGCGGACCTGGTGTGTGGACCTGGTGTGTGGACATGGTGTGTGGACCTGGTGTGTGGACACGGTGTGTGGACCTGGTGTGTGGACCTGGTGTGTGAACCCGGTGTTTGGACCTGGTGTGTGGACACGGTGTGTGGACCTGGTGTGTGGACCTGGTGTGTGAACCCGGTGTGTGGACCCGGTGTGTGGACCCGATGTGTGGACTTGGTGTGTGGACCCGGTGTGTGAATCCAGTGTGTGGACCTGGTGTGGGAACCCGGTGTGTGGACCTGGTGTGTGGACCTGGTGTGTGGACCTGGTGATTGGACACGGTGTGTACCTTGTGTGTGGACCTGATGTGTGAATCCAGTGTGTTGACCTGGTGTTTGAACCGGGGTGTGGACCCGGTGTGTGGACCCGGTGTGTGGACCTGGTGTGTGGACACGGTGTTTGGACCTGGTGTGTGAACCTGGTGTGTGGACCCGGTGTGTGAATCCAGTCTGTGGACCTGTTGTGTGGACCTGGTGTGTGAACCTGGTGTGTGGACACGGTGTGTGGACCTGGTGTGTGAACCTGGTGTGTGGACCTGGTGTGTGGACCTGATGTGTGGACCTGGTGTGGGAACATGGTGTGTGAACCCCGTGTTTGGACCTGGTGTGTGGACCTGGTGTGTGGACACGGTGTGTGGACCTGGTGTGTTGACGTGTTGTGTGAATCCGGTTTGTGGACCTGGTGTGTGGACACGGTGTGTGGACCTGGTGTGTGGACCCGGTGTGTGAATCCAGTGTGTGGACCTGGTGTGGGAACCCGGTGTGTGGACCTGGTGTGTGGACACGGTGTGGGAACCTGGTGTGTGAACCCGGTGTGTGAACCAGGTGTGTGGACCTGGTGTGTGGACCTGGTGTGTGGACACGGTGTGTGGACCTGGTGTGTGGACCTGGTGTGTGAACCCGGTGTGTGGACCTGGTGTGTGGACACGGTGTGTGGACCTGGTGTGTGGACCCGGTGTGTGAATCCAGTGTGTGGACCTGGTGTGGGAACCCGGTGTGTGGACCTGGTGTGTGGACCTTGTGTGTGAACCAGGTGTGTGGACCTGGTGTGTGGACACGGTGTGTACCTGGTGTGTGGACCTGGTGTGTGAATCCAGTGTGTGGATATGGTGTGTGAACCCGGTATGTGGACCCGGTGTTTGGACATGGTGTGTGGACACGGTGTGTGGACCTGGAGTGTGAACCCGGTGTGTGAATCCAGTTTGTGGACCTGGTGTGTGAACCCGGTGTGTGGACCTGGTGTGTGGACCTGGTGTGTGGACACGATGTGTGGACCTGGTGTGTGAATCTGGTGTTTGGACCTGGTGTGTGAACCCGGTGTGTGGACCCGGTGTGTGGACCCGGTGTGTGGACCCGGTGTGTGACTCCAGTGTGTGGACCTGGTGTGTGAACCAGGTGTGTGGACCTGGTGTGTGGACACGGTGTGTGGACCTGGTGTGTGAACCTGGTGTGTGGACCCGGTGTGTGAATCTGGTGTGTGGACCTGGTGTGTGAACCCGGTGTGTGGACCCGGTGTGTGGACACGGTGTGTGGACCTGGTGTGTGAACCTGGTGTGTGGACCTGGTGTGTGGACCTGGTGTGGGAACCCGGTGTGTGGACCTGGTGTGTGGACCTGGTGTGTGGACCTGGTGTGGGGACACGGTGTGTGGACCTGGTGTGTGGACCTCGTGTGGGAACCCGGTGTGTGGACCCGGTGTGTGGACCTAGTGTGTGGACCTGGTGTGTGGACCTCGTGTGTGGACCTGGTGTGTGGACACGGTGTGTGGACCTAGTGTGTGGACCTGGTGTGTGGACCCGGTGTGTGAATCCAGTGTGTGGACCTGGTGTGGGAACCCGGTGTGTGGACCTGGTGCGTGGACCTGGTGTGTGAACCAGGTGTGTGGACCTGGTGTGTGGACACGGTGTGTACCTGGTGTGTGGACCTGGTGTGTGAATCCAGTGTGTGGACCTGGTGTGTGAACCCGGTGTGTGGACCTGGTGTGTGAACCCGGTGTGTGGACCTGGTGTGTGGACCTGGTGTGTGGACACGGTGTGTGAATCCAGTGTGTGGACCTGGTGTGTGAATCCAGTGTGTGGACCTGGTGTGTGAACCCGGTGTGTGGACCCGGTGTGTGGACATGGTGTTTGGACACGGTGTGTGAACCTGGTGTGTGAACCCGGTGTGTGAATCCAGTGTGTGGACCTGGTGTGTGAACCCGGTGTGTGGACATGGTGTGTGGACCTGGTGTGTGGACCCGGTGTGGGAACCCGGTGTGTGGACCCGGTGTGTGGACCTGGTGTGTGGACATGGTGTGTGGACCTGGTGTGTGAACCCGGTGTGTGGACCTGGTGTGTGGACCTGGTGTGGGAACCTGGTGTGTGAACCCGGTGTGTGGACCCTAGTGTGTGGACCTGGTGTGTGGACACGGTGTGTGGACCTGGTGTGTGGACCTGGTGTGTGAACCCGGTGTGTGAACCTGGTGTGTGTACACGGTGTGTGGACCTGGTGTGTGAACTAGGTGTGTGGACCTGGTGTGTGGACACGGTGTGTGGACCTGGTGTGTGAACCTGGTGTGTGGACCTGGTGTGTGAATCCAGTGTGTGGACCTGGTGTGTGAATCCAGTGTGTGGACCTGGTGTGTGAACCCGGTGTGTGGACCCGGTGTGTGGACATGGTGTGTGGACACGGTGTGTGGACCTGGTGTGTGAACCCGGTGTGTGAATCCAGTGTGTGGACCTGGTGTGTGAACCCGGTGTGTGGACATGGTGTGTGGACCTGGTGTGTGGACACGGTGTGTGGACCTAGTGTGTGAATCCGGTGTTT
This sequence comes from Lampris incognitus, assembly GCF_029633865.1. NCBI lineage: Eukaryota > Metazoa > Chordata > Actinopteri > Lampriformes > Lampridae > Lampris > Lampris incognitus. Next base: position 69,261,800 of record NC_079212.1, on the reverse strand, counting down.
GGACCTGGTGTGTGAACCCGGTGTGTGGACCTGGTTTGTGAACCTGGTGTGGGGACCCGGTGTGTGGACCCGGTGTGTGAACCAGGTGTGTGGACCTGGTGTGTGGACACGGTGTGTGGACCCGGTGTGTGAATCCAGTTTGTGGACCCGGTGTGGGAACCCGGTGTGTGGACCTGGTGTGTGAATCCGGTGTGTGGACCTTGTGTGGGAATCCGGTGTGTGGACACGGTGTGTGAACCCGGTGTGTGGACCCGGTGTGTTGACCCGGTGTGTGGACACGGTGTTTGGACCTGGTGTGTGAACCCGGTGTGTGGACCTGGTGTGTGGACACGGTGTGTGGACCTGGTGTGGGAACCCGGTATGTGGACCTGGTGTGTGGACCTGGTGTCTGAACACGGTGTGTGGACCTGGTGTGTGGACACGGTGTGTGGACCTGGTGTGGGAACCCGGTGTGCGGACCTGGTGTGTGGACCTGGTGTGTGGACATGGTGTGTGGACCTGGTGTGTGGACACGGTGTGTGGACCTGGTGTCTGGACCTGGTGTGTGAACCCGGTGTTTGGACCTGGTGTGTGGACACGGTGTGTGGACCTGGTGTGTGGACCTGGTGTGTGAACCCGGTGTGTGGACCCGGTGTGTGGACCCGATGTGTGGACCTGGTGTGTGGACCCGGTGTGTGAATCCAGTGTGTGGACCTGGTGTGGGAACCAGGTGTGTGGACCTGGTGTGTGGACCTGGTGTGTGGACCTGGTGATTGGACACGGTGTGTACCTTGTGTGTGGACCTGATGTGTGAATCCAGTGTGTTGACCTGGTGTTTGAACCGGGGTGTGGACCCGGTGTGTGGACCCGGTGTGTGGACCTGGTGTGTGGACACGGTGTTTGGACCTGGTGTGTGAACCTGGTGTGTGGACCCGGTGTGTGAATCCAGTCTGTGGACCTGGTGTGTGGACCTGGTGTGTGAACCTGGTGTGTGGACACGGTGTGTGGACCTGGTGTGTGAACCTGGTGTGTGGACCTGGTGTGTGGACCTGATGTGTGGACCTGGTGTGGGAACCTGGTGTGTGAACCCGGTGTTTGGACCTGGTGTGTGGACCTGGTGTGTGGACACGGTGTGTGGACCTGGTGTGTTGACGTGTTGTGTGAATCCGGTTTGTGGACCTGGTGTGTGGACACGGTGTGTGGACCTGGTGTGTGGACCCGGTGTGTGAATCCAGTGTGTGGACCTGGTGTGGGAACCCGGTGTGTGGACCTGGTGTGTGGACACGGTGTGGGAACCTGGTGTGTGAACCCGGTGTGTGAACCAGGTGTGTGGACCTGGTGTGTGGACCTGGTGTGTGGACACGGTGTGTGGACCTGGTGTGTGGACCTGGTGTGTGAACCCGGTGTGTGGACCTGGTGTGTGGACACGGTGTGTGGACCTGGTGTGTGGACCCGGTGTGTGAATCCAGTGTGTGGACCTGGTGTGGGAACCCGGTGTGTGGACCTGGTGTGTGGACCTTGTGTGTGAACCAGGTGTGTGGACCTGGTGTGTGGACACGGTGTGTACCTGGTGTGTGGACCTGGTGTGTGAATCCAGTGTGTGGACATGGTGTGTGAACCCGGTATGTGGACCCGGTGTTTGGACATGGTGTGTGGACACGGTGTGTGGACCTGGAGTGTGAACCCGGTGTGTGAATCCAGTTTGTGGACCTGGTGTGTGAACCCGGTGTGTGGACCTGGTGTGTGGACCTGGTGTGTGGACACGATGTGTGGACCTGGTGTGTGAATCTGGTGTTTGGACCTGGTGTGTGAACCCGGTGTGTGGACCCGGTGTGTGGACCTGGTGTGTGGACCTGGTGTGTGGACACGGTGTGTGGACCTGGTGTGTGGACCTGGTGTGTGAACCCGGTGTGTGGACCTGGTGTGTGGACACGGTGTGTGGACCTGGTGTGTGGACCCGGTGTGTGAATCCAGTGTGTGGACCTGGTGTGGGAACCCGGTGTGTGGACCTGGTGTGTGGACCTTGTGTGTGAACCAGGTGTGTGGACCTGGTGTGTGGACACGGTGTGTACCTGGTGTGTGGACCTGGTGTGTGAATCCAGTGTGTGGACATGGTGTGTGAACCCGGTATGTGGACCCGGTGTTTGGACATGGTGTGTGGACACGGTGTGTGGACCTGGAGTGTGAACCCGGTGTGTGAATCCAGTTTGTGGACCTGGTGTGTGAACCCGGTGTGTGGACCTGGTGTGTGGACCTGGTGTGTGGACACGATGTGTGGACCTGGTGTGTGAATCTGGTGTTTGGACCTGGTGTGTGAACCCGGTGTGTGGACCCGGTGTGTGGACCCGGTGTGTGGACCCGGTGTGTGACTCCAGTGTGTGGACCTGGTGTGTGAACCAGGTGTGTGGACCTGGTGTGTGGACACGGTGTGTGGACCTGGTGTGTGAACCTGGTGTGTGGACCTGGTGTGTGAATCTGGTGTGTGGACCTGGTGTGTGAACCCGGTGTGTGGACCCGGTGTGTGGACACGGTGTGTGGACCTGGTGTGTGAACCTGGTGTGTGGACCTGGTGTGTGGACCTGGTGTGGGAACCCGGTGTGTGGACCTGGTGTGTGGACCTGGTGTGTGGACCTGGTGTGGGGACACGGTGTGTGGACCTGGTGTGTGGACCTCGTGTGGGAACCCGGTGTGTGGACCCGGTGTGTGGACCTGGTGTGTGGACCTGGTGTGTGGACACGGTGTGTGGACCTAGTGTGTGGACACGGTGTGTGGACCTGGAGTGTGAACCCGGTGTGTGAATCCAGTTTGTGGACCTGGTGTGTGAACCCGGTGTGTGGACCTGGTGTGTGGACCTGGTGTGTGGACACGATGTGTGGACCTGGTGTGTGAATCTGGTGTTTGGACCTGGTGTGTGAACCCGGTGTGTGGACCCGGTGTGTGGACCTGGTGTGTGGACCTGGTGTGTGGACACGGTGTGTGGACCTGGTGTGTGGACCTGGTGTGTGAACCCGGTGTGTGGACCTGGTGTGTGGACACGGTGTGTGGACCTGGTGTGTGGACCCGGTGTGTGAATCCAGTGTGTGGACCTGGTGTGGGAACCCGGTGTGTGGACCTGGTGTGTGGACCTTGTGTGTGAACCAGGTGTGTGGACCTGGTGTGTGGACACGGTGTGTACCTGGTGTGTGGACCTGGTGTGTGAATCCAGTGTGTGGACATGGTGTGTGAACCCGGTATGTGGACCCGGTGTTTGGACATGGTGTGTGGACACGGTGTGTGGACCTGGAGTGTGAACCCGGTGTGTGAATCCAGTTTGTGGACCTGGTGTGTGAACCCGGTGTGTGGACCTGGTGTTTGGACCTGGTGTGTGGACACGATGTGTGGACCTGGTGTGTGAATCTGGTGTTTGGACCTGGTGTGTGAACCCGGTGTGTGGACCCGGTGTGTGGACCCGGTGTGTGGACCCGGTGTGTGACTCCAGTGTGTGGACCTGGTGTGTGAACCAGGTGTGTGGACCTGGTGTGTGGACACGGTGTGTGGACCTGGTGTGTGAACCTGGTGTCTGGACCTGGTGTGTGAATCTGGTGTGTGGACCTGGTGTGTGAACCCGGTGTGTGGACCCGGTGTGTGGACACGGTGTGTGGACCTGGTGTGTGAACCTGGTGTGTGGACCTGGTGTGTGGACCTGGTGTGGGAACCCGGTGTGTGGACCTGGTGTGTGGACCTGGTGTGTGGACCTGGTGTGGGGACACGGTGTGTCGACCTGGTGTGTGGACCTCGTGTGGGAACCCGGTGTGTGGACCCGGTGTGTGGACCTGGTGTGTGGACCTGGTGTGTGGACACGGTGTGTGGACCTAGTGTGTGGACCTGGTGTGTGGACCCAGTGTGTGAATCCAGTGTGTGGACCTGGTGTGGGAACCCGGTGTGTGGACCTGGTGCGTGGACCTGGTGTGTGAACCAGGTGTGTGGACCTGGTGTGTGGACACGGTGTGTACCTGGTGTGTGGACCTGGTGTGTGAATCCAGTGTGTGGACCTGGTGTGTGAACCCGGTGTGTGGACCTGGTGTGTGAACCCGGTGTGTGGACCTGGTGTGTGGACCTGGTGTGTGGACACGGTGTGTGGACCTGGTGTGTGAATCTGGTGTTTGGACCTGGTGTGTGAACCCGGTGTGTGGACCTGGTGTGTGAACCCGGTGTGTGGACCCGGTGTGTGGAACCGGTGTGTGAACCAGGTGTGTGGACCCGGTGTGGGAACGACGTGTGTGGACATGGTGTGTGGACCTGGTGTGTGGACCTGGTGTGTGGACACGTTGTGTTGACCTGGTGTGTGGACACGGGGTGTGGACCCGGTGTGTGGACCCGGTGTGTGAATCCGGTGTGGGAACCCGGTGTGTGGACCTGGTGTGTGAATCCGGTGTGTGGACCTGGTGTGTGAATCCAGTGTGTGGACCCGGTGTGTGATTCTGGTGTGTGGACCCGGTGTGTGGACCCGGTGTGTGGACACGGTGTTTGGACCTGGTATGTGAACCCGGTGTATGGACCTGGTGTGTGGACCCGGTGTGTGGCCCCAGTGTGTGGACCCGGTGTGTGGACACGGTGTGTGGACCCGGTGTGTGAACCCGGTGTGTGGACCCGGTGTGGCAACCCGGTGTGTGGACCCGGTGTGTGGACCTGGTGTGTGGACCTGGTGTGTGAACCCGGTGTGTGGACACGGTGTGTGGACCCGGTGTGTGGACCCGGTGTGTGGACCCGATGTGTGGACCTGGTGTGTGGACCCGGTGTGTGAATCCAGTGTGTGGACCTGGTGTGGGAACCCGGTGTGTGGACATGGTGTGTGGACCTGGTGTGTGGACCCGGTGTGGGAACCCGGTGTGTGGACCCGGTGTGTGGACCTGGTGTGTGGACATGGTGTGTGGACCTGGTGTGTGAACCCGGTGTGTGGACCTGGTGTGTGGACCTGGTGTGGGAACCTGGTGTGTGAACCCGGTGTGTGGACCCTAGTGTGTGGACCTGGTGTGTGGACACGGTGTGTGGACCTGGTGTGTGGACCTGGTGTGTGAACCCGGTGTGTGAACCTGGTGTGTGTACACGGTGTGTGGACCTGGTGTGTGAACTAGGTGTGTGGACCTGGTGTGTGGACACGGTGTGTGGACCTGGTGTGTGAACCTGGTGTGTGGACCTGGTGTGTGAATCCAGTGTGTGGACCTGGTGTGTGAATCCAGTGTGTGGACCTGGTGTGTGAACCCGGTGTGTGGACCCGGTGTGTGGACATGGTGTGTGGACACGGTGTGTGGACCTGGTGTGTGAACCCGGTGTGTGAATCCAGTGTGTGGACCTGGTGTGTGAACCCGGTGTGTGGACATGGTGTGTGGACCTGGTGTGTGGACACGGTGTGTGGACCTAGTGTGTGAATCCGGTGTTTGGACCTGGTGTGTGAACCCGGTGTGTGGACCTGGTTTGTGAACCTGGTGTGGGGACCCGGTGTGTGGACCCGGTGTGTGAACCAGGTGTGTGGACCTGGTGTGTGGACACGGTGTGTGGACCCGGTGTGTGAATCCAGTTTGTGGACCCGGTGTGGGAACCCGGTGTGTGGACCTGGTGTGTGAATCCGGTGTGTGGACCTTGTGTGGGAATCCGGTGTGTGGACACGGTGTGTGAACCCGGTGTGTGGACCCGGTGTGTTGACCCGGTGTGTGGACACGGTGTTTGGACCTGGTGTGTGAACCCGGTGTGTGGACCTGGTGTGTGGACACGGTGTGTGGACCTGGTGTGGGAACCCGGTATGTGGACCTGGTGTGTGGACCTGGTGTTTGAACACGGTGTGTGGACCTGGTGTGTGGACACGGTGTGTGGACCTGGTGTGGGAACCCGGTGTGCGGACCTGGTGTGTGGACCTGGTGTGTGGACATGGTGTGTGGACCTGGTGTGTGGACACGGTGTGTGGACCTGGTGTCTGGACCTGGTGTGTGAACCCGGTGTTTGGACCTGGTGTGTGGACACGGTGTGTGGACCTGGTGTGTGGACCTGGTGTGTGAACCCGGTGTGTGGACCCGGTGTGTGGACCCGATGTGTGGACCTGGTGTGTGGACCCAGTGTGTGAATCCAGTGTGTGGACCTGGTGTGGGAACCCGGTGTGTGGACCTGGTGTGTGGACCTGGTGCGTGGACCTGGTGATTGGACACGGTGTGTACCTTGTGTGTGGACCTGATGTGTGAATCCAGTGTGTTGACCTGGTGTTTGAACCGGGGTCTGGACCCGGTGTGTGGACCCGGTGTGTGGACCTGGTGTGTGGACACGGTGTTTGGACCTGGTGTGTGAACCTGGTGTGTGGACCCGGTGTGTGAATCCAGTCTGTGGACCTGGTGTGTGGACCTGGTGTGTGAACCTGGTGTGTGGACACGGTGTGTGGACCTGGTGTGTGAACCTGGTGTGTGGACCTGGTGTGTGGACCTGATGTGTGGACCTGGTGTGGGAACCTGGTGTGTGAACCCGGTGTTTGGACCTGGTGTGTGGACCTGGTGTGTGGACACGGTGTGTGGACCTGGTGTGTTGACGTGTTGTGTGAATCCGGTTTGTGGACCTGGTGTGTGGACACGGTGTGTGGACCTGGTGTGTGGACCCGGTGTGTGAATCCAGTGTGTGGACCTGGTGTGGGAACCCGGTGTGTGGACCTGGTGTGTGGACACGGTGTGGGAACCTGGTGTGTGAACCCGGTGTGTGAACCAGGTGTGTGGACCTGGTGTGTGGACCTGGTGTGTGGACACGGTGTGTGGACCTGGTGTGTGGACCTGGTGTGTGAACCCGGTGTGTGGACCTGGTGTGTGGACACGGTGTGTGGACCTGGTGTGTGGACCCGGTGTGTGAATCCAGTGTGTGGACCTGGTGTGGGAACCCGGTGTGTGGACCTGGTGTGTGGACCTTGTGTGTGAACCAGGTGTGTGGACCTGGTGTGTGGACACGGTGTGTACCTGGTGTGTGGACCTGGTGTGTGAATCCAGTGTGTGGACATGGTGTGTGAACCCGGTATGTGGACCCGGTGTTTGGACATGGTGTGTGGACACGGTGTGTGGACCTGGAGTGTGAACCCGGTGTGTGAATCCAGTTTGTGGACCTGGTGTGTGAACCCGGTGTGTGGACCTGGTGTGTGGACCTGGTGTGTGGACACGATGTGTGGACCTGGTGTGTGAATCTGGTGTTTGGACCTGGTGTGTGAACCCGGTGTGTGGACCCGGTGTGTGGACCCGGTGTGTGGACCCGGTGTGTGACTCCAGTGTGTGGACCTGGTGTGTGGACCTGGTGTGTGGACACGGTGTGTGGACCTGGTGTGTGAACCTGGTGTGTGGACCTGGTGTGTGAATCTGGTGTGTGGACCTGGTGTGTGAACCCGGTGTGTGGACCCGGTGTGTGGACACGGTGTGTGGACCTGGTGTGTGAACCTGGTGTGTGGACCTGGTGTGTGGACCTGGTGTGGGAACCCGGTGTGTGGACCTGGTGTGTGGACCTGGTGTGTGGACCTGGTGTGGGGACACGGTGTGTGGACCTGGTGTGTGGACCTCGTGTGGGAACCCGGTGTGTGGACCCGGTGTGTGGACCTGGTGTGTGGACCTGGTGTGTGGACACGGTGTGTGGACCTAGTGTGTGGACACGGTGTGTGGACCTGGAGTGTGAACCCGGTGTGTGAATCCAGTTTGTGGACCTGGTGTGTGAACCCGGTGTGTGGACCTGGTGTGTGGACCTGGTGTGTGGACACGATGTGTGGACCTGGTGTGTGAATCTGGTGTTTGGACCTGGTGTGTGAACCAGGTGTGTGGACCCGGTGTGTGGACCTGGTGTGTGGACCTGGTGTGTGGACACGGTGTGTGGACCTGGTGTGTGGACCTGGTGTGTGAACCCGGTGTGTGGACCTGGTGTGTGGACACGGTGTGTGGACCTGGTGTGTGGACCCGGTGTGTGAATCCAGTGTGTGGACCTGGTGTGGGAACCCGGTGTGTGGACCTGGTGTGTGGACCTTGTGTGTGAACCAGGTGTGTGGACCTGGTGTGTGGACACGGTGTGTACCTGGTGTGTGGACCTGGTGTGTGAATCCAGTGTGTGGACATGGTGTGTGAACCCGGTATGTGGACCCGGTGTTTGGACATGGTGTGTGGACACGGTGTGTGGACCTGGAGTGTGAACCCGGTGTGTGAATCCAGTTTGTGGACCTGGTGTGTGAACCCGGTGTGTGGACCTGGTGTTTGGACCTGGTGTGTGGACACGATGTGTGGACCTGGTGTGTGAATCTGGTGTTTGGACCTGGTGTGTGAACCCGGTGTGTGGACCCGGTGTGTGGACCCGGTGTGTGGACCCGGTGTGTGACTCCAGTGTGTGGACCTGGTGTGTGAACCAGGTGTGTGGACCTGGTGTGTGGACACGGTGTGTGGACCTGGTGTGTGAACCTGGTGTATGGACCTGGTGTGTGAATCTGGTGTATGGACCTGGTGTGTGAACCCGGTGTGTGGACCCGGTGTGTGGACACGGTGTGTGGACCTGGTGTGTGAACCTGGTGTGTGGACCTGGTGTGTGGACCTGGTGTGGGAACCCGGTGTGTGGACCTGGTGTGTGGACCTGGTGTGTGGACCTGGTGTGGGGACACGGTGTGTCGACCTGGTGTGTGGACCTCGTGTGGGAACCCGGTGTGTGGACCCGGTGTGTGGACCTGGTGTGTGGACCTGGTGTGTGGACACGGTGTGTGGACCTAGTGTGTGGACCTGGTGTGTGGACCCGGTGTGTGAATCCAGTGTGTGGACCTGGTGTGGGAACCCGGTGTGTGGACCTGGTGCGTGGACCTGGTGTGTGAACCAGGTGTGTGGACCTGGTGTGTGGACACGGTGTGTACCTGGTGTGTGGACCTGGTGTGTGAATCCAGTGTGTGGACCTGGTGTGTGAACCCGGTGTGTGGACCTGGTGTGTGAACCCGGTGTGTGGACCTGGTGTGTGGACCTGGTGTGTGGACACGGTGTGTGGACCTGGTGTGTGAATCTGGTGTTTGGACCTGGTGTGTGAACCCGGTGTGTGGACCTGGTGTGTGAACCCGGTGTGTGGACCCGGTGTGTGGAACCGGTGTGTGAACCAGGTGTGTGGACCCGGTGTGGGAACGACGTGTGTGGACATGGTGTGTGGACCTGGTGTGTGGACCTGGTGTGTGGACACGTTGTGTTGACCTGGTGTGTGGACACGGGGTGTGGACCCGGTGTGTGGACCCGGTGTGTGAATCCGGTGTGGGAACCCGGTGTGTGGACCTGGTGTGTGAATCCGGTGTGTGGACCTGGTGTGTGAATCCAGTGTGTGGACCCGGTGTGTGAATCCGGTGTGTGGACCCGGTGTGTGGACCCGGTGTGTGGACACGGTGTTTGGACCTGGTATGTGAACCCGGTGTAGGGACCTGGTGTGTGGACCCGGTGTGTGGCCCCAGTGTGTGGACCCGGTGTGTGGACACGGTGTGTGGACCCGGTGTGTGAACCCGGTGTGTGGACCCGGTGTGGCAACCCGGTGTGTGGACCCGGTGTGTGGACCTGGTGTGTGGACCTGGTGTGTGAACCCGGTGTGTGGACACGGTGTGTGGACCCGGTGTGTGGACCCGGTGTGTGGACCCGATGTGTGGACCTGGTGTGTGGACCCGGTGTGTGAATCCAGTGTGTGGACCTGGTGTGGGAACCCGGTGTGTGGACCTGGTGTGTGGACCTGGTGTGTGGACCTGGTGATTGGACACGGTGTGTACCTTGTGTGTGGACCTGATGTGTGAATCCAGTGTGTTGACCTGGTGTTTGAACCGGGGTGTGGACCCGGTGTGTGGACCCGGTGTGTGGACCTGGTGTGTGGACACGGTGTGTGGACCTGGTGTGTGAACCTGGTGTGTGGACCCGGTGTGTGAATCCAGTCTGTGGACCTGGTGTGTGGACCTGGTGTGTGAACCTGGTGTGTGGACACGGTGTGTGGACCTGGTGTGTGAACCTGGTGTGTGGACCTGGTGTGTGGACCTGATGTGTGGACCTGGTGTGGGAACCTGGTGTGTGAACCCGGTGTTTGGACCTGGTGTGTGGACCTGGTGTGTGGACACGATGTGTGGACATGGTGTGTTGACGTGTTGTGTGAATCCGGTTTGTGGACCTGGTGTGTGGACACGGTGTGTGGACCTGGTGTGTGGACCCGGTGTGTGAATCCAGTGTGTGGACCTGGTGTGGGAACCCGGTGTGTGGACCTGGTGTGTGGACACGGTGTGGGAACCTGGTGTGTGAACCCGGTGTGTGAACCAGGTGTGTGGACCTGGTGTGTGGACCTGGTGTGTGAACCAGGTGTGTGGACCTTGTGTGTGGACACGGTGTGTACCTGGTGTGTGGACCTGGTGTGTGAATCCAGTGTGTGGACATGGTGTGTGAACCCGGTATGTGGACCCGGTGTTTGGACATGGTGTGTGGACACGGTGTGTGGACCTGGAGTGTGAACCCGGTGTGTGAATCCAGTTTGTGGACCTGGTGTGTGAACCCGGTGTGTGGACCTGGTGTGTGGACCTGGTGTGTGGACACGATGTGTGGACCTGGTGTGTGAATCTGGTGTTTGGACCTGGTGTGTGAACCTGGTGTGTGGACCCGGTGTGTGGACCCGGTGTGTGGACCCGGTGTGTGACTCCAGTGTGTGGACCTGGTGTGTGAACCAGGTATGTGGACCTGGTGTGTGGACACGGTGTGTGGACCTGGTGTGTGAACCTGGTGTGTGGACCTGGTGTGTGAATCTGGTGTGTGGACCTGGTGTGTGAACCCGGTGTGTGGACCCGGTGTGTGGACACGGTGTGTGGACCTGGTGTGTGAACCTGGTGTGTGGACCTGGTGTGTGGACCTGGTGTGGGAACCCGGTGTGTGGACCTGGTGTGTGGACCTGGTGTGTGGACCTGGTGTGGGGACACGGTGTGTGGACCTGGTGTGTGGACCTCGTGTGGGAACCCGGTGTGTGGACCCGGTGTGTGGACCTGGTGTGTGGACCTGGTGTGTGGACACGGTGTGTGGACCTAGTGTGTGGACCTGGTGTGTGGACCCGGTGTGTGAATCCAGTGTGTGGACCTGGTGTGGGAACCCGGTGTGTGGACCTGGTGCGTGGACCTGGTGTGTGAACCAGGTGTGTGGACCTGGTGTGTGGACACGGTGTGTACCTGGTGTGTGGACCTGGTGTGTGAATCCGGTGTGTGGACCTGGTGTGTGAACCCGGTGTGTGGACCTGGTGTGTGAACCCGGTGTGTGGACCTGGTGTGTGGACCTGGTGTGTGGACACGGTGTGTGGACCTGGTGTGTGAATCTGGTGTTTGGACCTGGTGTGTGGACCGGTGTGTGGACCTGGTGTGTGAACCCGGTGTGTGGACCCGGTGTGTGGAACCGGTTTGTGAACCAGGTGTGTGGACCCGGTGTGGGAACGACGTGTGTGGACATGGTGTGTGGACCTGGTGTGTGGACCTGGTGTGTGGACACGTTGTGTGGACCTGGTGTGTGGACACGGGGTGTGGACCCGGTGTGTGGACCCGGTGTGTGAATCCGGTGTGGGAACCCGGTGTGTGGACCTGGTGTGTGAATCCGGTGTGTGGACCTGGTGTGTGAATCCAGTGTGTGGACCCGGTGTGTGAATCCGGTGTGTGGACCCGGTGTGTGGACCCGGTGTGTGGACACGGTGTTTGGACCTGGTATGTGAACCCGGTGTATGGACCTGGTGTGTGGACCCGGGGTGTGGCCCCGGTGTTTGGACCCGGTGTGTGGACACGGTGTGTGGACCCGGTGTGTGAACCCGGTGTGTGGACCCGGTGTGGCAACCCGGTGTGTGGACCCGGTGTGTGGACCTGGTGTGTGGACCTGGTGTGTGAACCCGGTGTGTGGACACGGTGTGTGGACCCGGTGTGTGGACCCGGTGTGTGGACCCGATGTGTGGACCCGGTGTGTGAATCCAGTGTGTGGACCTGGTGTGGGAACCCGGTGTGTGGACCTGGTGTGTGGACCTGGTGTGTGGACCTGGTGATTGGACACGGTGTGTACCTTGTGTGTGGACCTGATGTGTGAATCCAGTGTGTTGACCTGGTGTTTGAACCGGGGTGTGGACCCGGTGTGTGGACCCGGTTTGTGGACCTGGTGTGTGGACACGGTGTGTGGACCTGGTGTGTGAACCTGGTGTGTGGACCCGGTGTGTGAATCCAGTCTGTGGACCTGGTGTGTGGACCTGGTGTGTGAACCTGGTGTGTGGACACGGTGTGTGGACCTGGTGTGTGAACCTGGTGTGTGGACCTGGTGTGTGGACCTGATGTGTGGACCTGGTGTGGGAACCTGGTGTGTGAACCCGGTGTTTGCACCTGGTGTGTGGACCTGGTGTGTGGACACGGTGTGTGGACCTGGTGTGTTGACGTGTTGTGTGAATCCGGTTTGTGGACCTGGTGTGTGGACACGGTGTGTGGACCTGGTGTGTGGACCCGGTGTGTGAATCCAGTGTGTGGACCTGGTGTGGGAACCCGGTGTGTGGACCTGGTGTGTGGACATGGTGTGGGAACCTGGTGTGTGAACCCGGTGTGTGAACCAGGTGTGTGGACCTGGTGTGTGGACCTGGTGTGTGAACCAGGTGTGTGGACCTGGTGTGTGGACACGGTGTGTACCTGGTGTGTGGACCTGGTGTGTGAATCCAGTGTGTGGACATGGTGTGTGAACCCGGTATGTGGACCCGGTGTTTGGACATGGTGTGTGGACACGGTGTGTGGACCTGGAGTGTGAACCCGGTGTGTGAATCCAGTTTGTGGACCTGGTGTGTGAACCCGGTGTGTGGACCTGGTGTGTGGACCTGGTGTGTGGACACGATGTGTGGACCTGGTGTGTGAATCTGGTGTTTGGACCTGGTGTGTGAACCCGGTGTGTGGACCCGGTTTGTGGACCCGGTGTGTGGACCCGGTGTGTGACTCCAGTGTGTGGACCTGGTGTGTGAACCAGGTGTGTGGACCTGGTGTGTGGACACGGTGTGTGGACCTGGTGTGTGAACCTGGTGTGTGGACCTGGTGTGTGAATCTGGTGTGTGGACCTGGTGTGTGAACCCGGTGTGTGGACCCGGTGTGTGGACACGGTGTGTGGACCTGGTGTGTGAACCTGGTGTGTGGACCTGGTGTGTGGACCTGGTGTGGGAACCCGGTGTGTGGACCTGGTGTGTGGACCTGGTGTGTGGACCTGGTGTGGGGACACGGTGTGTGGACCTGGTGTGTGGACCTCGTGTGGGAACCCGGTGTGTGGACCCGGTGTGTGGACCTGGTGTGTGGACCTGGTGTGTGGACACGGTGTTTGGACCTAGTGTGTGGACCTGGTGTGTGGACCCGGTGTGTGAATCCAGTGTGTGGACCTGGTGTGGGAACCCGGTGTGTGGACCTGGTGCGTGGACCTGGTGTGTGAACCAGGTGTGTGGACCTGGTGTGTGGACACGGTGTGTACCTGGTGTGTGGACCTGGTGTGTGAATCCAGTGTGTGGACCTGGTGTGTGAACCCGGTGTGTGGACCTGGTGTGTGAACCCGGTGTGTGGACCTGGTGTGTGGACCTGGTGTGTGGACACGGTGTGTGGACCTGGTGTGTGAATCTGGTGTTTGGACCTGGTGTGTGAACCCGGTGTGTGGACCTGGTGTGTGAACCCGGTGTGTGGACCCGGTGTGTGGAACCGGTGTGTGAACCAGGTGTGTGGACCCGGTGTGGGAACGACGTGTGTGGACATGGTGTGTGGACCTGGTGTGTGGACCTGGTGTGTGGACCTGGTGTGTGGACACGGTGTGTGGACCTGGTGTGTGAATCTGGTGTTTGGACCTGGTGTGTGAACCCGGTGTGTGGACCTGGTGTGTGAACCCGGTGTGTGGACCCGGTGTGTGGACCCGGTGTGTGAATCCGGTGTGGGAACCCGGTGTTTGGACCTGGTGTGTGAATCCGGTGTGTGGACCTGGTGTGTGAATCCAGTGTGTGGACCCGGTGTGTGGACCCGGTGTGTGGACCTGGTGTGTGGACCTGGTGTGTGGACACGGTGTGTGGACCTGGTGTGTGAACCTGGTGTGTGGACCTGGTGTGAGAATCTGGTGTGTGGACCTGGTGTGTGAACCCGGTGTGTGGACCCGGTGTGTGGACACGGTGTGTGGACCTGGTGTGTGAACCTGGTGTGTGGACCTGGTGTGTGGACCTGGTGTGGGAACCCGGTGTGTGGACCTGGTGTGTGGACCTGGTGTGTGGACCTGGTGTGGGGACACGGTGTGTGGACCTGGTGTGTGGACCTGGTGTGGGAACCCGGTGTGTGGACCCGGTGTGTGGACCTGGTGTGTGGACCTGGTGTGTGGACCTGGTGTGTGGACACGGTGTGTGGACCTGGTGTGTGAATCTGGTGTTTGGACCTGGTGTGTGAACCCGGTGTGTGGACCTGGTGTGTGAACCCGGTGTGTGGACCCGGTGTGTGGACCCGGTGTGTGAATCCGGTGTGGGAACCCGGTGTTTGGACCTGGTGTGTGAATCCGGTGTGTGGACCTGGTGTGTGAATCCAGTGTGTGGACCCGGTGTGTGAATCCGGTGTGTGGACCCGGTGTGTGGACCCGGTGTGTGGACACGGTGTTTGGACCTGGTATGTGAACCCGGTGTATGGACCTGGTGTGTGGACCCGGTGTGTGGCCCCGGTGTGTGGACCCGGTGTGTGGACACGGTGTGTGGACCCGGTGTGTGAACCCGGTGTGTGGACCCGGTGTGGCAACCCGGTGTGTGGACCCGGTGTGTGGACCTGGTGTGTGGACCTGGTGTGTGAACCCGGTGTGTGGACACGGTGTGTGGACCCGGTGTGTGGACCCGGTGTGTGAATCCAGTGTGTGGACCTGGTGTGTGGACCTGGTGTGTGAATCCAGTGTGTGGACCTGGTGTGTGAATCCAGTGTGCTGACCTGGTGTGTGAACCCGGTGTGTGGACCCGGTGTGTGGACGTGGTGTGTGGACACGGTGTGTGGACCCGGTGTGTGGACACGGTGTGTGGACCCGATGTGTGAACCCGGTGTGTGGACCCGGTGTGTGGACCCGGTGTGGGAACCCGGTGTGTGGACCCGGTGTGTGGACCTGGTGTGTGGACCTGGTGTGTGGACACGGTGTGTGGACCTGGTGTGTGAACCTGGTGTGTGGACCTGGTGTGAGAATCTGGTGTGTGGACCTGGTGTGTGAACCCGGTGTGTGGACCCGGTGTGTGGACACGGTGTGTGGACCTGGTGTGTGAACCTGGTGTGTGGACCTGGTGTGTGGACCTGGTGTGGGAACCCGGTGTGTGGACCTGGTGTGTGGACCTGGTGTGTGGACCTGGTGTGGGGACACGGTGTGTGGACCTGGTGTGTGGACCTGGTGTGGGAACCCGGTGTGTGGACCCGGTGTGTGGACCTGGTGTGTGGACCTGGTGTGTGGACACGGTGTGTGGACCTAGTGTGTGGACCTGGTGTGTGGACCCGGTGTGTGAATCCAGTGTGTGGACCTGGTGTGGGAACCCGGTGTGTGGACCTGGTGCGTGGACCTGGTGTGTGAACCAGGTGTGTGGACCTGGTGTGTGGACACGGTGTGTACCTGGTGTGTGGACCTGGTGTGTGAATCCAGTGTGTGGACCTGGTGTGTGAACCCGGTGTGTGGACCTGGTGTGTGAACCCGGTGTGTGAACCCGGTGTGTGGACCTGGTGTGTGGACCTGGTGTGTGGACACGGTGTGTGGACCTGGTGTGTGAATCTGGTGTTTGGACCTGGTGTGTGAACCCGGTGTGTGGACCTGGTGTGTGAACCCGGTGTGTGGACCCGGTGTGTGGAACCGGTGTGTGAACCAGGTGTGTGGACCCGGTGTGGGAACGACGTGTGTGGACATGGTGTGTGGACCTGGTGTGTGGACCTGGTGTGTGGACACGTTGTGTGGACCTGGTGTGTGGACACGGGGTGTGGACCCGGTGTGTGGACCCGGTGTGTGAATCCGGTGTGGGAACCCGGTGTGTGGACCTGGTGTGTTAATCCGGTGTGTGGACATGGTGTGTGAATCCAGTGTGTGGACCCGGTGTGTGAATCCGGTGTGTGGACCAGGTGTGTGGACCCGGTGTGTGGACACGGTGTTTGGACCTGGTATGTGAACCCGGTGTATGGACCTGGTGTGTGGACCCGGTGTGTGGACCCGGTGTGTGGACCCGGTATGTGAATCCGGTGTGGGAACCCGGTGTGTGGACCTGGTGTGTGAATCCGGTGTGTGGACCTGGTGTGTGAATCCAGTGTGTGGACCCGGTGTGTGAATCCGGTGTGTGGACCCGGTGTGTGGACCCGGTGTGTGGACACGGTGTTTGGACCTGGTGTGTGAACCTGGTGTATGGACCTGGTGTGTGGACCCGGTGTGTGGCCCCGGTGTGTGGACCCGGTGTGTGGACACGGTGTGTGGACCCGGTGTGTGAACCCGGTGTGTGGACCCGGTGTGGCAACCCGGTGTGTGGACCCGGTGTGTGGACCTGGTGTGTGGACCTGGTGTGTGAACCCGGTGTGTGGACCCGGTGTGTGAATCCAGTGTGTGGACCTGGTGTGTGGACCTGGTGTGTGAATCCAGTGTGTGGACCTGGTGTGTGAATCCAGTGTGTGGACCTGGTGTGTGAACCCGGTGTGTGGACCCGGTGTGTGGACCTGGTGTGTGGACACGGTGTGTGGACCCGGTGTGTGGACACGGTGTGTGGACCCGATATGTGAACCCGGTGTGTGGACCCGGTGTGTGGACCCGGTGTGGGAACCCGGTGTGTGGACCCGGTGTGTGGACCTGGTGTGTGGACCTGGTGTGTGGACACGGTGTGTGGACCTGGTGTGTGAACCTGGTGTGTGGACCTGGTGTGTGAATCTGGTGTGTGGACCTGGTGTGTGAACCCGGTGTGTGGACCCGGTGTGTGGACACGGTGTGTGGACCTGGTGTGTGAACCTGGTGTGTGGACCTGGTGTGTGGACCTGGTGTGGGGACACGGTGTGTGGACCTGGTGTGTGGACCCGGTGTGGGAACCCGGTGTGTGGACCCGGTGTGTGGACCTGGTGTGTGGACCTGGTGTATGGACACGGTGTGTGGACCCGGTGTGTGGAACCGGTGTGTGAACCATGTGTGTGGACCCGGTGTGGGAACGACGTGTGTGGACATGGTGTGTGGACCTGGTGTGTGGACCTGGTGTGTGGACACGTTGTGTGGACCTGGTGTGTGGACACGGGGTGTGGACCCGGTGTGTGGACCCGGTGTGTGAATCCGGTGTGGGAACCCGGTGTTTGGACCTGGTGTGTGAATCCGGTGTGTGGACCTGGTGTGTGAATCCAGTGTGTGGACCCGGTGTGTGAATCCGGTGTGTGGACCCGGTGTGTGGACCCGGTGTGTGGACACGGTGTTTGGACCTGGTATGTGAACCCGGTGTATGGACCTGGTGTGTGGACCCGGTGTGTGGCCCCGGTGTGTGGACCCGGTGTGTGGACACGGTGTGTGGACCCGGTGTGTGAACCCGGTGTGTGGACCCGGTGTGGCAACCCGGTGTGTGGACCCGGTGTGTGGACCTGGTGTGTGGACCTGGTGTGTGAACCCGGTGTGTGGACACGGTGTGTGGACCCGGTTTGTGGACCCGGTGTGTGAATCCAGTGTGTGGACCTGGTGTGTGGACCTGGTGTGTGAATCCAGTGTGTGGACCTGGTGTGTGAATCCAGTGTGCTGACCTGGTGTGTGAACCCGGTGTGTGGACCCGGTGTGTGGACGTGGTGTGTGGACACGGTGTGTGGACCCGGTGTGTGGACACGGTGTGTGGACCCGATGTGTGAACCCGGTGTGTGGACCCGGTGTGTGGACCCGGTGTGGGAACCCGGTGTGTGGACCCGGTGTGTGGACCTGGTGTGTGGACCTGGTGTGTGGACACGGTGTGTGGACCTGGTGTGTGAACCTGGTGTGTGGACCTGGTGTGAGAATCTGGTGTGTGGACCTGGTGTGTGAACCCGGTGTGTGGACCCGGTGTGTGGACACGGTGTGTGGACCTGGTGTGTGAACCTGGTGTGTGGACCTGGTGTGTGGACCTGGTGTGGACACGGTGTTTGGACCTGGTATGTGAACCCGGTGTATGGACCTGGTGTGTGGACCCGGTGTGTGGCCCCGGTGTGTGGACCCGGTGTGTGGACACGGTGTGTGGACCCGGTGTGTGAACCCGGTGTGTGGACCCGGTGTGGCAACCCGGTGTGTGGACCCGGTGTGTGGACCTGGTGTGTGGACCTGGTGTGTGAACCCGGTGTGTGGACCCGGTGTGTGAATCCAGTGTGTGGACCTGGTGTGTGGACCTGGTGTGTGAATCCAGTGTGTGGACCTGGTGTGTGAATCCAGTGTGTGGACCTGGTGTGTGAACCCGGTGTGTGGACCCGGTGTGTGGACGTGGCGTGTGGACACGGTGTGTGGACCCGGTGTGTGGACACGGTGTTTGGACCCGATGTGTGAACCCGGTGTGTGGACCCGGTGTGTGGACCCGGTGTGGGAACCCGGTGTGTGGACCCGGTGTGTGGACCTGGTGTGTGGACCTGGTGTGTGGACACGGTGTGTGGACCTGGTGTGTGAACCTGGTGTGTGGACCTGGTGTGTGAATCTGGTGTGTGGACCTGGTGTGTGAACCCGGTGTGTGGACCCGGTGTGTGGACACGGTGTGTGGACCTGGTGTGTGAACCTGGTGTGTGGACCTGGTGTGTGGACCTGGTGTGGGAACCCGGTGTGTGGACCTGGTGTGTGGACCTGGTGTGTGGACCTGGTGTGGGGACACGGTGTGTGGACCTGGTGTGTGGACCTGGTGTGGGAACCCGGTGTGTGGACCCGGTGTGTGGACCTGGTGTGTGGACCTGGTGTGTGGACACGGTGTGTGGACCTAGTGTGTGGACCTGGTGTGTGGACCCGGTGTGTGAATCCAGTGTGTGGACCTGGTGTGGGAACCCGGTGTGTGGACCTGGTGCGTGGACCTGGTGTGTGAACCAGGTGTGTGGACCTGGTGTGTGGACACGGTGTGTACCTGGTGTGTGGACCTGGTGTGTGAATCCAGTGTGTGGACCTGGTGTGTGAACCCGGTGTGTGGACCTGGTGTGTGAACCCGGTGTGTGAACCCGGTGTGTGGACCTGGTGTGTGGACCTGGTGTGTGGACACGGTGTGTGGACCTGGTGTGTGAATCTGGTGTTTGGACCTGGTGTGTGAACCCGGTGTGTGGACCTGGTGTGTGAACCCGGTGTGTGGACCCGGTGTGTGGAACCGGTGTGTGAACCAGGTGTGTGGACCCGGTGTGGGAACGACGTGTGTGGACATGGTGTGTGGACCTGGTGTGTGGACCTGGTGTGTGGACACGTTGTGTGGACCTGGTGTGTGGACACGGGGTGTGGACCCGGTGTGTGGACCCGGTGTGTGAATCCGGTGTGGGAACCCGGTGTGTGGACCTGGTGTGTGAATCCGGTGTGTGGACCTGGTGTGTGAATCCAGTGTGTGGACCCGTTGTGTGAATCCGGTGTGTGGACCAGGTGTGTGGACCCGGTGTGTGGACACGGTGTTTGGACCTGGTATGTGAACCCGGTGTATGGACCTGGTGTGTGGACCCGGTGTGTGGACCCGGTGTGTGGACCCGGTGTGTGGACACGGTGTGTGGACCCGGTGTGTGAACCCGGTGTGTGGACCCGGTCTGGCAACCCGGTGTGTGGACCCGGTGTGTGGACCTGGTGTGTGGACCTGGTGTGTGAACCCGGTGTGTGGACACGGTGTGTGGACCCGGTGTGTGGACCCGGTGTGTGAATCCAGTGTGTGGACCTGGTGTGTGGACCTGGTGAGTGAATCCAGTGTGTGGACCTGGTGTGTGAATCCAGTGTGTGTGAATCCAGTGTGTGGACCTGGTGTGTGAATCCAGTGTGTGGACCTGGTGTGTGAACCCGGTGTGTGGACCCGGTGTGTGGACGTGGTGTGTGGACACGGTGTGTGGACCCGGTGTGTGGACACGGTGTGTGGACCCGATGTGTGAACCCGGTGTGTGGACCCGGTGTGTGGACCCGGTGTGGGAACCCGGTGTGTGGACCCGGTGTGTGGACCTGGTGTGTGGACCTGGTGTGTGGACACGGTGTGTGGACCTGGTGTGTGAACCTGGTGTGTGGACCTGGTGTGTGAATCTGGTGTGTGGACCTGGTGTGTGAACCCGGTGTGTGGACCCGGTGTGTGGACACGGTGTGTGGACCTGGTGTGTGAACCTGGTGTGTGGACCTGGTGTGTGGACCTGGTGTGGGAACCCGGTGTGTGGACCTGGTGTGTGGACCTGGTGTGTGGACCTGGTGTGTGGACCTGGTGTGGGAACCCGGTGTGTGGACCCGGTGTGTGGACCTGGTGTGTGGACCTGGTGTGTGGACACGGTGTGTGGACCTAGTGTGTGGACCTGGTGTGTGGACCCGGTGTGTGAATCCAGTGTGTGGACCTGGTGTGGGAACCCGGTGTGTGGACCTGGTGCGTGGACCTGGTGTGTGAACCAGGTGTGTGGACCTGGTGTGTGGACACGGTGTGTACCTGGTGTGTGGACCTGGTGTGTGAATCCAGTGTGTGGACCTGGTGTGTGAACCCGGTGTGTGGACCTGGTGTGTGAACCCGGTGTGTGAACCCGGTGTGTGGACCTGGTGTGTGGACCTGGTGTGTGGACACGGTGTGTGGACCTGGTGTGTGAATCTGGTGTTTGGACCTGGTGTGTGAACCCGGTGTGTGGACCTGGTGTGTGAACCCGGTGTGTGGACCCGGTGTGTGGAACCGGTGTGTGAACCAGGTGTGTGGACCCGGTGTGGGAACGACGTGTGTGGACATGGTGTGTGGACCTGGTGTGTGGACCTGGTGTGTGGACACGTTGTGTGGACCTGGTGTGTGGACACGGGGTGTGGACCCGGTGTGTGGACCCGGTGTGTGAATCCGGTGTGGGAACCCGGTGTGTGGACCTGGTGTGTGAATCCGGTGTGTGGACCTGGTGTGTGAATCCAGTGTGTGGACCCGTTGTGTGAATCCGGTGTGTGGACCAGGTTTGTGGACCCGGTGTGTGGACACGGTGTTTGGACCTGGTATGTGAACCCGGTGTATGGACCTGGTGTGTGGACCCGGTGTGTGGACCCGGTGTGTGGACCCGGTGTGTGGACACGGTGTGTGGACCCGGTGTGTGAACCCGGTGTGTGGACCCGGTCTGGCAACCCGGTGTGTGGACCCGGTGTGTGGACCTGGTGTGTGGACCTGGTGTGTGAACCCGGTGTGTGGACACAGTGTGTAGACCCGATGTGTGGACCCGGTGTGTGAATCCAGTGTGTGGACCCGGTGTGTGGACCTGGTGAGTGAATCCAGTGTGTGGACCTGGTGTGTGAATCCAGTGTGTGGACCTGGTGTGTGAACCCGGTGTGTGGACCCGGTGTGTGGACGTGGTGTGTGGACACGGTGTGTGGACCCGATGTGTGAACCCGGTGTGTGGACCCGGTGTGTGGACCCGGTGTGGGAACCCGGTGTGTGGACCCGGTGTGTGGAAATGGTGTGTGGACCTGGTGTGTGAAGCCGGTGTGTGGACCTGGTGTGTGCACCCAGTGTGTGGACCCGGTGTGTGAATCCAGTGTGTGAACCTGGTGTGGGAACCCGGTGTGTGGACCCGGTGTGTGGACCTGGTGTGTGAACCAGGTGTGTGGACCTGGTGTGTGGACACGGTGTGTGGACCTGGTGTGTGAACCTGGTGTGTGGACCTGGTGTGTGAATCCAGTGTGTGGACCTGGTGTGTGAATCCAGTGTGTGGACCTGGTGTGTGAATCCAGTGTGTGGACCTGGTGTGTGAACCCGGTGTGTGGACCCGGTGTGTGGACATGGTGTGTGGACACGGTTTGTGGACCTGGTGTGTGAACCCGGTGTGTGAATCCAGTGTGAGGACCTGGTGTGTGAACCCGCTGTGTGGACATGGTGTGTGGACCTGGTGTGTGGACCCGGTGTGGGAACCCGGTGTGTGGACCCGGTGTGTGGACTTGGTGTGGACATGGTGTGTGGACCTGGTGTGTGAACCCGGTGTGTGGACCTGGTGTGTGGACCTGGTGTGGGAACCTGGTGTGTGAACCCGGTGTGTGGACCTGATGTGTGGACACGGTGTGTGGACCTGGTGTGTGAACCTGGTGTGTGGACCTGGTGTGTGAATCCAGTGTGTGGACCTGGTGTGTGAATCCAGTGTGTGGACCTGGTGTGTGAACCCGGTGTGTGGACCCGGTGTGTGGACATGGTGTGTGGACACGGTGTGTGGACCTGGTGTGTGAACCCGGTGTGTGAATCCAGTGTGTGGACCTGGTGTGTGAACCCGGTGTGTGGACATGGTGTGTGGACCTCGTGTGTGGACCCGGTGTGAGAACCCGGTGTGTGGACCCGGTGTGTGGACCTGGTGTGTGGACATGGTGTGTGGACACGGTGTGTGAACCCGGTGTGTGGACCTGGTGTGTGGACCTGGTGTGGGAACCTGGTGTGTGAACCCGGTGTGTGGACCTGGTGTGTGGACCTGGTGTGTGGACACGGTGTGTGGACCTGGTGTGTGGACCTGGTGTGTGAATCCAGTGTGTGGACCTCGTGTGTGAACCCGGTGTGTGGACATGGTGTGTGGACCTGGTGTGTGGACACGGTGTGTGGACCTAGTGTGTGAATCTGGTGTTTGGACCTGGTGTGTGAACCCGGTGTGTGGACCTGGTTTGTGAACCTGGTGTGGGGACCCGGTGTGTGGACCCGGTGTGTGGACCCGGTGTGTGGACCCGGTGTGTGAATCCAGTCTGTGGACCTGGTGTGTGGACTTGGTGTGTGAACCCGGTGTGTGAACCTGGTGTGTGGACACGGTGTGTGGACCTGGTGTGTGAACCAGGTGTGTGGACCTGATGTGTGGACACGGTGTGTGGACCTGGTATGTGAACCTGGTGTGTGGACCTGGTGTGTGAATTCAGTGTGTGGACCTGGTGTGTGAATCCAGTGTGTGGACCTGGTGAGTGAACCCGGTGTGTGGACCCGGTGTGTGGACATGGTGTGTGGACACGGTGTGTGGACCTGGTGTGTGAACCCGGTGTGTGAATCCAGTGTGTGGACCTGGTGTGTGAACCCGGTGTGTGGACATGGTGTGTGGACCTGGTGTGTGGACCCGGTGTGGGAACCTGGTGTGTGGACCCGGTGTGTGGACCTGGTGTGTGGACATGGTGTGTGGACCTGGTGTGTGAACCCGGTGTGTGGACCTGGTGTGTGGACCTGGTGTGGGAACCTGGTGTGTGAACCCGGTGTGTGGACCTGGTGTGTGGACCTGGTGTGTGGACACGGTGTGTGGACCTGGTGTGTGGACCTGGTGTGTGAACCCGGTGTGTGAACCTGGTGTGTGGACACGGTGTGTGGACCTGGTGTGTGAACCAGGTGTGTGGACCTGGTGTGTGGACACGGTATATGGACCTGGTGTGTGAACCTGGTGTGTGGACCTGGTGTGTGAATCCAGTGTGTGGACCGTGTGTGTGAATCCAGTGTGTGGACTTGGTTTGTGAACCCGGTGTGTGGACCCGGTGTGTGGACATGGTGTGTGGACACGGTGTGTGGACCTGGTGTGTGAACCCGGTGTGTGAATCCAGTGTGTGGACCTCGTGTGTGAACCCGGTGTGTGGACATGGTGTGTGGACCTGGTGTGTGGACACGGTGTGTGGACCTAGTGTGTGAACCTGGTGTTTGGACCTGGTGTGTGAACCCGGTGTGTGGACCTGGTTTGTGAACCTGGTGTGGGGACCCGGTGTGTGGACCCGGTGTGTGGACCCGGTGTGTGGACCCGGTGTGTGAATCCAGTCTGTGGACCTGGTGTGTGGACCTGGTGTGTGGACACGGTGTGTGGACCTAGTGTGTGGACCTGGTGTGTGGACCCGGTGTGTGAATCCAGTGTGTGGACCTGGTGTGGGAACCCGGTGTGTGGACCTGGTGCGTGGACCTGGTGTGTGAACCAGGTGTGTGGACCTGGTGTGTGGACACGGTGTGTACCTGGTGTGTGGACCTGGTGTGTGAATCCAGTGTGTGGACCTGGTGTGTGAACCCGGTGTGTGGACCTGGTGTGTGAACCCGGTGTGTGAACCCGGTGTGTGGACCTGGTGTGTGGACCTGGTGTGTGGACACGGTGTGTGGACCTGGTGTGTGAATCTGGTGTTTGGACCTGGTGTGTGAACCCGGTGTGTGGACCTGGTGTGTGAACCCGGTGTGTGGACCCGGTGTGTGGAACCGGTGTGTGAACCAGGTGTGTGGACCCGGTGTGGGAACGACGTGTGTGGACATGGTGTGTGGACCTGGTGTGTGGACCTGGTGTGTGGACACGTTGTGTGGACCTGGTGTGTGGACACGGGGTGTGGACCCGGTGTGTGGACCCGGTGTGTGAATCCGGTGTGGGAACCCGGTGTGTGGACCTGGTGTGTTAATCCGGTGTGTGGACCTGGTGTGTGAATCCAGTGTGTGGACCCGGTGTGTGAATCCGGTGTGTGGACCAGGTGTGTGGACCCGGTGTGTGGACACGGTGTTTGGACCTGGTATGTGAACCCGGTGTATGGACCTGGTGTGTGGACCCGGTGTGTGGACCCGGTGTGTGGACCCGGTGTGTGAATCCGGTGTGGGAACCCGGTGTGTGGACCTGGTGTGTGAATCCGGTGTGTGGACCTGGTGTGTGAATCCAGTGTGTGGACCCGGTGTGTGAATCCGGTGTGTGGACCCGGTGTGTGGACCCGGTGTGTGGACACGGTGTTTGGACCTGGTATGTGAACCCGGTGTATGGACCTGGTGTGTGGACCCGGTGTGTGGCCCCGGTGTGTGGACCCGGTGTGTGGACACGGTGTGTGGACCCGGTGTGTGAACCCGGTGTGTGGACCCGGTGTGGCAACCCGGTGTGTGGACCCGGTGTGTGGACCTGGTGTGTGGACCTGGTGTGTGAACCCGGTGTGTGGACCCGGTGTGTGAATCCAGTGTGTGGACCTGGTGTGTGGACCTGGTGTGTGAATCCAGTGTGTGGACCTGGTGTGTGAATCCAGTGTGTGGACCTGGTGTGTGAACCCGGTGTGTGGACCCGGTGTGTGGACCTGGTGTGTGGACACGGTGTGTGGACCCGGTGTGTGGACACGGTGTGTGGACCCGATATGTGAACCCGGTGTGTGGACCCGGTGTGTGGACCCGGTGTGGGAACCCGGTGTGTGGACCCGGTGTTTGGACCTGGTGTGTGGACCTGGTGTGTGGACACGGTGTGTGGACCTGGTGTGTGAACCTGGTGTGTGGACCTGGTATGTGAATCTGGTGTGTGGACCTGGTGTGTGAACCCGGTGTGTGGACCCGGTGTGTGGACACGGTGTGTGGACCTGGTGTGTGAACCTGGTGTGTGGACCTGGTGTGTGGACCTGGTGTGGGGACACGGTGTGTGGACCTGGTGTGTGGACCTGGTGTGGGAACCCGGTGTGTGGACCCGGTGTGTGGACCTGGTGTGTGGACCTGGTGTATGGACACGGTGTGTGGACCCGGTGTGTGGAACCGGTGTGTGAACCATGTGTGTGGACCCGGTGTGGGAACGACGTGTGTGGACATGGTGTGTGGACCTGGTGTGTGGACACGTTGTGTGGACCTGGTGTGTGGACACGGGGTGTGGACCCGGTGTGTGGACCCGGTGTGTGAATCCGGTGTGGGAACCCGGTGTTTGGACCTGGTGTGTGAATCCGGTGTGTGGACCTGGTGTGTGAATCCAGTGTGTGGACCCGGTGTGTGAATCCGGTGTGTGGACCCGGTGTGTGGACCCGGTGTGTGGACACGGTGTTTGGACCTGGTATGTGAACCCGGTGTATGGACCTGGTGTGTGGACCCGGTGTGTGGCCCCGGTGTGTGGACCCGGTGTGTGGACACGGTGTGTGGACCCGGTGTGTGAACCCGGTGTGTGGACCCGGTGTGGCAACCCGGTGTGTGGACCCGGTGTGTGGACCTGGTGTGTGGACCTGGTGTGTGAACCCGGTGTGTGGACACGGTGTGTGGACCCGGTTTGTGGACCCGGTGTGTGAATCCAGTGTGTGGACCTGGTGTGTGGACCTGGTGTGTGAATCCAGTGTGTGGACCTGGTGTGTGAATCCAGTGTGCTGACCTGGTGTGTGAACCCGGTGTGTGGACCCGGTGTGTGGACGTGGTGTGTGGACACGGTGTGTGGACCCGGTGTGTGGACACGGTGTGTGGACCCGATGTGTGAACCCGGTGTGTGGACCCGGTGTGTGGACCCGGTGTGGGAACCCGGTGTGTGGACCCGGTGTGTGGACCTGGTGTGTGGACCTGGTGTGTGGACACGGTGTGTGGACCTGGTGTGTGAACCTGGTGTGTGGACCTGGTGTGAGAATCTGGTGTGTGGACCTGGTGTGTGAACCCGGTGTGTGGACCCGGTGTGTGGACACGGTGTGTGGACCTGGTGTGTGAACCTGGTGTGTGGACCTGGTGTGTGGACCTGGTGTGGACACGGTGTTTGGACCTGGTATGTGAACCCGGTGTATGGACCTGGTGTGTGGACCCGGTGTGTGGCCCCGGTGTGTGGACCCGGTGTGTGGACACGGTGTGTGGACCCGGTGTGTGAACCCGGTGTGTGGACCCGGTGTGGCAACCCGGTGTGTGGACCCGGTGTGTGGACCTGGTGTGTGGACCTGGTGTGTGAACCCGGTGTGTGGACCCGGTGTGTGAATCCAGTGTGTGGACCTGGTGTGTGGACCTGGTGTGTGAATCCAGTGTGTGGACCTGGTGTGTGAATCCAGTGTGTGGACCTGGTGTGTGAACCCGGTGTGTGGACCCGGTGTGTGGACGTGGCGTGTGGACACGGTGTGTGGACCCGGTGTGTGGACACGGTGTTTGGACCCGATGTGTGAACCCGGTGTGTGGACCCGGTGTGTGGACCCGGTGTGGGAACCCGGTGTGTGGACCCGGTGTGTGGACCTGGTGTGTGGACCTGGTGTGTGGACACGGTGTGTGGACCTGGTGTGTGAACCTGGTGTGTGGACCTGGTGTGTGAATCTGGTGTGTGGACCTGGTGTGTGAACCCGGTGTGTGGACCCGGTGTGTGGACACGGTGTGTGGACCTGGTGTGTGAACCTGGTGTGTGGACCTGGTGTGTGGACCTGGTGTGGGAACCCGGTGTGTGGACCTGGTGTGTGGACCTGGTGTGTGGACCTGGTGTGGGGACACGGTGTGTGGACCTGGTGTGTGGACCTGGTGTGGGAACCCGGTGTGTGGACCCGGTGTGTGGACCTGGTGTGTGGACCTGGTGTGTGGACACGGTGTGTGGACCTAGTGTGTGGACCTGGTGTGTGGACCCGGTGTGTGAATCCAGTGTGTGGACCTGGTGTGGGAACCCGGTGTGTGGACCTGGTGCGTGGACCTGGTGTGTGAACCAGGTGTGTGGACCTGGTGTGTGGACACGGTGTGTACCTGGTGTGTGGACCTGGTGTGTGAATCCAGTGTGTGGACCTGGTGTGTGAACCCGGTGTGTGGACCTGGTGTGTGAACCCGGTGTGTGAACCCGGTGTGTGGACCTGGTGTGTGGACCTGGTGTGTGGACACGGTGTGTGGACCTGGTGTGTGAATCTGGTGTTTGGACCTGGTGTGTGAACCCGGTGTGTGGACCTGGTGTGTGAACCCGGTGTGTGGACCCGGTGTGTGGAACCGGTGTGTGAACCAGGTGTGTGGACCCGTTGTGGGAACGACGTGTGTGGACATGGTGTGTGGACCTGGTGTGTGGACCTGGTGTGTGGACACGTTGTGTGGACCTGGTGTGTGGACACGGGGTGTGGACCCGGTGTGTGGACCCGGTGTGTGAATCCGGTGTGGGAACCCGGTGTGTGGACCTGGTTGTGAATCCGGTGTGTGGACCTGGTGTGTGAATCCAGTGTGTGGACCCGTTGTGTGAATCCGGTGTGTGGACCAGGTGTGTGGACCCGGTGTGTGGACACGGTGTTTGGACCTGGTATGTGAACCCGGTGTATGGACCTGGTGTGTGGACCCGGTGTGTGGACCCGGTGTGTGGACCCGGTGTGTGGACACGGTGTGTGGACCCGGTGTGTGAACCCGGTGTGTGGACCCGGTCTGGCAACCCGGTGTGTGGACCCGGTGTGTGGACCTGGTGTGTGGACCTGGTGTGTGAACCCGGTGTGTGGACACGGTGTGTGGACCCGGTGTGTGGACCCGGTGTGTGAATCCAGTGTGTGGACCTGGTGTGTGGACCTGGTGAGTGAATCCAGTGTGTGGACCTGGTGTGTGAATCCAGTGTGTGTGAATCCAGTGTGTGGACCTGGTGTGTGAATCCAGTGTGTGGACCTGGTGTGTGAACCCGGTGTGTGGACCCGGTGTGTGGACGTGGTGTGTGGACACGGTGTGTGGACCCGGTGTGTAGACACGGTGTGTGGACCCGATGTGTGAACCCGTTGTGTGGACCCGGTGTGTGGACCCGGTGTGGGAACCCGGTGTGTGGACCCGGTGTGTGGACCTGGTGTGTGGACCTGGTGTGTGGACACGGTGTGTGGACCTGGTGTGTGAACCTGGTGTGTGGACCTGGTGTGTGAATCTGGTGTGTGGACCTGGTGTGTGAACCCGGTGTGTGGACCCGGTGTGTGGACACGGTGTGTGGACCTGGTGTGTGAACCTGGTGTGTGGACCTGGTGTGTGGACCTGGTGTGGGAACCCGGTGTGTGGACCTGGTGTGTGGACCTGGTGTGTGGACCTGGTGTGGGGACACGGTGTGTGGACCTGGTGTGTGGACCTGGTGTGGGAACCCGGTGTGTGGACCCGGTGTGTGGACCTGGTGTGTGGACCTGGTGTGTGGACACGGTGTGTGGACCTAGTGTGTGGACCTGGTGTGTGGACCCGGTGTGTGAATCCAGTGTGTGGACCTGGTGTGGGAACCCGGTGTGTGGACCTGGTGCGTGGACCTGGTGTGTGAACCAGGTGTGTGGACCTGGTGTGTGGACACGGTGTGTACCTGGTGTGTGGACCTGGTGTGTGAATCCAGTGTGTGGACCTGGTGTGTGAACCCGGTGTGTGGACCTGGTGTGTGAACCCGGTGTGTGAACCCGGTGTGTGGACCTGGTGTGTGGACCTGGTGTGTGGACACGGTGTGTGGACCTGGTGTGTGAATCTGGTGTTTGGACCTGGTGTGTGAACCCGGTGTGTGGACCTGGTGTGTGAACCCGGTGTGTGGACCCGGTGTGTGGAACCGGTGTGTGAACCAGGTGTGTGGACCCGGTGTGGGAACGACGTGTGTGGACATGGTGTGTGGACCTGGTGTGTGGACCTGGTGTGTGGACACGTTGTGTGGACCTGGTGTGTGGACACGGGGTGTGGACCCGGTGTGTGGACCCGGTGTGTGAATCCGGTGTGGGAACCCGGTGTGTGGACCTGGTGTGTGAATCCGGTGTGTGGACCTGGTGTGTGAATCCAGTGTGTGGACCCGTTGTGTGAATCCGGTGTGTGGACCAGGTGTGTGGACCCGGTGTGTGGACACGGTGTTTGGACCTGGTATGTGAACCCGGTGTATGGACCTGGTGTGTGGACCCGGTGTGTGGACCCGGTGTGTGGACCCGGTGTGTGGACACGGTGTGTGGACCCGGTGTGTGAACCCGGTGTGTGGACCCGGTCTGGCAACCCGGTGTGTGGACCCGGTGTGTGGACCTGGTGTGTGGACCTGGTGTGTGAACCCGGTGTGTGGACACAGTGTGTAGACCCGATGTGTGGACCCGGTGTGTGAATCCAGTGTGTGGACCTGGTGTGTGGACCTGGTGAGTGAATCCAGTGTGTGGACCTGGTGTGTGAATCCAGTGTGTGGACCTGGTGTGTGAACCCGGTGTGTGGACCCGGTGTGTGGACGTGGTGTGTGGACACGGTGTGTGGACCCGATGTGTGAACCCGGTGTGTGGACCCGGTGTGTGGACCCGGTGTGGGAACCCGGTGTGTGGACCCGGTGTGTGGAAATGGTGTGTGGACCTGGTGTGTGAAGCCGGTGTGTGGACCTGGTGTGTGCACCCAGTGTGTGGACCCGGTGTGTGAATCCAGTGTGTGAACCTGGTGTGGGAACCCGGTGTGTGGACCCGGTGTGTGGACCTGGTGTGTGAACCAGGTGTGTGGACCTGGTGTGTGGACACGGTGTGTGGACCTGGTGTGTGAACCTGGTGTGTGGACCTGGTGTGTGAATCCAGTGTGTGGACCTGGTGTGTGAATCCAGTGTGTGGACCTGGTGTGTGAATCCAGTGTGTGGACCTGGTGTGTGAACCCGGTGTGTGGACCCGGTGTGTGGACATGGTGTGTGGACACGGTTTGTGGACCTGGTGTGTGAACCCGGTGTGTGAATCCAGTGTGAGGACCTGGTGTGTGAACCCGCTGTGTGGACATGGTGTGTGGACCTGGTGTGTGGACCCGGTGTGGGAACCCGGTGTGTGGACCCGGTGTGTGGACTTGGTGTGGACATGGTGTGTGGACCTGGTGTGTGAACCCGGTGTGTGGACCTGGTGTGTGGACCTGGTGTGGGAACCTGGTGTGTGAACCCGGTGTGTGGACCTGATGTGTGGACACGGTGTGTGGACCTGGTGTGTGAACCTGGTGTGTGGACCTGGTGTGTGAATCCAGTGTGTGGACCTGGTGTGTGAATCCAGTGTGTGGACCTGGTGTGTGAACCCGGTGTGTGGACCCGGTGTGTGGACATGGTGTGTGGACACGGTGTGTGGACCTGGTGTGTGAACCCGGTGTGTGAATCCAGTGTGTGGACCTGGTGTGTGAACCCGGTGTGTGGACATGGTGTGTGGACCTCGTGTGTGGACCCGGTGTGAGAACCCGGTGTGTGGACCCGGTGTGTGGACCTGGTGTGTGGACATGGTGTGTGGACACGGTGTGTGAACCCGGTGTGTGGACCTGGTGTGTGGACCTGGTGTGGGAACCTGGTGTGTGAACCCGGTGTGTGGACCTGGTGTGTGGACCTGGTGTGTGGACACGGTGTGTGGACCTGGTGTGTGGACCTGGTGTGTGAATCCAGTGTGTGGACCTCGTGTGTGAACCCGGTGTGTGGACATGGTGTGTGGACCTGGTGTGTGGACACGGTGTGTGGACCTAGTGTGTGAATCTGGTGTTTGGACCTGGTGTGTGAACCCGGTGTGTGGACCTGGTTTGTGAACCTGGTGTGGGGACCCGGTGTGTGGACCCGGTGTGTGGACCCGGTGTGTGAATCCAGTCTGTGGACCTGGTGTGTGGACTTGGTGTGTGAACCCGGTGTGTGAACCTGGTGTGTGGACACGGTGTGTGGACCTGGTGTGTGAACCAGGTGTGTGGACCTGATGTGTGGACACGGTGTGTGGACCTGGTATGTGAACCTGGTGTGTGGACCTGGTGTGTGAATTCAGTGTGTGGACCTGGTGTGTGAATCCAGTGTGTGGACCTGGTGAGTGAACCCGGTGTGTGGACCCGGTGTGTGGACATGGTGTGTGGACACGGTGTGTGGACCTGGTGTGTGAACCCGGTGTGTGAATCCAGTGTGTGGACCTGGTGTGTGAACCCGGTGTGTGGACATGGTGTGTGGACCTGGTGTGTGGACCCGGTGTGGGAACCTGGTGTGTGGACCCGGTGTGTGGACCTGGTGTGTGGACATGGTGTGTGGACCTGGTGTGTGAACCCGGTGTGTGGACCTGGTGTGTGGACCTGGTGTGGGAACCTGGTGTGTGAACCCGGTGTGTGGACCTGGTGTGTGGACCTGGTGTGTGGACACGGTGTGTGGACCTGGTGTGTGGACCTGGTGTGTGAACCCGGTGTGTGAACCTGGTGTGTGGACACGGTGTGTGGACCTGGTGTGTGAACCAGGTGTGTGGACCTGGTGTGTGGACACGGTATATGGACCTGGTGTGTGAACCTGGTGTGTGGACCTGGTGTGTGAATCCAGTGTGTGGACCGTGTGTGTGAATCCAGTGTGTGGACTTGGTGTGTGAACCCGGTGTGTGGACCCGGTGTGTGGACATGGTGTGTGGACACGGTGTGTGGACCTGGTGTGTGAACCCGGTGTGTGAATCCAGTGTGTGGACCTCGTGTGTGAACCCGGTGTGTGGACATGGTGTGTGGACCTGGTGTGTGGACACGGTGTGTGGACCTAGTGTGTGAACCTGGTGTTTGGACCTGGTGTGTGAACCCGGTGTGTGGACCTGGTTTGTGAACCTGGTGTGGGGACCCGGTATGTGGACCCGGTGTGTGGACCCGGTGTGTGGACCCGGTGTGTGAATCCAGTCTGTGGACCTGGTGTGTGGACCTGGTGTGTGAACCCGGTGTGTGAACCTGGTGTGTGGACACGGTGTGTGGACCTGGTGTGTGAACCAGGTGTGTGGACCTGATGTGTGGACACGGTGTGTGGACCTGGTATGTGAACCTGGTGTGTGGACCTGGTGTGTGAATCCAGTGTGTGGACCTGGTGTGTGAATCCAGTGTGTGGACCTGGTGAGTGAACCCGGTGTGTGGACCCGTTAAGTGGACATGGTGTGTGGACACGGTGTGTGGACCTGGTGTGTGAACCCGGTGTGTGAATCCAGTGTGTGGACCTGGTGTGTGAACCCGGTGTGTGGACATGGTGTGTAGACCTGGTGTGTGGACCCGGTGTGGGAACCTGGTGTGTGGACCCGGTGTGTGGACCTGGTGTGTGGACATGGTGTGTGGACCTGGTGTGTGAACCCGGTGTGTGGACCTGGTGTGTGGACCTGGTGTGGGAACCTGGTGTGTGAACCCGGTGTGTGGACCTGGTGTGTGGACCTGGTGTGTGGACACGGTGTGTGGACCTGGTGTGTGGACCTGGTGTGTGAACCCGGTGTGTGAACCTGGTGTGTGGACACGGTTTGTGGACCTGGTGTGTGAACCAGGTGTTTGGACCTGGTGTGTGGACACGGTATATGGACCTGGTGTGTGAACCTGGTGTGTGGACCTGGTGTGTGAATCCAGTGTGTGGACCGTGTGTGTGAATCCAGTGTGTGGACTTGGTGTGTGAACCCGGTGTGTGGACCCGGTGTGTGGACATGGTGTGTGGACACGGTGTGTGGACCTGGTGTGTGAACCCGGTGTGTGAATCCAGTGTGTGGACCTCGTGTGTGAACCCGGTGTGTGGACATGGTGTGTGGACCTGGTGTGTGGACACGGTGTGTGGACCTAGTGTGTGAATCTGGTGTTTGGACCTGGTGTGTGAACCCGGTGTGTGGACCTGGTTTGTGAACCTGGTGTGGGGACCCGGTGTGTGGACCCGGTGTGTGAACCTGGTGTGTGGACACGGTGTGTGGACCTGGTGTGTGAACCAGGTGTGTGGACCTGATGTGTGGACACGGTGTGTGGACCTGGTATGTGAACCTGGTGTGTGGACCTGGTGTGTGAATCCAGTGTGTGGACCTGGTGTGTGAATCCAGTGTGTGGACCTGGTGAGTGAACCCGGTGTGTGGACCCGGTGTGTGGACCTGGTTTGTGAACCTGGTGTGGGGACCCGGTGTGTGGACCCGGTGTGTGGACCCGGTGTGTGAATCCAGTCTGTGGACCTGGTGTGTGGACCTGGTGTGTGAACCTGGTGTGTGGACCTGGTGTGTGAATCCAGTGTGTGGACCTGGTGTGTGAATCCAGTGTGTGGAGCTGGTGAGTGAACCCGGTGTGTGGACCCGGTGTGTGGACATGGTGTGTGGACACGGTGTGTGGACCTGGTGTGTGAACCCGGTGTGTGAATCCAGTGTGTGGACCTGGTGTGTGAACCCGGTGTGTGGACATGGTGTGTGGACCTGGTGTGTGGACCCGGTGTGAGAACCCGGTGTGTGGACCCGGTGTGTGGACCTGGTGTGTGGACATGGTGTGTGGACACGGTGTGTGAACCCGGTGTGTGGACCTGGTGTGTGGACCTGGTGTGGGAACCTGGTGTGTGAACCCGGTGTGTGGACCTGGTGTGTGGACCTGGTGTGTGGACACGGTGTGTGGACCTGGTGTGTGGACCTGGTGTGTGAATCCAGTGTGTGGACCTCGTGTGTGAACCCGGTGTGTGGACATGGTGTGTGGACCTGGTGTGTGGACACGGTGTGTGGACCTAGTGTGTGAATCTGGTGTTTGGACCTGGTGTGTGAACCCGGTGTGTGGACCTGGTTTGTGAACCTGGTGTGGGGACCCGGTGTGTGGACCCGGTGTGTGGACCCGGTGTGTGGACCCGGTGTGTGAATCCAGTCTGTGGACCTGGTGTGTGGACCTGGTGTGTGAACCCGGTGTGTGAACCTGGTGTGTGGACACGGTGTGTGGACCTGGTGTGTGAACCAGGTGTGTGGACCTGATGTGTGGACACGGTGTGTGGACCTGGTATGTGAACCTGGTGTGTGGACCTGGTGTGTGAATCCAGTGTGTGGACCTGGTGTGTGAATCCAGTGTGTGGACCTGGTGAGTGAACCCGGTGTGTGGACCCGGTGTGTGGACATGGTGTGTGGACACGGTGTGTGGACCTGGTGTGTGAACCCGGTGTGTGAATCCAGTGTGTGGACCTGGTGTGTGAACCCGGTGTGTGGACATGGTGTGTGGACCTGGTGTGTGGACCCGGTGTGGGAACCTGGTGTGTGGACCCGGTGTGTGGACCTGGTGTGTGGACATGGTGTGTGGACCTGGTGTGTGAACCCGGTGTGTGGACCTGGTGTGTGGACCTGGTGTGGGAACCTGGTGTGTGAACCCGGTGTGTGGACCTGGTGTGTGGACCTGGTATGTGGACACGGTGTGTGGACCTGGTGTGTGGACCTGGTGTGTGAACCCGGTGTGTGAACCTGGTGTGTGGACACGGTGTGTGGACCTGGTGTGTGAACCAGGTGTGTGGACCTGGTGTGTGGACACGGTATATGGACCTGGTGTGTGAACCTGGTGTGTGGACCTGGTGTGTGAATCCAGTGTGTGGACCGTGTGTGTGAATCCAGTGTGTGGACTTGGTGTGTGAACCCGGTGTGTGGACCCGGTGTGTGGACATGGTGTGTGGACACGGTGTGTGGACCTGGTGTGTGAACCCGGTGTGTGAATCCAGTGTGTGGACCTCGTGTGTGAACCCGGTGTGTGGACATGGTGTGTGGACCTGGTGTGTGGACACGGTGTGTGGACCTAGTGTGTGAATCTGGTGTTTGGACCTGGTGTGTGAACCCGGTGTGTGGACCTGGTTTGTGAACCTGGTGTGGGGACCCGGTGTGTGGACCCGGTGTGTGAACCTGGTGTGTGGACACGGTGTGTGGACCTGGTGTGTGAACCAGGTGTGTGGACCTGATGTGTGGACACGGTGTGTGGACCTGGTATGTGAACCTGGTGTGTGGACCTGGTGTGTGAATGCAGTGTGTGGACCTGGTGTGTGAATCCAGTGTGTGGACCTGGTGAGTGAACCCGGTGTGTGGACCTGGTGTGTGGACATGGTGTGTGGACACGGTGTGTGGACCTGGTGTGTGAACCCGGTGTGTGAATCCAGTGTGTGGACCTGGTGTGTGAACCCGGTGTGTGGACATGGTGTGTGGACCTGGTGTGTGGACCCGGTGTGGGAACCTGGTGTGTGGACCCGGTGTGTGGACCTGGTGTGTGGACATGGTGTGTGGACCTGGTGTGTGAACCCGGTATGTGGACCTGGTGTGTGGACCTGGTGTGGGAACCTGGTGTGTGAACCCGGTGTGTGGACCTGGTGTGTGGACCTGGTGTGTGGACACGGTGTGTGGACCTGGTGTGTGGACCTGGTGTGTGAACCCGGTGTGTGAACCTGGTGTGTGGACACGGTGTGTGGACCTGGTGTGTGAACCAGGTGTGTGGACCAGGTGTGTGGACACGGTATATGGACCTGGTGTGTGAACCTGGTGTGTGGACCTGGTGTGTGAATCCAGTGTGTGGACCGTGTGTGTGAATCCAGTGTGTGGACTTGGTGTGTGAACCCGGTGTGTGGACCCGGTGTGTGGACATGGTGTGTGGACACGGTGTGTGGACCTAGTGTTTGGACCTCGTGTGTGAACCCGGTGTGTGGACATGGTGTGTGGACCTGGTGTGTGGACACGGTGTGTGGACCTAGTGTGTGAATCTGGTGTTTGGACCTGGTGTGTGAACCCGGTGTGTGGACCTGGTTTGTGAACTTGGTGTGGGGACCCGGTGTGTGGACCCGGTGTGTGAACCGTGGTGTGTGGACCCGGTGTGTGGACCCGGTGTGGGAATCCGGTGTGTGGACATGGTGTGTGGACCTGGTGTGTGGACCTGGTGTGTGGACACGGTGTGTGGACCTGGTGTGTGAATCCAGTTTGTGGACCCGGTGTGGGAACCCGGTGTGTGGACCTAGTGTGTGAACCAGGTGTGTGGACCTGGTGTGTGGACACGGTGTGTGGACCTGGTGTGTGAATCCGGTGTGTGGACCTTGTGTGTGAATCCAGTGTGTGGACACGGTGTGTGAACCCGGTGTGTGGACCCGGTGTGTGGACCCGGTGTGTGGACACGGTGTTTGGACCTGGTGTGTGAACCCGGTGTGTGGACCTGGTGTGTGGACACGGTGTGTGGACCTGGTGTGGGAACCCGGTATGTGGACCTGGTGTGTGGACCTGGTGTCTGAACCCGGTGTGTGGACCTGGTGTGTGGACACGGTGTGTGGACCTGGTGTGGGAACCCGGTGTGCGGACCTGGTGTGTGGACCTGGTGTGTGGACATGGTGTGTGGACCTGGTGTGTGGACACGGTGTGTGGACCTGGTGTGTGGACCTGGTGTGTGAACCCGGTGTTTGGACCTGGTGTGTGGACACGGTATGTGGACCTGGTGTGTGGACCTTGTATGGGAACCCGGTGTGTGGACCCGGTGTGTGGACCCGCTGTGTGGACCTGGTGTGTGGACCCGGTGTGTGAATCCAGTGTGGGAACCTGGTGTGTGGACCCGGTGTGTGGACCTGGTGTGTGGACATGGTGTGTGGACCTGGTGTGTGAACCCGGTGTGTGGACCTGGTGTGTGGACCTGGTGTGGGAACCTGGTGTGTGAACCCGGTGTGTGGACCTGGTGTGTGGACCTGGTGTGTGGACACGGTGTGTGGACCTGGTGTGTGGACCTGGTGTGTGAACCCGGTGTGTGAACCTGGTGTGTGGACACGGTGTGTGGACCTGGTGTGTGAACCAGGTGTGTGGACCTGGTGTGTGGACACGGTATATGGACCTGGTGTGTGAACCTGGTGTGTGGACCTGGTGTGTGAATCCAGTGTGTGGACCGTGTGTGTGAATCCAGTGTGTGGACTTGGTGTGTGAACCCGGTGTGTGGACCCGGTGTGTGGACATGGTGTGTGGACACGGTGTGTGGACCTGGTGTGTGAACCCGGTGTGTGAATCCAGTGTGTGGACCTCGTGTGTGAACCCGGTGTGTGGACATGGTGTGTGGACCTGGTGTGTGGACACGGTGTGTGGACCTTGTGTGTGAATCTGGTGTTTGGACCTGGTGTGTGAACCCGGTGTGTGGACCTGGTTTGTGAACCTGGTGTGGGGACCCGGTGTGTGGACCCGGTGTGTGAACCTGGTGTGTGGACACGGTGTGTGGACCTGGTGTGTGAACCAGGTGTGTGGACCTGATGTGTGGACACGGTGTGTGGACCTGGTATGTGAACCTGGTGTGTGGACCTGGTGTGTGAATCCAGTGTGTGGACCTGGTGTGTGAATCCAGTGTGTGGACCTGGTGAGTGAACCCGGTGTGTGGACCCGGTGTGTGGACCTGGTTTGTGAACCTGGTGTGGGGACCCGGTGTGTGGACCCGGTGTGTGGACCCGGTGTGTGGACCCGGTGTGTGGACCCGGTGTGTGAATCCAGTCTGTGGACCTGGTGTGTGGACCTGGTGTGTGAACCCGGTGTGTGAACCTGGTGTGTGGACCTGGTGTGTGAATCCAGTGTGTGGACCTGGTGTGTGAATCCAGTGTGTGGACCTGGTGAGTGAACCCGGTGTGTGGACCCGGTGTGTGGACATGGTGTGTGGACACGGTGTGTGGACCTGGTGTGTGAACCCGGTGTGTGAATCCAGTGTGTGGACCTGGTGTGTGAACCCGGTGTGTGGACATGGTGTGTGGACCTGGTGTGTGGACCCGGTGTGAGAACCCGGTGTGTGGACCCGGTGTGTGGACCTGGTGTGTGGACATGGTGTGTGGACACGGTGTGTGAACCCGGTGTGTGGACCTGGTGTGTGGACCTGGTGTGGGAACCTGGTGTGTGAACCCGGTGTGTGGACCTGGTGTGTGGACCTGGTGTGTGGACACGGTGTGTGGACCTGGTGTGTGGACCTGGTGTGTGAATCCAGTGTGTGGACCTCGTGTGTGAACCCGGTGTGTGGACATGGTGTGTGGACCTGGTGTGTGGACACGGTGTGTGGACCTAGTGTGTGAATCTGGTGTTTGGACCTGGTGTGTGAACCCGGTGTGTGGACCTGGTTTGTGAACCTGGTGTGGGGACCCGGTGTGTGGACCCGGTGTGTGGACCCGGTGTGTGGACCCGGTGTGTGAATCCAGTCTGTGGACCTAGCGTATGGACCTGGTGTGTGAACCCGGTGTGTGAACCTGGTGTGTGGACACGGTGTGTGGACCTGGTGTGTGAACCAGGTGTGTGGACCTGATGTGTGGACACGGTGTGTGGACCTGGTATGTGAACCTGGTGTGTGGACCTAGTGTGTGAATCCAGTGTGTGGACCTGGTGTGTGAATCCAATGTGTGGACCTGGTGAGTGAACCCGGTGTGTGGACCCGGTGTGTGGACATGGTGTGTGGACACGGTGTGTGGACCTGGTGTGTGAACCCGGTGTGTGAATCCAGTGTGTGGACCTGGTGTGTGAACCCGGTGTGTGGACATGGTGTGTGGACCTGGTGTGTGGACCCGGTGTGGGAACCCGGTGTGTGGACCCGGTGTGTGGACCTGGTGTGTGGACATGGTGTGTGGACCTGGTGTGTGAACCCGGTGTGTGGACCTGGTGTGTGGACCTGGTGTGGGAACCTGGTGTGTGAACCCGGTGTGTGGACCTGGTGTGTGGACCTGGTGTGTGGACACGGTGTGTGGACCTGGTGTGTGGCCCTGGTGTGTGAACCCGGTGTGTGAACCTGGTGTGTGGACACGGTGTGTGGACCTGGTGTGTGAACCAGGTGTGTGGACCTGGTGTGTGGACACGGTATATGGACCTGGTGTGTGAACCTGGTGTGTGGACCTGGTGTGTGAATCCAGTGTGTGGACCGTGTGTGTGAATCCAGTGTTTGGACTTGGTGTGTGAACCCGGTGTGTGGACCCGGTGTGTGGACATGGTGTGTGGACACGGTGTGTGGACCTGGTGTGTGAACCCGGTGTGTGAATCCAGTGTGTGGACCTCGTGTGTGAACCCGGTGTGTGGACATGGTGTGTGGACCTGGTGTGTGGACACGGTGTGTGGACCTAGTGTGTGAACCTGGTGTTTGGACCTGGTGTGTGAACCCGGTGTGTGGACCTGGTTTGTGAACCTGGTGTGGGGACCCGGTGTGTGGACCCGGTGTGTGGACCCGGT
Organism: Lampris incognitus; assembly: GCF_029633865.1. Lineage (NCBI taxonomy): Eukaryota > Metazoa > Chordata > Actinopteri > Lampriformes > Lampridae > Lampris > Lampris incognitus. The sequence continues at coordinate 69,222,243 of NC_079212.1, read as the reverse complement.
GTGTGAATCCAGTCTGTGGACCTGGTTATGTGGACCTGGTGTGTGAACCCGGTGTGTGAACCTGGTGTGTGGACACGGTGTGTGGACCTGGTGTGTGAACCAGGTGTGTGGACCTGATGTGTGAACACGGTGTGTGGACCTGGTATGTGAACCTGGTGTGTGGACCTGGTGTGTGAATCCAGTGTGTGGACCTGGTGTGTGAATCCAGTGTGTGGACCTGGTGAGTGAACCCGGTGTGTGGACCCGGTGTGTGGACATGGTGTGTGGACACGGTGTGTGGACCTGGTGTGTGAACCCGGTGTGTGAATCCAGTGTGTGGACCTGGTGTGTGAACCCGGTGTGTGGACATGGTGTGTGGACCTGGTGTGTGGACCCGGTGTGGGAACCTGGTGTGTGGACCCGGTGTGTGGACCTGGTGTGTGGACATGGTGTGTGGACCTGGTGTGTGAACACGGTGTGTGGACCTGGTGTGTGGACCTGGTGTGGGAACCTGGTGTGTGAACCCGGTGTGTGGACCTGGTGTGTGGACCTGGTGTGTGGACACGGTGTGTGGACCTGGTGTGAGGACCTGGTGTGTGAACCCGGTGTGTGAACCTGGTGTGTGGACACGGTGTGTGGACCTGGTGTGTGAACCAGGTGTGTGGACCTGGTGTGTGGACACGGTATATGGACCTGGTGTGTGAACCTGGTGTGTGGACCTGGTGTGTGAATCCAGTGTGTGGACCGTGTGTTTTAATCCAGTGTGTGGACTTGGTGTGTGAACCCGGTGTGTGGACCCGGTGTGTGGACATGGTGTGTGGACACGGTGTGTGGACCTGGTGTGTGAACCCGGTGTGTGAATCCAGTGTGTGGACCTCGTGTGTGAACCCGGTGTGTGGACATGGTGTGTGGACCTGGTGTGTGGACACGGTGTGTGGACCTAGTGTGTGAATCTGGTGTTTGGACCTGGTGTGTGAACCCGGTGTGTGGACCTGGTTTGTGAACCTGGTGTGGGGACCCGGTGTGTGGACCCGGTGTGTGAACCTGGTGTGTGGACACGGTGTGTGGACCTGGTGTGTGAACCAGGTGTGTGGACCTGATGTGTGGACACGGTGTGTGGACCTGGTATGTGAACCTGGTGTGTGGACCTGGTGTGTGAATCCAGTGTGTGGACCTGGTTTGTGAATCCAGTGTGTGGACCTGGTGAGTGAACCCGGTGTGTGGACCCGGTGTGTGGACATGGTGTGTGGACACGGTGTGTGGACCTGGTGTGTGGACCCGGTGTGGGAACCTGGTGTGTGGACCCGGTGTGTGGACCTGGTGTGTGGACATGGTGTGTGGACCTGGTGTGTGAACCCGGTATGTGGACCTGGTGTGTGGACCTGGTGTGGGAACCTGGTGTGTGAACCCGGTGTGTGGACCTGGTGTGTGGACCTCGTGTGTGGACACGGTGTGTGGACCTGGTGTGTGGACCTGGTGTGTGAACCCGGTGTGTGAACCTGGTGTGTGGACACGGTGTGTGGACCTGGTGTGTGAACCAGTTGTGTGGACCTGGTGTGTGGACACGGTATATGGACCTGGTGTGTGAACCTGGTGTGTGGACCTGGTGTGTGAATCCAGTGTGTGGACCGTGTGTGTGAATCCAGTGTGTGGACTTGGTGTGTGAACCCGGTGTGTGGACCCGGTGTGTGGACATGGTGTGTGGACACGGTGTGTGGACCTAGTGTGTGGACCTCGTGTGTGAACCCGGTGAGTGGACATGGTGTGTGGACCTGGTGTGTGGACACGGTGTGTGGACCTAGTGTGTGAATCTGGTGTTTGGACCTGGTGTGTGAACCCGGTGTGTGGACCTGGTTTGTGAACCTGGTGTGGGGACCCGGTGTGTGGACCCGGTGTGTGAACCGTGGTGTGTGGACTCGGTGTGTGGACCCGGTGTGGGAATCCGGTGTGTGGACATGGTGTGTGGACCTGGTGTGTGGACCTGGTGTGTGGACACGGTGTGTGGACCTGGTGTGTGGACACGGTGTGTGGACCTGGTGTGTGAATCCAGTTTGTGGACCCGGTGTGGGAACCCGGTGTGTGGACCTGGTGTGTGAACCAGGTGTGTGGACCTGGTGTGTGGACACGGTGTGTGGACCTGGTGTGTGAATCCGGTGTGTGGACCTTGTGTGTGAATCCAGTGTGTGTACACGGTGTGTGAACCCGGTGTGTGGACCCGGTGTGTGGACCCGGTGTGTGGACACGGTGTTTGGACCTGGTGTGTGGACACGGTGTGTGGACCTAGTGTGTGAATCTGGTGTTTGGACCTGGTGTGTGAACCCGGTGTGTGGACCTGGTTTGTGAACCTGGTGTGGGGACCCGGTGTGTGGACCCGGTGTGTGAACCTGGTGTGTGGACACGGTGTGTGGACCTGGTGTGTGAACCAGGTGTGTGGACCTGATGTGTGGACACGGTGTGTGGACCTGGTATGTGAACCTGGTGTGTGGACCTGGTGTGTGAATCCAGTGTGTGGACCTGGTGTGTGAATCCAGTGTGTGGACCTGGTGAGTGAACCCGGTGTGTGGACCCGGTGTGTGGACATGGTGTGTGGACACGGTGTGTGGACCTGGTGTGTGGACCCGGTGTGGGAACCTGGTGTGTGGACCCGGTGTGTGGACCTGGTGTGTGGACATGGTGTGTGGACCTGGTGTGTGAACCCGGTATGTGGACCTGGTGTGTGGACCTGGTGTGGGAACCTGGTGTGTGAACCCGGTGTGTGGACCTGGTGTGTGGACCTCGTGTGTGGACACGGTGTGTGGACCTGGTGTGTGGACCTGGTGTGTGAACCCGGTGTGTGAACCTGGTGTGTGGACACGGTGTGTGGACCTGGTGTGTGAACCAGTTGTGTGGACCTGGTGTGTGGACACGGTATATGGACCTGGTGTGTGAACCTGGTGTGTGGACCTGGTGTGTGAATCCAGTGTGTGGACCGTGTGTGTGAATCCAGTGTGTGGACTTGGTGTGTGAACCCGGTGTGTGGACCCGGTGTGTGGACATGGTGTGTGGACACGGTGTGTGGACCTAGTGTGTGGACCTCGTGTGTGAACCCGGTGAGTGGACATGGTGTGTGGACCTGGTGTGTGGACACGGTGTGTGGACCTAGTGTGTGAATCTGGTGTTTGGACCTGGTGTGTGAACCCGGTGTGTGGACCTGGTTTGTGAACCTGGTGTGGGGACCCGGTGTGTGGACCCGGTGTGTGAACCGTGGTGTGTGGACCCGGTGTGTGGACCCGGTGTGGGAATCCGGTGTGTGGACATGGTGTGTGGACCTGGTGTGTGGACCTGGTGTGTGGACACGGTGTGTGGACCTGGTGTGTGGACACGGTGTGTGGACCTGGTGTGTGAATCCAGTTTGTGGACCCGGTGTGGGAACCCGGTGTGTGGACCTGGTGTGTGAACCAGGTGTGTGGACCTGGTGTGTGGACACGGTGTGTGGACCTGGTGTGTGAATCCGGTGTGTGGACCTTGTGTGTGAATCCAGTGTGTGGACACGGTGTGTGAACCCGGTGTGTGGACCCGGTGTGTGGACCCGGTGTGTGGACACGGTGTTTGGACCTGGTGTGTGAACCCGGTGTGTGGACCTGGTGTGTGGACACGGTGTGTGGACCTGGTGTGGGAACCCGGTATGTGGACCTGGTGTGTGGACCTGGTGTCTGAACCCGGTGTGTGGACCTGGTGTGTGGACACGACCTGGTGTGTGGACACGGTGTGTGGACCTGGTGTGGGAACCCGGTGTGCGGACCTGGTGTGTGGACCTGGTGTGTGGACATGGTGTGTGGACCTGGTGTGTGGACACGGTGTGTGGACCTGGTGTGTGGACCTGGTGTGTGAACCCGGTGTTTGGACCTGGTGTGTGGACACGGTATGTGGACCTGGTGTGTGGACCTTGTGTGGGAACCCGGTGTGTGGACCCGGTGTGTGGACCCGATGTGTGGACCTGGTGTGTGGACCCGGTGTGTGAATCCAGTGTGTGGACCTGGTGTGGGAACCCGGTGTGTGGACCTGGTGTGTGGACCTGGTGTGTGGACCTGGTGATTGGACACGGTGTGTACCTTGTGTGTGGACCTGATGTGTGATTCCAGTGTGTTGACCTGGTGTGTGAACCCGGTGTGTGGACCCGGTGTGTGGACCCGGTGTGTGGACCTGGTGTGTGGACACGGTGTGTGGACCTGGTGTGTGAACCTGGTGTGTGGACCCGGTGTGTGAATCCAGTCTGTGGACCTGGTGTGTGGACCTGGTGTGTGAACCTGGTGTGTGGACACGGTGTGTGGACCTGGTGTGTGAACCTGGTGTGTGGAACTGGTGTGTGGACCTGATGTGTGGAACTGGTGTGGGAACCCCTGTGTGTGAACCCGGTATTTGGACCTGGTGTGTGGACCTGGTGTGTGGACATGGTGTGTGGACCTGGTGTGTGGACGTGTTGTGTGAACCCGGTTTGTGGACCTGGTGTGTGGACACGGTGTGTGGACCTGGTGTGTGGACCCGGTGTGTGAATCCAGTGTGTGGACCTGGTGTGGGAACCCGGTGTGTGGACCTGGTGTGTGGACCTGGTGTGGGAACCTGGTGTGTGAACCCGGTGTGTGAACCTGGTGTGTGGACCCGGTGTGTGAATCCAGTCTGTGGACCTGGTGTGTGGACCTGGTGTGTGAACCTGGTGTGTGGACACGGTGTGTGGACCTGGTGTGTGAACCTGGTGTGTGGACCTGGTGTGTGGACCTGATGTGTGGACCTGGTGTGGGAACCTGGTGTGTGAACCCGGTATTTGGACCTGGTGTGTGGACCTGGTGTGTGGACACGGTGTGTGGACCTGGTGTGTGGACGTGTTGTGTGAACCCGGTTTGTGGACCTGGTGTGTGGACACGGTGTGTGGACCTGGTGTGTGGACCCGGTGTGTGAATCCAGTGTGTGGACCTGGTGTGGGAACCCGGTGTGTGGACCTGGTGTGTGGACCTGGTGTGGGAACCTGGTGTGTGAACCCGGTGTGTGAACCAGGTGTGTGGACCCGATGTGTGAACCCGGTGTGTGGACCCGGTGTGTGGACCCGGTGTGGGAACCCGGTGTGTGGACCCGGTTTGTGGACCTGGTGTGTGGACCTGGTGTGTGAAGCCGGTGTGTGGACCTGGTGTGTGGACCCAGTGTGTGGACCCGGTGTGTGAATCCGGTGTGTGAACCTGGTGTGGGAACCCGGTGTGTGGACCCGGTGTGTGGACCTGGTGTGTGAACCAGGTGTGTGGACCTGGTGTGTGGACACGGTGTGTGGACCTGGTGTGTGAACCTGGTGTGTGGACCTGGTGTGTGAATCCAGTGTGTGGACCTGGTGTGTGAATCCAGTGTGTGGACCTGGTGTGTGAATCCAGTGTGTGGACCTGGTGTGTGAACCCGGTGTGTGGACCCGGTGTGTGGACATGGTGTGTGGACACGGTTTGTGGACCTGGTGTGTGAACCCGGTTTGTGAATCCAGTGTGAGGACCTGGTGTGTGAACCCGCTGTGTGGACATGGTGTGTGGACCTGGTGTGTGGACCCGGTGTGGGAACCCGGTGTGTGGACCTGGTGTGTGAACCTGGTGTGTGGAACTGGTGTGTGGACCTGATGTGTGGAACTGGTGTGGGAACCTGGTGTGTGAACCCGGTATTTGGACCTGGTGTGTGGACCTGGTGTGTGGACATGGTGTGTGGACCTGGTGTGTGGACGTGTTGTGTGAACCCGGTTTGTGGACCTGGTGTGTGGACACGGTGTGTGGACCTGGTGTGTGGACCCGGTGTGTGAATCCAGTGTGTGGACCTGGTGTGGGAACCCGGTGTGTGGACCTGGTGTGTGGACCTGGTGTGGGAACCTGGTGTGTGAACCCGGTGTGTGAACCTGGTGTGTGGACCCGGTGTGTGAATCCAGTCTGTGGACCTGGTGTGTGGACCTGGTGTGTGAACCTGGTGTGTGGACACGGTGTGTGGACCTGGTGTGTGAACCTGGTGTGTGGACCTGGTGTGTGGACCTGATGTGTGGACCTGGTGTGGGAACCTGGTGTGTGAACCCGGTATTTGGACCTGGTGTGTGGACCTGGTGTGTGGACACGGTGTGTGGACCTGGTGTGTGGACGTGTTGTGTGAACCCGGTTTGTGGACCTGGTGTGTGGACACGGTGTGTGGACCTGGTGTGTGGACCCGGTGTGTGAATCCAGTGTGTGGACCTGGTGTGGGAACCCGGTGTGTGGACCTGGTGTGTGGACCTGGTGTGGGAACCTGGTGTGTGAACCCGGTGTGTGGACCTGGTGTGTGGACCTCGTGTGTGGACACGGTGTGTGGACCTGGTGTGTGGACCTGGTGTGTGAACCCGGTGTGTGAACCTGGTGTGTGGACACGGTGTGTGGACCTGGTGTGTGAACCAGTTGTGTGGACCTGGTGTGTGGACACGGTATATGGACCTGGTGTGTGAACCTGGTGTGTGGACCTGGTGTGTGAATCCAGTGTGTGGACCGTGTGTGTGAATCCAGTGTGTGGACTTGGTGTGTGAACCCGGTGTGTGGACCCGGTGTGTGGACATGGTGTGTGGACACGGTGTGTGGACCTAGTGTGTGGACCTCGTGTGTGAACCCGGTGAGTGGACATGGTGTGTGGACCTGGTGTGTGGACACGGTGTGTGGACCTAGTGTGTGAATCTGGTGTTTGGACCTGGTGTGTGAACCCGGTGTGTGGACCTGGTTTGTGAACCTGGTGTGGGGACCCGGTGTGTGGACCCGGTGTGTGAACCGTGGTGTGTGGACCCGGTGTGTGGACCCGGTGTGGGAATCCGGTGTGTGGACATGGTGTGTGGACCTGGTGTGTGGACCTGGTGTGTGGACACGGTGTGTGGACCTGGTGTGTGGACACGGTGTGTGGACCTGGTGTGTGAATCCAGTTTGTGGACCCGGTGTGGGAACCCGGTGTGTGGACCTGGTGTGTGAACCAGGTGTGTGGACCTGGTGTGTGGACACGGTGTGTGGACCTGGTGTGTGAATCCGGTGTGTGGACCTTGTGTGTGAATCCAGTGTGTGGACACGGTGTGTGAACCCGGTGTGTGGACCCGGTGTGTGGACCCGGTGTGTGGACACGGTGTTTGGACCTGGTGTGTGAACCCGGTGTGTGGACCTGGTGTGTGGACACGGTGTGTGGACCTGGTGTGGGAACCCGGTATGTGGACCTGGTGTGTGGACCTGGTGTCTGAACCCGGTGTGTGGACCTGGTGTGTGGACACGACCTGGTGTGTGGACACGGTGTGTGGACCTGGTGTGGGAACCCGGTGTGCGGACCTGGTGTGTGGACCTGGTGTGTGGACATGGTGTGTGGACCTGGTGTGTGGACACGGTGTGTGGACCTGGTGTGTGGACCTGGTGTGTGAACCCGGTGTTTGGACCTGGTGTGTGGACACGGTATGTGGACCTGGTGTGTGGACCTTGTGTGGGAACCCGGTGTGTGGACCCGGTGTGTGGACCCGATGTGTGGACCTGGTGTGTGGACCCGGTGTGTGAATCCAGTGTGTGGACCTGGTGTGGGAACCCGGTGTGTGGACCTGGTGTGTGGACCTGGTGTGTGGACCTGGTGATTGGACACGGTGTGTACCTTGTGTGTGGACCTGATGTGTGATTCCAGTGTGTTGACCTGGTGTGTGAACCCGGTGTGTGGACCCGGTGTGTGGACCCGGTGTGTGGACCTGGTGTGTGGACACGGTGTGTGGACCTGGTGTGTGAACCTGGTGTGTGGACCCGGTGTGTGAATCCAGTCTGTGGACCTGGTGTGTGGACCTGGTGTGTGAACCTGGTGTGTGGACACGGTGTGTGGACCTGGTGTGTGAACCTGGTGTGTGGAACTGGTGTGTGGACCTGATGTGTGGAACTGGTGTGGGAACCTGGTGTGTGAACCCGGTAGTTGGACCTGGTGTGTGGACCTGGTGTGTGGACATGGTGTGTGGACCTGGTGTGTGGACGTGTTGTGTGAACCCGGTTTGTGGACCTGGTGTGTGGACACGGTGTGTGGACCTGGTGTGTGGACCCGGTGTGTGAATCCAGTGTGTGGACCTGGTGTGGGAACCCGGTGTGTGGACCTGGTGTGTGGACCTGGTGTGGGAACCTGGTGTGTGAACCCGGTGTGTGAACCTGGTGTGTGGACCCGGTGTGTGAATCCAGTCTGTGGACCTGGTGTGTGGACCTGGTGTGTGAACCTGGTGTGTGGACACGGTGTGTGGACCTGGTGTGTGAACCTGGTGTGTGGACCTGGTGTGTGGACCTGATGTGTGGACCTGGTGTGGGAACCTGGTGTGTGAACCCGGTATTTGGACCTGGTGTGTGGACCTGGTGTGTGGACACGGTTTGTGGACCTGGTGTGTGGACGTGTTGTGTGAACCCGGTTTGTGGACCTGGTGTGTGGACACGGTGTGTGGACCTGGTGTGTGGACCCGGTGTGTGAATCCAGTGTGTGGACCTGGTGTGGGAACCCGGTGTGTGGACCCGGTGTGTGGACCTGGTGTGGGAACCTGGTGTGTGAACCCGGTGTGTGAACCAGGTGTGTGGACCCGATGTGTGAACCCGGTGTGTGGACCCGGTGTGTGGACCCGGTGTGGGAACCCGGTGTGTGGACCCGGTTTGTGGACCTGGTGTGTGGACCTGGTGTGTGAAGCCGGTGTGTGGACCTGGTGTGTGGACCCAGTGTGTGGACCCGGTGTGTGAATCCGGTGTGTGAACCTGGTGTGGGAACCCGGTGTGTGGACCCGGTGTGTGGACCTGGTGTGTGAACCAGGTGTGTGGACCTGGTGTGTGGACACGGTGTGTGGACCTGGTGTGTGAACCTGGTGTGTGGACCTGGTGTGTGAATCCAGTGTGTGGACCTGGTGTGTGAATCCAGTGTGTGGACCTGGTGTGTGAATCCAGTGTGTGGACCTGGTGTGTGAACCCGGTGTGTGGACCCGGTGTGTGGACATGGTGTGTGGACACGGTTTGTGGACCTGGTGTGTGAACCCGGTTTGTGAATCCAGTGTGAGGACCTGGTGTGTGAACCCGCTGTGTGGACATGGTGTGTGGACCTGGTGTGTGGACCCGGTGTGGGAACCCGGTGTGTGGACCCGGTGTGTGGACCTGGTGTGGACATGGTGTGTGGACCTGGTGTGTGAACCCGGTGTGTGGACCTGGTGTGTGGACCTGGTGTGGGAACCTGGTGTGTGAACCCGGTGTGTGGACCTGATGTGTGGACACGGTGTGTGGACCTGGTGTGTGAACCTGGTGTGTGGACCTGGTGTGTGAATCCAGTGTGTGGACCTGGTGTGTGAATCCAGTGTGTGGACCTGGTGTGTGAACCCGGTGTGTGGACCCGGTGTGTGGACATGGTGTGTGGACACGGTGTGTGGACCTGGTGTGTGAACCCGGTGTGTGAATCCAGTGTGTGGACCTGGTGTGTGAACCCGGTGTGTGGACATGGTGTGTGGACCTGGTGTGTGGACCCGGTGTGGGAACCCGGTGTGTGGACCCGGTGTGTGGACCTGGTGTGTGGACATGGTGTGTGGACACGGTGTGTGAACCCGGTGTGTGGACCTGGTGTGTGGACCTGGTGTGGGAACCTGGTGTGTGAACCCGGTGTGTGGACCTGGTGTGTGGACCTGGTGTGTGGACACGGTGTGTGGACCTGGTGTGTGGACCTGGTGTGTGAATCCAGTGTGTGGACCTCGTGTGTGAACCCGGTGTGTGGACATGGTGTGTGGACCTGGTGTGTGGACACGGTGTGTGGACGTAGTATGTGAATCTGGTGTTTTGACCTGGTGTGTGAACCCGGTGTGTGGACCTGGTTTGTGAACCTGGTGTGGGGACCCGGTGTGTGGACCCGGTGTGTGGACCCGGTGTGTGGACCCGGTGTGTGAATCCAGTCTGTGGACCTGGTGTGTGGACCTGGTGTGTGAACCCGGTGTGTGAACCTGGTGTGTGGACACGGTGTGTGGACCTGGTGTGTGAACCAGGTGTGTGGACCTGATGTGTGGACACGGTGTGTGGACCTGGTATGTGAACCTGGTGTGTGGACCTGGTGTGTGAATCCAGTGTGTGGACCTGGTGTGTGAATCCAGTGTGTGGACCTGGTGAGTGAACCCGGTGTGTGGACCCGGTGTGTGGACATGGTGTGTGGACACGGTGTGTGGACCTGGTGTGTGAACCCGGTGTGTGAATCCAGTGTGTGGACCTGGTGTGTGAACCCGGTGTGTGGACATGGTGTGTGGACCTGGTGTGTGGACCCGGTGTGGGAACCTGGTGTGTGGACCCGGTGTGTGGACCTGGTGTGTGGACATGGTGTGTGGACCTGGTGTGTGAACCCGGTGTGTGGACCTGGTGTGTGGACCTGGTGTGGGGACCTGGTGTGTGAACCCGGTGTGTGGACCTGGTGTGTGGACCTGGTGTGTGGACACGGTGTGTGGACCTGGTGTGTGGACCTGGTGTGTGAACCCGGTGTGTGAACCTGGTGTGTGGACACGGTGTGTGGACCTGGTGTGTGAACCAGGTGTGTGGACCTGGTGTGTGGACACGGTATATGGACCTGGTGTGTGAACCTGGTGTGTGGACCTGGTGTGTGAATCCAGTGTGTGGACCGTGTGTGTGAATCCAGTGTGTGGACTTGGTGTGTGAACCCGGTGTGTGGACCCGGTGTGTGGACATGGTGTGTGGACACGGTGTGTGGACCTGGTGTGTGAACCCGGTGTGTGAATCCAGTGTGTGGACCTCGTGTGTGAACCCGGTGTGTGGACATGGTGTGTGGACCTGGTGTGTGGACACGGTGTGTGGACCTAGTGTGTGAACCTGGTGTTTGGACCTGGTGTGTGAACCCGGTGTGTGGACCTGGTTTGTGAACCTGGTGTGGGGACCCGGTGTGTGGACCCGGTGTGTGGACCCGGTGTGTGGACCCGGTGTGTGAATCCAGTCTGTGGACCTGGTGTGTGGACCTGGTGTGTGAACCCGGTGTGTGAACCTGGTGTGTGGACACGGTGTGTGGACCTGGTGTGTGAACCAGGTGTGTGGACCTGATGTGTGGACACGGTGTGTGGACCTGGTATGTGAACCTGGTGTGTGGACCTGGTGTGTGAATCCAGTGTGTGGACCTGGTGTGTGAATCCAGTGTGTGGACCTGGTGAGTGAACCCGGTGTGTGGACCCGGTGTGTGGACATGGTGTGTGGACACGGTGTGTGGACCTGGTGTGTGAACCCGGTGTGTGAATCCAGTGTGTGGACCTGGTGTGTGAACCCGGTGTGTGGACATGGTGTGTGGACCTGGTGTGTGGACCCGGTGTGGGAACCCGGTGTGTGGACCCGGTGTGTGGACCTGGTGTGTGGACATGGTGTGTGGACCTGGTGTGTGAACCCGGTGTGCGGACCTGGTGTGTGGACCTGGTGTGGGAACCTGGTGTGTGAACCCGGTGTGTGGACCTGGTGTGTGGACCTGGTGTGTGGACACGGTGTGTGGACCTGGTGTGTGGACCCGGTGTGTGGACCTGGTGTGTGGACACGGTGTGTGGACCTGGTGTGTGAACCTGGTGTGTGGACCCGGTGTGTGAATCCAGTCTGTGGACCTGGTGTGTGGACCTGGTGTGTGAACCTGGTGTGTGGACACGGTGTGTGGACCTGGTGTGTGAACCTGGTGTGTGGAACTGGTGTGTGGACCTGATGTGTGGAACTGGTGTGGGAACCTGGTGTGTGAACCCGGTATTTGGACCTGGTGTGTGGACCTGGTGTGTGGACATGGTGTGTGGACCTGGTGTGTGGACGTGTTGTGTGAACCCGGTTTGTGGACCTGGTGTGTGGACACGGTGTGTGGACCTGGTGTGTGGACCCGGTGTGTGAATCCAGTGTGTGGACCTGGTGTGGGAACCCGGTGTGTGGACCTGGTGTGTGGACCTGGTGTGGGAACCTGGTGTGTGAACCCGGTGTGTGAACCTGGTGTGTGGACCCGGTGTGTGAATCCAGTCTGTGGACCTGGTGTGTGGACCTGGTGTGTGAACCTAATGTGTGGACACGGTGTGTGGACCTGGTGTGTGAACCTGGTGTGTGGACCTGGTGTGTGGACCTGATGTGTGGACCTGGTGTGGGAACCTGGTGTGTGAACCCGGTATTTGGACCTGGTGTGTGGACCTGGTGTGTGGACACGGTGTGTGGACCTGGTGTGTGGACGTGTTGTGTGAACCCGGTTTGTGGACCTGGTGTGTGGACACGGTGTGTGGACCTGGTGTGTGGACCCGGTGTGTGAATCCAGTGTGTGGACCTGGTGTGGGAACCCGGTGTGGACCTGGTGTGTGGACCTGGTGTGGGAACCTGGTGTGTGAACCCGGTGTGTGAACCAGGTGTGTGGACCCGATGTGTGAACCCGGTGTGTGGACCCGGTGTGTGGACCCGGTGTGGGAACCCGGTGTGTGGACCCGGTTTGTGGACCTGGTGTGTGGACCTGGTGTGTGAAGCCGGTGTGTGGACCTGGTGTGTGGACCCAGTGTGTGGACCCGGTGTGTGAATCCGGTGTGTGAACCTGGTGTGGGAACCCGGTGTGTGGACCCGGTGTGTGGACCTGGTGTGTGAACCAGGTGTGTGGACCTGGTGTGTGGACACGGTGTGTGGACCTGGTGTGTGAACCTGGTGTGTGGACCTGGTGTGTGAATCCAGTGTGTGGACCTGGTGTGTGAATCCAGTGTGTGGACCTGGTGTGTGAATCCAGTGTGTGGACCTGGTGTGTGAACCCGGTGTGTGGACCCGGTGTGTGGACATGGTGTGTGGACACGGTTTGTGGACCTGGTGTGTGAACCCGGTTTGTGAATCCAGTGTGAGGACCTGGTGTGTGAACCCGCTGTGTGGACATGGTGTGTGGACCTGGTGTGTGGACCCGGTGTGGGAACCCGGTGTGTGGACCCGGTGTGTGGACCTGGTGTGGACATGGTGTGTGGACCTGGTGTGTGAACCCGGTGTGTGGACCTGGTGTGTGGACCTGGTGTGGGAACCTGGTGTGTGAACCCGGTGTGTGGACCTGATGTGTGGACACGGTGTGTGGACCTGGTGTGTGAACCTGGTGTGTGGACCTGGTGTGTGAATCCAGTGTGTGGACCTGGTGTGTGAATCCAGTGTGTGGACCTGGTGTGTGAACCCGGTGTGTGGACCCGGTGTGTGGACATGGTGTGTGGACACGGTGTGTGGACCTGGTGTGTGAACCCGGTGTGTGAATCCAGTGTGTGGACCTGGTGTGTGAACCCGGTGTGTGGACATGGTGTGTGGACCTGGTGTGTGGACCCGGTGTGGGAACCCGGTGTGTGGACCCGGTGTGTGGACCTGGTGTGTGGACATGGTGTGTGGACACGGTGTGTGAACCCGGTGTGTGGACCTGGTGTGTGGACCTGGTGTGGGAACCTGGTGTGTGAACCCGGTGTGTGGACCTGGTGTGTGGACCTGGTGTGTGGACACGGTGTGTGGACCTGGTGTGTGGACCTGGTGTGTGAATCCAGTGTGTGGACCTCGTGTGTGAACCCGGTGTGTGGACATGGTGTGTGGACCTGGTGTGTGGACACGGTGTGTGGACGTAGTATGTGAATCTGGTGTTTTGACCTGGTGTGTGAACCCGGTGTGTGGACCTGGTTTGTGAACCTGGTGTGGGGACCCGGTGTGTGGACCCGGTGTGTGGACCCGGTGTGTGGACCCGGTGTGTGAATCCAGTCTGTGGACCTGGTGTGTGGACCTGGTGTGTGAACCCGGTGTGTGAACCTGGTGTGTGGACACGGTGTGTGGACCTGGTGTGTGAACCAGGTGTGTGGACCTGATGTGTGGACACGGTGTGTGGACCTGGTATGTGAACCTGGTGTGTGGACCTGGTGTGTGAATCCAGTGTGTGGACCTGGTGTGTGAATCCAGTGTGTGGACCTGGTGTGTGAATCCAGTCTGTGGACCTGGTGTGTGGACATGGTGTGTGAACCCGGTGTGGGAACCTGGTGTGTGGACCCGGTGTGTGGACCTGGTGTGTGGACATGGTGAGTGAACCCGGTGTGTGGACCCGGTGTGTGGACATGGTGTGTGGACACGGTGTGTGGACCTGGTGTGTGAACCCGGTGTGTGAATCCAGTGTGTGGACCTGGTGTGTGAACCCGGTGTGTGGACATGGTGTGTGGACCTGGTGTGTGGACCCGGTGTGGGAACCCGGTGTGTGGACCCGGTGTGTGGACCTGGTGTGTGGACATGGTGTGTGGACCTGGTGTGTGAACCCGGTGTGTGGACCTGGTGTGTGGACCTGGTGTGGGAACCTGGTGTGTGAACCCGGTGTGTGGACCTGGTGTGTGGACCTGGTGTGTGGACACGGTGTGTGGACCTGGTGTGTGGACCTGGTGTGTGAACCCGGTGTGTGAACCTGGTGTGTGGACACGGTGTGTGGACCTGGTGTGTGAACCAGGTGTGTGGACCTGGTGTGTGGACACGGTATATGGACCTGGTGTGTGAACCTGGTGTGTGGACCTGGTGTGTGAATCCAGTGTGTGGACCGTGTGTGTGAATCCAGTGTGTGGACTTGGTGTGTGAACCCGGTGTGTGGACCCGGTGTGTGGACATGGTGTGTGGACACGGTGTGTGGACCTGGTGTGTGAACCCGGTGTGTGAATCCAGTGTGTGGACCTCGTGTGTGAACCCGGTGTGTGGACATGGTGTGTGGACCTGGTGTGTGGACACGGTGTGTGGACCTAGTGTGAGAACCTGGTGTTTGGACCTGGTGTGTGAACCCGGTGTGTGGACCTGGTTTGTGAACCTGGTGTGGGGACCCGGTGTGTGGACCCGGTGTGTGGACCCGGTGTGTGGACCCGGTGTGTGAATCCAGTCTGTGGACCTGGTGTGTGGACCTGGTGTGTGAACCCGGTGTGTGAACCTGGTGTGTGGACACGGTGTGTGGACCTGGTGTGTGAACCAGGTGTGTGGACCTGATGTGTGGACACGGTGTGTGGACCTGGTATGTGAACCTGGTGTGTGGACCTGGTGTGTGAATCCAGTGTGTGGACCTGGTGTGTGAATCCAGTGTGTGGACCTGGTGAGTGAACCCGGTGTGTGGACCCGGTGTGTGGACATGGTGTGTGGACACGGTGTGTGGACCTGGTGTGTGAACCCGGTGTGTGAATCCAGTGTGTGGACCTGGTGTGTGAACCCGGTGTGTGGACATGGTGTGTGGACCTGGTGTGTGGACCCGGTGTGGGAACCCGGTGTGTGGACCCGGTGTGTGGACCTGGTGTGTGGACATGGTGTGTGGACCTGGTGTGTGAACCCGGTGTGTGGACCTGGTGTGTGGACCTGGTGTGGGAACCTGGTGTGTGAACCCGGTGTGTGGACCTGGTGTGTGGACCTGGTGTGTGGACACGGTGTGTGGACCTGGTGTGTGGACCTGGTGTGTGAACCCGGTGTGTGAACCTGGTGTGTGGACACGGTGTGTGGACCTGGTGTGTGAACCAGGTGTGTGGACCTGGTGTGTGGACACGGTATATGGACCTGGTGTGTGAACCTGGTGTGTGGACCTGGTGTGTGAATCCAGTGTGTGGACCGTGTGTGTGAATCCAGTGTGTGGACTTGGTGTGTGAACCCGGTGTGTGGACCTGGTGTGTGAACCCGGTGTGTGAATCCAGTGTGTGGACCTGGTGTGTGAACCCGGTGTGTGGACATGGTGTGTGGACCTGGTGTGTGGACCCGGTGTGGGAACCTGGTGTGTGGACCCGGTGTGTGGACCTGGTGTGTGGACATGGTGTGTGGACCTGGTGTGTGAACCCGGTGTGTGGACCTGGTGTGTGGACCTGGTGTGGGAACCTGGTGTGTGAACCCGGTGTGTGGACCTGGTGTGTGGACCTGGTGTGTGGACACGGTGTGTGGACCTGGTGTGTGGACCTGGTTTGTGAACCCGGTGTGTGAACCTGGTGTGTGGACACGGTGTGTGGACCTGGTGTGTGAACCAGGTGTTTGGACCTGGTGTGTGGACACGGTATATGGACCTGGTGTGTGAACCTGGTGTGTGGACCTGGTGTGTGAATCCAGTGTGTGGACCGTGTGTGTGAATCCAGTGTGTGGACTTGGTGTGTGAACCCGGTGTGTGGACCTGGTGTGTGAACCCGGTGTGTGAATCCAGTGTGTGGACCTGGTGTGTGAACCCGGTGTGTGGACATGGTGTGTGGACCTGGTGTGTGGACCCGGTGTGGGAACCTGGTGTGTGGACCTGGTGTGTGGACCTGGTGTGTGGACATGGTGTGTGGACCTGGTGTGTGAACCCGGTGTGTGGACCTGGTGTGTGGACCTGGTGTGGGAACCTGGTGTGTGAACCCGGTGTGTGGACCTGGTGTGTGGACCTGGTGTGTGAACCCGGTGTGTGAACCTGGTGTGTGGACACGGTGTGTGGACCTGGTGTGTGAACCAGGTGTGTGGACCTGGTGTGTGGACACGGTATATGGACCTGGTGTGTGAACCTGGTGTGTGGACCTGGTGTGTGAATCCAGTGTGTGGACCGTGTGTGTGAATCCAGTGTGTGGACTTGGTGTGTGAACCCGGTGTGTGGACACGGTGTGTGAACCCGGTGTGTGAATCCAGTGTGTGGACCTGGTGTGTGAACCCGGTGTGTGGACATGGTGTGTGGACCTGGTGTGTGGACCCGGTGTGGGAACCTTGTGTGTGGAACCGGTGTGTGGACCTGGTGTGTGGACATGGTGTGTGGACCTGGTGTGTGAACCCGGTGTGTGGACCTGGTGTGTGGACCTGGTGTGGGAACCTGGTGTGTGAACCCGGTGTGTGGACCTGGTGTGTGGACCTGGTGTGTGGACACGGTGTGTGGACCTGGTGTGTGGACCTGGTGTGTGAACCCGGTGTGTGAACCTGGTGTGTGAACACGGTGTGTGGACCTGGTGTGTGAACCAGGTGTGTGGACCTGGTGTGTGGACACGGTATATGGACCTGGTGTGTGAACCTGGTGTGTGGACCTGGTGTGTGAATCCAGTGTGTGGACCGTGTGTGTGAATCCAGTGTGTGGACTTGGTGTGTGAACCCGGTGTGTGGAGCCGGTGTGTGGACATGGTGTGTGGACACGGTGTGTGGACCTGGTGTGTGAACCCGGTGTGTGAATCCAGTGTGTGGACCTCGTGTGTGAACCCGGTGTGTGGACATGGTGTGTGGACCTGGTGTGGGAACCTGGTGTGTGAACCCGGTGTGTGGACATGGTGTGTGGACCTGGTGTGTGAATCCAGTCTGTGGACCTGGTTTGTGGACCTGGTGTGTGAACCCGGTGTGTGAACCTGGTGTGTGGACACTGTGTGTGGACCTGGTGTGTGAACCAGGTGTGTGGACCTGATGTGTGGACACGGTGTGTGGACCTGGTATGTGAACCTGGTGTGTGGACCTGGTGTGTGAATCCAGTGTGTGGACCTGGTGTGTGAATCCAGTGTGTGGACCTGGTGAGTGAACCCGGTGTGTGGACCCGGTGTGTGGACATGGTGTGTGGACACGGTGTGTGGACCTGGTGTGTGAACCCGGTGTGTGGACCTGGTGTGTGGACACGGTGTGTGGACCTGGTGTGTGAACCTGGTGTGTGGACCCGGTGTGTGAATCCAGTCTGTGGACCTGGTGTGTGGACCTGGTGTGTGAACCCGGTGTGTGAATCCAGTGTGTGGACCTGGTGTGTGAACCCGGTGTGTGGACATGGTGTGTGGACCTGGTGTGTGGACCCGGTGTGGGAACCCGGTGTGTGGACCCGGTGTGTGGACCTGGTGTGTGGACATGGTGTGTGGACCTGGTGTGTGAACCCGGTGTGTGGACCTGGTGTGTGGACCTGGTGTGGGAACCTGGTGTGTGAACCCGGTGTGTGGACCTGGTGTGTGGACCTGGTGTGTGGACACGGTGTGTGGACCTGGTGTGTGGACCCGGTGTGTGGACCTGGTGTGTGGACACGGTGTGTGGACCTGGTGTGTGAACCTGGTGTGTGGACCCGGTGTGTGAATCCAGTCTGTGGACCTGGTGTGTGGACCTGGTGTGTGAACCTGGTGTGTGGACACGGTGTGTGGACCTGGTGTGTGAACCTGGTGTGTGGAACTGGTGTGTGGACCTGATGTGTGGAACTGGTGTGGGAACCTGGTGTGTGAACCCGGTATTTGGACCTGGTGTGTGGACCTGGTGTGTGGACATGGTGTGTGGACCTGGTGTGTGGACGTGTTGTGTGAACCCGGTTTGTGGACCTGGTGTGTGGACACGGTGTGTGGACCTGGTGTGTGGACCCGGTGTGTGAATCCAGTGTGTGGACCTGGTGTGGGAACCCGGTGTGTGGACCTGGTGTGTGGACCTGGTGTGGGAACCTGGTGTGTGAACCCGGTGTGTGAACCTGGTGTGTGGACCCGGTGTGTGAATCCAGTCTGTGGACCTGGTGTGTGGACCTGGTGTGTGAACCTGGTGTGTGGACACGGTGTGTGGACCTGGTGTGTGAACCTGGTGTGTGGACCTGGTGTGTGGACCTGATGTGTGGACCTGGTGTGGGAACCTGGTGTGTGAACCCGGTATTTGGACCTGGTGTGTGGACCTGGTGTGTGGACACGGTGTGTGGACCTGGTGTGTGGACGTGTTGTGTGAACCCGGTTTGTGGACCTGGTGTGTGGACACGGTGTGTGGACCTGGTGTGTGGACCCGGTGTGTGAAT
The DNA here is from genome assembly GCF_029633865.1 of Lampris incognitus. Taxonomy (NCBI): domain Eukaryota; kingdom Metazoa; phylum Chordata; class Actinopteri; order Lampriformes; family Lampridae; genus Lampris; species Lampris incognitus. Next base: position 69,203,562 of record NC_079212.1, on the reverse strand, counting down.
CCAGTGTGTGGACCTGGTGTGGGAACCCGGTGTGGACCTGGTGTGTGGACCTGGTGTGGGAACCTGGTGTGTGAACCCGGTGTGTGAACCAGGTGTGTGGACCCGATGTGTGAACCCGGTGTTTGGACCCGGTGTGTGGACCCGGTGTGGGAACCCGGTGTGTGGACCCGGTTTGTGGACCTGGTGTGTGGACCTGGTGTGTGAAGCCGGTGTGTGGACCTGGTGTGTGGACCCAGTGTGTGGACCCGGTGTGTGAATCCGGTGTGTGAACCTGGTGTGGGAACCCGGTGTGTGGACCCGGTGTGTGGACCTGGTGTGTGAACCAGGTGTGTGGACCTGGTGTGTGGACACGGTGTGTGGACCTGGTGTGTGAACCTGGTGTGTGGACCTGGTGTGTGAATCCAGTGTGTGGACCTGGTGTGTGAATCCAGTGTGTGGACCTGGTGTGTGAATCCAGTGTGTGGACCTGGTGTGTGAACCCGGTGTGTGGACCCGGTGTGTGGACATGGTGTGTGGACACGGTTTGTGGACCTGGTGTGTGAACCCGGTTTGTGAATCTAGTGTGAGGACCTGGTGTGTGAACCCGCTGTGTGGACATGGTGTGTGGACCTGGTGTGTGGACCCGGTGTGGGAACCCGGTGTGTGGACCCGGTGTGTGGACCTGGTGTGGACATGGTGTGTGGACCTGGTGTGTGAACCCGGTGTGTGGACCTGGTGTGTGGACCTGGTGTGGGAACCTGGTGTGTGAACCCGGTGTGTGGACCTGATGTGTGGACACGGTGTGTGGACCTGGTGTGTGAACCTGGTGTGTGGACCTGGTGTGTGAATCCAGTGTGTGGACCTGGTGTGTGAATCCAGTGTGTGGACCTGGTGTGTGAACCCGGTGTGTGGACCCGGTGTGTGGACATGGTGTGTGGACACGGTGTGTGGACCTGGTGTGTGAACCCGGTGTGTGAATCCAGTGTGTGGACCTGGTGTGTGAACCCGGTGTGTGGACATGGTGTGTGGACCTGGTGTGTGGACCCGGTGTGGGAACCCGGTGTGTGGACCCGGTGTGTGGACCTGGTGTGTGGACATGGTGTGTGGACACGGTGTGTGAACCCGGTGTGTGGACCTGGTGTGTGGACCTGGTGTGGGAACCTGGTGTGTGAACCCGGTGTGTGGACCTGGTGTGTGGACCTGGTGTGTGGACACGGTGTGTGGACCTGGTGTGTGGACCTGGTGTGTGAATCCAGTGTGTGGACCTCGTGTGTGAACCCGGTGTGTGGACATGGTGTGTGGACCTGGTGTGTGGACACGGTGTGTGGACGTAGTATGTGAATCTGGTGTTTTGACCTGGTGTGTGAACCCGGTGTGTGGACCTGGTTTGTGAACCTGGTGTGGGGACCCGGTGTGTGGACCCGGTGTGTGGACCCGGTGTGTGGACCCGGTGTGTGAATCCAGTCTGTGGACCTGGTGTGTGGACCTGGTGTGTGAACCCGGTGTGTGAACCTGGTGTGTGGACACGGTGTGTGGACCTGGTGTGTGAACCAGGTGTGTGGACCTGATGTGTGGACACGGTGTGTGGACCTGGTATGTGAACCTGGTGTGTGGACCTGGTGTGTGAATCCAGTGTGTGGACCTGGTGTGTGAATCCAGTGTGTGGACCTGGTGTGTGAATCCAGTCTGTGGACCTGGTGTGTGGACATGGTGTGTGAACCCGGTGTGGGAACCTGGTGTGTGGACCCGGTGTGTGGACCTGGTGTGTGGACATGGTGAGTGAACCCGGTGTGTGGACCCGGTGTGTGGACATGGTGTGTGGACACGGTGTGTGGACCTGGTGTGTGAACCCGGTGTGTGAATCCAGTGTGTGGACCTGGTGTGTGAACCCGGTGTGTGGACATGGTGTGTGGACCTGGTGTGTGGACCCGGTGTGGGAACCCGGTGTGTGGACCCGGTGTGTGGACCTGGTGTGTGGACATGGTGTGTGGACCTGGTGTGTGAACCCGGTGTGTGGACCTGGTGTGTGGACCTGGTGTGGGAACCTGGTGTGTGAACCCGGTGTGTGGACCTGGTGTGTGGACCTGGTGTGTGGACACGGTGTGTGGACCTGGTGTGTGGACCTGGTGTGTGAACCCGGTGTGTGAACCTGGTGTGTGGACACGGTGTGTGGACCTGGTGTGTGAACCAGGTGTGTGGACCTGGTGTGTGGACACGGTATATGGACCTGGTGTGTGAACCTGGTGTGTGGACCTGGTGTGTGAATCCAGTGTGTGGACCGTGTGTGTGAATCCAGTGTGTGGACTTGGTGTGTGAACCCGGTGTGTGGACCCGGTGTGTGGACATGGTGTGTGGACACGGTGTGTGGACCTGGTGTGTGAACCCGGTGTGTGAATCCAGTGTGTGGACCTCGTGTGTGAACCCGGTGTGTGGACATGGTGTGTGGACCTGGTGTGTGGACACGGTGTGTGGACCTAGTGTGAGAACCTGGTGTTTGGACCTGGTGTGTGAACCCGGTGTGTGGACCTGGTTTGTGAACCTGGTGTGGGGACCCGGTGTGTGGACCCGGTGTGTGGACCCGGTGTGTGGACCCGGTGTGTGAATCCAGTCTGTGGACCTGGTGTGTGGACCTGGTGTGTGAACCCGGTGTGTGAACCTGGTGTGTGGACACGGTGTGTGGACCTGGTGTGTGAACCAGGTGTGTGGACCTGATGTTTGGACACGGTGTGTGGACCTGGTATGTGAACCTGGTGTGTGGACCTGGTGTGTGAATCCAGTGTGTGGACCTGGTGTGTGAATCCAGTGTGTGGACCTGGTGAGTGAACCCGGTGTGTGGACCCGGTGTGTGGACATGGTGTGTGGACACGGTGTGTGGACCTGGTGTGTGAACCCGGTGTGTGAATCCAGTGTGTGGACCTGGTGTGTGAACCCGGTGTGTGGACATGGTGTGTGGACCTGGTGTGTGGACCCGGTGTGGGAACCCGGTGTGTGGACCCGGTGTGTGGACCTGGTGTGTGGACATGGTGTGTGGACCTGGTGTGTGAACCCGGTGTGTGGACCCGGTGTGTGGACCTGGTGTGGGAACCTGGTGTGTGAACCCGGTGTGTGGACCTGGTGTGTGGACCTGGTGTGTGGACACGGTGTGTGGACCTGGTGTGTGGACCTGGTGTGTGAACCCGGTGTGTGAACCTGGTGTGTGGACACGGTGTGTGGACCTGGTGTGTGAACCAGGTGTGTGGACCTGGTGTGTGGACACGGTATATGGACCTGGTGTGTGAACCTGGTGTGTGGACCTGGTGTGTGAATCCAGTGTGTGGACCGTGTGTGTGAATCCAGTGTGTGGACTTGGTGTGTGAACCCGGTGTGTGGACCTGGTGTGTGAACCCGGTGTGTGAATCCAGTGTGTGGACCTGGTGTGTGAACCCGGTGTGTGGACATGGTGTGTGGACCTGGTGTGTGGACCCGGTGTGGGAACCTGGTGTGTGGACCCGGTGTGTGGACCTGGTGTGTGGACATGGTGTGTGGACCTGGTGTGTGAACCCGGTGTGTGGACCTGGTGTGTGGACCTGGTGTGGGAACCTGGTGTGTGAACCCGGTGTGTGGACCTGGTGTGTGGACCTGGTGTGTGGACACGGTGTGTGGACCTGGTGTGTGGACCTGGTGTGTGAACCCGGTGTGTGAACCTGGTGTGTGGACACGGTGTGTGGACCTGGTGTGTGAACCAGGTGTGTGGACCTGGTGTGTGGACACGGTATATGGACCTGGTGTGTGAACCTGGTGTGTGGACCTGGTGTGTGAATCCAGTGTGTGGACCGTGTGTGTGAATCCAGTGTGTGGACTTGGTGTGTGAACCCGGTGTGTGGACCTGGTGTGTGAACCCGGTGTGTGAATCCAGTGTGTGGACCTGGTGTGTGAACCCGGTGTGTGGACATGGTGTGTGGACCTGGTGTGTGGACCCGGTGTGGGAACCTGGTGTGTGGACCTGGTGTGTGGACCTGGTGTGTGGACATGGTGTGTGGACCTGGTGTGTGAACCCGGTGTGTGGACCTGGTGTGTGGACCTGGTGTGGGAACCTGGTGTGTGAACCCGGTGTGTGGACCTGGTGTGTGGACCTGGTGTGTGAACCCGGTGTGTGAACCTGGTGTGTGGACACGGTGTGTGGACCTGGTGTGTGAACCAGGTGTGTGGACCTGGTGTGTGGACACGGTATATGGACCTGGTGTGTGAACCTGGTGTGTGGACCTGGTGTGTGAATCCAGTGTGTGGACCGTGTGTGTGAATCCAGTGTGTGGACTTGGTGTGTGAACCCGGTGTGTGGACACGGTGTGTGAACCCGGTGTGTGAATCCAGTGTGTGGACCTGGTGTGTGAACCCGGTGTGTGGACATGGTGTGTGGACCTGGTGTGTGGACCCGGTGTGGGAACCTTGTGTGTGGAACCGGTGTGTGGACCTGGTGTGTGGACATGGTGTGTGGACCTGGTGTGTGAACCCGGTGTGTGGACCTGGTGTGTGGACCTGGTGTGGGAACCTGGTGTGTGAACCCGGTGTGTGGACCTGGTGTGTGGACCTGGTGTGTGGACACGGTGTGTGGACCTGGTGTGTGGACCTGGTGTGTGAACCCGGTGTGTGAACCTGGTGTGTGAACACGGTGTGTGGACCTGGTGTGTGAACCAGGTGTGTGGACCTGGTGTGTGGACACGGTATATGGACCTGGTGTGTGAACCTGGTGTGTGGACCTGGTGTGTGAATCCAGTGTGTGGACCGTGTGTGTGAATCCAGTGTGTGGACTTGGTGTGTGAACCCGGTGTGTGGAGCCGGTGTGTGGACATGGTGTGTGGACACGGTGTGTGGACCTGGTGTGTGAACCCGGTGTGTGAATCCAGTGTGTGGACCTCGTGTGTGAACCCGGTGTGTGGACATGGTGTGTGGACCTGGTGTGGGAACCTGGTGTGTGAACCCGGTGTGTGGACCTGGTGTGTGGACCTGGTGTGTGAATCCAGTCTGTGGACCTGGTTTGTGGACCTGGTGTGTGAACCCGGTGTGTGAACCTGGTGTGTGGACACGGTGTGTGGACCTGGTGTGTGAACCAGGTGTGTGGACCTGATGTGTGGACACGGTGTGTGGACCAGGTAGGTGAACCTGGTGTGTGGACCTGGTGTGTGAATCCAGTGTGTGGACCTGGTGTGTGAATCCAGTGTGTGGACCTGGTGAGTGAACCCGGTGTGTGGACCCGGTGTGTGGACATGGTGTGTGGACACGGTGTGTGGACCTGGTGTGTGAACCCGGTGTGTGAATCCAGTGTGTGGACCTGGTGTGTGAACCCGGTGTGTGGACATGGTGTGTGGACCTGGTGTGTGAATCCAGTGTGTGGACCGTGTGTGTGAATCTGGTGTTTGGACCTGGTGTGTGAACCCGGTGTGTGGACCTGGTTTGTGAACCTGGTGTGGGGACCCGGTGTGTGGACCCGGTGTGTGAACCTGGTGTGTGGACACGGTGTGTGGACCTGGTGTGTGAACCAGGTGTGTGGACCTGATGTGTGGACACGGTGTGTGGACCTGGTATGTGAACCTGTTGTGTGGACCTGGTGTGTGAATCCAGTGTGTGGACCTGGTGTGTGAATCCAGTGTGTGGACCTGGTGAGTGAACCCGGTGTGTGGACCCGGTGTGTGGACATGGTGTGTGGACACGGTGTTTGGACCTGGTGTGTGAACCCGGTGTGTGAATCCAGTGTGTGGACCTGGTGTGTGAACCCGGTGTGTGGACATGGTGTGTGGACCTGGTGTGTGGACCCGGTGTGGGAACCTGGTGTGTGGACCCGGTGTGTGGACCTGGTGTGTGGACATGGTGTGTGGACCTGGTGTGTGAACCCGGTGTGTGGACCTGGTGTGTGGACCTGGTGTGGGAACCTGGTGTGTGAACCCGGTGTGTGGACCTGGTGTGTGGACCTGGTGTGTGGACACGGTGTGTGGACCTGGTGTGTGGACCTGGTGTGTGAACCCGGTGTGTGAACCTGGTGTGTGGACACGGTGTGTGGACCTGGTGTGTGAACCAGGTGTGTGGACCTGGTGTGTGGACACGGTATATGGACCTGGTGTGTGAACCTGGTGTGTGGACCTGGTGTGTGAATCCAGTGTGTGGACCGTGTGTGTGAATCCAGTGTGTGGACTTGGTGTGTGAACCCGGTGTGTGGACCTGGTGTGTGAATCTGGTGTTTGAACCTGGTGTGTGAACCCGGTGTGTGGACCTGGTTTGTGAACCTGGTGTGGGGACCTGGTGTGTGGACCCGGTGTGTGAACCGTGGTGTGTGGACCCGGTGTGTGGACCCGGTGTGGGAATCCGGTGTGTGGACATGGTGTGTGGACCTGGTGTGTGGACCTGGTGTGTGGACACGGTGTGTGGACCTGGTGTGTGAATCCAGTTTGTGGACCCGGTGTGGGAACCCGGTGTGTGGACCTGGTGTGTGAACCAGGTGTGTGGACCTGGTTTGTGGACACGGTGTGTGGACCTGGTGTGTGAATCCGGTGTGTGGACCTTGTGTGTGAATCCAGTGTGTGGACACGGTGTGTGAACCCGGTGTGTGGACCCGGTGTGTGGACCCGGTGTGTGGACACGGTGTTTGGACCTGGTGTGTGGACACGGTGTGTGGACCTGGTGTGGGAACCCGGTATGTGGACCTGGTGTGTGGACCTGGTGTCTGAACCCGGTGTGTGGACCTGGTGTGTGGACACGGTGTGTGGACCTGGTGTGGGAACCCGTTGTGCGGACCTGGTGTGTGGACCTGGTGTGTGGACATGGTGTGTGGACCTGGTGTGTGGACACGGTGTGTGGACCTGGTGTGTGGACCTGGTGTGTGAACCCGGTGTTTGGACCTGGTGTGTGGACACGGTATGTGGACCTGGTGTGTGGACCTTGTGTGGGAACCCGGTGTGTGGACCCGGTGTGTGGACCCGATGTGTGGACCAGGTGTGTGGACCCCCCTGTGTGAATCCAGTGTGTGGACCTGGTGTGGGAACCCGGTGTATGGACCTGGTGTGTGGACCTGGTGTGTGGACCTGGTGATTGGACACGTTGTGTACCTTGTGTGTGGACCTGATGTGTGATTCCAGTGTGTTGACCTGGTGTGTGAACCCGGTGTGTGGACCCGGTGTGTGGACCCGGTGTGTGGACCTGGTGTGTGGACACGGTGTGTGGACCTGGTGTGTGAACCTGGTGTGTGGACCCGGTGTGTGAATCCAGTCTGTGGACCTGGTGTGTGGACCTGGTGTGTGAACCTGGTGTGTGGACACGGTGTGTGGACCTGGTGTGTGAACCTGGTGTGTGGAACTGGTGTGTGGACCTGATGTGTGGACCTGGTGTGGGAACCTGGTGTGTGAACCCGGTATTTGGACCTGGTGTGTGGACCTGGTGTGTGGACACGGTGTGTGGACCTGGTGTGTGGACGTGTTGTGTGAACCCGGTGTGTGGACCTGGTGTGTGGACACGGTGTGTGGACCTGGTGTGTGGACCCGGTGTATGAATCCAGTGTGTGGACCTGGTGTGGGAACCCGGTGTGTGGACCTGGTGTGTGGACCTGGTGTGGGAACCTGGTGTGTGAACCCGGTGTGTGAACCAGGTGTGTGGACCTGGTGTGTGGACACGGTGTGTGGACCTGGTGTGTGGACCTGGTGTGTGAACCCGGTGTGTGGACCTGGTGTGTGGACACGGTGTGTGGACCTGGTGTGTGGACCCGGTGTGTGAATTCAGTGTGTGGACCTGGTGTGGGAACCCGGTGTGTGGACCTGGTGTGTGGACCTGGTGTGTGAACCAGGTGTGTGGACCTGGTGTGTGGACACGGTGTATACCTGGTGTGTGGACCTGGTGTGTGAATCCAGTGTGTGGACCTGGTGTGTGAACCCGGTATGTGGACCCGGTGTGTGGACATGGTGTGTGGACACGGTGTGTGGACTTGGAGTGTGGACCTGGTGTGTGAATCCAGTTTGTGGACCTGGTGTGTGAACCCGGTGTGTGGACCTGGTGTGTGGACCTGGTGTGTGGACACGATGTGTGGACCTGGTGTGTGAATCTGGTGTTTGGACCTGGTGTGTGAACCCGGTGTGTGGACCTGGTGTGTGAACCCGGTGTGTGGACCCGGTGTGTGGACCCGGTGTGTGGACCCGGTGTGTGACTCCAGTGTGTGGACCTGGTGTGTGAACCTGGTGTGTGGACCTGGTGTGTGAATCTGGTGTGTGAACCCGGTGTGTGGACCCAGTGTGTGGACACGGTGTGTGGACCTGGTGTGTGAACCTGGTGTGTGGACCTGGTGTGTGAATCTGGTGTGTGAACCCGGTGTGTGGACCCGGTGTGTGGACCCGGTGTGTGAATCCAGTCTGTGGACCTGGTGTGTGGACCTGGTGTGTGAACCCGGTGTGTGAACCTGGTGTGTGGACACGGTGTGTGGACCTGGTGTGTGAACCAGGTGTGTGGACCTGATGTGTGGACACGGTGTGTGGACCTGGTATGTGAACCTGGTGTGTGGACCTGGTGTGTGAATCCAGTATGTGGACCTGGTGTGTGAATCCAGTGTGTGGACCTGGTGAGTGAACCCGATGTGTGGACCCGGTGTGTGGACATGGTGTGTGGACACGGTGTGTGGACCTGGTGTGTGAACCCGGTGTGTGAATCCAGTGTGTGGACCTGGTGTGTGAACCCGGTGTGTGGACATGGTGTGTGGACCTGGTGTGTGGACCCGGTGTGGGAACCTGATGTGTGGACCCGGTGTGTGGACCTGGTGTGTGGACATGGTGTGTGGACCTGGTGTGTGAACCCGGTGTGTGGACCTGGTGTGTGGACCTGGTGTGGGGACCTGGTGTGTGAACCCGGTGTGTGGACCTGGTGTGTGGACCTGGTGTGTGGACACGGTGTGTGGACCTGGTGTGTGGACATGGTGTGTGAACCCGGTGTGTGAACCTGGTGTGTGGACACGGTGTGTGGACCTGGTGTGTGAACCAGGTGTGTGGACCTGGTGTGTGGACACGGTATATGGACCTGGTGTGTGAACCTGGTGTGTGGACCTGGTGTGTGAATCCAGTGTGTGGACCGTGTGTGTGAATCCAGTGTGTGGACTTGGTGTGTGAACCCGGTGTGTGGACCCGGTGTGTGGACATGGTGTGTGGACACGGTGTGTGGACCTGGTGTGTGAACCCGGTGTGTGAATCCAGTGTATGGACCTCGTGTGTGAACCCGGTGTGTGGACATGGTGTGTGGACCTGGTGTGTGGACACGGTGTGTGGACCTAGTGTGTGAACCTGGTGTTTGGACCTGGTGTGTGAACCCGGTGTGTGGACCTGGTTTGTGAACCTGGTGTGGGGACCCGGTGTGTGGACCCGGTGTGTGGACCCGGTGTGTGGACCCGGTGTGTGAATCCAGTCTGTGGACCTGGTGTGTGGACCTGGTGTGTGAACCCGGTGTGTGAACCTGGTGTGTGGACACGGTGTGTGGACCTGGTGTGTGAACCAGGTGTGTGGACCTGATGTGTGGACACGGTGTGTGGACCTGGTATGTGAACCTGGTGTGTGGACCTGGTGTGTGAATCCAGTGTGTGGACCTGGTGTGTGAATCCAGTGTGTGGACCTGGTGAGTGAACCCGGTGTGTGGACCCGGTGTGTGGACATGGTGTGTGGACACGGTGTGTGGACCTGGTGTGTGAACCCGGTGTGTGAATCCAGTGTGTGGACCTGGTGTGTGAACCCGGTGTGTGGACATGGTGTGTGGACCTGGTGTGTGGACCCGGTGTGGGAACCCGGTGTGTGGACCCGGTGTGTGGACCTGGTGTGTGGACATGGTGTGTGGACCTGGTGTGTGAACCCGGTGTGTGGACCTGGTGTGTGGACCTGGTGTGGGAACCTGGTGTGTGAACCCGGTGTGTGGACCTGGTGTGTGGACCTGGTGTGTGGACACGGTGTGTGGACCTGGTGTGTGGACCTGGTGTGTGAACCCGGTGTGTGAACCTGGTGTGTGGACACGGTGTGTGGACCTGGTGTGTGAACCAGGTGTGTGGACCTGGTGTGTGGACACGGTATATGGACCTGGTGTGTGAACCTGGTGTGTGGACCTGGTGTGTGAATCCAGTGTGTGGACCGTGTGTGTGAATCCAGTGTGTGGACTTGGTGTGTGAACCCGGTGTGTGGACCCGGTGTGTGGACATGGTGTGTGGACATGGTGTGTGGACCTGGTGTGTGAACCCGGTGTGTGAATCCAGTGTGTGGACCTCGTGTGTGAACCCGGTGTGTGGATATGGTGTGTGGACCTGGTGTGTGGACACGGTGTGTGGACCTAGTGTGAGAACCTGGTGTTTGGACCTGGTGTGTGAACCCGGTGTGTGGACCTGGTTTGTGAACCTGGTGTGGGGACCCGGTGTGTGGACCCGGTGTGTGGACCTGGTGTGTGGACCCGGTGTGTGAATCCAGTCTGTGGACCTGGTGTGTGGACCTGGTGTGTGAACCCGGTGTGTGAACCTGGTGTGTGGACACGGTGTGTGGACCTGGTGTGTGAACCAGGTGTGTGGACCTGATGTGTGGACACGGTGTGTGGACCTGGTATGTGAACCTGGTGTGTGGACCTGGTGTGTGAATCCAGTGTGTGGACCTGGTGTGTGAATCCAGTGTGTGGACCTGGTGAGTGAACCCGGTGTGTGGACCCGGTGTGTGGACATGGTGTGTGGACACGGTGTGTGGAGCTGGTGTGTGAACCCGGTGTGTGAATCCAGTGTGTGGACCTGGTGTGTGAACCCGGTGTGTGGACATGGTGTGTAAACCTGGTGTGTGGACCCGGTGTGGGAACCCGGTGTGTGGACCCGGTGTGTGGACCTGGTGTGTGGACATGGTGTGTGGACCTGGTGTGTGAACCCGGTGTGTGGACCTGGTGTGTGGACCTGGTGTGGGAACCTGGTGTGTGAACCCGGTGTGTGGACCTGGTGTGTGGACCTGGTGTGTGGACACGGTGTGTGGACCTGGTGTGTGGACCTGGTGTGTGAACCCGGTGTGTGAACCTGGTGTGTGGACACGGTGTGTGGACCTGGTGTGTGAACCAGGTGTGTGGACCTGGTGTGTGGACACGGTATATGGACCTGGTGTGTGAACCTGGTGTGTGGACCTGGTGTGTGAATCCAGTGTGTGGACCGTGTGTGTGAATCCAGTGTGTGGACTTGGTGTGTGAACCCGGTGTGTGGACCTGGTGTGTGAACCCGGTGTGTGAATCCAGTGTGTGGACCTGGTGTGTGAACCCGGTGTGTGGACATGGTGTGTGGACCTGGTGTGTGGACCCGGTGTGGGAACCTGGTGTGTGGACCCGGTGTGTGGACCTGGTGTGTGGACATGGTGTGTGGACCTGGTGTGTGAACCCGGTGTGTGGACCTGGTGTGTGGACCTGGTGTGGGAACCTGGTGTGTGAACCCGGTGTGTGGACCTGGTGTGTGGACCTGGTGTGTGGACACGGTGTGTGGACCTGGTGTGTGGACCTGGTGTGTGAACCCGGTGTGTGAACCTGGTGTGTGGACACGGTGTGTGGACCTGGTGTGTGAACCAGGTGTTTGGACCTGGTGTGTGGACACGGTATATGGACCTGGTGTGTGAACCTGGTGTGTGGACCTGGTGTGTGAATCCAGTGTGTGGACCGTGTGTGTGAATCCAGTGTGTGGACTTGGTGTGTGAACCCGGTGTGTGGACCTGGTGTGTGAACCCGGTATGTGAATCCAGTGTGTGGACCTGGTGTGTGAACCCGGTGTGTGGACATGGTGTGTGGACCTGGTGTGTGGACCCGGTGTGGGAACCTTGTGTGTGGACCCGGTGTGTGGACCTGGTGTGTGGACATGGTGTGTGGACCTGGTGTGTGAACCCGGTGTGTGGACCTGGTGTGTGGACCTGGTGTGGGAACCTGGTGTGTGAACCCGGTGTGTGGACCTGGTGTGTGGACCTGGTGTGTGGACACGGTGTGTGGACCTGGTGTGTGGACCTGGTGTGTGAACCCGGTGTGTGAACCTGGTGTGTGGACACGGTGTGTGGACCTGGTGTGTGAACCAGGTGTGTGGACCTGGTGTGTGGACACGGTATATGGACCTGGTGTGTGAACCTGGTGTGTGGACCTGGTGTGTGAATCCAGTGTGTGGACCGTGTGTGTGAATCCAGTGTGTGGACTTGGTGTGTGAACCCGGTGTGTGGACCCGGTGTGTGGACATGGTGTGTGGACACGGTGTGTGGACCTGGTGTGTGAACCCGGTGTGTGAATCCAGTGTGTGGACCTCGTGTGTGAACCCGGTGTGTGGACATGGTGTGTGGACCTGGTGTGGGAACCTGGTGTGTGAACCCGGTGTGTGGACCTGGTGTGTGGACCTGGTGTGTGAATCCAGTCTGTGGACCTGGTGTGTGGACCTGGTGTGTGAACCCGGTGTGTGAACCTGGTGTGTGGACACGGTGTGTGGACCTGGTGTGTGAACCAGGTGTGTGGACCTGATGTGTGGACACGGTGTGTGGACCTGGTATGTGAACCTGGTGTGTGGACCTGGTGTGTGAATCCAGTGTGTGGACCTGGTGTGTGAATCCAGTGTGTGGACCTGGTGAGTGAACCCGGTGTGTGGACCCGGTGTGTGGACATGGTGTGTGGACACGGTGTGTGGACCTGGTGTGTGAACCCGGTGTGTGAATCCAGTGTGTGGACCTGGTGTGTGAACCCGGTGTGTGGACATGGTGTGTGGACCTGGTGTGTGAATCCAGTGTGTGGACCGTGTGTGTGAATCTGGTGTTTGGACCTGGTGTGTGAACCCGGTGTGTGGACCTGGTTTGTGAACCTGGTGTGGGGACCCGGTGTGTGGACCCGGTGTGTGAACCTGGTGTGTGGACACGGTGTGTGGACCTGGTGTGTGAACCAGGTGTGTGGACCTGATGTGTGGACACGGTGTGTTGACCTGGTATGTGAACCTGTTGTGTGGACCTGGTGTGTGAATCCAGTGTGTGGACCTGGTGTGTGAATCCAGTGTGTGGACCTGGTGAGTGAACCCGGTGTGTGGACCCGGTGTGTGGACATGGTGTGTGGACACGGTGTTTGGACCTGGTGTGTGAACCCGGTGTGTGAATCCAGTGTGTGGACCTGGTGTGTGAACCCGGTGTGTGGACATGGTGTGTGGACCTGGTGTGTGGACCCGGTGTGGGAACCTGGTGTGTGGACCCGGTGTGTGGACCTGGTGTGTGGACATGGTGTGTGGACCTGGTGTGTGAACCCGGTGTGTGGACCTGGTGTGTGGACCTGGTGTGGGAACCTGGTGTGTGAACCCGGTGTGTGGACCTGGTGTGTGGACCTGGTGTGTGGACACGGTGTGTGGACCTGGTGTGTGGACCTGGTGTGTGAACCCGGTGTGTGAACCTGGTGTGTGGACACGGTGTGTGGACCTGGTGTGTGAACCAGGTGTTTGGACCTGGTGTGTGGACACGGTATATGGACCTGGTGTGTGAACCTGGTGTGTGGACCTGGTGTGTGAATCCAGTGTGTGGACCGTGTGTGTGAATCCAGTGTGTGGACTTGGTGTGTGAACCCGGTGTGTGGACCCGGTGTGTGGACATGGTGTGTGGACACGGTGTGTGGACCTAGTGTGTGGACCTCGTGTGTGAACCCGGTGTGTGGACCTGGTGTGGGAACCTGGTGTGTGGACACGGTGTGTGGACCTACTGTGTGAATCTGGTGTTTGGACCTGGTGTGTGAACCCGGTGTGTGGACCTGGTTTGTGAACCTGGTGTGGGGACCTGGTGTGTGGACCCGGTGTGTGAACCGTGGTGTGTGGACCCGGTGTGTGGACCCGGTGTGGGAATCCGGTGTGTGGACATGGTGTGTGGACCTGGTGTGTGGACCTGGTGTGTGGACACGGTGTGTGGACCTGGTGTGTGGACACGGTGTGTGGACCTGGTGTGTGAATCCAGTTTGTGGACCCGGTGTGGGAACCCGGTGTGTGGACCTGGTGTGTGAACCAGGTGTGTGGACCTGGTGTGTGGACACGGTGTGTGGACCTGGTGTGTGAATCCGGTGTGTGGACCTTGTGTGTGAATCCAGTGTGTGGACACGGTGTGTGAACCCGGTGTGTGGACCCGGTGTGTGGACCCGGTGTGTGGACACGGTGTTTGGACCTGGTGTGTGAACCCGGTGTGTGGACCTGGTGTGTGGACACGGTGTGTGGACCTGGTGTGGGAACCCGGTATGTGGACCTGGTGTGTGGACCTGGTGTCTGAACCCGGTGTGTGGACCTGGTGTGTGGACACGGTGTGTGGACCTGGTGTGGGAACCCGTTGTGCGGACCTGGTGTGTGGACCTGGTGTGTGGACATGGTGTGTGGACCTGGTGTGTGGACACGGTGTATGAATCCAGTGTGTGGACCTGGTGTGGGAACCCGGTGTGTGGACCTGGTGTGTGGACCTGGTGTGGGAACCTGGTGTGTGAACCCGGTGTATGAATCCAGTGTGTGGACCTGGTGTGTGGACACGGTGTGTGGACCTGGTGTGTGGACCCGGTGTATGAATCCAGTGTGTGGACCTGGTGTGGGAACCCGGTGTGTGGACCTGGTGTGTGGACCTGGTGTGGGAACCTGGTGTGTGAACCCGGTGTGTGAACCAGGTGTGTGGACCTGGTGTGTGGACACGGTGTGTGGACCTGGTGTGTGGACCTGGTGTGTGAACCCGGTGTGTGGACCTGGTGTGTGGACACGGTGTGTGGACCTGGTGTGTGGACCCGGTGTGTGAATTCAGTGTGTGGACCTGGTGTGGGAACCCGGTGTGTGGACCTGGTGTGTGGACCTGGTGTGTGAACCCGGTGTGTGGACCTGGTGTGTGGACACGGTGTGTGGACCTGGTGTGTGGACCCGGTGTGTGAATTCAGTGTGTGGACCTGGTGTGGGAACCCGGTGTGTGGACCTGGTGTGTGGACCTGGTGTGTGAACCAGGTGTGTGAACCGTGGTGTGTGGACCCGGTGTGTGGACCCGGTGTGGGAATCCGGTGTGTGGACATGGTGTGTGGACCTGGTGTGTGGACCTGGTGTGTGGACACGGTGTGTGGACCCGGTGTGGGAACCCGGTGTGTGGACCTGGTGTGTGAACCAGGTGTGTGGACCTGGTGTGTGGACACGGTGTGTGGACCTGGTGTGTGAATCCGGTGTGTGGACCTTGTGTGTGAATCCAGTGTGTGGACACGGTGTGTGAACCCGGTGTGTGGACCCGGTGTGTGGACCCGGTGTGTGGACACGGTGTTTGGACCTGGTGTGTGAACCCGGTGTGTGGACCTGGTGTGTGGACACGGTGTGTGGACCTGGTGTGGGAACCCGGTATGTGGACCTGGTGTGTGGACCTGGTGTCTGAACCCGGTGTGTGGACCTGGTGTGTGGACATGGTGTGTGGACCTGGTGTGTGGACACGGTGTATGGACCTGGTGTGTGGACCTGGTGTGTGAACCCGGTGTTTGGACCTGGTGTGTGGACACGGTATGTGGACCTGGTGTGTGGACCTTGTGTGGGAACCCGGTGTGTGGACCCGGTGTGTGGGCCCGATGTGTGGACCAGGTGTGTGGACCCCCCTGTGTGAATCCAGTATTGTGGACCTGGTGTGGGAACCCGGTGTGTGGACCTGGTGTGTGGACCTGGTGTGTGATTCCAGTGTGTTGACCTGGTGTGTGAACCCGGTGTGTGGACCCGGTGTGTGGACCCGGTGTGTGGACCTGGTGTGTGGACACGGTGTGTGGACCTGGTGTGTGAACCTGGTGTGTGGACCCGGTGTGTGAATCCAGTCTGTGGACCTGGTGTGTGGACCTGGTGTGTGAACCTGGTGTGTGGACACGGTGTGTGGACCTGGTGTGTGAACCTGGTGTGTGGAACTGGTGTGTGGACCTGATGTGTGGACCTGGTGTGGGAACCTGGTGTGTGAACCCGGTATTTGGACCTGGTGTGTGGACCTGGTGTGTGGACACGGTGTGTGGACCTGGTGTGTGGACGTGTTGTGTGAACCCGGTGTGTGGACCTGGTGTGTGGACACGGTGTGTGGACCTGGTGTGTGGACCCGGTGTATGAATCCAGTGTGTGGACCTGGTGTGGGAACCCGGTGTGTGGACCTGGTGTGTGGACCTGGTGTGGGAACCTGGTGTGTGAACCCGGTGTGTGAACCAGGTGTGTGGACCTGGTGTGTGGACACGGTGTGTGGACCTGGTGTGTGGACCTGGTGTGTGAACCCGGTGTGTGGACCTGGTGTGTGGACACGGTGTGTGGACCTGGTGTGTGGACCCGGTGTGTGAATTCAGTGTGTGGACCTGGTGTGGGAACCCGGTGTGTGGACCTGGTGTGTGGACCTGGTGTGTGAACCAGGTGTGTGGACCTGGTGTGTGGACACGGTGTATACCTGGTGTGTGGACCTGGTGTGTGAATCCAGTGTGTGGACCTGGTGTGTGAACCCGGTATGTGGACCCGGTGTGTGGACATGGTGTGTGGACACGGTGTGTGGACTTGGAGTGTGGACCTGGTGTGTGAATCCAGTTTGTGGACCTGGTGTGTGAACCCGGTGTGTGGACCTGGTGTGTGAATCTGGTGTTTGGACCTGGTGTGTGAACCCGGTGTGTGGACCTGGTGTGTGAACCCGGTGTGTGGACCCGGTGTGTGGACCCGGTGTGTGGACCCGGTGTGTGACTCCAGTGTGTGGACCTGGTGTGTGAACCAGGTGTGTGGACCTGGTGTGTGGACACGGTGTGTGGACCTGGTGTGTGAACCTGGTGTGTGGACCTGGTGTGTGAATCTGGTGTGTGAACCCGGTGTGTGGACCCAGTGTGTGGACACGGTGTGTGGACCTGGTGTGTGAACCTTGTGTGTGGACCTGGTGTGTGGACCTGGTGTGGGAACCCGGTGTGTGGACCTGGTGTGTGGACCTGGTGTGTGGACCTAGTGTGTGGACCTGGTGTGGGAACCCGGTGTGTGGACCCCGTGTGTGTACCTGGTGTGTGGACTTGGTGTGTGGACACGGTGTGTGGACCTGGTGTGTGGACCTGGTGTGTGGACCCAGTGTGTGAATCCAGTGTGTGGACCTGGTGTGGGAACCCGGTGTGTGGACCTGGTGCGTGGACCTGGTGTGTGAACCAGGTGTGTGGACCTGGTGTGTGGACACGGTGTGTACCTAGTGTGTGGACCTGGTGTGTGAATCCAGTGTGTGGACCTGGTGTGTGAACCCGGTGTGTGGACCTGGTGTGTGAACCCGGTGTGTGGACCTGGTGTGTGGACCTGGTGTGTGGACACGGTGTGTGGACCTGGTGTGTGAATCTGGTGTTTGGACCTGGTGTGTGAACCCGGTGTGTGGACCCGGTGTGTGGACCCGTTGTGTGAACCAGGTGTGTGGACCCGGTGTGGGAACGAGGTGTGTGGACATGGTGTGTGGACCTGGTGTGTGAATCTGGTGTTTGGACCTGGTGTGTGAACCCGGTGTGTGGACCCGGTGTGTGGACCCGTTGTGTGAACCAGGTGTGTGGACCCGGTGTGGGAACGAGGTGTGTGGACATGGTGTGTGGACCTGGTGTGTGGACCTGGTGTGTGGACACGGTGTGTGGACCTGGTGTGTGGACACGGGGTGTGGACCCGGTGTGTGGACCCGGTGTGTGAATCCGGTGTGGGAACCCGGTTTGTGGACCTGGTGTGTGAATCCGGTGTGTGGACCTGGTGTGTGAATCCAGTGTGTGGACCCGGTGTGTGAATCCGGTGTGTGGACCCGGTGTGTGGACCCGGTGTGTGGACACGGTGTTTGGACCTGGTATGTGAACCCGGTGTGTGGACCTGGTGTGTGGACCCGGTGTGTGGACCCGGTGTGTGGACACGGTGTGTGGACCCGGTGTGTGAACCCGGTGTGTGGACCCGGTGTGGCAACCCGGTGTGTGGACCCGGTGTGTGGACCTGGTGTGTGGACCTGGTGTGTGAACCCGGTGTGTGGACACGGTGTGTGGACCCGGTGTGTGGACCCGGTGTGTGAATCCAGTGTGTGGACCTGGTGTGTGGACCTGGTGTGTGAATCCAGTGTGTGGACCTGGTGTGTGAACCCGTTGTGTGGACCCGGTGTGTGGACGTGGTGTGTGGACACGGTGTGTGGACCCGGTGTGTGGACACGGTGTGTGGACCCGATGTGTAAACCCGGTGTGTGGACCCGGTGTGTGGACCCGGTGTGGGAACCCGGTGTGTGGACCCGGTGTGTGGACCCGGTGTGTGGACCCGGTGTGTGGACACGTTGTTTGGACCTGGTATGTGAACCCGGTGTGTGGACCTGGTGTGTGGACCCGGTGTGTGGACCCGGTGTGTGGACACGGTGTGTTGACCTGGTGTGTGGACCCGGTGTGTGAATCCAGTGTGTGGACCTGGTGTGTGGACCCGGTGTGTGGACCTGGTGTGTGGACCTGGTGTGTGAACCTTGTGTGTGGACCTGGTGTGTGGACCTGGTGTGGGAACCCGGTGTGTGGACCTGTTGTGTGGACACGCTGTGTACCTGTTGTGTGGACCTGGTGTGTGAATCCCGGTGTGTGCACCTGGTGTGTGAACCCGGTGTGTGGACATGGTGTGTGGACACGCTGTGTGGACCTGGTGTGTGAACCCGGTGTGTGAATCCAGTGTGTGGACCTGGTGTGTGAACCCGGTGTGTGGACCTGGTGTGTGGACCTGGTGTGTGGACACGGTGTGTGGACCTGGTGTGTGAATCTGGTGTTTGGACCTGGTGTGTGAACCCGGTGTGTGGAACTGGTGTGTGAACCCGGTGTGTGGACCCGGTGTGTGGACCCGGTGTGTGGACCCGGTGTGTGACTCCAGTGTGTGGACCTGGTGTGTGAACCAGGTGTGTGGACCTGGTGTGTGGACACGGTGTGTGGACCTGGTGTGTGAACCTGGTGTGTGGACCTGGTGTGTGAATCTGGTGTGTGAACCCGGTGTGTGGACCCAGTGTGTGGACACGGTGTGTGGACCTGGTGTGTGAACCTTGTGTGTGGACCTGGTGTGTGGACCTGGTGTGGGAACCCGGTGTGTGGACCTGGTGTGTGGACCTGGTGTGTGGACCCGGTGTGTGAACCTGGTGTGTGGACCTGGTGTGTGAATCCAGTGTGTGGACCGTGTGTGTGAATCCAGTGTGTGGACTTGGTGTGTGAACCCGGTGTGTGGACCTGGTGTGTGGACACGGTGTGTGGACCTGGTGTGTGAACCTGGTGTGTGGACCCGGTGTGTGAACCTGGTGTGTGGACCTGGTGTGTGAACCCGGTGTGTGGACCTGGTGTGTGGACCTGGTGTGGGAACCTGGTGTGTGAACCCGGTGCGTGGACCTGGTGTGTGGACCTGGTGTGTGGACACGGTGTGTGGACCTGGTGTGTGGACCTGGTGTGTGAACCCGGTGTGTGAACCTGGTGTGTGGACACGGTGTGTGGACCTGGTGTGTGAACCAGGTGTTTGGACCTGGTGTGTGGACACGGTATATGGACCTGGTGTGTGAACCTGGTGTGTGGACCTGGTGTGTGAATCCAGTGTGTGGACCGTGTGTGTGAATCCAGTGTGTGGACTTGGTGTGTGAACCCGGTGTGTGGACCCGGTGTGTGGACATGGTGTGTGGACACGGTGTGTGGACCTAGTGTGTGGACCTCGTGTGTGAACCCGGTGTGTGGACATGGTGTGTGGACCTGGTGTGTGGACACGGTGTGTGGACCTACTGTGTGAATCTGGTGTTTGGACCTGGTGTGTGAACCCGGTGTGTGGACCTGGTTTGTGAACCTGGTGTGGGGACCTGGTGTGTGGACCCGGTGTGTGAACCGTGGTGTGTGGACCCGGTGTGTGGACCCGGTGTGGGAATCCGGTGTGTGGACATGGTGTGTGGACCTGGTGTGTGGACCTGGTGTGTGGACACGGTGTGTGGACCTGGTGTGTGGACACGGTGTGTGGACCTGGTGTGTGAATCCAGTTTGTGGACCCGGTGTGGGAACCCGGTGTGTGGACCTGGTGTGTGAACCAGGTGTGTGGACCTGGTGTGTGGACACGGTGTGTGGACCTGGTGTGTGAATCCGGTGTGTGGACCTTGTGTGTGAATCCAGTGTGTGGACACGGTTTGTGAACCCGGTGTGTGGACCCGGTGTGTGGACCCGGTGTGTGGACACGGTGTTTGGACCTGGTGTGTGAACCCGGTGTGTGGCCCTGGTGTGTGGACACGGTGTGTGGACCTGGTGTGGGAACCCGGTATGTGGACCTGGTGTGTGGACCTGGTGTCTGAACCCGGTGTGTGGACCTGGTGTGTGGACACGGTGTGTGGACCTGGTGTGGGAACCCGTTGTGCGGACCTGGTGTGTGGACCTGGTGTGTGGACATGGTGTGTGGACCTGGTGTGTGGACACGGTGTGTGGACCTGGTGTGTGGACCTGGTGTGTGAACCCGGTGTTTGGACCTGGTGTGTGGACACGGTATGTGGACCTGGTGTGTGGACCTTGTGTGGGAACCCGGTGTGTGGACCCGGTGTGTGGACCCGATGTGTGGACCAGGTGTGTGGACCCCCCTGTGTGAATCCAGTGTGTGGACCTGGTGTGGGAACCCGGTGTGTGGACCTGGTGTGTGGACCTGGTGTGTGATTCCAGTGTGTTGACCTGGTGTGTGAACCCGGTGTGTGGACCCGGTGTGTGGACCCGGTGTGTGGACCTGGTGTGTGGACACGGTGTGTGGACCTGGTGTGTGAACCTGGTGTGTGGACCCGGTGTGTGAATCCAGTCTGTGGACCTGGTGTGTGGACCTGGTGTGTGAACCTGGTGTGTGGACACGGTGTGTGGACCTGGTGTGTGAACCTGGTGTGTGGAACTGGTGTGTGGACCTGATGTGTGGACCTGGTGTGGGAACCTGGTGTGTGAACCCGGTATTTGGACCTGGTGTGTGGACCTGGTGTGTGGACACGGTGTGTGGACCTGGTGTGTGGACGTGTTGTGTGAACCCGGTGTGTGGACCTGGTGTGTGGACACGGTGTGTGGACCTGGTGTGTGGACCCGGTGTATGAATCCAGTGTGTGGACCTGGTGTGGGAACCCGGTGTGTGGACCTGGTGTGTGGACCTGGTGTGGGAACCTGGTGTGTGAACCCGGTGTGTGAACCAGGTGTGTGGACCTGGTGTGTGGACACGGTGTGTGGACCTGGTGTGTGGACCTGGTGTGTGAACCCGGTGTGTGGACCTGGTGTGTGGACACGGTGTGTGGACCTGGTGTGTGGACCCGGTGTGTGAATTCAGTGTGTGGACCTTGTGTGGGAACCCGGTGTGTGGACCTGGTGTGTGGACCTGGTGTGTGAACCCGGTGTGTGGACCTGGTGTGTGGACACGGTGTGTGGACCTGGTGTGTGGACACGGTATGTGGACTTGGTGTGTGGACCTGGTGTGGGAACCCGGTGTGTGGACCTGGTGTGTGGACCTGGTGTGTGAACCAGGTGTGTGAACCGTGGTGTGTGGACCCGGTGTGTGGACCCGGTGTGGGAATCCGGTGTGTGGACATGGTGTGTGGACCTGGTGTGTGGACCTGGTGTGTGGATACGGTGTGTGGACCTGGTGTGTGGACACGGTGTGTGGACCTGGTGTGTGAATCCAGTTTGTGGACCCGGTGTGGGAACCCGGTGTGTGGACCTGGTGTGTGAACCAGGTGTGTGGACCTGGTGTGTGGACACGGTGTGTGGACCTGGTGTGTGAATCCGGTGTGTGGACCTTGTGTGTGAATCCAGTGTGTGGACACGGTGTGTGAACCCGGTGTGTGGACCCGGTGTGTGGACCCGGTGTGTGGACACGGTGTTTGGACCTGGTGTGTGAACCCGGTGTGTGGACCTGGTGTGTGGACACGGTGTGTGGACCTGGTGTGGGAACCCGGTATGTGGACCTGGTGTGTGGACCTGGTGTCTGAACCCGGTGTGTGGACCTGGTGTGTGGACACGGTGTGTGGACCTGGTGTGGGAACCCGTTGTGCGGACCTGGTGTGTGGACCTGGTGTGTGGACATGGTGTGTGGACCTGGTGTGTGGACACGGTGTGTGGACCTGGTGTGTGGACCTGGTGTGTGAACCCGGTGTTTGGACCTGGTGTGTGGACACGGTATGTGGACCTGGTGTGTGGACCTTGTGTGGGAACCCGGTGTGTGGACCCGGTGTGTGGACCCGATGTGTGGACCAGGTGTGTGGACCCCCCTGTGTGAATCCAGTGTGTGGACCTGGTGTGGGAACCCGGTGTGTGGACCTGGTGTGTGGACCTGGTGTGTGATTCCAGTGTGTTGACCTGGTGTGTGAACCCGGTGTGTGGACCCGGTGTGTGGACCCGGTGTGTGGACCTGGTGTGTGGACACGGTGTGTGGACCTGGTGTGTGAACCTGGTGTGTGGACCCGGTGTGTGAATCCAGTCTGTGGACCTGGTGTGTGGACCTGGTGTGTGAACCTGGTGTGTGGACACGGTGTGTGGACCTGGTGTGTGAACCTGGTGTGTGGAACTGGTGTGTGGACCTGATGTGTGGACCTGGTGTGGGAACCTGGTGTGTGAACCCGGTATTTGGACCTGGTGTGTGGACCTGGTGTGTGGACACGGTGTGTGGACCTGGTGTGTGGACGTGTTGTGTGAACCCGGTGTGTGGACCTGGTGTGTGGACACGGTGTGTGGACCTGGTGTGTGGACCCGGTGTATGAATCCAGTGTGTGGACCTGGTGTGGGAACCCGAGGTGTGGACCTGGTGTGTGGACCTGGTGTGGGAACCTGGTGTGTGAACCCGGTGTGTGAACCAGGTGTGTGGACCTGGTGTGTGGACACGGTGTGTGGACCTGGTGTGTGGACCTGGTGTGTGAACCCGGTGTGTGGACCTGGTGTGTGGACACGGTGTGTGGACCTGGTGTGTGGACCCGGTGTGTGAATTCAGTGTGTGGACCTGGTGTGGGAACCCGGTGTGTGGACCTGGTGTGTGGACCTGGTGTGTGAACCAGGTGTGTGGACCTGGTGTGTGGACACGGTGTATACCTGGTGTGTGGACCTGGTGTGTGAATCCAGTGTGTGGACCTGGTGTGTGAACCCGGTATGTGGACCCGGTGTGTGGACATGGTGTGTGGACACGGTGTGTGGACTTGGAGTGTGGACCTGGTGTGTGAATCCAGTTTGTGGACCTGGTGTGTGAACCCGGTGTGTGGACCTGGTGTGTGGACCTGGTGTGTGGACACGATGTGTGGACCTGGTGTGTGAATCTGGTGTTTGGACCTGGTGTGTGAACCCGGTGTGTGGACCTGGTGTGTGAACCCGGTGTGTGGACCCGGTGTGTGGACCCGGTGTGTGGACCCGGTGTGTGACTCCAGTGTGTGGACCTGGTGTGTGAACCAGGTGTGTGGACCTGGTGTGTGGACACGGTGTGTGGACCTGGTGTGTGAACCTGGTGTGTGGACCTGGTGTGTGAATCTGGTGTGTGAACCCGGTGTGTGGACCCAGTGTGTGGACACGGTGTGTGGACCTGGTGTGTGAACCTTGTGTGTGGACCTGGTGTGTGGACCTGGTGTGGGAACCCGGTGTGTGGACCTGGTGTGTGGACCTGGTGTGTGGACCTAGTGTGTGGACCTGGTGTGGGAACCCGGTGTGTGGACCCCGTGTGTGTACCTGGTGTGTGGACTTGGTGTGTGGACACGGTGTGTGGACCTGGTGTGTGGACCTGGTGTGTGGACCCAGTGTGTGAATCCAGTGTGTGGACCTGGTGTGGGAACCCGGTGTGTGGACCTGGTGCGTGGACCTGGTGTGTGAACCAGGTGTGTGGACCTGGTGTGTGGACACGGTGTGTACCTAGTGTGTGGACCTGGTGTGTGAATCCAGTGTGTGGACCTGGTGTGTGAACCCGGTGTGTGGACCTGGTGTGTGAACCCGGTGTGTGGACCTGGTGTGTGGACCTGGTGTGTGGACACGGTGTGTGGACCTGGTGTGTGAATCTGGTGTTTGGACCTGGTGTGTGAACCCGGTGTGTGGACCTGGTGTGTGAACCCGGTGTGTGGACCCGGTGTGTGGACCCGTTGTGTGAACCAGGTGTGTGGACCCGGTGTGGGAACGAGGTGTGTGGACATGGTGTGTGGACCTGGTGTGTGGACCTGGTGTGTGGACACGGTGTGTGGACCTGGTGTGTGGACACGGGGTATGGACCCGGTGTGTGGACCCGGTGTGTGAATCCGGTGTGGGAACCCGGTGTGTGGACCTGGTGTGTGAATCCGGTGTGTGGACCTGGTGTGTGAATCCAGTGTGTGGACCCGGTGTGTGAATCCGGTGTGTGGACCCGGTGTGTGGACCCGTTGTGTGGACACGGTGTTTGGACCTGGTATGTGAACCCGGTGTGTGGACCTGGTGTGTGGACCCGGTGTGTGGACCCGGTGTGTGGACACGGTGTGTGGACCCGGTGTGTGAACCCGGTGTGTGGACCCGGTGTGGCAACCCGGTGTGTGGACCCGGTGTGTGGACCTGGTGTGTGGACCTGGTGTGTGAACCCGGTGTGTGGACACGGTGTGTGGACCCGGTGTGTGGACCCGGTATGTGAATCCAGTGTGTGGACCTGGTGTGTGGACCTGGTGTGTGAATCCAGTGTGTGGACCTGGTGTGTGAACCCGTTGTGTGGACCCGGTGTGTGGACGTGGTGTGTGGACACGGTGTGTGGACCCGGTGTGTGGACACGGTGTGTGGACCCGATGTGTGAACCCGGTGTGTGGACCCGGTGTGTGGACCCGGTGTGGGAACCCGGTGTGTGGACCCGGTGTGTGGACCCGGTGTGTGGACCCGGTGTGTGGACACGTTGTTTGGACCTGGTATGTGAACCCGGTGTGTGGACCTGGTGTGTGGACCCGGTGTGTGGACCCGGTGTGTGGACACGGTGTGTTGACCTGGTGTGTGGACCCGGTGTGTGAATCCAGTGTGTGGACCTGGTGTGTGGACCCGGTGTGTGGACCTGGTGTGTGGACCTGGTGTGTGAACCAGGTGTGTGGACCTGTTGTGTGGACACGCTGTGTACCTGTTGTGTGGACCTGGTGTGTGAATCCCGGTGTGTGCACCTGGTGTGTGAACCCGGTGTGTGGACATGGTGTGTGGACACGCTGTGTGGACCTGGTGTGTGAACCCGGTGTGTGAATCCAGTGTGTGGACCTGGTGTGTGAACCCGGTGTGTGGACCTGGTGTGTGGACCTGGTGTGTGGACACGGTGTGTGGACCTGGTGTGTGAATCTGGTGTTTGGACCTGGTGTGTGAACCCGGTGTGTGGAACTGGTGTGTGAACCCGGTGTGTGGACCCGGTGTGTGGACCCGGTGTGTGGACCCGGTGTGTGACTCCAGTGTGTGGACCTGGTGTGTGAACCAGGTGTGTGGACCTGGTGTGTGGACACGGTGTGTGGACCTGGTGTGTGAACCTGGTGTGTGGACCTGGTGTGTGAATCTGGTGTGTGAACCCGGTGTGTGGACCCAGTGTGTGGACACGGTGTGTGGACCTGGTGTGTGAACCTTGTGTGTGGACCTGGTGTGTGGACCTGGTGTGGGAACCCGGTGTGTGGACCTGGTGTGTGGACCTGGTGTGTGGACCCGGTGTGTGAACCTGGTGTGTGGACCTGGTGTGTGAATCCAGTGTGTGGACCGTGTGTGTGAATCCAGTGTGTGGACTTGGTGTGTGAACCCGGTGTGTGGACCCGGTGTGTGGACATGGTGTGTGGACACGGTGTGTGGACCTGGTGTGTGAACCCGGTGTGTGAATCCAGTGTGTGGACCTCGTGTGTGAACCCGGTGTGTGGACATGGTGTGTGAACTTGGTGTGTGGACACGGTGTGTGGACCTAGTGTGTGAATCTGGTGTTTGGACCTGGTGTGTGAACCCGGTGTGTGGGCCTTGGTTTGTGAACCTGGTGTGGGGACCCGGTGTGTGGACCCGGTGTGTGAACCTGGTGTGTGGACACGGTGTGTGGACCTGGTGTGTGAACCAGGTGTTTGGACCTGATGTGTGGACACGGTGTGTGGACCTGGTATGTGAACCTGTTGTGTGGACCTGGTGTGTGAATCCAGTGTGTGGACCTGGTGTGTGAATCCAGTGTGTGGACCTGGTGAGTGAACCCGGTGTGTGGACCCGGTGTGTGGACATGGTGTGTGGACACGGTGTGTGGACCTGGTGTGTGAACCCGGTGTGTGAATCCAGTGTGTGGACCTGGTGTGTGAACCCGGTGTGTGGACATGGTGTGTGGACCTGGTTTGTGGACCCGGTGTGGGAACCTGGTGTGTGGACCCGGTGTGTGGACTTGGTGTGTGGACATGGTGTGTGGACCTGGTGTGTGAACCCGGTGTGTGGACCTGGTGTGTGGACCTGGTGTGTGGACATGGTGTGTGGACCTGGTGTGTGAACCCGGTGTGTGGACCTGGTGTGTGGACCTGGTGTGTGGACATGGTGTGTGGACCTGGTGTGTGAACCCGGTGTGTGGACCTGGTGTGTGGACACGGTATATGGACCTGGTGTGTGAACCTGGTGTGTGGACCTGGTGTGTGAATCCAGTGTGTGGACTGTGTGTGTGAATCCAGTGTGTGGACTTGGTGTGTGAACCTGGTGTGTGGACCCGGTGTGTGGACATGGTGTGTGGACACGGTGTGTGGACCTAGTGTGTGGACCTCGTGTGTGAACCCGGTGTGTGGACATGGTGTGTGGACCTGGTGTGTGGACACGGTGTGTGGACCTACTGTGTGAATCTGGTGTTTGGACCTGGTGTGTAAACCCGGTGTGTGGACCTGGTTTGTGAACCTGGTGTGGGGACCCGGTGTGTGGACCCGGTGTGTGAACCGTGGTGTGTGGACCCGGTGTGTGGACCCGGTGTGGGAATCCGGTGTGTGGACATGGTGTGTGGACCTGGTGTGTGGACCTGGTGTGTGGACACGGTGTGTGGACCTGGTGTGTGGACACGTTGTGTGGACCTGGTGTGTGAATCCAGTTTGTGGACCTGGTGTGGGAACCCGGTGTGTGGACCTGGTGTGTGAACCAGGTGTGTGGACCTGGTGTGTGGACACGGTGTGTAAACCTGGTGTGTGAATCCGGTGTGTGGACCTTGTGTGTGAATCCAGTGTGTGGACACGGTGTGTGAACCCGGTGTGTGGACCCGGTGTGTGGACCCGGTGTGTGGACACGGTGTTTGGACCTGGTGTGTGAACCCGGTGTGTGGACCTGGTGTGTGGACACGGTGTGTGGACCTGTTGTGGGAACCCGGTATGTGGACCTGGTGTGTGGACCTGGTGTCTGAACCCGGTGTGTGGACCTGGTGTGTGGACACGGTGTGTGGACCTGGTGTGGGAACCCGTTGTGCGGACCTGGTGTGTGGACCTGGTGTGTGGACACGGTGTGTGGACCTGGTGTGTGGACCTGGTGTGTGAACCCGGTGTTTGGACCTGGTGTGTGGACACGGTATGTGGACCTGGTGTGTGGACCTTGTGTGGGAACCCGGTGTGTGGACCCGGTGTGTGGACCCGATGTGTGGACCAGGTGTGTGGACCCGGTGTGTGAATCCAGTGTGTGGACCTGGTGTGGGAACCCGGTGTGTGGACCTGGTGTGTGGACCTGGTGTGTGGACCTGGTGATTGGACACGGTGTGTACCTTGTGTGTGGACCTGATGTGTGATTCCAGTGTGTTGACCTGGTGTGTGAACCCGATGTGTGGACCCGGTGTGTGGACCCGGTGTGTGGACCTGGTGTGTGGACACGGTGTGTGGACCTGGTGTGTGAACCTGGTGTGTGGACCCGGTGTGTGAATCCAGTCTGTGGACCTGGTGTGTGGACCTGGTGTGTGAACCTGGTGTGTGGACACGGTGTGTGGACCTGGTGTGTGAACCTGGTGTGTGGAACTGGTGTGTGGACCTGATGTGTGGACCTGGTGTGGGAACCTGGTGTGTGAACCCGGTATTTGGACCTGGTGTGTGGACCTGGTGTGTGGACACGGTGTGTGGACCTGGTGTGTGGACGTGTTGTGTGAACCCGGTTTGTGGACCTGGTGTGTGGACACGGTGTGTGGACCTGGTGTGTGGACCCGGTGTGTGAATCCAGTGTGTGGACCTGGTGTGGGAACCCGGTGTGTGGACCTGGTGTGTGGACCTGGTGTGGGAACCTGGTGTGTGAACCCGGTGTGTGAACCTGGTGTGTGGACCCGGTGTGTGAATCCAGTCTGTGGACCTGGTGTGTGGACCTGGTGTGTGAACCTGGTGTGTGGACACGGTGTGTGGACCCGGTGTGTGGACACGGTGTGTGGACCCGATGTGTGAACCCGGTGTGTGGACCCGGTGTGTGGACCCGGTGTGGGAACCCGGTGTGTGGACCCGGTGTGTGGACCCGGTGTGTGGACCCGGTGTGTGGACCCGGTGTGTGGACACGTTGTTTGGACCTGGTATGTGAACCCGGTGTGTGGACCTGGTGTGTGGACCCGGTGTGTGGACCCGGTGTGTGGACACAGTGTGTTGACCTGGTGTGTGGACCCGGTGTGTGAATCCAGTGTGTGGACCTGGTGTGTGGACCCGGTGTGTGGACCTGGTGTGTGGACCTGGTGTGTGAACCAGGTGTGTGGACCTGTTGTGTGGACACGCTGTGTACCTGTTGTGTGGACCTGGTGTGTGAATCCCGGTGTGTGCACCTGGTGTGTGAACCCGGTGTGTGGACATGGTGTGTGGACACGCTGTGTGGACCTGGTGTGTGAACCCGGTGTGTGAATCCAGTGTGTGGACCTGGTGTGTGAACCCGGTGTGTGGACCTGGTGTGTGGACCTGGTGTGTGGACATGGTGTGTGGACCTGGTGTGTGAATCTGGTGTTTGGACCTGGTGTGTGAACCCGGTGTGTGGAACTGGTGTGTGAACCCGGTGTGTGGACCCGGTGTGTGGACCCGGTGTGTGGACCCGGTGTGTGACTCCAGTGTGTGGACCTGGTGTGTGAACCAGGTGTGTGGACCTGGTGTGTGGACACGGTGTGTGGACCTGGTGTGTGAACCTGGTGTGTGGACCTGGTGTGTGAATCTGGTGTGTGAACCCGGTGTGTGGACCCAGTGTGTGGACACGGTGTGTGGACCTGGTGTGTGAACCTTGTGTGTGGACCTGGTGTGTGGACCTGGTGTGGGAACCCGGTGTGTGGACCTGGTGTGTGGACCTGGTGTGTGGACCCGGTGTGTGAACCTGGTGTGTGGACCTGGTGTGTGAATCCAGTGTGTGGACCGTGTGTGTGAATCCAGTGTGTGGACTTGGTGTGTGAACCCGGTGTGTGGACCCGGTGTGTGGACATGGTGTGTGGACACGGTGTGTGGACCTGGTGTGTGAACCCGGTGTGTGAATCCAGTGTGTGGTCCTCGTGTGTGAACCCGGTGTGTGGACATGGTGTGTGGACCTGGTGTGTGGACACGGTGTGTGGACCTAGTGTGTGAATCTGGTGTTTGGACCTGGTGTGTGAACCCGGTGTGTGGACCTGGTTTGTGAACCTGGTGTGGGGACCCGGTGTGTGGACCCGGTGTGTGAACCTGGTGTGTGGACACGTTGTGTGGACCTGGTGTGTGAACCAGGTGTGTGGACCTGATGTGTGGACACGGTGTGTGGACCTGGTATGTGAACCTGTTGTGTGGACCTGGTGTGTGAATCCAGTGTGTGGACCTGGTGTGTGAATCCAGTGTGTGGACCTGGTGAGTGAACCCGGTGTGTGGACCCGGTGTGTGGACATGGTGTGTGGACACGGTGTGTGGACCTGGTGTGTGAACCCGGTGTGTGAATCCAGTGTGTGGACCTGGTGTGTGAACCCGGTGTGTGGACATGGTGTGTGGACCTGGTGTGTGGACCCGGTGTGGGAACCTGGTGTGTGGACCCGGTGTGTGGACCTGGTGTGTGGACATGGTGTGTGGACCTGGTGTGTGAACCCGGTGTGTGGACCTGGTGTGTGGACCTGGTGTGTGGACATGGTGTGTGGACCTGGTGTGTGAACCCGGTGTGTGGACCTGGTGTGTGGACACGGTGTGTGGACCTGGTGTGTGAACCAGGTGTGTGGACCTGGTGTGTGGACACGGTATATGGACCTGGTGTGTGAACCTGGTGTGTGGACCTGGTGTGTGAATCCAGTGTGTGGACCGTGTGTGTGAATCCAGTGTGTGGACTTGGTGTGTGAACCCGGTGTGTGGACCCGGTGTGTGGACATGGTGTGTGGACACGGTGTGTGGACCCGGTGTGTGGACATGGTGTGTGGACACGGTGTGTGGACCTAGTGTGTGGACCTCGTGTGTGAACCCGGTGTGTGGACATGGTGTGTGGACCTGGTGTGTGGACACGGTGTGTGGACCTACTGTGTGAATCTGGTGTTTGGACCTGGTGTGTGAACCCGGTGTGTGGACCTGGTTTGTGAACCTGGTGTGGGGACCCGGTGTGTGGACCCGGTGTGTGAACCGTGGTGTGTGGACCCGGTGTGTGGACCCGGTGTTGGAATCCGGTGTGTGGACATGGTTTGTGGACCTGGTGTGTGGACCTGGTGTGTGGACACGGTGTGTGGACCTGGTGTGTGGACACGGTGTGTGGACCTGGTGTGTGAATCCAGTTTGTGGACCCGGTGTGGGAACCCGGTGTGTGGACCTGGTGTGTGGACACGGTGTGTGGACCTGGTGTGTGAATCCGGTGTGTGGACCTTGTGTGTGAATCCAGTGTGTGGACACGGTGTGTGAACCCGGTGTTTGGACCCGGTGTGTGGACCCGGTGTGTGAACCCGGTGTGTGAATCCAGTGTGTGGTCCTCGTGTGTGAACCCGGTGTGTGGACATGGTGTGTGGACCTGGTGTGTGGACACGGTGTGTGGACCTAGTGTGTGAATCTGGTGTTTGGACCTGGTGTGTGAACCCGGTGTGTGGACCTGGTTTGTGAACCTGGTGTGGGGACCCGGTGTGTGGACCCGGTGTGTGAACCTGGTGTGTGGACACGTTGTGTGGACCTGGTGTGTGAACCAGGTGTGTGGACCTGATGTGTGGACACGGTGTGTGGACCTGGTATGTGAACCTGTTGTGTGGACCTGGTGTGTGAATCCAGTGTGTGGACCTGGTGTGTGAATCCAGTGTGTGGACCTGGTGAGTGAACCCGGTGTGTGGACCCGGTGTGTGGACATGGTGTGTGGACACGGTGTGTGGACCTGGTGTGTGAACCCGGTGTGTGAATCCAGTGTGTGGACCTGGTGTGTGAACCCGGTGTGTGGACATGGTGTGTGGACCTGGTGTGTGGACCCGGTGTGGGAACCTGGTGTGTGGACCCGGTGTGTGGACCTGGTGTGTGGACATGGTGTGTGGACCTGGTGTGTGAACCCGGTGTGTGGACCTGGTGTGTGGACCTGGTGTGTGGACATGGTGTGTGGACCTGGTGTGTGAACCCGGTGTGTGGACCTGGTGTGTGGACACGGTGTGTGGACCTGGTGTGTGAACCAGGTGTGTGGACCTGGTGTGTGGACACGGTATATGGACCTGGTGTGTGAACCTGGTGTGTGGACCTGGTGTGTGAATCCAGTGTGTGGACCGTGTGTGTGAATCCAGTGTGTGGACTTGGTGTGTGAACCCGGTGTGTGGACCCGGTGTGTGGACATGGTGTGTGGACACGGTGTGTGGACCTAGTGTGTGGACCTCGTGTGTGAACCCGGTGTGTGGACATGGTGTGTGGACCTGGTGTGTGGACACGGTGTGTGGACCTACTGTGTGAATCTGGTGTTTGGACCTGGTGTGTGAACCCGGTGTGTGGACCTGGTTTGTGAACCTGGTGTGGGGACCCGGTGTGTGGACCCGGTGTGTGAACCGTGGTGTGTGGACCCGGTTTGTGGACCCGGTGTGGGAATCCGGTGTGTGGACATGGTGTGTGGACCTGGTGTGTGGACCTGGTGTGTGGACACGGTGTGTGGACCTGGTGTGTGGACACGGTGTGTGGACCTGGTGTGTGAATCCAGTTTGTGGACCCGGTGTGGGAACCCGGTGTGTGGACCTGGTGTGTGAACCAGGTGTGTGGACCTGGTGTGTGGACACGGTGTGTGGACCTGGTGTGTGAATCCGGTGTGTGGACCTTGTGTGTGAATCCAGTGTGTGGACACGGTGTGTGAACCCGGTGTTTGGACCCGGTGTGTGGACCCGGTGTGTGGACACGGTGTTTGGACCTGGTGTGTGAACCCGGTGTGTGGACCTGGTGTGTGGACACGGTGTGTGGACCTGGTGTGGGAACCCGGTATGTGGACCTGGTGTGTGGACCTGGTGTCTGAACCCGGTGTGTGGACCTGGTGTGTGGACACGGTGTGTGGACCTGGTGTGGGAACCCGTTGTGCGGACCTGGTGTGTGGACCTGGTGTGTGGACATGGTGTGTGGACCTGGTGTGTGGACACGGTGTGTGGACCTGGTGTGTGGACCTGGTGTGTGAACCCGGTGTTTGGACCTGGTGTGTGGACACGGTATGTGGACCTGTTGTGTGGACCTTGTGTGGGAACCCGTTGTGTGGACCCGGTGTGTGGACCCGATGTGTGGACCAAGTGTGTGGACCCGGTGTGTGAATCCAGTGTGTGGACCTGGTGTGGGAACCCGGTGTGTGAATCCCGTCTGTGGACCTGGTGTGTGGACCTGGTGTGTGAACCTGGTGTGTGGACCTGGTGATTGGACACGGTGTGTACCTTGTGTGTGGACCTGATGTGTGATTCCAGTGTGTTGACCTGGTGTGTGAACCCGGTGTGTGGACCCGGTGTGTGGACCTGGTGTGTGGACCTGGTGTGTGGACACGGTGTGTGGACCTGGTGTGTGAACCTGGTGTGTGGATCCGGTGTGTGAATCCAGTCTGTGGACCTGGTGTGTGGACCTGGTGTGTGAACCTGGTGTGTGGACACGGTGTGTGGACCTGGTGTGTGAACCTGGTGTGTGGAACTGATGTGTGGACCTGATGTGTGGACCTGGTGTGGGAACCTGGTGTGTGAACCCGGTATTTGGACCTGGTGTGTGGACCTGGTGTGTGGACACGGTGTGTGGACCTGGTGTGTGGACGTGTTGTGTGAACCCGGTTTGTGGACCTGGTGTGTGGACACGGTGTGTGGACCTGGTGTGTGGACCCGGTGTGTGAATCCAGTGTGTGGACCTGGTGTGTGACTCCAGTGTGTGGACCTGGTGTGTGAATCCAGTGTGTGGACACGGTGCGTGGACCTGGTGTTTTAACCCGGTGTGTGAATCCAGTGTGTGGACCTGGTGTGTGAACCCGATGTGTGGACCTGGTGTGTGGACCTGGTGTGTGGACACGGTGTGTGGACCTGGTGTGTGAATCTGGTGTTTGGACCTGGTGTGTGAACCCGGTGTGTGGAACTGGTGTGTGAACCCGGTGTGAGGACCCGGTGTGTGGACCCGGTGTGTGGACCCGGTGTGTGACTCCAGTGTTTGGACCTGGTGTGTGAACCAGGTGTGTGGACCTGGTGTGTGAACCCGGTGTGTGGACCTGGTGTGTGAACCTGGTGTGTGGACCTGGTGTGTGAATCTGGTGTGTGAACCCGGTGTGTGGACCCAGTGTGTGGACACGGTGTGTGGACCTGGTGTTTGAACCTTGTGTGTGGACCTGGTGTGTGGACCTGGTGTGGGAACCCGGTGTGTGGACCTGGTGTGTGGACCTGGTGTGTGGACCCGGTGTGTGAACCTGGTGTGTGGACCTGGTGTGTGAATCCAGTGTGTGGACCGTGTGTGTGAATCCAGTGTGTGGACTTGGTGTGTGAACCCGGTGTGTGGACCCGGTGTGTGGACATGGTGTGTGGACACGGTGTGTGGACCTGGTGTGTGAACCCGGTGTGTGAATCCAGTGTGTGGACCTCGTGTGTGAACCCGGTGTGTGGACATGGTGTGTGGACCTGGTGTGTGGACACGGTGTGTGGACCTAGTGTGTGAATCTGGTGTTTGGACCTGGTGTGTGAACCCGGTGTGTGGACCTGGTTTGTGAACCTGGTGTGGGGACCCGGTGTGTGGACCCGGTGTGTGAACCTGGTGTGTGGACACGGTTTGTGGACCTGGTGTGTGAACCAGGTGTGTGGACCTGATGTGTGGACACGGTGTGTGGACCTGGTATGTGAACCTGTTGTGTGGACCTGGTGTGTGAATCCAGTGTGTGGACCTGGTGTGTGAATCCAGTGTGTGGACCTGGTGAGTGAACCCGGTGTGTGGACCCGGTGTGTGGACATGGTGTGTGGACACGGTGTGTGGACCTGGTGTGTGAACCCGGTGTGTGAATCCAGTGTGTGGACCTGGTGT
Source organism: Lampris incognitus (assembly GCF_029633865.1). Classification (NCBI taxonomy): domain Eukaryota; kingdom Metazoa; phylum Chordata; class Actinopteri; order Lampriformes; family Lampridae; genus Lampris; species Lampris incognitus. The sequence continues at coordinate 69,169,309 of NC_079212.1, read as the reverse complement.
GTGAACCCGGTGTGTGGACATGGTGTGTGGACCTGGTGTGTGGACCCGGTGTGGGAACCTGGTGTGTGGACCCGGTGTGTGGACCTGGTGTGTGGACATGGTGTGTGGACCTGGTGTGTGAACCCGGTGTGTGGACCTGGTGTGTGGACCTGGTGTGTGGACATGGTGTGTGGACCTGGTGTGTGAACCCGGTGTGTGGACCTGGTGTGTGAACCAGGTGTGTGGACCTGGTGTGTGGACACGGTATATGGACCTGGTGTGTGAACTTGGTGTGTGGACCTGGTGTGTGAATCCAGTGTGTGGACCGTGTGTGTGAATCCAGTGTGTGGACTTGGTGTGTGAACCCGGTGTGTGGACCCGGTGTGTGGACATGGTGTGTGGACACGGTGTGTGGACCTAGTGTGTGGACCTCGTGTGTGAACCCGGTGTGTGGACATGGTGTGTGGACCTGGTGTGTGGACACGGTGTGTGGACCTACTGTGTGAATCTGGTGTTTGGACCTGGTGTGTGAACCCGGTGTGTGGACCTGGTTTGTGAACCTGGTGTGGGGACCCGGTGTGTGGACCCGGTGTGTGAATCGTGGTGTGTGGACCCGGTGTGTGGACCCGGTGTGGGAATCCGGTGTGTGGACATGGTGTGTGGACCTGGTGTGTGGACCTGGTGTGTGGACACGGTGTGTGGACCTGGTGTGTGGACACGGTGTGTGGACCTGGTGTGTGAATCCAGTTTGTGGACCCGGTGTGGGAACCCGGTGTGTGGACCTGGTGTGTGAACCCGGTGTGTGGACCTGGTGTGTGGACACGGTGTGTGGACCTGGTGTGGGAACCCGGTATGTGGACCTGGTGTGTGGACCTGGTGTCTGAACCCGGTGTGTGGACCTGGTGTGTGGACACGGTGTGTGGACCTGGTGTGGGAACCCGTTGTGCGGACCTGGTGTGTGGACCTGGTGTGTGGACATGGTGTGTGGACCTGGTGTGTGGACACGGTGTGTGGACCTGGTGTGTGGACCTGGTGTGTGAACCCGGTGTTTGGACCTGGTGTGTGGACACGGTATGTGGACGTGGTGTGTGGACCTTGTGTGGGAACCCGGTGTGTGGACCCGGTGTGTGGACCCGATGTGTGGACCAGATGTGTGGACCCGGTGTGTGAATCCAGTGTGTGGACCTGGTGTGGGAACCCGGTGTGTGGACCTGGTGTGTGGACCTGATGTGTGGACCTGGTGATTGGACACGGTGTGTACCTTGTGTGTGGACCTGATGTGTGATTCCAGTGTGTTGACCTGGTGTGTGAACCCGGTGTGTGGACCCGGTGTGTGGACCCGGTGTGTGGACCTGGTGTGTGGACACGGTGTGTGGACCTGGTGTGTGAACCTGGTGTGTGGACCCGGTGTGTGAATCCAGTCTGTGGACCTGGTGTGTGGACCTGGTGTGTGAACCTGGTGTGTGGACACGGTGTGTGGACCTGGTGTGTGAACCTGGTGTGTGGAACTGGTGTGTGGACCTGATGTGTGGACCTGGTGTGGGAACCTGGTGTGTGAACCCGGTATTTGGACCTGGTGTGTGGACCTGGTGTGTGGACACGGTGTGTGGACCTGGTGTGTGGACGTGTTGTGTGAACCCGGTTTGTGGACCTGGTGTGTGGACACGGTGTGTGGACCTGGTGTGTGGACCCGGTGTGTGAATCCAGTGTGTGGACCTGGTGTGGGAACCCGGTGTGTGGACCTGGTGTGTGGACCTGGTGTGGGAACCTGGTGTGTGAACCCGGTGTGTGAACCTGGTGTGTGGACCCGGTGTGTGAATCCAGTCTGTGGACCTGGTGTGTGGACCTGGTGTGTGAACCTGGTGTGTGGACACGGTGTGTGGACCTGGTGTGTGAACCTGGTGTGTGGACCTGGTGTGTGGACCTGATGTGTGGACCTGGTGTGGGAACCTGGTGTGTGAACCCGGTATTTGGACCTGGTGTGTGGACCTGGTGTGTGGACACGGTGTGTGGACCTGGTGTGTGGACGAGTTGTGTGAACCCGGTTTGTGGACCTGGTGTGTGGACACGGTGTGTGGACCTGGTGTGTGGACCCGGTGTGTGAATCCAGTGTGTGGACCTGGTGTGGGAACCCGGTGTGTGGACCTGGTGTGTGGACCTGGTGTGGGAACCTGGTGTGTGAACCCGGTGTGTGAACCAGGTGTGTGGACCTGGTGTGTGGACACGGTGTGTGGACCTGGTGTGTGGACCTGGTGTGTGAACCCGGTGTGTGGACCTGGTGTGTGGACACGGTGTGTGGACCTGGTGTGTGGACCCGGTGTGTGAATTCAGTGTGTGGACCTGGTGTGGGAACCCGGTGTGTGGACCTGGTGTGTGGACCTGGTGTGTGAACCAGGTGTGTGGACCTGGTGTGTGGACACGGTGTATACCTGGTGTGTGGACCTGGTGTGTGAATCCAGTGTGTGGACCTGGTGTGTGAACCCGGTATGTGGACCCGGTGTGTGGACATGGTGTGTGGACACGGTGTGTGGACCTGGAGTGTGGACCTGGTGTGTGAATCCAGTTTGTGGACCTGGTGTGTGAACCCGGTGTGTGGACCTGGTGTGTGGACCTGGTGTGTGGACACGATGTGTGGACCTGGTGTGTGAATCTGGTGTTTGGACCTGGTGTGTGAACCCGGTGTGTGGACCTGGTGTGTGAACCCGGTGTGTGGACCCGGTGTGTGGACCCGGTGTGTGGACCCGGTGTGTGACTCCAGTGTGTGGACCTGGTGTGTGAACCAGGTGTGTGGACCTGGTGTGTGGACACGGTGTGTGGACCTGGTGTGTGAACATGGTGTGTGGACCTGGTGTGTGAATCTGGTGTGTGAACCCGGTGTGTGGACCCAGTGTGTGGACACGGTGTGTGGACCTGGTGTGTGAACCTTGTGTGTGGACCTGGTGTGTGGACCTGGTGTGGGAACCCGGTGTGTGGACCTGGTGTGTGGACCTGGTGTGTGGACCTAGTGTGTGGACCTGGTGTGGGAACCCGGTGTGTGGACCCCGTGTGTGTACCTGGTGTGTGGACCTGGTGTGTGGACACGGTGTGTGGACCTGGTGTGTGGACCTGGTGTGTGGACCCAGTGTGTGAATCCAGTGTGTGGACCTGGTGTGGGAACCCGGTGTGTGGACCTGGTGCGTGGACCTGGTGTGTGAACCAGGTGTGTGGACCTGGTGTGTGGACACGGTGTGTACCTAGTGTGTGGACCTGGTGTGTGAATCCAGTGTGTGGACCTGGTGTGTGAACCCGGTGTGTGGACCTGGTGTGTGAACCCGGTGTGTGGACCTGGTGTGTGGACCTGGTGTTTGGACACGGTGTGTGGACCTGGTGTGTGAATCTGGTGTTTGGACCTGGTGTGTGAACCCGGTGTGTGGACCTGGTGTGTGAACCCGGTGTGTGGACCCGGTGTGTGGACCCGTTGTGTGAACCAGGTGTGTGGACCCGGTGTGGGAACGAGGTGTGTGGACATGGTGTGTGGACCTGGTGTGTGGACCTGGTGTGTGGACACGGTGTGTGGACCTGGTGTGTGGACACGGGGTGTGGACCCGGTGTGTGGACCCGGTGTGTGAATCCGGTGTGGGAACCCGGTGTGTGGACCTGGTGTGTGAATCCGGTGTGTGGACCTGGTGTGTGAATCCAGTGTGTGGACCCGGTGTGTGAATCCGGTGTGTGGACCCGGTGTGTGGACCCGGTGTGTGGACACGGTGTTTGGACCTGGTATGTGAACCCGGTGTGTGGACCTGGTGTGTGGACCCGGTGTGTGGACCCGGTTTGTGGACCCGGTGTGTGAACCCGGTGTGTGAATCCAGTGTGTGGACCTGGTGTGTGAACCCGGTGTGTGGACCTGGTGTGTGGACCTGGTGTGTGGACACGGTGTGTGGACCTGGTGTGTGAATCTGGTGTTTGGACCTGGTGTGTGAACCCGGTGTGTGGAACTGGTGTGTGAACCCGGTGTGTGGACCCGGTGTGTGGACCCGGTGTGTGGACCCGGTGTGTGACTCCAGTGTGTGGACCTGGTGTGTGAACCAGGTGTGTGGACCTGGTGTGTGGACACGGTGTGTGGACCTGGTGTGTGAACCTGGTGTGTGGACCTGGTGTGTGAATCTGGTGTGTGAACCCGGTGTGTGGACCCAGTGTGTGGACACGGTGTGTGGACCTGGTGTGTGAACCTTGTGTGTGGACCTGGTGTGTGGACCTGGTGTGGGAACCCGGTGTGTGGACCTGGTGTGTGGACCTGGTGTGTGGACCCGGTGTGTGAACCTGGTGTGTGGACCTGGTGTGTGAATCCAGTGTGTGGACCGTGTGTGTGAATCCAGTGTGTGGACTTGGTGTGTGAACCCGGTGTGTGGACCCGGTGTGTGGACATGGTGTGTGGACACGGTGTGTGGACCTGGTGTGTGAACCCGGTGTGTGAATCCAGTGTGTGGTCCTCGTGTGTGAACCCGGTGTGTGGACATGGTGTGTGGACCTGGTGTGTGGACACGGTGTGTGGACCTAGTGTGTGAATCTGGTGTTTGGACCTGGTGTGTGAACCCGGTGTGTGGACCTGGTTTGTGAACCTGGTGTGGGGACCCGGTGTGTGGACCCGGTGTGTGAACCTGGTGTGTGGACACGTTGTGTGGACCTGGTGTGTGAACCAGGTGTGTGGACCTGATGTGTGGACACGGTGTGTGGACCTGGTATGTGAACCTGTTGTGTGGACCTGGTGTGTGAATCCAGTGTGTGGACCTGGTGTGTGAATCCAGTGTGTGGACCTGGTGAGTGAACCCGGTGTGTGGACCCGGTGTGTGGACATGGTGTGTGGACACGGTGTGTGGACCTGGTGTGTGAACCCGGTGTGTGAATCCAGTGTGTGGACCTGGTGTGTGAACCCGGTGTGTGGACATGGTGTGTGGACCTGGTGTGTGGACCCGGTGTGGGAACCTGGTGTGTGGACCCGGTGTGTGGACCTGGTGTGTGGACATGGTGTGTGGACCTGGTGTGTGAACCCGGTGTGTGGACCTGGTGTGTGGACCTGGTGTTTGGACATGGTGTGTGGACCTGGTGTGTGAACCCGGTGTGTGGACCTGGTGTGTGGACACGGTGTGTGGACCTGGTGTGTGAACCAGGTGTGTGGACCTGGTGTGTGGACACGGTATATGGACCTGGTGTGTGAACCTGGTGTGTGGACCTGGTGTGTGAATCCAGTGTGTGGACCGTGTGTGTGAATCCAGTGTGTGGACTTGGTGTGTGAACCCGGTGTGTGGACCCGGTGTGTGGACATGGTGTGTGGACACGGTGTGTGGACCTAGTGTGTGGACCTCGTGTGTGAACCCGGTGTGTGGACATGGTGTGTGGACCTGGTGTGTGAATCTGGTGTTTGGACCTGGTGTGTGAACCCGGTGTGTGGACCTGGTTTGTGAACCTGGTGTGGGGACCCGGTGTGTGGACCCGGTGTGTGAACCTTGGTGTGTGGACCCGGTGTGTGGACCCGGTGTGGGAATCCGGTGTGTGGACATGGTGTGTGGACCTGGTGTGTGGACCTGGTGTGTGGACACGGTGTGTGGACCTGGTGTGTGGACACGGTGTGTGGACCTGGTGTGTGAATCCAGTTTGTGGACCCGGTGTGGGAACCCGGTGTGTGGACCTGGTGTGTGAACCAGGTGTGTGGACCTGGTGTGTGGACACGGTGTGTGGACCTGGTGTGTGAATCCGGTGTGTGGACCTTGTGTGTGAATCCAGTGTGTGGACACGGTGTGTGAACCCGGTGTTTGGACCCGGTGTGTGGACCCGGTGTGTGAACCCGGTGTGTGAATCCAGTGTGTGGTCCTCGTGTGTGAACCCGGTATGTGGACATGGTGTGTGGACCTGGTGTGTGGACACGGTGTGTGGACCTAGTGTGTGAATCTGGTGTTTGGACCTGGTGTGTGAACCCGGTGTGTGGACCTGGTTTGTGAACCTGGTGTGGGGACCCGGTGTGTGGACCCGGTGTGTGAACCTGGTGTGTGGACACGTTGTGTGGACCTGGTGTGTGAATCCAGTGTGTGGACCTGGTGTGTGAATCCAGTGTGTGGACCTGGTGAGTGAACCCGGTGTGTGGACCCGGTGTGTGGACATGGTGTGTGGACACGGTGTGTGGACCTGGTGTGTGAACCCGGTGTGTGAATCCAGTGTGTGGACCTGGTGTGTGAACCCGGTGTGTGGACATGGTGTGTGGACCTGGTGTGTGGACCCGGTGTGGGAACCTGGTGTGTGGACCCGGTGTGTGGACCTGGTGTGTGGACATGGTGTGTGGACCCGGTGTGTGACCCCGGTGTGTGGACCTGGTGTGTGGACCTGGTGTGTGGACATGGTGTGTGGACCTGGTGTGTGAACCCGGTGTGTGGACCTGGTGTGTGGACACGGTGTGTGGACCTGGTGTGTGAACCAGGTGTGTGGACCTGGTGTGTGGACACGGTATATGGACCTGGTGTGTGAACCTGGTGTGTGGACCTGGTGTGTGAATCCAGTGTGTGGACCGTGTGTGTGAATCCAGTGTGTGGACTTGGTGTGTGAACCCGGTGTGTGGACCCGGTGTGTGGACATGGTGTGTGGACACGGTGTGTGGACCTAGTGTGTGGACCTCGTGTGTGAACCCGGTGTGTGGACATGGTGTGTGGATCTGGTGTGTGGACACGGTGTGTGGACCTACTGTGTGAATCTGGTGTTTGGACCTGGTGTGTGAACCCGGTGTGTGGACCTGGTTTGTGAACCTGGTGTGGGGACCCGGTGTGTGGACCCGGTGTGTGAACCGTGGTGTGTGGACCCGGTGTGTGGACCCGGTGTGGGAATCCGGTGTGTGGACATGGTGTGTGGACCTGGTGTGTGGACCTGGTGTGTGGACACGGTGTGTGGACCTGGTGTGTGGACACGGTGTGTGGACCTGGTGTGTGAATCCAGTTTGTGGACCCGGTGTGGGAACCCGGTGTGTGGACCTGGTGTGTGAACCAGGTGTGTGGACCTGGTGTGTGGACCCGGTGTGGGAACCTGGTGTGTGGACCCGGTGTGTGGACCTGGTGTGTGGACATGGTGTGTGGACCTGGTGTGTGAACCCGGTGTGTGGACCTGGTGTGTGGACCTGGTGTTTGGACATGGTGTGTGGACCTGGTGTGTGAACCCGGTGTGTGGACCTGGTGTGTGGACACGGTGTGTGGACCTGGTGTGTGAACCAGGTGTGTGGACCTGGTGTGTGGACACGGTATATGGACCTGGTGTGTGAACCTGGTGTGTGGACCTGGTGTGTGAATCCAGTGTGTGGACCGTGTGTGTGAATCCAGTGTGTGGACTTGGTGTGTGAACCCGGTGTGTGGACCCGGTGTGTGGACATGGTGTGTGGACACGGTGTGTGGACCTAGTGTGTGGACCTCGTGTGTGAACCCGGTGTGTGGACATGGTGTGTGGACCTGGTGTGTGAATCTGGTGTTTGGACCTGGTGTGTGAACCCGGTGTGTGGACCTGGTTTGTGAACCTGGTGTGGGGACCCGGTGTGTGGACCCGGTGTGTGAACCTTGGTGTGTGGACCCGGTGTGTGGACCCGGTGTGGGAATCCGGTGTGTGGACATGGTGTGTGGACCTGGTGTGTGGACCTGGTGTGTGGACACGGTGTGTGGACCTGGTGTGTGGACACGGTGTGTGGACCTGGTGTGTGAATCCAGTTTGTGGACCCGGTGTGGGAACCCGGTGTGTGGACCTGGTGTGTGAACCAGGTGTGTGGACCTGGTGTGTGGACACGGTGTGTGGACCTGGTGTGTGAATCCGGTGTGTGGACCTTGTGTGTGAATCCAGTGTGTGGACACGGTGTGTGAACCCGGTGTTTGGACCCGGTGTGTGGACCCGGTGTGTGAACCCGGTGTGTGAATCCAGTGTGTGGTCCTCGTGTGTGAACCCGGTGTGTGGACATGGTGTGTGGACCTGGTGTGTGGACACGGTGTGTGGACCTAGTGTGTGAATCTGGTGTTTGGACCTGGTGTGTGAACCCGGTGTGTGGACCTGGTTTGTGAACCTGGTGTGGGGACCCGGTGTGTGGACCCGGTGTGTGAACCTGGTGTGTGGACACGTTGTGTGGACCTGGTGTGTGAATCCAGTGTGTGGACCTGGTGTGTGAATCCAGTGTGTGGACCTGGTGAGTGAACCCGGTGTGTGGACCCGGTGTGTGGACATGGTGTGTGGACACGGTGTGTGGACCTGGTGTGTGAACCCGGTGTGTGAATCCAGTGTGTGGACCTGGTGTGTGAACCCGGTGTGTGGACATGGTGTGTGGACCTGGTGTGTGGACCCGGTGTGGGAACCTGGTGTGTGGACCCGGTGTGTGGACCTGGTGTGTGGACATGGTGTGTGGACCCGGTGTGTGACCCCGGTGTGTGGACCTGGTGTGTGGACCTGGTGTGTGGACATGGTGTGTGGACCTGGTGTGTGAACCCGGTGTGTGGACCTGGTGTGTGGACACGGTGTGTGGACCTGGTGTGTGAACCAGGTGTGTGGACCTGGTGTGTGGACACGGTATATGGACCTGGTGTGTGAACCTGGTGTGTGGACCTGGTGTGTGAATCCAGTGTGTGGACCGTGTGTGTGAATCCAGTGTGTGGACTTGGTGTGTGAACCCGGTGTGTGGACCCGGTGTGTGGACATGGTGTGTGGACACGGTGTGTGGACCTAGTGTGTGGACCTCGTGTGTGAACCCGGTGTGTGGACATGGTGTGTGGATCTGGTGTGTGGACACGGTGTGTGGACCTACTGTGTGAATCTGGTGTTTGGACCTGGTGTGTGAACCCGGTGTGTGGACCTGGTTTGTGAACCTGGTGTGGGGACCCGGTGTGTGGACCCGGTGTGTGAACCGTGGTGTGTGGACCCGGTGTGTGGACCCGGTGTGGGAATCCGGTGTGTGGACATGGTGTGTGGACCTGGTGTGTGGACCTGGTGTGTGGACACGGTGTGTGGACCTGGTGTGTGGACACGGTGTGTGGACCTGGTGTGTGAATCCAGTTTGTGGACCCGGTGTGGGAACCCGGTGTGTGGACCTGGTGTGTGAACCAGGTGTGTGGACCTGGTGTGTGGACACGGTGTGTGGACCTGGTGTGTGAATCCGGTGTGTGGACCTTGTGTGTGAATCCAGTGTGTGGACACGGTGTGTGAACCCGGTGTTTGGACCCGGTGTGTGGACCCGGTGTGTGGACACGGTGTTTGGACCTGGTGTGTGAACCCGGTGTGTGGACCTGGTGTGTGGACACGGTGTGTGGACCTGGTGTGGGAACCCGGTATGTGGACCTGGTGTGTGGACCTGGTGTCTGAACCCGGTGTGTGGACCTGGTGTGTGGACACGGTGTGTGGACCTGGTGTGGGAACCCGTTGTGCGGACCTGGTGTGTGGACCTGGTGTGTGGACATGGTGTGTGGACCTGGTGTGTGGACACGGTGTGTGGACCTGGTGTGTGGACCTGGTGTGTGAACCCGGTGTTTGGACCTGGTGTGTGGACACGGTATGTGGACCTGGTGTGTGGACCTTGTGTGGGAACCCGGTGTGTGGACCCGGTGTGTGGACCCGATGTGTGGACCAGGTGTGTGGACCCGGTGTGTGAATCCAGTGTGTGGACCTGGTGTGGGAACCCAGTGTGTGAATCCAGTCTGTGGACCTGGTGTGTGGACCTGGTGTGTGAACCTGGTGTGTGGACCTGGTGATTGGACACGGTGTGTACCTTGTGTGTGGACCTGATGTGTGATTCCAGTGTGTTGACCTGGTGTGTGAACCCGGTGTGTGGACCCGGTGTGTGGACCCGGTGTGTGGACCTGGTGTGTGGACACGGTGTGTGGACCTGGTGTGTGAACCTGGTGTGTGGACCCGGTGTGTGAATCCAGTCTGTGGACCTGGTGTGTGGACCTGGTGTGTGAACCTGGTGTGTGGACACGGTGTGTGGACCTGGTGTGTGAACCTGGTGTGTGGAACTGGTGTGTGGACCTGATGTGTGGACCTGGTGTGGGAACCTGGTGTGTGAACCCGGTATTTGGACCTGGTGTGTGGACCTGGTGTGTGGACACGGTGTGTGGACCTGGTGTGTGGACGTGTTGTGTGAACCCGGTTTGTGGACCTGGTGTGTGGACACGGTGTGTGGACCTGGTGTGTGGACCCGGTGTGTGAATCCAGTGTGTGGACCTGGTGTGTGACTCCAGTGTGTGGACCTGGTGTGTGAATCCAGTGTGTGGACACGGTGTGTGGACCTGGTGTGTGAACCCGGTGTGTGAATCCAGTGTGTGGACCTGGTGTGTGAACCCGGTGTGTGGACCTGGTGTGTGGACCTGGTGTGTGGACACGGTGTGTGGACCTGGTGTGTGAATCTGGTGTTTGGACCTGGTGTGTGAACCCGGTGTGTGGAACTGGTGTGTGAACCCGGTGTGTGGACCCGGTGTGTGGACCCGGTGTGTGGACCCGGTGTGTGACTCCAGTGTGTGGACCTGGTGTGTGAACCAGGTGTGTGGACCTGGTGTGTGGACACGGTGTGTGGACCTGGTGTGTGAACCTGGTGTGTGGACCTGGTGTGTGAATCTGGTGTGTGAACCCGGTGTGTGGACCCAGTGTGTGGACACGGTGTGTGGACCTGGTGTGTGAACCTTGTGTGTGGACCTGGTGTGTGGACCTGGTGTGGGAACCCGGTATGTGGACCTGGTGTGTGGACCTGGTGTGTGGACCCGGTGTGTGAACCCGGTGTGTGGACCTGGTGTGTGAATCCAGTGTGTGGACCGTGTGTGTGAATCCAGTGTGTGGACTTGGTGTGTGAACCCGGTGTGTGGACCCGGTGTGTGGACATGGTGTGTGGACAAGGTGTGTGGACCTGGTGTGTGAACCTGGTGTGTGGACTTGGTGTGTGAATCTGGTGTGTGAACCCGGTGTGTGGACCCAGTGTGTGGACACGGTGTGTGGACCTGGTGTGTGAACCTTGTGTGTGGACCTGGTGTGTGGACCTGGTGTGGGAACCCGGTGTGTGGACCTGGTGTGTGGACCTGGTGTGTGGACCCGGTGTGTGAACCTGGTGTGTGGACCTGGTGTGTGAATCCAGTGTGTGGACCGTGTGTGTGAATCCAGTGTGTGGACTTGGTGTGTGAACCCGGTGTGTGGACCCGGTGTGTGGACATGGTGTGTGGACACGGTGTGTGGACCTGGTGTGTGAACCCGGTGTGTGAATCCAGTGTGTGGACCTCGTGTGTGAACCCGGTGTGTGGACATGGTGTGTGGACCTGGTGTGTGGACACGGTGTGTGGACCTAGTGTGTGAATCTGGTGTTTGGACCTGGTGTGTGAACCCGGTGTGTGGACCTGGTTTGTGAACCTGGTGTGGGGACCCGGTGTGTGGACCCGGTGTGTGAACCTAGTGTGTGGACACGGTTTGTGGACCTGGTGTGTGAACCAGGTGTGTGGACCTGATGTGTGGACACGGTGTGTGAACCTGGTATGTGAACCTGTTGTGTGGACCTGGTGTGTGAATCCAGTGTGTGGACCTGGTGTGTGAATGCAGTGTGTGGACCTGGTGAGTGAACCCGGTGTGTGGACCCGGTGTGTGGACATGGTGTGTGGACACGGTGTGTGGACCTGGTGTGTGAACCCGGTGTGTGAATCCAGTGTGTGGACCTGGTGTGTGAACCCGGTGTGTGGACATGGTGTGTGGACCTGGTGTGTGGACCCGGTGTGGGAACCTGGTGTGTGGACCCGGTGTGTGGACCTGGTGTGTGGACATGGTGTGTGGACCTGGTGTGTGAACCCGGTGTGTGGACCTGGTGTGTGGACCTGGTGTGTGGACATGGTGTGTGGACCTGGTGTGTGAACCCGGTGTGTGGACCTGGTGTGTGGACACGGTGTGTGGACCTGGTGTGTGAACCAGGTGTGTGGACCTGGTGTGTGGACACGGTATATGGACCTGGTGTGTGAACCTGGTGTGTGGACCTGGTGTGTGAATCCAGTGTGTGGACCGTGTGTGTGAATCCAGTGTGTGGACTTGGTGTGTGAACCCGGTGTGTGGACCCGGTGTGTGGACATGGTGTGTGGACACGGTGTGTGGACCTAGTGTGTGGACCTCGTGTGTGAACCCGGTGTGTGGACATGGTGTGTGGACCTGGTGTGTGGACACGGTGTGTGGACCTACTGTGTGAATCTGGTGTTTGGACCTGGTGTGTGAACCCGGTGTGTGGACCTGGTTTGTGAACCTGGTGTGGGGACCCGGTGTGTGGACCCGGTGTGTGAACCGTGGTGTGTGGACCCGGTGTGTGGACCCGGTGTGGGAATCCGGTGTGTGGACATGGTGTGTGGACCTGGTGTGTGGACCTGGTGTGTGGACACGGTGTGTGGACCTGGTGTGTGGACACGGTGTGTGGACCTGGTGTGTGAATCCAGTTTGTGGACCCGGTGTGGGAACCCGGTGTGTGGACCTGGTGTGTGAACCAGGTGTGTGGACCTGGTGTGTGGACACGGTGTGTGGACCTGGTGTGTGAATCCGGTGTGTGGACCTTGTGTGTGAATCCAGTGTGTGGACACGGTGTGTGAACCCGGTGTGTGGACCCGGTGTGTGGACCCGGTGTGTGGACACGGTGTTTGGACCTGGTGTGTGAACCCGGTGTGTGGACCTGGTGTGTGGACACGGTGTGTGGACCTGGTGTGGGAACCCGGTATGTGGACCTGGTGTGTGGACCTGGTGTCTGAACCCGGTGTGTGGACCTGGTGTGTGGACACGGTGTGTGGACCTGGTGTGGGAACCCGTTGTGCGGACCTGGTGTGTGGACCTGGTGTGTGGACATGGTGTGTGGACCTGGTGTGTGGACACGGTGTGTGGACCTGGTGTGTGGACCTGGTGTGTGAACCCGGTGTTTGGACCTGGTGTGTGGACACGGTATGTGGACCTGGTGTGTGGACCTTGTGTGGGAACCCGGTGTGTGGACCCGGTGTGTGGACCCGATGTGTGGACCAGATGTGTGGACCCGGTGTGTGAATCCAGTGTGTGGACCTGGTGTGGGAACCCGGTGTGTGGAACCGGTGTGTGGACCCGGTTTGTGGACCTGGTGTGTGGACACGGTGTGTGGACCTGGTGTGTGAACCTGGTGTGTGGACCCGGTGTGTGAATCCAGTCTGTGGACCTGGTGTGTGGACCTGGTGTGTGAACCTGGTGTGTGGACACGGTGTGTGGACCTGGTGTGTGAACCTGGTGTGTGGAACTGGTGTGTGGACCTGATGTGTGGACCTGGTGTGGGAACCTGGTGTGTGAACCCGGTATTTGGACCTGGTGTGTGGACCTGGTGTGTGGACACGGTGTGTGGACCTGGTGTGTGGACGTGTTGTGTGAACCCGGTTTGTGGACCTGGTGTGTGGACACGGTGTGTGGACCTAGTGTGTGGACCCGGTGTGTGAATCCAGTGTGTGGACCTGGTGTGGGAACCCGGTGTGTGGACCTGGTGTGTGGACCTGGTGTGGGAACCTGGTGTGTGAACCCGGTGTGTGAACCTGGTGTGTGGACCCGGTGTGTGAATCCAGTCTGTGGACCTGGTGTGTGGACCTGGTGTGTGAACCTGGTGTGTGGACACGGTGTGTGGACCTGGTGTGTGAACCTGGTGTGTGGACCTGGTGTGTGGACCTGATGTGTGGACCTGGTGTGGGAACCTGGTGTGTGAACCCGGTATTTGGACCTGGTGTGTGGACCTGGTGTGTGGACACGGTGTGTGGACCTGGTGTGTGGACGTGTTGTGTGAACCCGGTTTGTGGACCTGGTGTGTGGACACGGTGTGTGGACCTGGTGTGTGGACCCGGTGTGTGAATCCAGTGTGTGGACCTGGTGTGGGAACCCGGTGTGTGGACCTGGTGTGTGGACCTGGTGTGGGAACCTGGTGTGTGAACCCGGTGTGTGAACCAGGTGTGTGGACCTGGTGTGTGGACACGGTGTGTGGACCTGGTGTGTGGACCTGGTGTGTGAACCCGGTGTGTGGACCTGGTGTGTGGACACGGTGTGTGGACCTGGTGTGTGGACCCGGTGTGTGAATTCAGTGTGTGGACCTGGTGTGGGAACCCGGTGTGTGGACCTGGTGTGTGGACCTGGTGTGTGAACCAGGTGTGTGGACCTGGTGTGTGGACACGGTGTATACCTGGTGTGTGGACCTGGTGTGTAAATCCAGTGTGTGGACCTGGTGTGTGAACCCGGTATGTGGACCCGGTGTGTGGACATGGTGTGTGCACACGGTGTGTGGACCTGGAGTGTGGACCTGGTGTGTGAATCCAGTTTGTGGACCTGGTGTGTGAACCCGGTGTGTGGACCTGGTGTGTGGACCTGGTGTGTGGACACGATGTGTGGACCTGGTGTGTGAATCTGGTGTTTGGACCTGGTGTGTGAACCCGGTGTGTGGACCTGGTGTGTGAACCCGGTGTGTGGACCCGGTGTGTGGACCCGGTGTGTGGACCCGGTGTGTGACTCCAGTGTGTGGACCTGGTGTGTGAACCAGGTGTGTGGACCTGGTGTGTGGACACGGTGTGTGGACCTGGTGTGTGAACATGGTGTGTGGACCTGGTGTGTGAATCTGGTGTGTGAACCCGGTGTGTGGACCCAGTGTGTGGACACGGTGTGTGGACCTGGTGTGTGAACCTTGTGTGTGGACCTGGTGTGTGGACCTGGTGTTGGAACCCGGTGTGTGGACCCGGTGTGTGGACCTGGTGTGTGGACCTAGTGTGTGGACCTGGTGTGGGAACCCGCTGTGTGGACCCCGTGTGTGTACCTGGTGTGTGGACCTGGTGTGTGGACCCAGTGTGTGAATCCAGTGTGTGGACCTGGTGTGGGAACCCGGTGTGTGGACCTGGTGCGTGGACCTGGTGTGTGAACCAGGTGTGTGGACCTGGTGTGTGGACACGGTGTGTACCTAGTGTGTGGACCTGGTGTGTGAATCCAGTGTGTGGACCTGGTGTGTGAACCCGGTGTGTGGACCTGGTGTGTGAACCCGGTGTGTGGACCTGGTGTGTGGACCTGGTGTGTGGACACGGTGTGTGGACCTGGTGTGTGAATCTGGTGTTTGGACCTGGTGTGTGAACCCGGTGTGTGGACCTGGTGTGTGAACCCGGTGTGTGGACCCGGTGTGTGGACCCGTTGTGTGAACCAGGTGTGTGGACCCGGTGTGGGAACGAGGTGTGTGGACATGGTGTGTGGACCTGGTGTGTGGACCTGGTGTGTGGACACGGTGTGTGGACCTGGTGTGTGGACACGGGGTGTGGACCCGGTGTGTGGACCCGGTGTGTGAATCCGGTGTGGGAACCCGGTGTGTGGACCTGGTGTGTGAATCCGGTGTGTGGACCTGGTGTGTGAATCCAGTGTGTGGACCCGGTGTGTGAATCCGGTGTGTGGACCCGGTGTGTGGACCCGGTGTGTGGACACGGTGTTTGGACCTGGTATGTGAACCCGGTGTGTGGACCTGGTGTGTGGACCCGGTGTGTGGACCCGGTGTGTGGACCCGGTGTGTGGACACGGTGTGTGGACCCGGTGTGTGAACCCGGTGTGTGGACCCGGTGTGGCAACCCGGTGTGTGGACCCGGTGTGTGGACCTGGTGTGTGAACCCGGTGTGTGGACACGGTGTGTGGACCCGGTGTGTGGACCCGGTGTGTGAATCCAGTGTGTGGACCTGGTGTGTGGACCTGGTGTGTGAATCCAGTGTGTGGACCTGTTGTGTGAACCCGGTGTGTGGACGTGGTGTGTGGACACGGTGGGTGGACCCGGTGTGTGGACACGGTGTGTGGACCCGATGTGTGAACCCGGTGTGTGGACCCGGTGTGTGGACCCGGTGTGGGAACCCGGTGTGTGGACCCGGTGTGTGGACCCGGTGTGTGGACCCGGTGTGTGGACACGTTGTTTGGACCTGGTATGTGAACCCGGTGTGTGGACCTGGTGTGTGGACCCGGTGTGTGGACCCGGTGTGTGGACACGGTGTGTTGACCTGGTGTGTGGACCCGGTGTGTGAATCCAGTGTGTGGACCTGGTGTGTGGACCCGGTGTGTGGACCTGGTGTGTGGACCTGGTGTGTGAACCAGGTGTGTGGACCTGTTGTGTGGACACGCTGTGTACCTGTTGTGTGGACCTGGTGTGTGAATCCCGGTGTGTGCACCTGGTGTGTGAACCCGGTGTGTGGACATGGTGTGTGGACACGCTGTGTGGACCTGGTGTGTGAACCCGGTGTGTGAATCCAGTGTGTGGACCTGGTGTGTGAACCCGGTGTGTGGACCTGGTGTGTGGACCTGGTGTGTGGACACGGTGTGTGGACCTGGTGTGTGAATCTGGTGTTTGGACCTGGTGTGTGAACCCGGTGTGTGGAACTGGTGTGTGAACCCGGTGTGTGGACCCGGTGTGTGGACCCGGTGTGTGGACCCGGTGTGTGACTCCAGTGTGTGGACCTGGTGTGTGAACCAGGTGTGTGGACCTGGTGTGTGGACACGGTGTGTGGACCTGGTGTGTGAACCTGGTGTGTGGACCTGGTGTGTGAATCTGGTGTGTGAACCCGGTGTGTGGACCCAGTGTGTGGACACGGTGTGTGGACCTGGTGTGTGAACCTTGTGTGTGGACCTGGTGTGTGGACCTGGTGTGGGAACCCGGTGTGTGGACCTGGTGTGTGGACCTGGTGTGTGGACCTGGTGTGGGGACACGGTGTGTGGACCCGGTGTGTGAATCCAGTGTGTGGACCTGGTGTGTGAACCCGGTGTGTGGACCTGGTGTGTGGACCTGGTGTGTGGACACGATGTGTGGACCTGGTGTGTGAATCTGGTGTTTGGACCTGGTGTTTGAACCCGGTGTGTGGACCTGGTGTGTGAACCCGGTGTGTGGACCCGGTGTGTGGACCCGGTGTGTGGACCCGGTGTGTGACTCCAGTGTGTGGACCTGGTGTGTGAACCAGGTGTGTGGACCTGGTGTGTTGACACGGTGTGTGGACCTGGTGTGTGAACCAGGTGTGTGGACCTGGTGTGTGAATCTGGTGTGTGAACCCGGTGTGTGGACCCAGTGTGTGGACACGGTGTGTGGACCTGGTATGTGAACCTTGTGTGTGGACCTGGTGTGTGGACCTGGTGTGGGAACCCGGTGTGTGGACCTGGTGTGTGGACCTGGTGTGTGGACCTGGTGTGGGGACACGGTGTGTGGACCTGGTGTGTGGACCTGGTGTGTGGACCTGGTGTGGGAACCCGGTGTGTGGACCCGGTGTGTGGACCTGGTGTGTGGACCTGGTTTGTGGACACGGTGTGTGGACCTGGTGTTTGGACCTGGTGTGTGGACCCGGTGTGTGAATCCAGTGTGTGGACCTGGTGTGGGAACCCGGTGTGTGGACCTGGTGCGTGGACCTGGTGTGTGAACCAGGTGTGTGTACCTGGTGTGTGGACACGGTGTGTACCTAGTGTGTGGACCTGGTGTGTGAATCCAGTGTGTGGACCTGGTGTGTGAACCCGGTGTGTGGACCTGGTGTGTGAACCCGGTGTGTGGACCTGGTGTGTGGACCAGGTGTGTGGACACGGTGTGTGGACCTGGTGTGTGAATCTGGTGTTTTGACCTGGTGTGTGAACCCGGTGTGTGGACCTGGTGTGTGAACCCGGTGTGTGGACCCGGTGTGTGGACCCGTTGTGTGAACCAGGTGTGTGGACCCGGTGTGGGAACGAGGTGTGTGGACATGGTGTGTGGACCTGGTGTGTGGACCCGGTGTGTGGACACGGTGTGTGGACCTGGTGTGTGGACACGGGGTGTGGACCCGGTGTGTGGACCCGGTGTGTGAATCCGGTGTGGGAACCCGGTGTGTGGACCTGGTGTGTGAATCCGGTGTTTGGACCCGGTGTGTGAATCCAGTGTGTGAACCCGGTGTGTGAATCCGGTGTGTGGACCCGGTGTGTGGACCCGGTGTGTGGACACGGTGTTTGGACCGGGTATGTGAACCCGGTGTGTGGACCTGGTGTGTGGACCCGGTGTGTGGACCCGGTGTGTGGACCCGGTGTGTGGACACGGTGTGTGGACCCGGTGTGTGAACCCGGTGTGTGGACCCGGTGTGGCAACCCGGTGTGTGGACCCGGTGTGTGGACCTGGTGTGTGGACCTGGTGTGTGAACCCGGTGTGTGGACACGGTGTGTGGACCCGGTGTGTGGACCCGGTGTGTGAATCCAGTGTGTGGACCTGGTGTGTGGACCTGGTGTGTGAATCCAGTGTGTGGACCTGGTGTGTGAACCCATTGTGTGGACCCGGTGTGTGGACGTGGTGTGTGGACACGGTGTGTGGACCCGGTGTGTGGACACGGTGTGTGGACCCGATGTGTGAACCCGGTGTGTGGACCCGGTGTGTGGACACGTTGTTTGGACCTGGTATGTGAACCCGGTGTGTGGACCTGGTGTGTGGACCCGGTGTGTGGACACGGTGTGTTGACCTGGTGTGTGGACCCGGTGTGTGAATCCAGTGTGTGGACCTGGTGTGTGGACCCGGTGTGTGGACCTGGTGTGTGGACCTGGTGTGTGAACCAGGTGTTTGGACCTTTTGTGTGGACACGCTGTGTACCTGGTGTGTGGACCTGGTGTGTGAATCCCGGTGTGTGCCCCTGGTGTGTGAACCCGGTGTGTGGACATGGTGTGTGGACACGCTGTGTGGACCTGGTGTGTGAACCCGGTGTGTGAATCCAGTGTGTGGACCTGGTGTGTGAACCCGGTGTGTGGACCTGGTGTGTGGACCTGGTGTGTGGACACGGTGTGTGGACCTGGTGTGTGAATCTGGTGTTTGGACCTGGTGTGTGAACCCGGTGTGTGGACCTGGTGTGTGAACCCGGTGTGTGGACCCGGTGTGTGGACCTGGTGTGTGAACCAGGTGTGTGGGCCCGGTGTGGGAACCCGGTGTGTGGACATGGTGTGTGGACCTGGTGTGTGGACCTGGTGTATGGACACGGTGTGTGGACCTGGTGTGTGGACACGGGGTGTGGACCGGGTGTGTGGACCCGGTGTGTGAATCCGGTATGTGGACCCGTTGTGGGAACCCGGTGAGTGGACCTGGTGTGTGAATCCGGTGTGTGGACCTGGTGTGTGAATCCAGTGTGCGGACCCGGTGTGTGGACCCGGTCTGTGGACCCGGTGTGTGGACACGGTGTTTGGACCTGGTATGTGAACCCGGTGTGTGGACCTGGTATGTGGACCCGGTGTGTGGACCCGGTGTGTGGACCCGGTGTGTGGACACGGTGTGTGGACCCGGTGTGTGAACCGGGTGTGTGGACCCGGTGTGTGGACCCGGTGTGGGAACCCGGTGTGTGGACCCGGTGTGTGGACCTGGTGTGTGGACCCGGTGTGTGAACCCGGTGTGTGGACACGGTGTGTGGACCTGGTGTGTGGACCTGGTGTGTGAACCCTGTGTGTGGACCCTGTGTGTGGACCGGGTGTGTGAATCCAGTGTGTGAACCTGGTGTGGGAACCCGGTGTGTGGACCCGGTGTGTGGACCTGGTGTGTGAACTAGGTGTGTGGACCTGGTGTGTGGACACGGTGTGTACCTGGTGTGTGAACCTGGTGTGTGGAGCTGGTGTGTGAATCCAGTGTGTGGACCTGGTGTGTGAATCCAGTGTGTGGACCTGGTGTGTGAACCCGGTGTGTGGACCCGGTGTGTGGACATGGTGTTTGGACACGGTGTGTGAACCTGGTGTGTGAACCCGGTGTGTGAATCCAGTGTGTGGATCTGGTGTGTGAACCCGGTGTGTGGACATGGTGTGTGGACCTGGTGTGTGGACCCGGTGTGGGAACCCGGTGTGTGGACCCGGTGTGTGGACCTGGTGTGTGGACATGGTGTGTGGACCTGGTGTGTGAACCCGGTGTGTGGACCTGGTGTGTGGACCTGGTGTGGGAACCTGGTGTGTGAACCCGGTGTGTGGACCCTAGTGTGTAGACCTGGTGTGTGGACACGGTGTGTGGACCTGGTGTGTGGACCTGGTGTGTGAACCCGGTGTGTGAACCTGGTGTGTGTACACGGTGTGTGGACCTGGTGTGTGAACCAGGTGTGTGGACCTGGTGTGTGGACACGGTGTGTGGACCTGGTGTGTGAACCTGGTGTGTGGACCTGGTGTGTGAATCCAGTGTGTGGACCTGGTGTGTGAATCCAGTGTGTGGACCTGGTGTGTGAACCCGGTGTGTGGACCCGGTGTGTGGACATGGTGTGTGGACACGGTGTGTGGACCTGGTGTGTGAACCCGGTGTGTGAATCCAGTGTGTGGACCTGGTGTGTGAACCCGGTGTGTGGACATGGTGTCTGGACCTGGTGTGTGGACACGGTGTGTGGACCTAGTGTGTGAATCCGGTGTTTGGACCTGGTGTGTGGACACGGTGTGTGGACCCGGTGTGTGAACCGTGGTGTGTGGACCCGGTGTGTGGACCCGGTGTGGGAATCCGGTGTGTGGACATGGTGTGTGGACCTGGTGTGTGGACCTGGTGTGTGGACACGGTGTGTGGACCTGGTGTGTGGACACGGTGTGTGGACCCGGTGTGTGAATCCAGTTTGTGGACCCGGTGTGGGAACCCGGTGTGTGGACCCGGTGTGTGAACCAGGTGTGTGGACCTGGTGTGTGGACACGGTGTGTGGACCCGGTGTGTGAACCGTGGTGTGTGGACCCGGTGTGTGGACCCGGTGTGGGAATCCGGTGTGTGGACATGGTTTGTGGACCTGGTGTGTGGACCTGGTGTGTGGACACGGTGTGTGGACCTGGTGTGTGGACACGGTGTGTGGACCCGGTGTGTGAATCCAGTTTGTGGACCCGGTGTGGGAACCCGGTGTGTGGACCTGGTGTGTGAACCAGGCGTGTGGACCTGGTGTGTGGACACGGTGTGTGGACCTGGTGTGTGAATCCGGTGTGTGGACACGGTGTGTGAACCCGGTGTGTGGACCCGGTGTGTTGACCCGGTGTGTGGACACGGTGTTTGGACCTGGTGTGTGAACCCGGTGTGTGGACCTGGTGTGTGGACACGGTGTGTGGACCTGGTGTGGGAACCCGGTATGTGGACCTGTTGTGTGGACCTGGTGTCTGAACACGGTGTGTGGACCTGATGTGTGGACACGGTGTGTGGACCTGGTGTGGGAACCCGGTGTGCGGACACGGTGTGTGAACCCGGTGTGTGGACCCGGTGTGTTGACCCGGTGTGTGGACACGGTGTTTGGACCTGGTGTGTGAACCCGGTGTGTGGACCTGGTGTGTGGACACGGTGTGTGGACCTGGTGTGGGAACCCGGTATGTGGACCTGTTGTGTGGACCTGGTGTCTGAACACGGTGTGTGGACCTGATGTGTGGACACGGTGTGTGGACCTGGTGTGGGAACCCGGTGTGCGGACCTGGTGTGTGGACCTGGTGTGTGGACATGGTGTGTGGACCTGGTGTGTGGACACGGTGTGTGGACCTGGTGTGTGGACCTGGTGTGTGAACCCGGTGTTTGGACCTGGTGTGTGGACACGGTGTGTGGACCTGGTGTGTGGACCTGGTGTGTGAACCCGGTGTGTGGACCCGGTGTGTGGACCCGATGTGTGGACCTGGTGTGTGGACCCGGTGTGTGAATCCAGTGTGTGGACCTGGTGTGGGAACCCGGTGTGTGGACCTGGTGTGTGGACCTGGTGTGTGGACCTGGTGATTGGACACGGTGTGTACCTTGTGTGTGGACCTGATGTGTGAATCCAGTGTGTTGACCTGGTGTTTGAACCGGGGTGTGGACCCGGTGTGTGGACCCGGTGTGTGGACCTGGTGTGTGGACACGGTGTGTGGACCTGGTGTGTGAACCTGGTGTGTGGACCCGGTGTGTGAATCCAGTCTGTGGACCTGGTGTGTGGACCTGGTGTGTGAACCTGGTGTGTGGACACGGTGTGTGGACCTGGTGTGTGAATCTGGTGTGTGGACCTGGTGTGTGGACCTGATGTGTGGACCTGGTGTGGGAACCTGGTGTGTGAACCCGGTGTTTGGACCTGGTGTGTGGACCTGGTGTGTGGACACGGTGTGTGGACCTGGTGTGTTGACGTGTTGTGTGAATCCGGTTTGTGGACCTGGTGTGTGGACACGGTGTGTGGACCTGGTGTGTGGACCCGGTGTGTGAATCCAGTGTGTGGACCTGGTGTGGGAACCCGGTGTGTGGACCTGGTGTGTGGACACGGTGTTGGAACCTGGTGTGTGAACCCGGTGTGTGAACCAGGTGTGTGGACCTGGTGTGTGGACCTGGTATGTGGACACGGTGTGTGGACCTGGTGTGTGGACCTGGTGTGTGAACCCGGTGTGTGGACCTGGTGTGTGGACACGGTGTGTGGACCTGGTGTGTGGACCCGGTGTGTGAATCCAGTGTGTGGACCTGGTGTGGGAACCCGGTGTGTGGACCTGGTGTGCGGACCTTGTGTGTGAACCAGGTGTGTGGACCTGGTGTGTGGACACGGTGTGTACCTGGTGTGTGGACCTGGTGTGTGAATCCAGTGTGTGGACCTGGTGTGTGAACCCGGTATGTGGACCCGGTGTTTGGACATGGTGTGTGGACACGGTGTTTGGACCTTGAGTGTGAACCCGGTGTGTGAATCCAGTTTGTGGACCTGGTGTGTGAACCCGGTGTGTGGACCTGGTGTGTGGACCTGGTGTGTGGACACGATGTGTGGACCTGGTGTGTGAATCTGGTGTTTGGACCTGGTGTGTGAACCCGGTGTGTGGACCCGGTGTGTGGACCCGGTGTGTGACTCCAGTGTGTGGACCTGGTGTGTGAACCAGGTGTGTGGACCTGGTGTGTGGACACGGTGTGTGGACCTGGTGTGTGAACCTGGTGTGTGGACCTGGTGTGTGAACCCGGTGTGTGGACCTGGTGTTTGAACCTGGTGTGTGGACCCGGTGTTTGAATCCAGTGTGTGAACCTGGTGTGGGAACCCGGTGTGTGGACCCGGTGTGTGGACCTGGTGTGTGAACTAGGTGTGTGGACCTGGTGTGTGGACACGGTGTGTACCTGGTGTGTGAACCTGGTGTGTGGACCTGGTGTGTGAATCCAGTGTGTGGACCTGGTGTGTGAATCCAGTGTGTGGACCTGGTGTGTGAACCCGGTGTGTGGACCCGGTGTGTGGACATGGTGTTTGGACACGGTGTGTGAACCTGGTGTGTGAACCCGGTGTGTGAATCCAGTGTGTGGACCTGGTGTGTGAACCCGGTGTGTGGACATGGTGTGTGGACCTGGTGTGTGGACCCGGTGTGGGAACCCGGTGTGTGGACCTGGTGTGTGGACCCGGTGTGTGAACCTGGTGTGTGGACCTGGTGTGTGAATCCAGTGTGTGGACCGTGTGTGTGAATCCAGTGTGTGGACTTGGTGTGTGAACCCGGTGTGTGGACCCGGTGTGTGGACATGGTGTGTGGACACGGTGTGTGGACCTGGTGTGTGAACCCGGTGTGTGAATCAAGTGTGTGGACCTCGTGTGTGAACCCGGTGTGTGGACATGGTGTGTGGACCTGGTGTGTGGACACGGTGTGTGGACCTAGTGTGTGAATCTGGTGTTTGGACCTGGTGTGTGAACCCGGTGTGTGGACCTGGTTTGTGAACCTGGTGTGGGGACCCGGTGTGTGGACCCGGTGTGTGAACCTGGTGTGTGGACACGGTGTGTGGACCTGGTGTGTGAACCAGGTGTGTGGACCTGATGTGTGGACACGGTGTGTGGACCTGGTATGTGAACCTGTTGTGTGGACCTGGTGTGTGAATCCAGTGTGTGGACCTGGTGTGTGAATCCAGTGTGTGGACCTGGTGAGTGAACCCGGTGTGTGGACCCGGTGTGTGGACATGGTGTGTGGACACGGTGTGTGGACCTGGTGTGTGAACCCGGTGTGTGAATCCAGTGTGTGGACCTGGTGTGTGAACCCGGTGTGTGGACATGGTGTGTGGACCTGGTGTGTGGACCCGGTGTGGGAACCTGGTGTGTGGACCCGGTGTGTGGACCTGGTGTGTGGACATGGTGTGTGGACCTGGTGTGTGAACCCGGTGTGTGGACCTGGTGTGTGGACCTGGTGTGTGGACATGGTGTGTGGACCTGGTGTGTGAACCCGGTGTGTGGACCTGGTGTGTGGACACGGTGTGTGGACCTGGTGTGTGAACCAGGTGTGTGGACCTGGTGTGTGGACACGGTATATGGACCTGGTGTGTGAACCTGGTGTGTGGACCTGGTGTGTGAATCCATTGTGTGGACCGTGTGTGTGAATCCAGTGTGTGGACTTGGTGTGTGAACCCGGTGTGTGGACCCGGTGTGTGGACATGGTGTGTGGACACGGTGTGTGGACCTAGTGTGTGGACCTCGTGTGTGAACCCGGTGTGTGGAAATGGTGTGTGGACCTGGTGTGTGGACACGGTGTGTGGACCTACTGTGTGAATCTGGTGTTTGGACCTGGTGTGTGAACCCGGTGTGTGGACCTGGTTTGTGAACCTGGTGTGGGGACCCGGTGTGTGGACCCGGTGTGTGAACCGTGGTGTGTGGACCCGGTGTGTGGACCCGGTGTGGGAATCCGGTGTGTGGACATGGTGTGTGGACCTGGTGTGTGGACCTGGTGTGTGGACACGGTGTGTGGACCTGGTGTGTGGACACGGTGTGTGGACCTGGTGTGTGAATCCAGTTTGTGGACCCGGTGTGGGAACCCGGTGTGTGGACCTGGTGTGTGAACCAGGTGTGTGGACCTGGTGTGTGGACACGGTGTGTGGACCTGGTGTGTGAATCCGGTGTGTGGACCTTGTGTGTGAATCCAGTGTGTGGACACGGTGTGTGAACCCGGTGTGTGGACCCGGTGTGTGGACCCGGTGTGTGGACACGGTGTTTGGACCTGGTGTGTGAACCCGGTGTGTGGACCTGGTGTGTGGACACGGTTTGTGGACCTGGTGTGGGAACCCGGTATGTGGACCTGGTGTGTGGACCTGGTGTGTGGACACGGTGTGTGGACCTGGTGTGTTGACGTGTTGTGTGAATCCGGTTTGTGGACCTGGTGTGTGGACACGGTGTGTGGACCTGGTGTGTGGACCCGGTGTGTGAATCCAGTGTGTGGACCTGGTGTGGGAACCCGGTGTGTGGACCTGGTGTGTGGACACGGTGTGGGAACCTGGTGTGTGAACCCGGTGTGTGAACCAGGTGTGTGGACCTGGTGTGTGGACCTGGTGTGTGGACACGGTGTGTGGACCTGGTGTGTGGACCTGGTGTGTGAACCCGGTGTGTGGACCTGGTGTGTGGACACGGTGTGTGGACCTGGTGTGTGGACCCGGTGTGTGAATCCAGTGTGTGGACCTGGTGTGGGAACCCGGTGTGTGGACCTGGTGTGCGGACCTTGTGTGTGAACCAGGTGTGTGGACCTGGTGTGTGGACACGGTGTGTACCTGGTGTGTGGACCTGGTGTGTGAATCCAGTGTGTGGACCTGGTGTGTGAACCCGGTATGTGGACCCGGTGTTTGGACATGGTGTGTGGACACGGTGTTTGGACCTTGAGTGTGAACCCGGTGTGTGAATCCAGTTTGTGGACCTGGTGTGTGAACCCGGTGTGTGGACCTGGTGTGTGGACCTGGTGTGTGGACACGATGTGTGGACCTGGTGTGTGAATCTGGTGTTTGGACCTGGTGTGTGAACCCGGTGTGTGGACCCGGTGTGTGGACCCGGTGTGTGACTCCAGTGTGTGGACCTGGTGTGTGAACCATGTGTGTGGACCTGGTGTGTGGACACGGTGTGTGGACCTGGTGTGTGAACCTGGTGTGTGGACCTGGTGTGTGAACCCGGTGTGTGGACCTGGTGTTTGAACCTGGTGTGTGGACCCGGTGTTTGAATCCAGTGTGTGAACCTGGTGTGGGAACCCGGTGTGTGGACCCGGTGTGTGGACCTGGTGTGTGAACTAGGTGTGTGGACCTGGTGTGTGGACACGGTGTGTACCTGGTGTGTGAACCTGGTGTGTGGACCTGGTGTGTGAATCCAGTGTGTGGACCTGGTGTGTGAATCCAGTGTGTGGACCTGGTGTGTGAACCCGGTGTGTGGACCCGGTGTGTGGACATGGTGTTTGGACACGGTGTGTGAACCTGGTGTGTGAACCCGGTGTGTGAATCCAGTGTGTGGACCTGGTGTGTGAACCCGGTGTGTGGACATGGTGTGTGGACCTGGTGTGTGGACCCGGTGTGGGAACCCGGTGTGTGGACCTGGTGTGTGGACCCGGTGTGTGAACCTGGTGTGTGGACCTGGTGTGTGAATCCAGTGTGTGGACCGTGTGTGTGAATCCAGTGTGTGGACTTGGTGTGTGAACCCGGTGTGTGGACCCGGTGTGTGGACATGGTGTGTGGACACGGTGTGTGGACCTGGTGTGTGAACCCGGTGTGTGAATCAAGTGTGTGGACCTCGTGTGTGAACCCGGTGTGTGGACATGGTGTGTGGACCTGGTGTGTGGACACGGTGTGTGGACCTAGTGTGTGAATCTGGTGTTTGGACCTGGTGTGTGAACCCGGTGTGTGGACCTGGTTTGTGAACCTGGTGTGGGGACCCGGTGTGTGGACCCGGTGTGTGAACCTGGTGTGTGGACACGGTGTGTGGACCTGGTGTGTGAACCAGGTGTGTGGACCTGATGTGTGGACACGGTGTGTGGACCTGGTATGTGAACCTGTTGTGTGGACCTGGTGTGTGAATCCAGTGTGTGGACCTGGTGTGTGAATCCAGTGTGTGGACCTGGTGAGTGAACCCGGTGTGTGGACCCGGTGTGTGGACATGGTGTGTGGACACGGTGTGTGGACCTGGTGTGTGAACCCGGTGTGTGAATCCAGTGTGTGGACCTGGTGTGTGAACCCGGTGTGTGGACATGGTGTGTGGACCTGGTGTGTGGACCCGGTGTGGGAACCTGGTGTGTGGACCCGGTGTGTGGACCTGGTGTGTGGACATGGTGTGTGGACCTGGTGTGTGAACCCGGTGTGTGGACCTGGTGTGTGGACCTGGTGTGTGGACATGGTGTGTGGACCTGGTGTGTGAACCCGGTGTGTGGACCTGGTGTGTGGACACGGTGTGTGGACCTGGTGTGTGAACCAGGTGTGTGGACCTGGTGTGTGGACACGGTATATGGACCTGGTGTGTGAACCTGGTGTGTGGACCTGGTGTGTGAATCCATTGTGTGGACCGTGTGTGTGAATCCAGTGTGTGGACTTGGTGTGTGAACCCGGTGTGTGGACCCGGTGTGTGGACATGGTGTGTGGACACGGTGTGTGGACCTAGTGTGTGGACCTCGTGTGTGAACCCGGTGTGTGGAAATGGTGTGTGGACCTGGTGTGTGGACACGGTGTGTGGACCTACTGTGTGAATCTGGTGTTTGGACCTGGTGTGTGAACCCGGTGTGTGGACCTGGTTTGTGAACCTGGTGTGGGGACCCGGTGTGTGGACCCGGTGTGTGAACCGTGGTGTGTGGACCCGGTGTGTGGACCCGGTGTGGGAATCCGGTGTGTGGACATGGTGTGTGGACCTGGTGTGTGGACCTGGTGTGTGGACATGGTGTGTGGACCTGGTGTGTGGACACGGTGTGTGGACCTGGTGTGTGAATCCAGTTTGTGGACCCGGTGTGGGAACCCGGTGTGTGGACCTGGTGTGTGAACCAGGTGTGTGGACCTGGTGTGTGGACACGGTGTGTGGACCTGGTGTGTGAATCCGGTGTGTGGACCTTGTGTGTGAATCCAGTGTGTGGACACGGTGTGTGAACCCGGTGTGTGGACCCGGTGTGTGGACCCGGTGTGTGGACACGGTGTTTGGACCTGGTGTGTGAACCCGGTGTGTGGACCTGGTGTGTGGACACGGTTTGTGGACCTGGTGTGGGAACCCGGTATGTGGACCTGGTGTGTGGACCTGGTGTCTGAACCCGGTGTGTGGACCTGGTGTGTGGACACGGTGTGTGGACCTGGTGTGGGAACCCGTTGTGCGGACCTGGTGTGTGGACCTGGTGTGTGGACATGGTGTGTGGACCTGGTGTGTGGACACGGTGTGTGGACCTGTTGTGTGGACCTGGTGTGTGAACCCGGTGTTTGGACCTGGTGTGTGGACACGGTATGTGGACCTGGTGTGTGGACCTTGTGTGGGAACCCGGTGTGTGGACCCGGTGTGTGGACCCGATGTGTGGACCAGGTGTGTGGACCCGGTGTGTGAATCCAGTGTGTGGACCTGGTGTGGGAACCCGGTGTGTGGACCTGGTGTGTGGACCTGGTGTGTGGACCTGGTGATTGGACACGGTGTGTACCTTGTGTGTGGACCTGATGTGTGATTCCAGTGTGTTGACCTGGTGTGTGAACCCGGTGTGTGGACCCGGTGTGTGGACCCGGTGTGTGGACCTGGTGTGTGGACACGGTGTGTGGACCTGGTGTGTGAACCTGGTGTGTGGACCCGGTGTGTGAATCCAGTCTGTGGACCTGGTGTGTGGACCTGGTGTGTGAACCTGGTGTGTGGACACGGTGTGTGGACCTGGTGTGTGAACCTGGTGTGTGGAACTGGTGTGTGGACCTGATGTGTGGACCTGGTGTGGGAACCTGGTGTGTGAACCCGGTATTTGGACCTGGTGTGTGGACCTGGTGTGTGGACACGGTGTGTGGACCTGGTGTGTGGACGTGTTGTGTGAACCCGGTTTGTGGACCCGGTGTGTGAATCCAGTCTGTGGACCTGGTGTGTGGACCTGGTGTGTGAACCTGGTGTGTGGACACGGTGTGTGGACCTGGTGTGTGAACCTGGTGTGTGGAACTGGTGTGTGGACCTGATGTGTGGACCTGGTGTGGGAACCTGGTGTGTGAACCCGGTATTTGGACCTGGTGTGTGGACCTGGTGTGTGGACACGGTGTGTGGACCTGGTGTGTGGACACGGTGTGTGGACCTGGTGTGTGGACCCGGTGTGTGAATCCAGTGTGTGGACCTGGTGTGGGAACCCGGTGTGTGGACCTGGTGTGTGGACACGGTGTGGGAACCTGGTGTGTGAACCCGGTGTGTGAACCAGGTGTGTGGACCTGGTGTGTGGACCTGGTGTGTGGACCTGGTGTGTGAACCCGGTGTTTGGACCTGGTGTGTGGACACGGTATGTGGACCTGGTGTGTGGACCTTGTGTGGGAACCCGGTGTGTGGACCCGGTGTGTGGACCCGATGTGTGGACCAGGTGTGTGGACCCGGTGTGTGAATCCAGTGTGTGGACCTGGTGTGGGAACCCGGTGTGTGGACCTGGTGTGTGGACCTGGTGTGTGGACCTGGTGATTGGACACGGTGTGTACCTTGTGTGTGGACCTGATGTGTGATTCCAGTGTGTTGACCTGGTGTGTGAACCCGGTGTGTGGACCCGGTGTGTGGACCCGGTGTGTGGACCTGGTGTGTGGACACGGTGTGTGGACCTGGTGTGTGAACCTGGTGTGTGGACCCGGTGTGTGAATCCAGTCTGTGGACCTGGTGTGTGGACCTGGTGTGTGAACCTGGTGTGTGGACACGGTGTGTGGACCTGGTGTGTGAACCTGGTGTGTGGAACTGGTGTGTGGACCTGATGTGTGGACCTGGTGTGGGAACCTGGTGTGTGAACCCGGTATTTGGACCTGGTGTGTGGACCTGGTGTGTGGACACGGTGTGTGGACCTGGTGTGTGGACGTGTTGTGTGAACCCGGTTTGTGGACCCGGTGTGTGAATCCAGTCTGTGGACCTGGTGTGTGGACCTGGTGTGTGAACCTGGTGTGTGGACACGGTGTGTGGACCTGGTGTGTGAACCTGGTGTGTGGAACTGGTGTGTGGACCTGATGTGTGGACCTGGTGTGGGAACCTGGTGTGTGAACCCGGTATTTGGACCTGGTGTGTGGACCTGGTGTGTGGACACGGTGTGTGGACCTGGTGTGTGGACACGGTGTGTGGACCTGGTGTGTGGACCCGGTGTGTGAATCCAGTGTGTGGACCTGGTGTGGGAACCCGGTGTGTGGACCTGGTGTGTGGACACGGTGTGGGAACCTGGTGTGTGAACCCGGTGTGTGAACCAGGTGTGTGGACCTGGTGTGTGGACCTGGTGTGTGGACACGGTGTGTGGACCTGGTGTGTGGACCTGGTGTGTGAACCCGGTGTGTGGACCTGGTGTGTGGACACGGTGTGTGGACCTGGTGTGTGGACCCGGTGTGTGAATCCAGTGTGTGGACATGGTGTGGGAACCCGGTGTGTGGACCTGGTGTGCGGACCTTGTGTGTGAACCAGGTGTGTGGACCTGGTGTGTGGACACGGTGTGTACCTGGTGTGTGGACCTGGTGTGTGAATCCAGTGTGTGGACCTGGTGTGTGAACCCGGTATGTGGACCCGGTGTTTGGACATGGTGTGTGGACACGGTGTGTGGACCTTGAGTGTGAACCCGGTGTGTGAATCCAGTTTGTGGACCTGGTGTGTGAACCCGGTGTGTGGACCTGGTGTGTGGACCTGGTGTGTGGACACGATGTGTGGACCTGGTGTGTGAATCTGGTGTTTGGACCTGGTGTGTGAACCCGGTGTGTGGACCCGGTGTGTGGACCCGGTGTGTGACTCCAGTGTGTGGACCTGGTGTGTGAACCAGGTGTGTGGACCTGGTGTGTGGACACGGTGTGTGGACCTGGTGTGTGAACCTGTTGTGTGGACCTGGTGTGTGAACCCGGTGTGTGGACCTGGTGTTTGAACCTGGTGTGTGGACCCGGTGTTTGAATCCAGTGTGTGAACCTGGTGTGGGAACCCGGTGTGTGGACCCGGTGTGTGGACCTGGTGTGTGAACTAGGTGTGTGGACCTGGTGTGTGGACACGGTGTGTACCTGGTGTGTGAACCTGGTGTGTGGACCTGGTGTGTGAATCCAGTGTGTGGACCTGGTGTGTGAATCCAGTGTGTGGACCTGGTGTGTGAACCCGGTGTGTGGACCCGGTGTGTGGACATGGTGTTTGGACACGGTGTGTGAACCTGGTGTGTGAACCCGGTGTGTGAATCCAGTGTGTGGACCTGGTGTGTGAACCCGGTGTGTGGACATGGTGTGTGGACCTGGTGTGTGGACCCGGTGTGGGAACCCGGTGTGTGGACCTGGTGTGTGGACCCGGTGTGTGAACCTGGTGTGTGGACCTGGTGTGTGAATCCAGTGTGTGGACCGTGTGTGTGAATCCAGTGTGTGGACTTGGTGTGTGAACCCGGTGTGTGGACCCGGTGTGTGGACATGGTGTGTGGACACGGTGTGTGGACCTGGTGTGTGAACCCGGTGTGTGAATCAAGTGTGTGGACCTCGTGTGTGAACCCGGTGTGTGGACATGGTGTGTGGACCTGGTATGTGGACACGGTGTGTGGACCTAGTGTGTGAATCTGGTGTTTGGACCTGGTGTGTGAACCCGGTGTGTGGACCTGGTTTGTGAACCTGGTGTGGGGACCCGTTGTGTGGACCCGGTGTGTGAACCTGGTGTGTGGACACGGTGTGTGGACCTGGTGTGTGAACCAGGTGTGTGGACCTGATGTGTGGACACGGTGTGTGGACCTGGTATGTGAACCTGTTGTGTGGACCTGGTGTGTGAATCCAGTGTGTGGACCTGGTGTGTGAATCCAGTGTGTGGACCTGGTGAGTGAACCCGGTGTGTGGACCCGGTGTGTGGACATGGTGTGTGGACACGGTGTGTGGACCTGGTGTGTGAACCCGGTGTGTGAATCCAGTGTGTGGACCTGGTGTGTGAACCCGGTGTGTGGACATGGTGTGTGGACCTGGTGTGTGGACCCGGTGTGGGAACCTGGTGTGTGGACCCGGTGTGTGGACCTGGTGTGTGGACATGGTGTGTGGACCTGGTGTGTGAACCCGGTGTGTGGACCTGGTGTGTGGACCTGGTGTGTGGACATGGTGTGTGGACCTGGTGTGTGAACCCGGTGTGTGGACCTGGTGTGTGGACACGGTGTGTGGACCTGGTGTGTGGACACGGTATATGGACCTGGTGTGTGAACCTGGTGTGTGGACCTGGTGTGTGAATCCATTGTGTGGACCGTGTGTGTGAATCCAGTGTGTGGACTTGGTGTGTGAACCCGGTGTGTGGACCCGGTGTGTGGACATGGTGTGTGGACACGGTGTGTGGACCTAGTGTGTGGACCTCGTGTGTGAACCCGGTGTGTGGAAATGGTGTGTGGACCTGGTGTGTGGACACGGTGTGTGGACCTACTGTGTGAATCTGGTGTTTGGACCTGGTGTGTGAACCCGGTGTGTGGACCTGGTTTGTGAACCTGGTGTGGGGACCCGGTGTGTGGACCCGGTGTGTGAACCGTGGTGTGTGGACCCGGTGTGTGGACCCGGTGTGGGAATCCGGTGTGTGGACATGGTGTGTGGACCTGGTGTGTGGACCTGGTGTGTGGACACGGTGTGTGGACCTGGTGTGTGGACACGGTGTGTGGACCTGGTGTGTGAATCCAGTTTGTGGACCCGGTGTGGGAACCCGGTGTGTGGACCTGGTGTGTGAACCAGGTGTGTGAACCCGGTGTGTGAATCCAGTGTGTGGACCTGGTGTGTGAACCCGGTGTGTGGACATGGTGTGTGGACCTGGTGTGTGGACCCGGTGTGGGAACCTGGTGTGTGGACCCGGTGTGTGGACATGGTGTGTGGACATGGTGTGTGGACCTGGTGTGTGAACCCGGTGTGTGGACCTGGTGTGTGGACCTGGTGTGTGGACATGGTGTGTGGACCTGGTGTGTGAACCCGGTGTGTGGACCTGGTGTGTGGACACGGTGTGTGGACCTGGTGTGTGAACCAGGTGTGTGGACCTGGTGTGTGGACACGGTATATGGACCTGGTGTGTGAACCTGGTGTGTGGACCTGGTGTGTGAATCCATTGTGTGGACCGTGTGTGTGAATCCAGTGTGTGGACTTGGTGTGTGAACCCGGTGTGTGGACCCGGTGTGTCGACATGGTGTGTAGACACGGTGTGTGAATCCGGTGTGTGGACCTTGTGTGTGAATCCAGTGTGTGGACCCGGTGTGGGAACCCGGTGTGTGGACCTGGTGTGTGAACCAGGTGTGTGGACCTGGTGTGTGGACACGGTGTGTGGACCTGGTGTGTGAATCCGGTGTGTGGACCTTGTGTGTGAATCCAGTGTGTGGACACGGTGTGTGAACCCGGTGTGTGGACCCGGTGTGTGGACCCGGTGTGTGGACACGGTGTTTGGACCTGGTGTGTGAACCCGGTGTGTGGACCTGGTGTGTGGACACGGTTTGTGGACCTGGTGTGGGAACCCGGTATGTGGACCTGGTGTGTGGACCTGGTGTCTGAACCCGGTGTGTGGACCTGGTGTGTGGACACGGTGTGTGGACCTGGTGTGGGAACCCGTTGTGCGGACCTGGTGTGTGGACCTGGTGTGTGGACATGGTGTGTGGACCTGGTGTGTGGACACGGTGTGTGGACCTGGTGTGTGGACCTGGTGTGTGAACCCGGTGTTTGGACCTGGTGTGTGGACACGGTATGTGGACCTGGTGTGTGGACCTTGTGTGGGAACCCGGTGTGTGGACCCGGTGTGTGGACCCGATGTGTGGACCAGGTGTGTGGACCCGGTGTGTGAATCCAGTGTGTGGACCTGGTGTGGGAACCCGGTGTGTGGACCTGGTGTGTGGACCTGGTGTGTGGACCTGGTGATTGGACACGGTGTGTACCTTGTGTGTGGACCTGATGTGTGATTCCAGTGTGTTGACCTGGTGTGTGAACCCGGTGTGTGGACCCGGTGTGTGGACCCGGTGTGTGGACCTGGTGTGTGGACACGGTGTGTGGACCTGGTGTGTGAACCTGGTGTGTGGACCCGGTGTGTGAATCCAGTCTGTGGACCTGGTGTGTGGACCTGGTGTGTGAACCTGGTGTGTGGACACGGTGTGTGGACCTGGTGTGTGAACCTGGTGTGTGGAACTGGTGTGTGGACCTGATGTGTGGACCTGGTGTGGGAACCTGGTGTGTGAACCCGGTATTTGGACCTGGTGTGTGGACCTGGTGTGTGGACACGGTGTGTGGACCTGGTGTGTGGACGTGTTGTGTGAACCCGGTTTGTGGACCCGGTGTGTGAATCCAGTCTGTGGACCTGGTGTGTGGACCTGGTGTGTGAACCTGGTGTGTGGACACGGTGTGTGGACCTGGTGTGTGAACCTGGTGTGTGGAACTGGTGTGTGGACCTGATGTGTGGACCTGGTGTGGGAACCTGGTGTGTGAACCCGGTATTTGGACCTGGTGTGTGGACCTGGTGTGTGGACACGGTGTGTGGACCTGGTGTGTGGACACGGTGTGTGGACCTGGTGTGTGGACCCGGTGTGTGAATCCAGTGTGTGGACCTGGTGTGGGAACCCGGTGTGTGGACCTGGTGTGTGGACACGGTGTGGGAACCTGGTGTGTGAACCCGGTGTGTGAACCAGGTGTGTGGACCTGGTGTGTGGACCTGGTGTGTGGACACGGTGTGTGGACCTGGTGTGTGGACCTGGTGTGTGAACCCGGTGTGTGGACCTGGTGTGTGGACACGGTGTGTGGACCTGGTGTGTGGACCCGGTGTGTGAATCCAGTGTGTGGACCTGGTGTGGGAACCCGGTGTGTGGACCTGGTGTGCGGACCTTGTGTGTGAACCAGGTGTGTGGACCTGGTGTGTGGACACGGTGTGTACCTGGTGTGTGGACCTGGTGTTTGAATCCAGTGTGTGGACCTGGTGTGTGAACCCGGTATGTGGACCCGGTGTTTGGACATGGTGTGTGGACACGGTGTGTGGACCTTGAGTGTGAACCCGGTGTGTGAATCCAGTTTGTGGACCTGGTGTGTGAACCCGGTGTGTGGACCTGGTGTGTGGACCTGGTGTGTGGACACGATGTGTGGACCTGGTGTGTGAATCTGGTGTTTGGACCTGGTGTGTGAACCCGGTGTGTGGACCCGGTGTGTGGACCCGGTGTGTGACTCCAGTGTGTGGACCTGGTGTGTGAACCAGGTGTGTGGACCTGGTGTGTGGACACGGTGTGTGGACCTGGTGTGTGAACCTGGTGTGTGGACCTGGTGTGTGAACCCGGTGTGTGGACCTGGTGTTTGAACCTGGTGTGTGGACCCGGTGTTTGAATCCAGTGTGTGAACCTGGTGTGGGAACCCGGTGTGTGGACCCGGTGTGTGGACCTGGTGTGTGAACTAGGTGTGTGGACCTGGTGTGTGGACACGGTGTGTACCTGGTGTGTGAACCTGGTGTGTGGACCTGGTGTGTGAATCCAGTGTGTGGACCTGGTGTGTGAATCCAGTGTGTGGACCTGGTGTGTGAACCCGGTGTGTGGACCCGGTGTGTGGACATGGTGTTTGGACACGGTGTGTGAACCTGGTGTGTGAACCCGGTGTGTGAATCCAGTGTGTGGACCTGGTGTGTGAACCCGGTGTTTGGACATGGTGTGTGGACCTGGTGTGTGGACCCGGTGTGGGAACCCGGTGTGTGGACCTGGTGTGTGGACCCGGTGTGTGAACCTGGTGTGTGGACCTGGTGTGTGAATC
Source organism: Lampris incognitus (assembly GCF_029633865.1). Taxonomy (NCBI): domain Eukaryota; kingdom Metazoa; phylum Chordata; class Actinopteri; order Lampriformes; family Lampridae; genus Lampris; species Lampris incognitus. The sequence continues at coordinate 69,133,830 of NC_079212.1, read as the reverse complement.
CAGTGTGTGGACCGTGTGTGTGAATCCAGTGTGTGGACTTGGTGTGTGAACCCGGTGTGTGGACCCGGTGTGTGGACATGGTGTGTGGACACGGTGTGTGGACCTGGTGTGTGAACCCGGTGTGTGAATCAAGTGTGTGGACCTCGTGTGTGAACCCGGTGTGTGGACATGGTGTGTGGACCTGGTGTGTGGACACGGTGTGTGGACCTAGTGTGTGAATCTGGTGTTTGGACCTGGTGTGTGAACCCGGTGTGTGGACCTGGTTTGTGAACCTGGTGTGGGGACCCGTTGTGTGGACCCGGTGTGTGAACCTGGTGTGTGGACACGGTGTGTGGACCTGGTGTGTGAACCAGGTGTGTGGACCTGATGTGTGGACACGGTGTGTGGACCTGGTATGTGAACCTGTTGTGTGGACCTGGTGTGTGAATCCAGTGTGTGGACCTGGTGTGTGAATCCAGTGTGTGGACCTGGTGAGTGAACCCGGTGTGTGGACCCGGTGTGTGGACATGGTGTGTGGACACGGTGTGTGGACCTGGTGTGTGAACCCGGTGTGTGAATCCAGTGTGTGGACCTGGTGTGTGAACCCGGTGTGTGGACATGGTGTGTGGACCTGGTGTGTGGACCCGGTGTGGGAACCTGGTGTGTGGACCCGGTGTGTGGACCTGGTGTGTGGACATGGTGTGTGGACCTGGTGTGTGAACCCGGTGTGTGGACCTGGTGTGTGGACCTGGTGTGTGGACATGGTGTGTGGACCTGGTGTGTGAACCCGGTGTGTGGACCTGGTGTGTGGACACGGTGTGTGGACCTGGTGTGTGAACCAGGTGTGTGGACATGGTGTGTGGACACGGTATATGGACCTGGTGTGTGAACCTGGTGTGTGGACCTGGTGTGTGAATCCATTGTGTGGACCGTGTGTGTGAATCCAGTGTGTGGACTTGGTGTGTGAACCCGGTGTGTGGACCCGGTGTGTGGACATGGTGTGTGGACACGGTGTGTGGACCTAGTGTGTGGACCTCGTGTGTGAACCCGGTGTGTGGAAATGGTGTGTGGACCTGGTGTGTGGACACGGTGTGTGGACCTACTGTGTGAATCTGGTGTTTGGACCTGGTGTGTGAACCCGGTGTGTGGACCTGGTTTGTGAACCTGGTGTGGGGACCCGGTGTGTGGACCCGGTGTGTGAACCGTGGTGTGTGGACCCGGTGTGTGGACCCGGTGTGGGAATCCGGTGTGTGGACATGGTGTGTGGACCTGGTGTGTGGACCTGGTGTGTGGACACGGTGTGTGGACCTGGTGTGTGGACACGGTGTGTGGACCTGGTGTGTGAATCCAGTTTGTGGACCCGGTGTGGGAACCCGGTGTGTGGACCTGGTGTGTGAACCAGGTGTGTGAACCCGGTGTGTGAATCCAGTGTGTGGACCTGGTGTGTGAACCCGGTGTGTGGACATGGTGTGTGGACCTGGTGTGTGGACCCGGTGTGGGAACCTGGTGTGTGGACCCGGTGTGTGGACCTGGTGTGTGGACATGGTGTGTGGACCTGGTGTGTGAACCCGGTGTGTGGACCTGGTGTGTGGACCTGGTGTGTGGACATGGTGTGTGGACCTGGTGTGTGAACCCGGTGTGTGGACCTGGTGTGTGGACACGGTGTGTGGACCTGGTGTGTGAACCAGGTGTGTGGACCTGGTGTGTGGACACGGTATATGGACCTGGTGTGTGAACCTGGTGTGTGGACCTGGTGTGTGAATCCATTGTGTGGACCGTGTGTGTGAATCCAGTGTGTGGACTTGGTGTGTGAACCCGGTGTGTGGACCCGGTGTGTCGACATGGTGTGTGGACACGGTGTGTGGACCTAGTGTGTGGACCTCGTGTGTGAACCCGGTGTGTGGAAATGGTGTGTGGACCTGGTGTGTGGACACGGTGTGTGGACCTACTGTGTGAATCTGGTGTTTGGACCTGGTGTGTGAACCCGGTGTGTGGACCTGGTTTGTGAACCTGGTGTGGGGACCCGGTGTGTGGACCCGGTGTGTGAACCGTGGTGTGTGGACCCGGTGTGTGGACCCGGTGTGGGAATCCGGTGTGTGGACATGGTGTGTGGACCTGGTGTGTGGACCTGGTGTGTGGACACGGTGTGTGGACCTGGTGTGTGGACACGGTGTGTGGACCTGGTGTGTGAATCCAGTTTGTGGACCCGGTGTGGGAACCCGGTGTGTGGACCTGGTGTGTGAACCAGGTGTGTGGACCTGGTGTGTGGACACGGTGTGTGGACCTGGTGTGTGAATCCGGTGTGTGGACCTTGTGTGTGAATCCAGTGTGTGGACACGGTGTGTGAACCCGGTGTGTGGACCCGGTGTGTGGACCCGGTGTGTGGACACGGTGTTTGGACCTGGTGTGTGAACCCGGTGTGTGGACCTGGTGTGTGGACACGGTTTGTGGACCTGGTGTGGGAACCCGGTATGTGGACCTGGTGTGTGGACCTGGTGTCTGAACCCGGTGTGTGGACCTGGTGTGTGGACACGGTGTGTGGACCTGGTGTGGGAACCCGCTGTGCGGACCTGGTGTGTGGACCTGGTGTGTGGACATGGTGTGTGGACCTGGTGTGTGGACACGGTGTGTGGACCTGGTGTGTGGACCTGGTGTGTGAACCCGGTGTTTGGACCTGGTGTGTGGACACGGTATGTGGACCTGGTGTGTGGACCTTGTGTGGGAACCCGGTGTGTGGACCCGGTGTGTGGACCCGATGTGTGGACCAGGTGTGTGGACCCGGTGTGTGAATCCAGTGTGTGGACCTGGTGTGGGAACCCGGTGTGTGGACCTGGTGTGTGGACCTGGTGTGTGGACCTGGTGATTGGACACGGTGTGTACCTTGTGTGTGGACCTGATGTGTGATTCCAGTGTGTTGACCTGGTGTGTGAACCCGGTGTGTGGACCCGGTGTGTGGACCCGGTGTGTGGACCTGGTGTGTGGACACGGTGTGTGGACCTGGTGTGTGAACCTGGTGTGTGGACCCGGTGTGTGAATCCAGTCTGTGGACCTGGTGTGTGGACCTGGTGTGTGAACCTGGTGTGTGGACACGGTGTGTGGACCTGGTGTGTGAACCTGGTGTGTGGAACTGGTGTGTGGACCTGATGTGTGGACCTGGTGTGGGAACCTGGTGTGTGAACCCGGTATTTGGACCTGGTGTGTGGACCTGGTGTGTGGACACGGTGTGTGGACCTGGTGTGTGGACGTGTTGTGTGAACCCGGTTTGTGGACCTGGTGTGTGGACACGGTGTGTGGACCTGGTGTGTGGACCCGGTGTGTGAATCCAGTGTGTGGACCTGGTGTGGGAACCCGGTGTGTGGACCTGGTGTGTGGACCTGGTGTGGGAACCTGGTGTGTGAACCCGGTGTGTGAACCTGGTGTGTGGACCCGGTGTGTGAATCCAGTCTGTGGACCTGGTGTGTGGACCTGGTGTGTGAACCTGGTGTGTGGACACGGTGTGTGGACCTGGTGTGTGAACCTGGTGTGTGGACCTGGTGTGTGGACCTGATGTGTGGACCTGGTGTGGGAACCTGGTGTGTGAACCCGGTATAGGACCTGGTGTGTGGACCTGGTGTGTGGACACGGTGTGTGGACCTGGTGTGTGGACGTGTTGTGTGAACCCGGTTTGTGGACCTGGTGTGTGGACACGGTGTGTGGACCTGGTGTGTGGACCCGGTGTGTGAATCCAGTGTGTGGACCTGGTGTGGGAACCCGGTGTGTGGACCTGGTGTGTGGACCTGGTGTGGGAACCTGGTGTGTGAACCCGGTGTGTGAACCAGGTGTGTGGACCTGGTGTGTGGACACGGTGTGTGGACCTGGTGTGTGGACCTGGTGTGTGAACCCGGTGTGTGGACCAGATGTGTGGACACGGTGTGTGGACCTGGTGTGTGGACCCGGTGTGTGAATTCAGTGTGTGGACCTGGTGTGGGAACCCGGTGTGTGGACCTGGTGTGTGGACCTGGTGTGTGAACCAGGTGTGTGGACCTGGTGTGTGGACACGGTGTATACCTGGTGTGTGGACCTGGTGTGTGAATCCAGTGTGTGGACCTGGTGTGTGAACCCGGTATGTGGACCCGGTGTGTGGACATGGTGTGTGGACACGGTGTGTGGACCTGGAGTGTGGACCTGGTGTGTGAATCCAGTTTGTGGACCTGGTGTGTGAACCCGGTGTGTGGACCTGGTGTTTGGACACGATGTGTGGACCTGGTGTGTGAATCTGGTGTTTGGACCTGGTGTGTGAACCCGGTGTGTGGACCTGGTGTGTGAACCCGGTGTGTGGACCCGGTGTGTGGACCCGGTGTGTGGACCCGGTGTGTGACTCCAGTGTGTGGACCTGGTGTGTGAACCAGGTGTGTGGACCTGGTGTGTGGACACGGTGTGTGGACCTGGTGTGTGAACATGGTGTGTGGACCTGGTGTGTGAATCTGGTGTGTGAACCCGGTGTGTGGACCCAGTGTGTGGACACGGTGTGTGGACCTGGTGTGTGAACCTTGTGTGTGGACCTGGTGTGTGGACCTGGTGTGGGAACCCGGTGTGTGGACCTGGTGTGTGGACCTGGTGTGTGGACCTAGTGTGTGGACCTGGTGTGGGAACCCGGTGTGTGGACCCCGTGTGTGTACCTGGTGTGTGGACCTGGTGTGTGGACACGGTGTGTGGACCTGGTGTGTGGACCTGGTGTGTGGACCCAGTGTGTGAATCCAGTGTGTGGACCTGGTGTGGGAACCCGATGTGTGGACCTGGTGCGTGGACCTGGTGTGTGAACCAGGTGTGTGGACCTGGTGTGTGGACACGGTGTGTACCTAGTGTGTGGACCTGGTGTGTGAATCCAGTGTGTGGACCTGGTGTGTGAACCCGGTGTGTGGACCTGGTGTGTGAACCCGGTGTGTGGACCTGGTGTGTGGACCTGGTGTGTGGACACGGTGTGTGGACCTGGTGTGTGAATCTGGTGTTTGGACCTGGTGTGTGAACCCGGTGTGTGGACCTGGTGTGTGAACCCGGTGTGTGGACCCGGTGTGTGGACCCGTTGTGTGAACCAGGTGTGTGGACCCGGTGTGGGAACGAGGTGTGTGGACATGGTGTGTGGACCTGGTGTGTGGACCTGGTGTGTGGACACGGTGTGTGGACCTGGTGTGTGGACACGGGGTGTGGACCCGGTGTGTGGACCCGGTGTGTGAATCCGGTGTGGGAACCCGGTGTGTGGACCTGGTGTGTGAATCCGGTGTGTGGACCTGGTGTGTGAATCCAGTGTGTGGACCCGGTGTGTGAATCCGGTGTGTGGACCCGGTGTGTGGACCCGGTGTGTGGACACGGTGTTTGGACCTGGTATGTGAACCCGGTGTGTGGACCTGGTGTGTGGACCCGGTGTGTGGACCCGGTGTGTGGACCCGGTGTGTGGACACGGTGTGTGGACCCGGTGTGTGAACCCGGTGTGTGGACCCGGTGTGGCAACCCGGTGTGTGGACCCGTTGTGTGGACCTGGTGTGTGGACCTGGTGTGTGAACCCGGTGTGTGGACACGGTGTGTGGACCCGGTGTGTGGACCCGGTGTGTGAATCCAGTGTGTGGACATGGTGTGTGGACCTGGTGTGTGAATCCAGTGTGTGGACCTGTTGTGTGAACCCGTTGTGTGGACCCGGTGTGTGGACGTGGTGTGTGGACACGGTGTGTGGACCCGGTGTGTGGACACGGTGTGTGGACCCGATGTGTGAACCCGGTGTGTGGACCCGGTGTGTGGACCCGGTGTGGGAACCCGGTGTGTGGACCCGGTGTGTGGACCCGGTGTGTGGACCCGGTGTGTGGACCCGGTGTGTGGACACGTTGTTTGGACCTGGTATGTGAACCCGGTGTGTGGACCTGGTGTGTGGACCCGGTGTGTGGACCCGGTGTGTGGACACGGTGTGTTGTACTGGTGTGTGGACCCGGTGTGTGAATCCAGTGTGTGGACCTGGTGTGTGGACCCGGTGTGTGGACCTGGTGTGTGGACCTGGTGTGTGAACCAGGTGTGTGGACCTGTTGTGTGGACACGCTGTGTACCTGTTGTGTGGACCTGGTGTGTGAATCCCGGTGTGTGCACCTGGTGTGTGAACCCGGTGTGTGGACATGGTGTGTGGACACGCTGTGTGGACCTGGTGTGTGAACCCGGTGTGTGAATCCAGTGTGTGGACCTGGTGTGTGAACCCGGTGTGTGGACCTGGTGTGTGGACCTGGTGTGTGGACACGGTGTGTGGACCTGGTGTGTGAATCTGGTGTTTGGACCTGGTGTGTGAACCCGGTGTGTGGAACTGGTGTGTGAACCCGGTGTGTGGACCCGGTGTGTGGACCCGGTGTGTGGACCCGGTGTGTGACTCCAGTGTGTGGACCTGGTGTGTGAACCAGGTGTGTGGACCTGGTGTGTGGACACGGTGTGTGGACCTGGTGTGTGAACCTGGTGTGTGGACCTGGTGTGTGAATCTGGTGTGTGAACCCGGTGTGTGGACCCAGTGTGTGGACACGGTGTGTGGACCTGGTGTGTGAACCTTGTGTGTGGACCTGGTGTGTGGACCTGGTGTGGGAACCCGGTGTGTGGACCTGGTGTGTGGACCTGGTGTGTGGACCTGGTGTGGGGACACGGTGTGTGGACCCGGTGTGTGAATCCAGTGTGTGGACCTGGTGTGTGAACCCGGTGTGTGGACCTGGTGTGTGGACCTGGTGTGTGGACACGATGTGTGGACCTGGTGTGTGAATCTGGTGTTTGGACCTGGTGTGTGAACCCGGTGTGTGGACCTGGTGTGTGAACCCGGTGTGTGGACCCGGTGTGTGGACCCGGTGTGTGGACCCGGTGTGTGACTCCAGTGTGTGGACCTGGTGTGTGAACCAGGTGTGTGGACCTGGTGTGTGGACACGGTGTGTGGACCTGGTGTGTGAACCTGGTGTGTGGACCTGGTGTGTGAATCTGGTGTGTGAACCCGGTGTGTGGACCCAGTGTGTGGACACGGTGTGTGGACCTGGTATGTGAACCTTGTGTGTGGACCTGGTGTGTGGACCTGGTGTGGGAACCCGGTGTGTGGACCTGGTGTGTGGACCTGGTGTGTGGACCTGGTGTGGGGACACGGTGTGTGGACCTGGTGTGTGGACCTGGTGTGGGAACCCGGTGTGTGGACCCGGTGTGTGGACCTGGTGTGTGGACCTGGTTTGTGGACACGGTGTGTGGACCTGGTGTGTGGACCTGGTGTGTGGACCCGGTGTGTGAATCCAGTGTGTGGACCTGGTGTGGGAACCCGGTGTGTGGACCTGGTGCGTGGACCTGGTGTGTGAACCAGGTGTGTGGACCTGGTGTGTGGACACGGTGTGTACCTAGTGTGTGGACCTGGTGTGTGAATCCAGTGTGTGGACCTGGTGTGTGAACCCGGTGTGTGGACCTGGTGTGTGAACCCGGTGTGTGGACCTGGTGTGTGGACCTGGTGTGTGGACACGGTGTGTGGACCTGGTGTGTGAATCTGGTGTTTGGACCTGGTGTGTGAACCCGGTGTGTGGACCTGGTGTGTGAACCCGGTGTGTGGACCCGGTGTGTGGACCCGTTGTGTGAACCAGGTGTGTGGACCCGGTGTGGGAACGAGGTGTGTGGACATGGTGTGTGGACCTGGTGTGTGGACCCGGTGTGTGGACACGGTGTGTGGACCTGGTGTGTGGACACGGGGTGTGGACCCGGTGTGTGGACCCGGTGTGTGAATCCGGTGTGGGAACCCGGTGTGTGGACCTGGTGTGTGAATCCGGTGTGTGGACCCGGTGTGTGAATCCAGTGTGTGAACTCGGTGTGTGAATCCGGTGTGTGGACCCGGTGTGTGGACCCGGTGTGTGGACACGGTGTTTGGACCTGGTATGTGAACCCGGTGTGTGGACCTGGTGTGTGGACCCGGTGTGTGGACCCGGTGTGTGGACCCGGTGTGTGGACACGGTGTGTGGACCCGGTGTGTGAACCCGGTGTGTGGACCCGGTGTGGCAACCCGGTGTGTGGACCCGGTGTGTGGACCTGGTGTGTGGACCTGGTGTGTGAACCCGGTGTGTGGACACGGTGTGTGGACCCGGTGTGTGGACCTGGTATGTGAACCCGGTGTGTGGACCTGGTGTGTGGACCCGGTGTGTGGACCCGGTGTGTGGACCCGGTGTGTGGACACGGTGTGTGGACCCGGTGTGTGAACCCGGTGTGTGGACCCGGTGTGTGGACCTGGTGTGTGGACATGGTGTGTGGACCTGGTGTGTGGACACGGTGTGTGGACCTGGTGTGTGGACCTGGTGTGTGAACCCGGTGTGTGGACCCGGTGTGTGGACCCGGTGTGTGGACCTGGTGTGTGAACCCGGTGTTTGGACCTGGTGTGTGGACACGGTGTGTGGACCTGGTGTGTGGACCTGGTGTGTGAACCCGGTGTGTGGACCCGGTGTGTGGACCCGATGTGTGGACCTGGTGTGTGGACCCGGTGTGTGAATCCAGTGTGTGGACCTGGTGTGGGAACCCGGTGTGTGGACCTGGTGTGTGGACCTGGTGTGTGGACCTGGTGATTGGACACGGTGTGTACCTTGTGTGTGGACCTGATGTGTGAATCCAGTGTGTTGACCTGGTGTTTGAACCGGGGTGTGGACCCGGTGTGTGGACCCGGTGTGTGGACCTGGTGTGTGGACACGGTGTGTGGACTTGGTGTGTGAACCTGGTGTGTGGACCCGGTGTGTGAATCCAGTCTGTGGACCTGGTGTGTGGACCTGGTGTGTGAACCTGGTGTGTGGACACGGTGTGTGGACCTGGTGTTTGAACCTGGTGTGTGGACCTGGTGTGTGGACCTGATGTGTGGACCTGGTGTGGGAACCTGGTGTGTGAACCCGGTGTTTGGACCTGGTGTGTGGACCTGGTGTGTGGACACGGTGTGTGGACCTGGTGTGTTGACGTGTTGTGTGAATCCGGTTTGTGGACCTGGTGTGTGGACACGGTGTGTGGACCTGGTGTGTGGACCCGGTGTGTGAATCCAGTGTGTGGACCTGGTGTGGGAACCCGGTGTGTGGACCTGGTGTGTGGACACGGTGTGGGAACCTGGTGTGTGAACCCGGTGTGTGAACCAGGTGAGTGGACCTGGTGTGTGGACCTGGTGTGTGGACACGGTGTGTGGACCTGGTGTGTGGACCTGGTGTGTGAACCCGGTGTGTGGACCTGTTGTGTGGACACGGTGTGTGGACCTGGTGTGTGGACCCGGTGTGTGAATCCAGTGTGTGGACCTGGTGTGGGAACCCGGTGTGTGGACCTGGTGTGCGGACCTTGTGTGTGAACCAGGTGTGTGGACCTGGTGTGTGGACACGGTGTGTACCTGGTGTGTGGACCTGGTGTGTGAATCCAGTGTGTGGACCTGGTGTGTGAACCCGGTATGTGGACCCGGTGTTTGGACATGGTGTGTGGACACGGTGTGTGGACCTGGAGTGTGAACCCGGTGTGTGAATCCAGTTTGTGGACCTGGTGTGTGAACCCGGTGTGTGGACCTGGTGTGTGGACCTGGTGTGTGGACACGATGTGTGGACCTGGTGTGTGAATCTGGTGTTTGGACCTGGTGTGTGAACCCGGTGTGTGGACCCGGTGTGTGGACCCGGTGTGTGACTCCAGTGTGTGGACCTGGTGTGTGAACCAGGTGTGTGGACCTGGTGTGTGGACACGGTGTGTGGACCTGGTGTGTGAACCCGGTGTGTGGACCTGGTGTGTGAAACCGGTGTGTGGACCTGGTGTTTGAACCTGGTGTGTGGACCCGGTGTGTGGACCCGGTGTGTGAATCCAGTGTGTGAACCTGGTGTGGGAACCCGGTGTGTGGACCCGGTGTGTGGACCTGATGTGTGAACTAGGTGTGTGGACCTGGTGTGTGGACACGGTGTGTACCTGGTGTGTGAACCTGGTGTGTGGACCTGGTGTGTGAATCCAGTGTGTGGACCTGGTGTGTGAATCCAGTGTGTGAACCTGGTGTGTGAACCCGGTGTGTGGACCCGGTGTGTGGACATGGTGTTTGGACACGGTGTGTGAACCTGGTGTGTGAACCCGGTGTGTGAATCCAGTGTGTGGACCTGGTGTGTGAACCCGGTGTGTGGACATGGTGTGTGGACCTGGTGTGTGGACCCGGTGTGGGAACCCGGTGTGTGGACCCGGTGTGTGGACCTGGTGTGTGGACATGGTGTGTGGACCTGGTGTGTGAACCCGGTGTGTGGACCTGGTGTGTGGACCTGGTGTGGGAACCTGGTGTGTGAACCCGGTGTGTGGACCCTAGGTTGTGGACCTGGTGTGTGGACACGGTGTGTGGACCTGGTGTGTGGACCTGGTGTGTGAACCCGGTGTGTGAACCTGGTGTGTGTACACGGTGTGTGGACCTGGTGTGTGAACCAGGTGTGTGGACCTGGTGTGTGGACACGGTGTGTGGACCTGGTGTGTGGACCTGGTGTGTGAATCCAGTGTGTGGACCTGGTGTGTGAATCCAGTGTGTGGACCTGGTGTGTGAACCCGGTGTGTGGACCCGGTGTGTGGACACGCTGTGTGGACCTGGTGTGTGAACCCGGTGTGTGAATCCAGTGTGTGGACCTGGTGTGTGAACCCGGTGTGTGGACCTGGTGTGTGGACCTGGTGTGTGGACACGGTGTGTGGACCTGGTGTGTGAATCTGGTGTTTGGACCTGGTGTGTGAACCCGGTGTGTGGACCTGGTGTGTGAACCCGGTGTGTGGACCCGGTGTGTGGACCTGGTGTGTGAACCAGGTGTGTGGACCCGGTGTGGGAACCCGGTGTGTGGACATGGTGTGTGGACCTGGTGTGTGGACCTGGTGTGTGGACACGGTGTGTGGACCTGGTATGTGGACACGGGGTGTGGACCGGGTGTGTGGACCCGGTGTGTGAATCCGGTATGTGGACCCGTTGTGGGAACCCGGTGTGTGGACCTGGTGTGTGAATCCGGTGTGTGGACCTGGTGTGTGAATCCAGTGTGCGGACCCGGTGTGTGGACCCGGTCTGTGGACCCGGTGTGTGGACACGGTGTTTGGACCTGGTATGTGAACCCGGTGTGTGGACCTGGTATGTGGACCCGGTGTGTGGACCCGGTGTGTGGACCCGGTGTGTGGACACGGTGTGTGGACCCGGTGTGTGAACCCGGTGTGTGGACCCGGTGTGTGGACCCGGTGTGGGAACCCGGTGTGTGGACCCGGTGTGTGGACCTGGTGTGTGGACCCGGTGTGTGAACCCGGTGTGTGGACACGGTGTGTGGACCTGGTGTGTGGACCTGATGTGTGAACCCGGTGTGTGGACCCGGTGTGTGGACCCGGTGTGTGAATCCAGTGTGTGAACCTGGTGTGGGAACCCGGTGTGTGGACCCGGTGTGTGGACCTGGTGTGTGAACTAGGTGTGTGGACCTGGTGTGTGGACACGGTGTGTACCTGGTGTGTGAACCTGGTGTGTGGAGCTGGTGTGTGAATCCAGTGTGTGGACCTGGTGTGTGAATCCAGTGTGTGGACCTGGTGTGTGAACCCGGTGTGTGGACCCGGTGTGTGGACATGGTGTTTGGACACGGTGTGTGAACCTGGTGTGTGAATCCGGTGTGTGAATCCAGTGTGTGGACCTGGTGTGTGAACCCGGTGTGTGGACATGGTGTGTGGACCTGGTGTGTGGACCCGGTGTGGGAACCCGGTGTGTGGACCCGGTGTGTGGACCTGGTGTGTGGACATGGTGTGTGGACCTGGTGTGTGAACCCGGTGTGTGGACCTGCCGTGTGGACCTGGTGTGGGAACCTGGTGTGTGAACCCGGTGTGTGGACCCTAGTGTGTAGACCTGGTGTGTGGACACGGTGTGTGGACCTGGTGTGTGGACCTGGTGTGTGAACCCGGTGTGTGAACCTGGTGTGTGTACACGGTGTGTGGACCTGGTGTGTGAACCAGGTGTGTGGACCTGGTGTGTGGACACGGTGTGTGGACCTGGTGTGTGAACCTGGTGTGTGGACCTGGTGTGTGAATCCAGTGTGTGGACCTGGTGTGTGAATCCAGTATGTGGACATGGTGTGTGGACCTGGTGTGTGGACACGGTGTGTGGACCTAGTGTGTGAATCCGGTGTTTGGACCTGGTGTGTGGACACGGTGTGTGGACCCGGTGTGTGAACCGTGGTGTGTGGACCCGGTGTGTGGACCCGGTGTGGGAATCCGGTGTGTGGACATGGTGTGTGGACCTGGTGTGTGGACCTGGTGTGTGGACACGGTGTGTGGACCTGGTGTGTGGACACGGTGTGTGGACCCGGTGTGTGAATCCAGTTTGTGGACCCGGTGTGGGAACCCGGTGTGTGGACCCGGTGTGTGAACCAGGTGTGTGGACCTGGTGTGTGGACACGGTGTGTGGACCCGGTGTGTGAACCGTGGTGTGTGGACCCGGTGTGTGGACCCGGTGTGGGAATCCGGTGTGTGGACATGGTGTGTGGACCTGGTGTGTGGAACTGGTGTGTGGACACGGTGTGTGGACCTGGTGTGTGGACACGGTGTGTGGACCCGGTGTGTGAATCCAGTTTGTGGACCCGGTGTGGGAACCCGGTGTGTGGACCTGGTGTGTGAACCAGGCGTGTGGACCTGGTGTGTGGACACGGTGTGTGGACCTGGTGTGTGAATCCGGTGTGTGGACCTTGTGTGTGAATCCAGTGTGTGGACACGGTGTGTGAACCCGGTGTGTGGACCCGGTGTGTTGACCCGGTGTGTGGACACGGTGTTTGGACCTGGTGTGTGAACCCGGTGTGTGGACCTGGTGTGTGGACACGGTGTGTGGACCTGGTGTGGGAACCCGGTATGTGGACCTGGTGTGTGGACCTGGTGTCTGAACACGGTGTGTGGACCTGATGTGTGGACACGGTGTGTGGACCTGGTGTGGGAACCCGGTGTGCGGACCTGGTGTGTGGACCTGGTGTGTGGACATGGTGTGTGGACCTGGTGTGTGGACACGGTGTGTGGACCTGGTGTGTGGACCTGGTGTGTGAACCCGGTGTTTGGACCTGGTGTCTGGACACGGTGTGTGGACCTGGTGTGTGGACCTGGTGTGTGAACCCGGTGTGTGGACCCGGTGTGTGGACCCGATGTGTGGACCTGGTGTGTGGACCCGGTGTGTGAATCCAGTGTGTGGACCTGGTGTGGGAACCCGGTGTGTGGACCTGGTGTGTGGACCTGGTGTGTGGACCTGGTGATTGGACACGGTGTGTACCTTGTGTGTGGACCTGATGTGTGAATCCAGTGTGTTGACCTGGTGTTTGAACCGGGGTGTGGACCCGGTGTGTGGACCCGGTGTGTGGACCTGGTGTGTGGACACGGTGTGTGGACCTGGTGTGTGGACCCGGTGTGTGAATCCAGTCTGTGGACCTGGTGTGTGGACCTGGTGTGTGAACCTGGTGTGTGGACACGGTGTGTGGACCTGGTGTGTGAACCTGGTGTGTGGACCTGGTGTGTGGACCTGATGTGTGGACCTGGTGTGGGAACCTGGTGTGTGAACCCGGTGTTTGGACCTGGTGTGTGGACCTGGTGTTTGGACACGGTGTGTGGACCTGGTGTGTTGACGTGTTGTGTGAATCCGGTTTGTGGACCTGGTGTGCTGACACGGTGTGTGGACCTGGTGTGTGGACCCGGTGTGTGAATCCAGTGTGTGGACCTGGTGTGGGAACCCGGTGTGTGGACCTGGTGTGTGGACACGGTGTGGGAACCTGGTGTGTGAACCCGGTGTGTGAACCAGGTGTGTGGACCTGGTGTGTGGACCTGGTGTGTGGACACGGTGTGTGGACCTGGTGTGTGGACCTGGTGTGTGAACCCGGTGTGTGGACCTGGTGTGTGGACACGGTGTGTGGACCTGGTGTGTGGACCCGGTGTGTGAATCCAGTGTGTGGACCTGGTGTGGGAACCCGGTGTGTGGACCTGGTGTGCGGACCTTGTGTGTGAACCAGGTGTGTGTACCTGGTGTGTGGACACGGTGTGTACCTGGTGTGTGGACCTGGTGTGTGAATCCAGTGTGTGGACCTGGTGTGTGAACCCGGTATGTGGACCCGGTGTTTGGACATGGTGTGTGGACACGGTGTGTGGACCTGGAGTGTGAACCCGGTGTGTGAATCCAGTTTGTGGACCTGGTGTGTGAACCCGGTGTGTGGACCTGGTGTGTGGACCTGGTCTGTGGACACGATGTGTGGACCTGGTGTGTGAATCTGGTGTTTGGACCTGGTGTGTGAACCCGGTGTGTGGACCCGGTGTGTGGACCCGGTGTGTGACTCCAGTGTGTGGACCTGGTGTGTGAACCAGGTGTGTGGACCTGGTGTGTGGACACGGTGTGTGGACCTGGTGTGTGAACCCGGTGTGTGGACCTGGTGTGTGAACCCGGTGTGTGGACCTGGTGTTTGAACCTGGTGTGTGGACCCGGTGTGTGGACCCGGTGTGTGAATCCAGTGTGTGAACCTGGTGTGGGAACCCGGTGTGTGGACCCGGTGTGTGGACCTGGTGTGTGAACTAGGTGTGTGGACCTGGTGTGTGGACACGGTGTGTACCTGGTGTGTGAACCTGGTGTGTGGACCTGGTGTTTGAATCCAGTGTGTGGACCTGGTGTGTGAATCCAGTGTGTGGACCTGGTGTGTGAACCCGGTGTGTGGACCCGGTGTGTGGACATGGTGTTTGGACACGGTGTGTGAACCTGGTGTGTGAACCCGGTGTGTGAATCCAGTGTGTGGACCTGGTGTGTGAACCCGGTGTGTGGACATGGTGTGTGGACCTGGTGTGTGGACCCGGTGTGGGAACCCGGTGTGTGGACCCGGTGTGTGGACCTGGTGTGTGGACATGGTGTGTGGACCTGGTGTGTGAACCCGGTGTGTGGACCTGGTGTGTGGACCTGGTGTGGGAACCTGGTGTGTGGACACGGTGTGTGGACCTGGTGTGTGGACCTGGTGTGTGAACCCGGTGTGTGAACCTGGTGTGTGTACACGGTGTGTGGACCTGGTGTGTGAACCAGGTGTGTGGACCTGGTGTGTGGACACGGTGTGTGGACCTGGTGTGTGGACCTGGTGTGTGAATCCAGTGTGTGGACCTGGTGTGTGAATCCAGTGTGTGGACCTGGTGTGTGAACCCGGTGTGTGGACCCGGTGTGTGGACATGGTGTGTGGACATGGTGTGTGGACACGGTGTGTGGACCTGGTGTGTGAACCCGGTGTGTGAATCCAGTGTGTGGACCTGGTGTGTGAACCCGGTGTGTGGACATGGTGTGTGTACCTGGTGTGTGGACACGGTGTGTGGACCTAGTGTGTGAATCCGGTGTTTGGACCTGGTGTGTGAACCCGGTGTGTGGACCTGGTTTGTGAACCTGGTGTGGGGACCCGGTGTGTGGACCCGGTGTGTGAACCAGGTGTGTGGACCTGGTGTGTGGACACGGTGTGTGGACCCGGTGTGTGAACCGTGGTGTGTGGACCCGGTGTGTGGACCCGGTGTGGGAATCCGGTGTGTGGACATGGTGTGTGGACCTGGTGTGTGGACCTGGTGTGTGGACACGGTGTGTGGACCCGGTGTGTGAATCCAGTTTGTGGACCCGGTGTGGGAACCCGGTGTGTGGACCTGGTGTGTGAACCAGGCGTGTGGACCTGGTGTGTGGACACGGTGTGTGGACCTGGTGTGTGAATCCGGTGTGTGGACCTTGTGTGTGAATCCAGTGTGTGGACACGGTGTGTGAACCCGGTGTGTGGACCCGGTGTGTTGACCCGGTGTGTGGACACGGTGTTTGGACCTGGTGTGTGAACCCGGTGTGTGGACCTGGTGTGTGGACACGGTGTGTGGACCTGGTGTGGGAACCCGGTATGTGGACCTGGTGTGTGGACCTGGTGTCTGAACACGGTGTGTGGACCTGGTGTGTGGACACGGTGTGTGGACCTGGTGTGGGAACCCGGTGTGCGGACCTGGTGTGTGGACCTGGTGTGTGGACATGGTGTGTGGACCTGGTGTGTGGACACGGTGTGTGGACCTGGTGTGTGGACCTGGTGTGTGAACCCGGTGTTTGGACCTGGTGTGTGGACACGGTGTGTGGACCTGGTGTGTGGACCTGGTGTGTGAACCCGGTGTGTGGACCCGGTGTGTGGACCCGATGTGTGGACCTGGTGTGTGGACCCGGTGTGTGGACCTGGTGATTGGACACGGTGTGTACCTTGTGTGTGGACCTGATGTGTGAATCCAGTGTGTTGACCTGGTGTTTGAACCGGGGTGTGGACCCGGTGTGTGGACCCGGTGTGTGGACCTGGTGTGTGGACACGGTGTGTGGACCTGGTGTGTGAACCTGGTGTGTGGACCCGGTGTGTGAATCCAGTCTGTGGACCTGGTGTGTGGACCTGGTGTGTGAACCTGGTGTGTGGACACGGTGTGTGGACCTGGTGTGTGAACCTGGTGTGTGGACCTGGTGTGTGGACCTGATGTGTGGACCTGGTGTGGGAACCTGGTGTGTGAACCCGGTGTTTGGACCTGGTGTGTGGACCTGGTGTGTGGACACGGTGTGTGGACCTGGTGTGTTGACGTGTTGTGTGAATCCGGTTTGTGGACCTGGTGTGTGGACACGGTGTGTGGACCTGGTGTGTGGACCCGGTGTGTGAATCCAGTGTGGACCTGGTGTGGGAACCCGGTGTGTGGACCTGGTGTGTGGACACGGTGTGGGAACCTGGTGTGTGAACCCGGTGTGTGAACCAGGTGTGTGGACCTGGTGTGTGGACCTGGTGTGTGGACACGGTGTGTGGACCTGGTGTGTGGACCTGGTGTGTGAACCCGGTGTGTGGACCTGGTGTGTGGACACGGTGTGTGGACCTGGTGTGTGGACCCGGTGTGTGAATCCAGTGTGTGGACCTGGTGTGGGAACCCGGTGTGTGGACCTGGTGTGTGGACCTTGTGTGTGAACCAGGTGTGTGGACCTGGTGTGTGGACACGGTGTGTACCTGGTGTGTGGACCTGGTGTGTGAATCCAGTGTGTGGACCTGGTGTGTGAACCCGGTATGTGGACCCGGTGTTTGGACCTGGTGTGTGGACACGATGTGTGGACCTGGTGTGTGAATCTGGTGTTTGGACCTGGTGTGTGAACCCGGTGTGTGGACCCGGTGTGTGGACCCGGTGTGTGGACCCGGTGTGTGACTCCAGTGTGTGGACCTGGTGTGTGAACCAGGTGTGTGGACCTGGTGTGTGGACATGGTGTGTGGACCTGGTGTGTGAACCTGGTGTGTGGACCTGGTGTGTGAATCTGGTGTGTGGACCTGGTGTGTGAACCCGGTGTGTGGACCCGGTGTGTGGACACGGTGTGTGGACCTGGTGTGTGAACCTGGTGTGTGGACCTGGTGTGTGGACCTGGTGTGGGAACCCGGTGTGTGGACCTGGTGTGTGGACCTGGTGTGTGGACCTGGTGTGGGGACACGGTGTGTGGACCTGGTGTGTGGACCTCGTGTGGGAACCCGGTGTGTGGACCCGGTGTGTGGACCTGGTGTGTGGACCTGGTGTGTGGACACGGTGTGTGGACCTAGTGTGTGGACCTGGTGTGTGGACCCGGTGTGTGAATCCAGTGTGTGGACCTGGTGTGGGAACCCGGTGTGTGGACCTGGTGCGAGGACCTGGTGTGTGAACCAGGTGTGTGGACCTGGTGTGTGGACACGGTGTGTACCTGGTGTGTGGACCTGGTGTGTGAATCCAGTGTGTGGACCTGGTGTGTGAACCCGGTGTGTGGACCTGGTGTGTGAACCCGGTGTGTGGACCTGGTGTGTGGACCTGGTGTGTGGACACGGTGTGTGGACCTGGTGTGTGAATCTGGTGTTTGGACCTGGTGTGTGAACCCGGTGTGTGGACCTGGTGTGTGAACCCGGTGTGTGGACCCGGTGTGTGGAACCGGTGTGTGAACCAGGTGTGTGGACCCGGTGTGGGAACGACGTGTGTGGACATGGTGTGTGGACCTGGTGTGTGGACCTGGTGTGTGGACACGTTGTGTGGACCTGGTGTGTGGACACGGGGTGTGGACCCGGTGTGTGGACCCGGTGTGTGAATCCGGTGTGGGAACCCGGAGTGTGGACCTGGTGTGTGAATCCGGTGTGTGGACCTGGTGTGTGAATCCAGTGTGTGGACCCGGTGTGTGAATCCGGTGTGTGGACCTGGTGTGTGAATCCAGTGTGTGGACCCGGTGTGTGGACACGGTGTTTGGACCTGGTATGTGAACCCGGTGTATGGACCTGGTGTGTGGACCCGGTGTGTGGCCCCGGTGTGTGGACCCGGTGTGTGGACACGGTGTGTGGACCCGGTGTGTGAACCCGGTGTGTGGACCCGGTGTGGCAACCCGGTGTGTGGACCCGGTATGTGGACCTGGTGTGTGGACCTGGTGTGTGAACCCGGTGTGTGGACACGGTGTGTGGACCCGGTGTGTGGACCCGGTGTGTGAATCCAGTGTGTGGACCTGGTGTGTGGACCTGGTGTGTGAATCCAGTGTGTGGACCTGGTGTGTGAATCCAGTGTGTGGACCTGGTGTGTGAACCCGGTGTGTGGACCCGGTGTGTGGACGTGGTGTGTGGACACGGTGTGTGGACCCGGTGTGTGGACACGGTGTGTGGACCCGATGTGTGAACCCGGTGTGTGGACCCGGTGTGTGGACCCGGTGTGGGAACCCGGTGTGTGGACCCGGTGTGTGGACCCGGTGTGTGGACCTGGTGTGTGGACACGGTGTGTGGACCTGGTGTGTGAACCTGGTGTGTGGACCTGGTGTGTGAATCTGGTGTGTGGACCTGGTGTGTGAACCCGGTGTGTGGACCCGGTGTGTGGACACGGTGTGTGGACCTGGTGTGTGAACCTGGTGTGTGGACCTGGTGTGTGGACCTGGTGTAGGAACCCGGTGTGTGGACCTGGTGTGTGGACCTGGTGTGTGGACCTGGTGTGGGGACACGGTGTGTGGACCTGGTGTGTGGACCTGGTGTGGGAACCCGGTGTGTGGACCCGGTGTGTGGACCTGGTGTGTGGACCTGGTGTGTGGACACGGTGTGTGGACCTAGTGTGTGGACCTGGTGTGTGGACCCGGTGTGAGAATCCAGTGTGTGGACCTGGTGTGGGAACCCGGTGTGTGGACCTGGTGCGTGGTCCTGGTGTGTGAACCAGGTGTGTGGACCTGGTGTGTGGACACGGTGTGTACCTTGTGTGTGGACCTGATGTGTGAATCCAGTGTGTTGACCTGGTGTTTGAACCGGGGTGTGGACCCGGTGTGTGGACCCGGTGTGTGGACCTGGTGTGTGGACACGGTGTGTGGACCTGGTGTGTGAACCTGGTGTGTGGACCCGGTGTGTGAATCCAGTCTGTGGACCTGGTGTGTGGACCTGGTGTGTGAACCTGGTGTGTGGACACGGTGTGTGGACCTGGTGTGTGAACCTGGTGTGTGGACCTGGTGTGTGGACCTGATGTGTGGACCTGGTGTGGGAACCTGGTGTGTGAACCCGGTGTTTGGACCTGGTGTGTGGACCTGGTGTGTGGACACGGTGTGTGGACCTGGTGTGTTGACGTGTTGTGTGAATCCGGTTTGTGGACCTGGTGTGTGGACACGGTGTGTGGACCTGGTGTGTGGACCCGGTGTGTGAATCCAGTGTGTGGACCTGGTGTGGGAACCCGGTGTGTGGACCTGGTGTGTGGACACGGTGTGGGAACCTGGTGTGTGAACCCGGTGTGTGAACCAGGTGTGTGGACCTGGTGTGTGGACCTGGTGTGTGGACACGGTGTGTGGACCTGGTGTGTGGACCTGGTGTGTGAACCCGGTGTGTGGACCTGGTGTGTGGACACGGTGTGTGGACCTGGTGTGTGGACCCGGTGTGTGAATCCAGTGTGTGGACCTGGTGTGGGAACCCGGTGTGTGGACCTGGTGTGCGGACCTTGTGTGTGAACCAGGTGTGTGTACCTGGTGTGTGGACACGGTGTGTACCTGGTGTGTGGACCTGGTGTGTGAATCCAGTGTGTGGACCTGGTGTGTGAACCCGGTATGTGGACCCGGTGTTTGGACATGGTGTGTGGACACGGTGTGTGGACCTGGAGTGTGAACCCGGTGTGTGAATCCAGTTTGTGGACCTGGTGTGTGAACCCGGTGTGTGGACCTGGTGTGTGGACCTGGTCTGTGGACACGATGTGTGGACCTGGTGTGTGAATCTGGTGTTTGGACCTGGTGTGTGAACCCGGTGTGTGGACCCGGTGTGTGGACCCGGTGTGTGACTCCAGTGTGTGGACCTGGTGTGTGAACCAGGTGTGTGGACCTGGTGTGTGGACACGGTGTGTGGACCTGGTGTGTGAACCCGGTGTGTGGACCTGGTGTGTGAACCCGGTGTGTGGACCTGGTGTTTGAACCTGGTGTGTGGACCCGGTGTGTGGACCCGGTGTGTGAATCCAGTGTGTGAACCTGGTGTGGGAACCCGGTGTGTGGACCCGGTGTGTGGACCTGGTGTGTGAACTAGGTGTGTGGACCTGGTGTGTGGACACGGTGTGTACCTGGTGTGTGAACCTGGTGTGTGGACCTGGTGTGTGAATCCAGTGTGTGGACCTGGTGTGTGAATCCAGTGTGTGGACCTGGTGTGTGAACCCGGTGTGTGGACCCGGTGTGTGGACATGGTGTTTGGACACGGTGTGTGAACCTGGTGTGTGAACCCGGTGTGTGAATCCAGTGTGTGGACCTGGTGTGTGAACCCGGTGTGTGGACATGGTGTGTGGACCTGGTGTGTGGACCCGGTGTGGGAACCCGGTGTGTGGACCCGGTGTGTGGACCTGGTGTGTGGACATGGTGTGTGGACCTGGTGTGTGAACCCGGTGTGTGGACCTGGTGTGTGGACCTGGTGTGGGAACCTGGTGTGTGAACCCGGTGTGTGGACCCTAGTGTGTGGACCAGGTGTGTGGACACGGTGTGTGGACCTGGTGTGTGGACCTGGTGTGTGAACCCGGTGTGTGAACCTGGTGTGTGTACACGGTGTGTGGACCTGGTGTGTGAACCAGGTGTGTGGACCTGGTGTGTGGACACGGTGTGTGGACCTGGTGTGTGGACCTGGTGTGTGAATCCAGTGTGTGGACCTGGTGTGTGAATCCAGTGTGTGGACCTGGTGTGTGAACCCGGTGTGTGGACCCGGTGTGTGGACATGGTGTGTGGACACGGTGTGTGGACCTGGTGTGTGAACCCGGTGTGTGAATCCAGTGTGTGGACCTGGTGTGTGAACCCGGTGTGTGGACATGGTGTGTGGACCTGGTGTGTGGACACGGTGTGTGGACCTAGTGTGTGAATCCGGTGTTTGGACCTGGTGTGTGAACCCGGTGTGTGGACCTGGTTTGTGAACCTGGTGTGGGGACCCGGTGTGTGGACCTGGTGTGTGAACCAGGTGTGTGGACCTGGTGTGTGGACACGGTGTGTGGACCCGGTGTGTGAACCGTGGTGTGTGGACCCGGTGTGTGGACCCGGTGTGGGAATCCGGTGATGGACATGGTGTGTGGACCTGGTGTGTGGACCTGGTGTGTGGACACGGTGTGTGGACCCGGTGTGTGAATCCAGTTTGTGGACCCGGTGTGGGAACCCGGTGTGTGGACCTGGTGTGTGAACTAGGCGTGTGGACCTGGTGTGTGGACACGGTGTGTGGACCTGGTGTGTGAATCCGGTGTGTGGACCTTGTGTGTGAATCCAGTGTGTGGACACGGTGTGTGAACCCGGTGTGTGGACCCGGTGTGTTGACCCGGTGTTTGGACCTGGTGTGTGAACCCGGTGTGTGGACCTGGTGTGTGGACACGGTGTGTGGACCTGGTGTGGGAACCCGGTATGTGGACCTGGTGTGTGGACCTGGTGTCTGAACACGGTGTGTGGACCTGGTGTGTGGACACGGTGTGTGGACCTGGTGTGGGAACCCGGTGTGCGGACCTGGTGTGTGGACCTGGTGTGTGGACATGGTGTATGGACCTGGTGTGTGGACACGGTGTGTGGACCTGGTGTGTGGACCTGGTGTGTGAACCCGGTGTTTGGACCTGGTGTGTGGACACGGTGTGTGGACCTGGTGTGTGGACCTGGTGTGTGAACCCGGTGTGTGGACCCGGTGTGTGGACCCGATGTGTGGACCTGGTGTGTGGACCCGGTGTGTGGACCTGGTGATTGGACACGGTGTGTACCTTGTGTGTGGACCTGATGTGTGAATCCAGTGTGTTGACCTGGTGTTTGAACCGGGGTGTGGACCCGGTGTGTGGACCCGGTGTGTGGACCTGGTGTGTGGACACGGTGTGTGGACCTGGTGTGTGAACCTGGTGTGTGGACCCGGTGTGTGAATCCAGTCTGTGGACCTGGTGTGTGGACCTGGTGTGTGAACCTGGTGTGTGGACACGGTGTGTGGACCTGGTGTGTGAACCTGGTGTGTGGACCTGGTGTGTGGACCTGATGTGTGGACCTGGTGTGGGAACCTGGTGTGTGAACCCGGTGTTTGGACCTGGTGTGTGGACCTGGTGTGTGGACACGGTGTGTGGACCTGGTGTGTTGACGTGTTGTGTGAATCCGGTTTGTGGACCTGGTGTGTGGACACGGTGTGTGGACCTGGTGTGTGGACCCGGTGTGTGAATCCAGTGTGTGGACCTGGTGTGGGAACCCGGTGTGTGGACCTGGTGTGTGGACACGGTGTGGGAACCTGGTGTGTGAACCCGGTGTGTGAACCAGGTGTGTGGACCTGGTGTGTGGACCTGGTGTGTGGACACGGTGTGTGGACCTGGTGTGTGGACCTGGTGTGTGAACCCGGTGTGTGGACCTGGTGTGTGGACACGGTGTGTGGACCTGGTGTGTGGACCCGGTGTGTGAATCCAGTGTGTGGACCTGGTGTGGGAACCCGGTGTGTGGACCTGGTGTGTGGACCTTGTGTGTGAACCAGGTGTGTGGACCTGGTGTGTGGACACGGTGTGTACCTGGTGTGTGGACCTGGTGTGTGAATCCAGTGTGTGGACCTGGTGTGTGAACCCGGTATGTGGACCCGGTGTTTGGACCTGGTGTGTGGACACGATGTGTGGACCTGGTGTGTGAATCTGGTGTTTGGACCTGGTGTGTGCACCCGGTGTGTGGACCCGGTGTGTGGACCCGGTGTGTGGACCCGGTGTGTGACTCCAGTGTGTGGACCTGGTGTGTGAACCAGGTGTGTGGACCTGGTGTGTGGACATGGTGTGTGGACCTGGTGTGTGAACCTGGTGTGTGGACCTGGTGTGTGAATCTGGTGTGTGGACCTGGTGTGTTAACCCGGTGTGTGGACCCGGTGTGTGGACACGGTGTGTGGACCTGGTGTGTGAACCTGGTGTGTGGACCTGGTGTGTGGACCTGGTGTGGGAACCCGGTGTGTGGACCTGGTGTGTGGACCTGGTGTGTGGACCTGGTGTGGGGACACGGTGTGTGGACCTGGTGTGTGGACCTCGTGTGGGAACCCGGTGTGTGGACCCGGTGTGTGGACCTGGTGTGTGGACCTGGTGTGTGGACACGGTGTGTGGACCTAGTGTGTGGACCTGGTGTGTGGACCCGGTGTGTGAATCCAGTGTGTGGACCTGGTGTGGGAACCCGGTGTGTGGACCTGGTGCGTGGACCTGGTGTGTGAACCAGGTGTGTGGACCTGGTGTGTGGACACGGTGTGTACCTGGTGTGTGGACCTGGTGTGTGAATCCAGTGTGTGGACCTGGTGTGTGAACCCGGTGTGTGGACCTGGTGTGTGAACCCGGTGTGTGGACCTGGTGTGTGGACCTGGTGTGTGGACACGGTGTGTGGACCTGGTGTGTGAATCTGGTGTTTGGACCTGGTGTGTGAACCCGGTTTGTGGACCTGGTGTGTGAACCCGGTGTGTGGACCCGGTGTGTGGAACCGGTGTGTGAACCAGGTGTGTGGACCCGGTGTGGGAACGACGTGTGTGGACATGGTGTGTGGACCTGGTGTGTGGACCTGGTGTGTGGACACGTTGTGTGGACCTGGTGTGTGGACACGGGGTGTGGACCCGGTGTGTGGACCCGGTGTGTGAATCCGGTGTGGGAACCCGGAGTGTGGACCTGGTGTGTGAATCCGGTGTGTGGACCTGGTGTGTGAATCCAGTGTGTGGACCCGGTGTGTGAATCCGGTGTGTGGACCTGGTGTGTGAATCCAGTGTGTGGACCCGGTGTGTGGACACGGTGTTTGGACCTGGTATGTGAACCCGGTGTATGGACCTGGTGTGTGGACCCGGTGTGTGGCCCCGGTGTGTGGACCCGGTGTGTGGACACGGTGTGTGGACCCGGTGTGTGAACCCGGTGTGTGGACCCGGTGTGGCAACCCGGTGTGTGGACCCGGTGTGTGGACCTGGTGTGTGGACCTGGTGTGTGAACCCGGTGTGTGGACACGGTGTGTGGACCCGGTGTGTGGACCCGGTGTGTGAATCCAGTGTGTGGACCTGGTGTGTGGACCTGGTGTGTGAATCCAGTGTGTGGACCTGGTGTGTGAATCCAGTGTGTGGACCTGGTGTGTGAACCCGGTGTGTGGACCCGGTGTGTGGACGTGGTGTGTGGACACGGTGTGTGGACCCGGTGTGTGGACACGGTGTGTGGACCCGATGTGTGAACCCGGTGTGTGGACCCGGTGTGTGGACCCGGTGTGGGAACCCGGTGTGTGGACCCGGTGTGTGGACCCGGTGTGTGGACCTGGTGTGTGGACACGGTGTGTGGACCTGGTGTGTGAACCTGGTGTGTGGACCTGGTGTGTGAATCTGGTGTGTGGACCTGGTGTGTGAACCCGGTGTGTGGACCCGGTGTGTGGACACGGTGTGTGGACCTGGTGTGTGAACCTGGTGTGTGGACCTGGTGTGTGGACCTGGTGTGGGAACCCGGTGTGTGGACCTGGTGTGTGGACCTGGTGTGTGGACCTGGTGTGGGGACACGGTGTGTGGACCTGGTGTGTGGACCTGGTGTGGGAACCCGGTGTGTGGACCCGGTGTGTGGACCTGGTGTGTGGACCTGGTGTGTGGACACGGTGTGTGGACCTAGTGTGTGGACCTGGTGTGTGGACCCGGTGTGAGAATCCAGTGTGTGGACCTGGTGTGGGAACCCGGTGTGTGGACCTGGTGCGTGGTCCTGGTGTGTGAACCAGGTGTGTGGACCTGGTGTGTGGACACGGTGTGTACCTGGTGTGTGGACCTGGTGTGTGAATCCAGTGTGTGGACCTGGTGTGTGAACCCGGTGTGTGGACCTGGTGTGTGAACCCGGTGTGTGCACCTGGTGTGTGGACCTGGTGTGTGGACACGGTGTGTGGACCTGGTCTGTGAATCTGGTGTTTGGACCTGGTGTGTGAACCCGGTGTGTGGACCTGGTGTGTGAACCCGGTGTGTGGACCCGGTGTGTGGAACCGGTGTGTGAACCAGGTGTGTGGACCCGGTGTGGGAACGACGTGTGTGGACATGGTGTGTGGACCTGGTGTGTGGACCTGGTGTGTGGACACGTTGTGTGGACCTGGTGTGTGGACACGGGGTGTGGACCCGGTGTGTGGACCCGGTGTGTGAATCCGGTGTGGGAACCCGGTGTGTGGACCTGGTGTTTGAATCCGGTGTGTGGACCTGGTGTGTGAATCCAGTGTGTGGACCCGGTGTGTGAATCCGGTGTGTGGACCAGGTGTGTGGACCCGGTGTGTGGACACGGTGTTTGGACCTGGTATGTGAACCCGGTGTATGGACCCGGTGTGTGGACCCGGTGTGTGGACCCGGTGTGTGGACACGGTGTGTGGACCCTAGTGTGTGAACCCGGTGTGTGGACCCGGTCTGGCAACCCGGTGTGTGGACCCGGTGTGTGGACCTGGTGTGTGGACCTGGTGTGTGAACCCGGTGTGTGGACACGGTGTGTGGACCCGGTGTGTGGACCCGGTGTGTGAATCCAGTGTGTGGACCTGGTGTGTGGACCTGGTGTGTGAATCCAGTGTGTGGACCTGGTGTGTGAATCCAGTGTGTGGACCTGGTGTGTGAACCCGGTGTGTGAACCCGGTGTGTGAACCCGGTGTGTGGACCCGGTGTGGCAACCCGGTGTGTGGACCCGGTGTGTGGACCTGGTTTGTGGACCTGGTGTGTGAACCCGGTGTGTGGACACGGTGTGTGGACCCGGTGTATGGACCCGGTGTGTGAATCCAGTGTGTGGACCTGGTGTGTGAATCCAGTGTGTGGACCTGGTGTGTGAATCCAGTGTGTGGACCTGGTGTGTGAACCCGGTGTGTGGACCCGGTGTGTGGACGTGGTGTGTGGACACGGTGTGTGGACCCGGTGTGTGGACACGGTGTGTGGACCCGATGTGTGAACCCGGTGTGTGGACCCGGTGTGTGGACCCGGTGTGGGAACCCGGTGTGTGGACCCGGTGTGTGGACCTGGTGTGTGGAACTGGTGTGTGGACACGGTGTGTGGACCTGGTGTGTGAACCTGGTGTGTGGACCTGGTGTGTGAATCTGGTGTGTGGACCTGGTGTGTGAACCCGGTGTGTGGACCCGGTGTGTGGACACGGTGTGTGGACCTGGTATGTGAACCTGGTGTGTGGACCTGGTGTGTGGACCTGGTGTGGGAACCCGGTGTGTTGACCTGGTGTGTGGACCTGGTGTGTGGACCTGGTGTGGGGACACGGTGTGTGGACCTGGTGTGTGGACCTGGTGTGGGAACCCGGTGTGTGGACCCGGTGTGTGGACCTGGTGTGTGGACCTGGTGTGTGGACACGGTGTGTGGACCTAGTGTGTGGACCTGGTGTGTGGACCCGGTGTGAGAATCCAGTGTGTGGACCTGGTGTGGGAACCCGGTGTGTGGACCTGGTGCGTGGACCTGGTGTGTGAACCAGGTGTGTGGACCTGGTGTGTGGACACGGTGTGTACCTGGTGTGTGGACCTGGTGTGTGAATCCAGTGTGTGGACCTGGTGTGTGAACCCGGTGTGTGGACCTGGTGTGTGAACCCGGTGTGTGCACCTGGTGTGTGGACCTGGTGTGTGGACTCGGTGTGTGGACCTGGTGTGTGAATCTGGTGTTTGGACCTGGTGTGTGAACCCGGTGTGTGGACCTGGTGTGTGAACCCGGTGTGTGGACCCGGTGTGTGGAACCGGTGTGTGAACCAGGTGTGTGGACCCGGTGTGGGAACGACGTGTGTGGACATGGTGTGTGGACCTGGTGTGTGGACCTGGTGTGTGGACCCGGTGTGGCAACCCGGTGTGTGGACCCGGTGTGTGGACCTGGTGTGTGGACCTGGTGTGTGAACCCGGTGTGTGGACACGGTGTGTGGACCCGGTGTATGGACCCGGTGTGTGAATCCAGTGTGTGGACCTGGTGTGTGAATCCAGTGTGTGGACCTGGTGTGTGAATCCAGTGTGTGGACCTGGTGTGTGAACCCGGTGTGTGGACCCGGTGTGTGGACGTGGTGTGTGGACACGGTGTGTGGACCCGGTGTGTGGACACGGTGTGTGGACCCGATGTGTGAACCCGGTGTGTGAACCCGGTGTGTGGACCCGGTGTGGGAACCCGGTGTGTGGACCCGGTGTGTGGACCTGGTGTGTGGAACTGGTGTGTGGACACGGTGTGTGGACCTGGTGTGTGAACCTGGTGTGTGGACCTGGTGTGTGAATCTGGTGTGTGGACCTGGTGTGTGAACCCGGTGTGTGGACCCGGTGTGTGGACACGGTGTGTGGACCTGGTGTGTGAACCTGGTGTGTGGACCTGGTGTGTGGACCTGGTGTGGGAACCCGGTGTGTTGACCTGGTGTGTGGACCTGGTGTGTGGACCTGGTGTGGGGACACGGTGTGTGGACCTGGTGTGTGGACCTGGTGTGGGAACCCGGTGTGTGGACCCGGTGTGTGGACCTGGTGTGTGGACCTGGTGTGTGGACACGGTGTGTGGACCTAGTGTGTGGACCTGGTGTGTGGACCCGGTGTGAGAATCCAGTGTGTGGACCTGGTGTGGGAACCCGGTGTGTGGACCTGGTGCGTGGACCTGGTGTGTGAACCAGGTGTGTGGACCTGGTGTGTGGACACGGTGTGTACCTGGTGTGTGGACCTGGTGTGTGAATCCAGTGTGTGGACCTGGTGTGTGAACCCGGTGTGTGGACCTGGTGTGTGAACCCGGTGTGTGCACCTGGTGTGTGGACCTGGTGTGTGGACTCGGTGTGTGGACCTGGTGTGTGAATCTGGTGTTTGGACCTGGTGTGTGAACCCGGTGTGTGGACCTGGTGTGTGAACCCGGTGTGTGGACCCGGTGTGTGGAACCGGTGTGTGAACCAGGTGTGTGGACCCGGTGTGGGAACGACGTGTGTGGACATGGTGTGTGGACCTGGTGTGTGGACCTGGTGTGTGGACACGTTGTGTGGACCTGGTGTGTGGACACGGGGTGTGGACCCGGTGTGTGGACCCGGTGTGTGAATCCGGTGTGGGAACCCGGTGTGTGGACCTGGTGTGTGAATCCGGTGTGTGGACCTGGTGTGTGAATCCAGTGTGTGGACCCGGTGTGTGAATCCGGTGTGTGGACCAGGTGTGTGGACCCGGTGTGTGGACACGGTGTTTGGACCTGGTATGTGAACCCGGTGTATGGACCTGGTGTGTGGACCCGGTGTGTGGACCCGGTGTGTGGACCCGGTGTGTGGACACGGTGTGTGGACCCGGTGTGTGAACCCGGTGTGTGGACCCGGTCTGGCAACCCGGTGTGTGGACCCGGTGTGTGGACCTGGTGTGTGGACCTGGTGTGTGAACCCGGTGTGTGGACACGGTGTGTGGACCCGTTGTGTGGACCCGGTGTGTGAATCCAGTGTGTGGACCTGGTGTGTGGACCTGGTGTGTGATTCCAGTGTGTGGACCTGGTGTGTGAATCCAGTGTGTGGACCTGGTGTGTGAACCCGGTGTGTGGACCCGGTGTGTGGACGTGGTGTGTGGACACGGTGTGTGGACCCGGTGTGTGGACACGGTGTGTGGACCCGATGTGTGAACCCGGTGTGTGGACCCGGTGTGTGGACCCGGTGTGGGAACCCGGTGTGAGGACCCGGTGTGTGGACCTGGTGTGTGGACCTGGTGTGTGAAGCCGGTGTGTGGACATGGTGTGTGGACCTGGTGTGTGGACCTGGTGTGTGGACCCAGTGTGTGGACCCGGTGTGTGAATCCAGTGTGTGAACCTGGTGTGGGAACCCGGTGTGTGGACCCGGTGTGTGGACCTGGTGTGTGAACCAGGTGTGTGGACCTGGTGTGTGGACACGGTGTGTGGACCTGGTGTGTGAACCTGGTGTGTGGACCTGGTGTGTGAATCCAGTGTGTGGACCTGGTGTGTGAATCCAGTGTGTGGACCTGGTGTGTGAATCCAGTGTGTGGACCTGGTGTGTGAACCCGGTGTGTGAACCCGGTGTGTGGACATGGTGTGTGGACACGGTTTGTGGACCTGGTGTGTGAACCCGGTGTGTGAATCCAGTGTGTGGACCTGGTGTGTGAACCCGCTGTGTGGACATGGTGTGTGGACCTGGTGTGTAGACCCGGTGTGGGAACCCGGTGTGTGGACCCGGTGTGTGGACCTGGTGTGTGGACATGGTGTGTGGACCTGGTGTGTGAACCCGGTGTGTGGACCTGGTGTGTGGACCTGGTGTGGGAACCTGGTGTGTGAACCCGGTGTGTGGACCTGATGTGTGGACACGTTGTGTGGACCTGGTGTGTGAACCTGGTGTGTGGACCTGGTGTGTGAATCCAGTGTGTGGACCTGGTGTGTGAATCCAGTGTGTGGACCTGGTGTGTGAACCCGGTGTGTGGACCTGGTGTGTGGACATGGTGTGTGGACACGGTGTGTGGACCTGGTGTGTGAACCCGGTGTGTGAATCCAGTGTGTGGACCTGGTGTGTGAACCCGGTGTGTGGACATGGTGTGTGGACCTGGTGTGTGGACCCGGTGTGGGAACCCGGTGTGTGGACCCGGTGTGTGGACCTGGTGTGTGGACATGGTGTGTGGACACGGTGTGTGAACCCGGTGTGTGGACCTGGTGTGTGGACCTGGTGTGGGAACCTGGTGTGTGAACCCGGTGTGTGGACCTGGTGTGTGGACCTGGTGTGTGGACACGGTGTGTGGACCTGGTGTGTGGACCTGGTGTGTGAACCCGGTGTGTGAACCTGGTGTGTGGACACGGTGTGTGGACCTGGTGTGTGAACCAGGTGTGTGGACCTGGTGTGTGGACACGGTATATGGACCTGGTGTGTGAACCTGGTGTGTGGACCTGGTGTGTGAATCCAGTGTGTGAACCGTGTGTGTGAATCCAGTGTGTGGACCTGGTGTGTGAACCCGGTGTGTGGACCCGGTGTGTGGACATGGTGTGTGGACACGGTGTGTGGACCTGGTGTGTGAACCCGGTGTGTGAATCCAGTGTGTGGACCTCGTGTGTGAACCCGGTGTGTGGACATGGTGTGTGGACCTGGTGTGTGGACACGGTGTGTGCACCTAGTGTGTGAATCTGGTGTTTGGACCTGGTGTGGGAACCCGGTGTGTGGACCTGGTTTGTGAACCTGGTGTGGGGACCCGGTGTGTGGACCCGGTGTGTGAACCAGGTGTGTGGACCTGGTGTGTGGACACGGTGTGTGGACCCGGTGTGTGAACCGTGGTGTGTGGACCCGGTGTGTGGACCCGGTGTGGGAATCCGGTGTGTGGACATGGTGTGTGGACCTGGTGTGTGGACCTGGTGTGTGGACACGGTGTGTGGACCTGGTGTGTGGACACGGTGTGTGGACCCGGTGTGTGAATCCAGTTTGTGGACCCGGTGTGGGAACCCGGTGTGTGGACCTGGTGTGTGAACCAGGTGTGTGGACCTGGTGTGTGGACACGGTGTGTGGACCTGGTGTGTGAATCCGGTGTGTGGACCTTGTGTGTGAATCCAGTGTGTGGACACGGTGTGTGAACCCGGTGTGTGGACCCGGTGTGTGGACCCGGTGTGTGGACACGGTGTTTGGACCTGGTGTGTGAACCCGGTGTGTGGACCTGGTGTGTGGACACGGTGTGTGGACCTGGTGTGGAACCGGGTATGTGGACCTGGTGTGTGGACCTGGTGTCTGAACCCGGTGTGTGGACCTGGTGTGTCGACACGGTGTGTGGACCTGGTGTGGGAACCCGGTGTGCGGACCTGGTGTGTGGACCTGGTGTGTGGACATGGTGTGTGGACCTGGTGTGTGGACACGGTGTGTGGACCTGATGTGTGGACCTGGTGTGTGAACCCGGTGTTTGGACCTGGTGTGTGGACACGGAATGTGGACCTGGTGTGTGGACCTTGTGTGGGAACCCGGTGTGTGGACCCGGTGTGTGGACCCGATGTGTGGACCTGGTGTGTGGACCCGGTGTGTGAATCCAGTGTGTGGACCTGGTGTGGGAACCCGGTGTGTGGACCTGGTGTGTGGACCTGGTGTGTGGACCTGGTGATTGGACACGGTGTGTACCTTGTGTGTGGACCTGATGTGTGATTCCAGTGTGTTGACCTGGTGTGTGAACCCGGTGTGTGGACCCGGTGTGTGGACCCGGTGTGTGGACCTGGTGTGTGGACACGGTGTGTGGACCTGGTGTGTGAACCTGGTGTGTGGACCCGGTGTGTGAATCCAGTTTGTGGACCTGGTGTGTGGACCTGGTGTGTGAACCTGGTGTGTGGACACGGTGTGTGAACCTGGTGTGTGAACCCGGTGTGTGAATCCAGTGTGTGGACCTGGTGTGTGGACACGGTGTGTGGACCTGGTGTGTGGACCCGGTGTGTGAATCCAGTGTGTGGACCTGGTGTGGGAACCCGGTGTGTGGACCTGGTGTGTGGACCTGGTGTGTGGACCTGGTGTGTGGACACGGTGTGTGGACCTGGTGTGTGGACGTGTTGTGTGAACCCGGTTTGTGGACCTGGTGTGTGAACCTGGTGTGTGGACATGGTGTGTGGACCTGGTGTGTGAACCTGGTGTGTGGACCTGGTGTGTGGACCTGGTGTGTGGACATGGTGTGTGGACCTGGTGTGTGAACCTGGTGTGTGGACCTGGTGTGTGGACCTGATGTGTGGACCTGGTGTGGGAACCTGGTGTGTGAACCCGGTATTTGGACCTGGTGTGTGGACCTGGTGTGTGGACGTGTTGTGTGAACCTGGTGTGTGGACCTGGTGTGTGGACATGGTGTGTGGACCTGGTGTGTGGACCTGATGTGTGATTCCAGTGTGTTGACCTGGTGTGTGAACCCGGTGTGTGGACCCGGTGTGTGGACCCGGTGTGTGGACCTGGTGTGTGGACACGGTGTGTGGACCTGGTGTGTGAACCTGGTGTGTGGACCCGGTGTGTGAATCCAGTCTGTGGACCTGGTGTGTGGACCTGGTGTGTGAACCTGATGTGTGGACACGGTGTGTGGACCTGGTGTGTGGACCTGGTGTGTGGACCTGGTTCGTGGACACGGTGTGTGGACCTGGTGTGTGGACGTGTTGTGTGAACCCGGTTTGTGGACCTGGTGTGTGGACACGGTGTGTGGACCTGGTGTGTGGACCCGGTGTGTGAATCCAGTGTGTGGACCTGGTGTGGGAACCCGGTGTGTGGACCTGGTGTGTGGACCTGGTGTGTGGACCTGGTGTGTGGACACGGTGTGTGGACCTGGTGTGTGGACGTGTTGTGTGAACCCGGTTTGTGGACCTGGTGTGTGGACACGGTGTGTGGACCTGGTGTGTGGACCCGGTGTGTGAATCCAGTGTGTGGACCTGGTGTGGGAACCCGGTGTGTGGACCTGGTGTGTGGACCTGGTGTGGGAACCTGGTGTGTGGACCTGGTGTGGGAACCCGGTGTGTGGACCTGGTATGTGAACCCGGTGTATGGACCTGGTGTGTGGACCCGGTGTGTGGACCCGGTGTGTGGACCCGGTGTGTGGACACGGTGTGTGGACCCGGTGTGTGAACCCGGTGTGTGGACCCGGTCTGGCAACCCGGTGTGTGGACCCGGTGTGTGGACCTGGTGTGTGGACCTGGTGTGTGAACCCGGTGTGTGGACACGGTGTGTGGACCCGTTGTGTGGACCCGGTGTGTGAATCCAGTGTGTGGACCTGGTGTGTGGACCTGGTGTGTGAATCCAGTGTGTGGACCTGGTGTGTGAATCCAGTGTGTGGACCTGGTGTGTGAACCCGGTGTGTGGACCCGGTGTGTGGACGTGGTGTGTGGACACGGTGTGTGGACCCGGTGTGTGGACACGGTGTGTGGACCCGATGTGTGAACCCGGTGTGTGGACCCGGTGTGTGGACCCGGTGTGGGAACCCGGTGTGAGGACCCGGTGTGTGGACCTGGTGTGTGGACCTGGTGTGTGAAGCCGGTGTGTGGACATGGTGTGTGGACCTGGTGTGTGGACCTGGTGTGTGGACCCAGTGTGTGGACCCGGTGTGTGAATCCAGTGTGTGAACCTGGTGTGGGAACCCGGTGTGTGGACCCGGTGTGTGGACCTGGTGTGTGAACCAGGTGTGTGGACCTGGTGTGTGGACACGGTGTGTGGACCTGGTGTGTGAACCTGGTGTGTGGACCTGGTGTGTGAATCCAGTGTGTGGACCTGGTGTGTGAATCCAGTGTGTGGGCCTGGTGTGTGAATCCAGTGTGTGGACCTGGTGTGTGAACCCGGTGTGTGGACCCGGTGTGTGGACATGGTGTGTGGACACGGTTTGTGGACCTGGTGTGTGAACCCGGTGTGTGAATCCAGTGTGTGGACCTGGTGTGTGAACCCGCTGTGTGGACATGGTGTGTGGACCTGGTGTGTAGACCCGGTGTGGGAACCCGGTGTGTGGACCCGGTGTGTGGACCTGGTGTGTGGACATGGTGTGTGGACCTGGTGTGTGAACCCGGTGTGTGGACCTGGTGTGTGGACCTGGTGTGGGAACCTGGTGTGTGAACCCGGTGTGTGGACCTGATGTGTGGACACGTTGTGTGGACCTGGTGTGTGAACCTGGTGTGTGGACCTGGTGTGTGAATCCAGTGTGTGGACCTGGTGTGTGAATCCAGTGTGTGGACCTGGTGTGTGAACCCGGTGTGTGGACCTGGTGTGTGGACATGGTGTGTGGACACGGTGTGTGGACCTGGTGTGTGAACCCGGTGTGTGAATCCAGTGTGTGGACCTGGTGTGTGAACCCGGTGTGTGGACATGGTGTGTGGACCTGGTGTGTGGACCCGGTGTGGGAACCCGGTGTGTGGACCCGGTGTGTGGACCTGGTTTGTGGACATGGTGTGTGGACACGGTGTGTGAACCCGGTGTGTGGACCTGGTGTGTGGACCTGGTGTGGGAACCTGGTGTGTGAACCCGGTGTGTGGACCTGGTGTGTGGACCTGGTGTGTGGACACGGTGTGTGGACCTGGTGTGTGGACCTGGTGTGTGAACCCGGTGTGTGAACCTGGTGTGTGGACACGGTGTGTGGACCTGGTGTGTGAACCAGGTGTGTGGACCTGGTGTGTGGACACGGTATATGGACCTGGTGTGTGAACCTGGTGTGTGGACCTGGTGTGTGAATCCAGTGTGTGAACCGTGTGTGTGAATCCAGTGTGTGGACCTGGTGTGTGAACCCGGTGTGTGGACCCGGTGTGTGGACATGGTGTGTGGACACGGTGTGTGGACCTGGTGTGTGAACCCGGTGTGTGAATCCAGTGTGTGGACCTCGTGTGTGAACCCGGTGTGTGGACATGGTGTGTGGACCTGGTGTGTGGACACGGTGTGTGCACCTAGTGTGTGAATCTGGTGTTTGGACCTGGTGTGGGAACCCGGTGTGTGGACCTGGTTTGTGAACCTGGTGTGGGATCCCGGTGTGTGGACCCGGTGTGTGAACCAGGTGTGTGGACCTGGTGTGTGGACACGGTGTGTGGACCCGGTGTGTGAACCGTGGTGTGTGGACCCGGTGTGTGGACCCGGTGTGGGAATCCGGTGTGTGGACATGGTGTGTGGACCTGGTGTGTGGACCTGGTGTGTGGACACGGTGTGTGGACCTGGTGTGTGGACACGGTGTGTGGACCCGGTGTGTGAATCCAGTTTGTGGACCCGGTGTGGGAACCCGGTGTGTGAACCTGGTGTGTGAACCAGGTGTGTGGACCTGGTGTGTGGACACGGTGTGTGGACCTGGTGTGTGAATCCGGTGTGTGGACCTTGTGTGTGAATCCAGTGTGTGGACACGGTGTGTGAACCCGGTGTGTGGACCCGGTGTGTGGACCCGGTGTGTGGACCCGGTGTGTGGACACGGTGTTTGGACCTGGTGTGTGAACCCGGTGTGTGGACCTGGTGTGTGGACACGGTGTGTGGACCTGGTGTGGAACCGGGTATGTGGACCTGGTGTGTGGACCTGGTGTCTGAACCCGGTGTGTGGACCTGGTGTGTCGACACGGTGTGTGGACCTGGTGTGGGAACCCGGTGTGCGGACCTGGTGTGTGGACCTGGTGTGTGGACATGGTGTGTGGACCTGGTGTGTGGACACGGTGTGTGGACCTGATGTGTGGACCTGGTGTGTGAACCCGGTGTTTGGACCTGGTGTGTGGACACGGAATGTGGACCTGGTGTGTGGACCTTGTGTGGGAACCCGGTGTGTGGACCCGGTGTGTGGACCCGATGTGTGGACCTGGTGTGTGGACCCGGTGTGTGAATCCAGTGTGTGGACCTGGTGTGGGAACCCGGTGTGTGGACCTGGTGTGTGGACCTGGTGTGTGGACCTGGTGATTGGACACGGTGTGTACCTTGTGTGTGGACCTGATGTGTGATTCCAGTGTGTTGACCTGGTGTGTGAACCCGGTGTGTGGACCCGGTGTGTGGACCCGGTGTGTGGACCTGGTGTGTGGACACGGTGTGTGGACCTGGTGTGTGAACCTGGTGTGTGGACCCGGTGTGTGAATCCAGTCTGTGGACCTGGTGTGTGGACCTGGTGTGTGAACCTGGTGTGTGGACACGGTGTGTGAACCTGGTGTGTGAACCCGGTGTGTGAATCCAGTGTGTGGACCTGGTGTGTGGACACGGTGTGTGGACCTGGTGTGTGGACCCGGTGTGTGAATCCAGTGTGTGGACCTGGTGTGGGAACCCGGTGTGTGGACCTGGTGTGTGGACCTGGTGTGTGGACCTGGTGTGTGGACACGGTGTGTGGACCTGGTGTGTGGACGTGTTGTGTGAACCCGGTTTGTGGACCTGGTGTGTGAACCTGGTGTGTGGACATGGTGTGTGGACCTGGTGTGTGAACCTGGTGTGTGGACCTGGTGTGTGGACCTGGTGTGTGGACATGGTGTGTGGACCTGGTGTGTGAACCTGGTGTGTGGACCTGGTGTGTGGACCTGATGTGTGGACCTGGTGTGGGAACCTGGTGTGTGAACCCGGTATTTGGACCTGGTGTGTGGACCTGGTGTGTGGACGTGTTGTGTGAACCTGGTGTGTGGACCTGGTGTGTGGACATGGTGTGTGGACCTGGTGTGTGGACCTGATGTGTGATTCCAGTGTGTTGACCTGGTGTGTGAACCCGGTGTGTGGACCCGGTGTGTGGACCCGGTGTGTGGACCTGGTGTGTGGACACGGTGTGTGGACCTGGTGTGTGAACCTGGTGTGTGGACCCGGTGTGTGAATCCAGTCTGTGGACCTGGTGTGTGGACCTGGTGTGTGAACCTGATGTGTGGACACGGTGTGTGGACCTGGTGTGTGGACCTGGTGTGTGGACCTGGTTCGTGGACACGGTGTGTGGACCTGGTGTGTGGACGTGTTGTGTGAACCCGGTTTGTGGACCTGGTGTGTGGACACGGTGTGTGGACCTGGTGTGTGGACCCGGTGTGTGAATCCAGTGTGTGGACCTGGTGTGGGAACCCGGTGTGTGGACCTGGTGTGTGGACCTGGTGTGTGGACCTGGTGTGTGGACACGGTGTGTGGACCTGGTGTGTGGACGTGTTGTGTGAACCCGGTTTGTGGACCTGGTGTGTGGACACGGTGTGTGAATCCAGTGTGTGGACCTGGTGTGGGAACCCGGTGTGTGGACCTGGTGTGTGGACCTGGTGTGGGAACCTGGTGTGTGGACCTGGTGTGGGAACCCGGTGTGTGGACCTGGTATGTGAACCCGGTGTATGGACCTGGTGTGTGGACCCGGTGTGTGGACCCGGTGTGTGGACCCGGTGTGTGGACACGGTGTGTGGACCCGGTGTGTGAACCCGGTGTGTGGACCCGGTCTGGCAACCCGGTGTGTGGACCCGGTGTGTGGACCTGGTGTGTGGACCTGGTGTGTGAACCCGGTGTGTGGACACGGTGTGTGGACCCGTTGTGTGGACCCGGTGTGTGAATCCAGTGTGTGGACCTGGTGTGTGGACCTGGTGTGTGAATCCAGTGTGTGGACCTGGTGTGTGAATCCAGTGTGTGGACCTGGTGTGTGAACCCGGTGTGTGGACCCGGTGTGTGGACGTGGTGTGTGGACACGGTGTGTGGACCCGGTGTGTGGACACGGTGTGTGGACCCGATGTGTGAACCCGGTGTGTGGACCCGGTGTGTGGACCCGGTGTGGGAACCCGGTGTGAGGACCCGGTGTGTGGACCTGGTGTGTGGACCTGGTGTGTGAAGCCGGTGTGTGGACATGGTGTGTGGACCTGGTGTGTGGACCTGGTGTGTGGACCCAGTGTGTGGA
The DNA here is from genome assembly GCF_029633865.1 of Lampris incognitus. Classification (NCBI taxonomy): domain Eukaryota; kingdom Metazoa; phylum Chordata; class Actinopteri; order Lampriformes; family Lampridae; genus Lampris; species Lampris incognitus. The sequence continues at coordinate 69,096,221 of NC_079212.1, read as the reverse complement.
CCCGGTGTGTGAATCCAGTGTGTGAACCTGGTGTGGGAACCCGGTGTGTGGACCCGGTGTGTGGACCTGGTGTGTGAACCAGGTGTGTGGACCTGGTGTGTGGACACGGTGTGTGGACCTGGTGTGTGAACCTGGTGTGTGGACCTGGTGTGTGAATCCAGTGTGTGGACCTGGTGTGTGAATCCAGTGTGTGGGCCTGGTGTGTGAATCCAGTGTGTGGACCTGGTGTGTGAACCCGGTGTGTGGACCCGGTGTGTGGACATGGTGTGTGGACACGGTTTGTGGACCTGGTGTGTGAACCCGGTGTGTGAATCCAGTGTGTGGACCTGGTGTGTGAACCCGCTGTGTGGACATGGTGTGTGGACCTGGTGTGTAGACCCGGTGTGGGAACCCGGTGTGTGGACCCGGTGTGTGGACCTGGTGTGTGGACATGGTGTGTGGACCTGGTGTGTGAACCCGGTGTGTGGACCTGGTGTGTGGACCTGGTGTGGGAACCTGGTGTGTGAACCCGGTGTGTGGACCTGATGTGTGGACACGTTGTGTGGACCTGGTGTGTGAACCTGGTGTGTGGACCTGGTGTGTGAATCCAGTGTGTGGACCTGGTGTGTGAATCCAGTGTGTGGACCTGGTGTGTGAACCCGGTGTGTGGACCTGGTGTGTGGACATGGTGTGTGGACACGGTGTGTGGACCTGGTGTGTGAACCCGGTGTGTGAATCCAGTGTGTGGACCTGGTGTGTGAACCCGGTGTGTGGACATGGTGTGTGGACCTGGTGTGTGGACCCGGTGTGGGAACCCGGTGTGTGGACCCGGTGTGTGGACCTGGTTTGTGGACATGGTGTGTGGACACGGTGTGTGAACCCGGTGTGTGGACCTGGTGTGTGGACCTGGTGTGGGAACCTGGTGTGTGAACCCGGTGTGTGGACCTGGTGTGTGGACCTGGTGTGTGGACACGGTGTGTGGACCTGGTGTGTGGACCTGGTGTGTGAACCCGGTGTGTGAACCTGGTGTGTGGACACGGTGTGTGGACCTGGTGTGTGAACCAGGTGTGTGGACCTGGTGTGTGGACACGGTATATGGACCTGGTGTGTGAACCTGGTGTGTGGACCTGGTGTGTGAATCCAGTGTGTGAACCGTGTGTGTGAATCCAGTGTGTGGACCTGGTGTGTGAACCCGGTGTGTGGACCCGGTGTGTGGACATGGTGTGTGGACACGGTGTGTGGACCTGGTGTGTGAACCCGGTGTGTGAATCCAGTGTGTGGACCTCGTGTGTGAACCCGGTGTGTGGACATGGTGTGTGGACCTGGTGTGTGGACACGGTGTGTGCACCTAGTGTGTGAATCTGGTGTTTGGACCTGGTGTGGGAACCCGGTGTGTGGACCTGGTTTGTGAACCTGGTGTGGGATCCCGGTGTGTGGACCCGGTGTGTGAACCAGGTGTGTGGACCTGGTGTGTGGACACGGTGTGTGGACCCGGTGTGTGAACCGTGGTGTGTGGACCCGGTGTGTGGACCCGGTGTGGGAATCCGGTGTGTGGACATGGTGTGTGGACCTGGTGTGTGGACCTGGTGTGTGGACACGGTGTGTGGACCTGGTGTGTGGACACGGTGTGTGGACCCGGTGTGTGAATCCAGTTTGTGGACCCGGTGTGGGAACCCGGTGTGTGAACCTGGTGTGTGAACCAGGTGTGTGGACCTGGTGTGTGGACACGGTGTGTGGACCTGGTGTGTGAATCCGGTGTGTGGACCTTGTGTGTGAATCCAGTGTGTGGACACGGTGTGTGAACCCGGTGTGTGGACCCGGTGTGTGGACCCGGTGTGTGGACCCGGTGTGTGGACACGGTGTTTGGACCTGGTGTGTGAACCCGGTGTGTGGACCTGGTGTGTGGACACGGTGTGTGGACCTGGTGTGGAACCGGGTATGTGGACCTGGTGTGTGGACCTGGTGTCTGAACCCGGTGTGTGGACCTGGTGTGTCGACACGGTGTGTGGACCTGGTGTGGGAACCCGGTGTGCGGACCTGGTGTGTGGACCTGGTGTGTGGACATGGTGTGTGGACCTGGTGTGTGGACACGGTGTGTGGACCTGATGTGTGGACCTGGTGTGTGAACCCGGTGTTTGGACCTGGTGTGTGGACACGGAATGTGGACCTGGTGTGTGGACCTTGTGTGGGAACCCGGTGTGTGGACCCGGTGTGTGGACCCGATGTGTGGACCTGGTGTGTGGACCCGGTGTGTGAATCCAGTGTGTGGACCTGGTGTGGGAACCCGGTGTGTGGACCTGGTGTGTGGACCTGGTGTGTGGACCTGGTGATTGGACACGGTGTGTACCTTGTGTGTGGACCTGATGTGTGATTCCAGTGTGTTGACCTGGTGTGTGAACCCGGTGTGTGGACCCGGTGTGTGGACCCGGTGTGTGGACCTGGTGTGTGGACACGGTGTGTGGACCTGGTGTGTGAACCTGGTGTGTGGACCCGGTGTGTGAATCCAGTCTGTGGACCTGGTGTGTGGACCTGGTGTGTGAACCTGGTGTGTGGACACGGTGTGTGAACCTGGTGTGTGAACCCGGTGTGTGAATCCAGTGTGTGGACCTGGTGTGTGGACACGGTGTGTGGACCTGGTGTGTGGACCCGGTGTGTGAATCCAGTGTGTGGACCTGGTGTGGGAACCCGGTGTGTGGACCTGGTGTGTGGACCTGGTGTGTGGACCTGGTGTGTGGACACGGTGTGTGGACCTGGTGTGTGGACGTGTTGTGTGAACCCGGTTTGTGGACCTGGTGTGTGAACCTGGTGTGTGGACATGGTGTGTGGACCTGGTGTGTGAACCTGGTGTGTGGACCTGGTGTGTGGACCTGGTGTGTGGACATGGTGTGTGGACCTGGTGTGTGAACCTGGTGTGTGGACCTGGTGTGTGGACCTGATGTGTGGACCTGGTGTGGGAACCTGGTGTGTGAACCCGGTATTTGGACCTGGTGTGTGGACCTGGTGTGTGGACGTGTTGTGTGAACCTGGTGTGTGGACCTGGTGTGTGGACATGGTGTGTGGACCTGGTGTGTGGACCTGATGTGTGATTCCAGTGTGTTGACCTGGTGTGTGAACCCGGTGTGTGGACCCGGTGTGTGGACCCGGTGTGTGGACCTGGTGTGTGGACACGGTGTGTGGACCTGGTGTGTGAACCTGGTGTGTGGACCCGGTGTGTGAATCCAGTCTGTGGACCTGGTGTGTGGACCTGGTGTGTGAACCTGATGTGTGGACACGGTGTGTGGACCTGGTGTGTGGACCTGGTGTGTGGACCTGGTTCGTGGACACGGTGTGTGGACCTGGTGTGTGGACGTGTTGTGTGAACCCGGTTTGTGGACCTGGTGTGTGGACACGGTGTGTGGACCTGGTGTGTGGACCCGGTGTGTGAATCCAGTGTGTGGACCTGGTGTGGGAACCCGGTGTGTGGACCTGGTGTGTGGACCTGGTGTGTGGACCTGGTGTGTGGACACGGTGTGTGGACCTGGTGTGTGGACGTGTTGTGTGAACCCGGTTTGTGGACCTGGTGTGTGGACACGGTGTGTGGACCTGGTGTGTGGACCCGGTGTGTGAATCCAGTGTGTGGACCTGGTGTGGGAACCCGGTGTGTGGACCTGGTGTGTGGACCTGGTGTGGGAACCTGGTGTGTGGACCTGGTGTGGGAACCCGGTGTGTGGACCTGGTGTGTGGACCTGGTGTGTGGACCTGGTGTGTGGACACGGTGTGTGGACCTGGTGTGTGGACGTGTTGTGTGAACCCGGTTTGTGGACCTGGTGTGTGGACACGGTGTGTGGACCTGGTGTGTGGACCCGGTGTGTGAATCCAGTGTGTGGACCTGGTGTGTGGACGTGTTGTGTGAACCCGGTTTGTGGACCTGGTGTGTGGACCTGGTGTGTGGACCTGGTGTGTGGACCCGGTGTGTGAATCCAGTGTGTGGACCTGGTGTGTGGACACGGTGTGTGGACCTGGTGTGTGGACCCGGTGTGTGAATCCAGTGTGTGGACCTGGTGTGGGAACCCGGTGTGTGGACCTGGTGTGTGGACCTGGTGTGTGGACCTGGTGTGTGGACACGGTGTGTGGACCTGGTGTGTGGACGTGTTGTGTGAACCCGGTTTGTGGACCTGGTGTGTGGACACGGTGTGTGGACCTGGTGTGTGGACCCGGTGTGTGAATCCAGTGTGTGGACCTGGTGTGGGAACCCGGTGTGTGGACCTGGTGTGTGGACCTGGTGTGGGAACCTGGTGTGTGAACCCGGTGTGTGAACCTGGTGTGTGGACCCGGTGTGTGAATCCAGTCTGTGGACCTGGTGTGTGAACCTGGTGTGTGGACATGGTGTGTGGACCTGGTGTGTGAACCTGGTGTGTGGACCTGGTGTGTGGACCTGATGTGTGGACCTGGTGTGGGAACCTGGTGTGTGAACCCGGTATTTGGACCTGGTGTGTGGACCTGGTGTGTGGACGTGTTGTGTGAACCCGGTTTGTGGACCTGGTGTGTGGACACGGTGTGTGGACCTGGTGTGTGGACACGGTGTGTGGACCTGGTGTGGAACAGGGTATGTGGACCTGGTGTGTGGACCTGGTGTCTGAACCCGGTGTGTGGACCTGGTGTGTGGACACGGTGTGTGGACCTGGTGTGGGAAGCCGGTGTGCGGACCTGGTGTGTGGACCTGGTGTGTGGACATGGTGTGTGGACCTGGTGTGTGGACCTGATGTGTGATTCCAGTGTGTTGACCTGGTGTGTGAACCCGGTGTGTGGACCCGGTGTGTGGACCCGGTGTGTGGACCTGGTGTGTGGACACGGTGTGTGGACCTGGTGTGTGAACCTGGTGTGTGGACCCGGTGTGTGAATCCAGTCTGTGGACCTGGTGTGTGGACCTGGTGTGTGAACCTGATGTGTGGACACGGTGTGTGGACCTGGTGTGTGGACCTGGTGTGTGGACCTGGTTCGTGGACACGGTGTGTGGACCTGGTGTGTGGACCCGGTGTGTGAATCCAGTGTGTGGACCTGGTGTGGGAACCCGGTGTGTGGACCTGGTGTGTGGACCTGGTGTGGGAACCTGGTGTGTGGACCTGGTGTGGGAACCCGGTGTGTGGACCTGGTATGTGAACCCGGTGTATGGACCTGGTGTGTGGACCCGGTGTGTGGACCCGGTGTGTGGACCCGGTGTGTGGACACGGTGTGTGGACCCGGTGTGTGAACCCGGTGTGTGGACCCGGTCTGGCAACCCGGTGTGTGGACCCGGTGTGTGGACCTGGTGTGTGGACCTGGTGTGTGAACCCGGTGTGTGGACACGGTGTGTGGACCCGTTGTGTGGACCCGGTGTGTGAATCCAGTGTGTGGACCTGGTGTGTGGACCTGGTGTGTGAATCCAGTGTGTGGACCTGGTGTGTGAATCCAGTGTGTGGACCTGGTGTGTGAACCCGGTGTGTGGACCCGGTGTGTGGACGTGGTGTGTGGACACGGTGTGTGGACCCGGTGTGTGGACACGGTGTGTGGACCCGATGTGTGAACCCGGTGTGTGGACCCGGTGTGTGGACCCGGTGTGGGAACCCGGTGTGAGGACCCGGTGTGTGGACCTGGTGTGTGGACCTGGTGTGTGAAGCCGGTGTGTGGACATGGTGTGTGGACCTGGTGTGTGGACCTGGTGTGTGGACCCAGTGTGTGGACCCGGTGTGTGAATCCAGTGTGTGAACCTGGTGTGGGAACCCGGTGTGTGGACCCGGTGTGTGGACCTGGTGTGTGAACCAGGTGTGTGGACCTGGTGTGTGGACACGGTGTGTGGACCTGGTGTGTGAACCTGGTGTGTGGACCTGGTGTGTGAATCCAGTGTGTGGACCTGGTGTGTGAATCCAGTGTGTGGACCTGGTGTGTGAATCCAGTGTGTGGACCTGGTGTGTGAACCCGGTGTGTGGACCCGGTGTGTGGACATGGTGTGTGGACACGGTTTGTGGACCTGGTGTGTGAACCCGGTGTGTGAATCCAGTGTGTGGACCTGGTGTGTGAACCCGCTGTGTGGACATGGTGTGTGGACCTGGTGTGTAGACCCGGTGTGGGAACCCGGTGTGTGGACCCGGTGTGTGGACCTGGTGTGTGGACATGGTGTGTGGACCTGGTGTGTGAACCCGGTGTGTGGACCTGGTGTGTGGACCTGGTGTGGGAACCTGGTGTGTGAACCCGGTGTGTGGACCTGATGTGTGGACACGTTGTGTGGACCTGGTGTGTGAACCTGGTGTGTGGACCTGGTGTGTGAATCCAGTGTGTGGACCTGGTGTGTGAATCCAGTGTGTGGACCTGGTGTGTGAACCCGGTGTGTGGACCTGGTGTGTGGACATGGTGTGTGGACACGGTGTGTGGACCTGGTGTGTGAACCCGGTGTGTGAATCCAGTGTGTGGACCTGGTGTGTGAACCCGGTGTGTGGACATGGTGTGTGGACCTGGTGTGTGGACCCGGTGTGGGAACCCGGTGTGTGGACCCGGTGTGTGGACCTGGTTTGTGGACATGGTGTGTGGACACGGTGTGTGAACCCGGTGTGTGGACCTGGTGTGTGGACCTGGTGTGGGAACCTGGTGTGTGAACCCGGTGTGTGGACCTGGTGTGTGGACCTGGTGTGTGGACACGGTGTGTGGACCTGGTGTGTGGACCTGGTGTGTGAACCCGGTGTGTGAACCTGGTGTGTGGACACGGTGTGTGGACCTGGTGTGTGAACCAGGTGTGTGGACCTGGTGTGTGGACACGGTATATGGACCTGGTGTGTGAACCTGGTGTGTGGACCTGGTGTGTGAATCCAGTGTGTGAACCGTGTGTGTGAATCCAGTGTGTGGACCTGGTGTGTGAACCCGGTGTGTGGACCCGGTGTGTGGACATGGTGTGTGGACACGGTGTGTGGACCTGGTGTGTGAACCCGGTGTGTGAATCCAGTGTGTGGACCTCGTGTGTGAACCCGGTGTGTGGACATGGTGTGTGGACCTGGTGTGTGGACACGGTGTGTGCACCTAGTGTGTGAATCTGGTGTTTGGACCTGGTGTGGGAACCCGGTGTGTGGACCTGGTTTGTGAACCTGGTGTGGGGACCCGGTGTGTGGACCCGGTGTGTGAACCAGGTGTGTGGACCTGGTGTGTGGACACGGTGTGTGGACCCGGTGTGTGAACCGTGGTGTGTGGACCCGGTGTGTGGACCCGGTGTGGGAATCCGGTGTGTGGACATGGTGTGTGGACCTGGTGTGTGGACCTGGTGTGTGGACACGGTGTGTGGACCTGGTGTGTGGACACGGTGTGTGGACCCGGTGTGTGAATCCAGTTTGTGGACCCGGTGTGGGAACCCGGTGTGTGAACCTGGTGTGTGAACCAGGTGTGTGGACCTGGTGTGTGGACACGGTGTGTGGACCTGGTGTGTGAATCCGGTGTGTGGACCTTGTGTGTGAATCCAGTGTGTGGACACGGTGTGTGAACCCGGTGTGTGGACCCTGTGTGTGGACCCGGTGTGTGGACCCGGTGTGTGGACACGGTGTTTGGACCTGGTGTGTGAACCCGGTGTGTGGACCTGGTGTGTGGACACGGTGTGTGGACCTGGTGTGGAACCGGGTATGTGGACCTGGTGTGTGGACCTGGTGTCTGAACCCGGTGTGTGGACCTGGTGTGTCGACACGGTGTGTGGACCTGGTGTGGGAACCCGGTGTGCGGACCTGGTGTGTGGACCTGGTGTGTGGACATGGTGTGTGGACCTGGTGTGTGGACACGGTGTGTGGACCTGATGTGTGGACCTGGTGTGTGAACCCGGTGTTTGGACCTGGTGTGTGGACACGGAATGTGGACCTGGTGTGTGGACCTTGTGTGGGAACCCGGTGTGTGGACCCGGTGTGTGGACCCGATGTGTGGACCTGGTGTGTGGACCCGGTGTGTGAATCCAGTGTGTGGACCTGGTGTGGGAACCCGGTGTGTGGACCTGGTGTGTGGACCTGGTGTGTGGACCTGGTGATTGGACACGGTGTGTACCTTGTGTGTGGACCTGATGTGTGATTCCAGTGTGTTGACCTGGTGTGTGAACCCGGTGTGTGGACCCGGTGTGTGGACCCGGTGTGTGGACCTGGTGTGTGGACACGGTGTGTGGACCTGGTGTGTGAACCTGGTGTGTGGACCCGGTGTGTGAATCCAGTCTGTGGACCTGGTGTGTGGACCTGGTGTGTGAACCTGGTGTGTGGACACGGTGTGTGAACCTGGTGTGTGAACCCGGTGTGTGAATCCAGTGTGTGGACCTGGTGTGTGGACACGGTGTGTGGACCTGGTGTGTGGACCCGGTGTGTGAATCCAGTGTGTGGACCTGGTGTGGGAACCCGGTGTGTGGACCTGGTGTGTGGACCTGGTGTGTGGACCTGGTGTGTGGACACGGTGTGTGGACCTGGTGTGTGGACGTGTTGTGTGAACCCGGTTTGTGGACCTGGTGTGTGAACCTGGTGTGTGGACATGGTGTGTGGACCTGGTGTGTGAACCTGGTGTGTGGACCTGGTGTGTGGACCTGGTGTGTGGACATGGTGTGTGGACCTGGTGTGTGAACCTGGTGTGTGGACCTGGTGTGTGGACCTGATGTGTGGACCTGGTGTGGGAACCTGGTGTGTGAACCCGGTATTTGGACCTGGTGTGTGGACCTGGTGTGTGGACGTGTTGTGTGAACCTGGTGTGTGGACCTGGTGTGTGGACATGGTGTGTGGACCTGGTGTGTGGACCTGATGTGTGATTCCAGTGTGTTGACCTGGTGTGTGAACCCGGTGTGTGGACCCGGTGTGTGGACCCGGTGTGTGGACCTGGTGTGTGGACACGGTGTGTGGACCTGGTGTGTGAACCTGGTGTGTGGACCCGGTGTGTGAATCCAGTCTGTGGACCTGGTGTGTGGACCTGGTGTGTGAACCTGATGTGTGGACACGGTGTGTGGACCTGGTGTGTGGACCTGGTGTGTGGACCTGGTTCGTGGACACGGTGTGTGGACCTGGTGTGTGGACGTGTTGTGTGAACCCGGTTTGTGGACCTGGTGTGTGGACACGGTGTGTGGACCTGGTGTGTGGACCCGGTGTGTGAATCCAGTGTGTGGACCTGGTGTGGGAACCCGGTGTGTGGACCTGGTGTGTGGACCTGGTGTGTGGACCTGGTGTGTGGACACGGTGTGTGGACCTGGTGTGTGGACGTGTTGTGTGAACCCGGTTTGTGGACCTGGTGTGTGGACACGGTGTGTGGACCTGGTGTGTGGACCCGGTGTGTGAATCCAGTGTGTGGACCTGGTGTGGGAACCCGGTGTGTGGACCTGGTGTGTGGACCTGGTGTGGGAACCTGGTGTGTGGACCTGGTGTGGGAACCCGGTGTGTGGACCTGGTGTGTGGACCTGGTGTGTGGACCTGGTGTGTGGACACGGTGTGTGGACCTGGTGTGTGGACGTGTTGTGTGAACCCGGTTTGTGGACCTGGTGTGTGGACACGGTGTGTGGACCTGGTGTGTGGACCCGGTGTGTGAATCCAGTGTGTGGACCTGGTGTGTGGACGTGTTGTGTGAACCCGGTTTGTGGACCTGGTGTGTGGACCTGGTGTGTGGACCTGGTGTGTGGACCCGGTGTGTGAATCCAGTGTGTGGACCTGGTGTGTGGACACGGTGTGTGGACCTGGTGTGTGGACCCGGTGTGTGAATCCAGTGTGTGGACCTGGTGTGGGAACCCGGTGTGTGGACCTGGTGTGTGGACCTGGTGTGTGGACCTGGTGTGTGGACACGGTGTGTGGACCTGGTGTGTGGACGTGTTGTGTGAACCCGGTTTGTGGACCTGGTGTGTGGACACGGTGTGTGGACCTGGTGTGTGGACCCGGTGTGTGAATCCAGTGTGTGGACCTGGTGTGGGAACCCGGTGTGTGGACCTGGTGTGTGGACCTGGTGTGGGAACCTGGTGTGTGAACCCGGTGTGTGAACCTGGTGTGTGGACCCGGTGTGTGAATCCAGTCTGTGGACCTGGTGTGTGAACCTGGTGTGTGGACATGGTGTGTGGACCTGGTGTGTGAACCTGGTGTGTGGACCTGGTGTGTGGACCTGATGTGTGGACCTGGTGTGGGAACCTGGTGTGTGAACCCGGTATTTGGACCTGGTGTGTGGACCTGGTGTGTGGACGTGTTGTGTGAACCCGGTTTGTGGACCTGGTGTGTGGACACGGTGTGTGGACCTGGTGTGTGGACACGGTGTGTGGACCTGGTGTGGAACCGGGTATGTGGACCTGGTGTGTGGACCTGGTGTCTGAACCCGGTGTGTGGACCTGGTGTGTGGACACGGTGTGTGGACCTGGTGTGGGAAGCCGGTGTGCGGACCTGGTGTGTGGACCTGGTGTGTGGACATGGTGTGTGGACCTGGTGTGTGGACCTGATGTGTGATTCCAATGTGTTGACCTGGTGTGTGAACCCGGTGTGTGGACCCGGTGTGTGGACCCGGTGTGTGGACCTGGTGTGTGGACACGGTGTGTGGACCTGGTGTGTGAACCTGGTGTGTGGACCCGGTGTGTGAATCCAGTCTGTGGACCTGGTGTGTGGACCTGGTGTGTGAACCTGATGTGTGGACACGGTGTGTGGACCTGGTGTGTGGACCTGGTGTGTGGACCTGGTTCGTGGACACGGTGTGTGGACCTGGTGTGTGGACGTGTTGTGTGAACCCGGTTTGTGGACCTGGTGTGTGGACACGGTGTGTGGACCTGGTGTGTGGACCCGGTGTGTGAATCCAGTGTGTGGACCTGGTGTGGGAACCCGGTGTGTGGACCTGGTGTGTGGACCTGGTGTGTGGACCTGGTGTGTGGACACGGTGTGTGGACCTGGTGTGTGGACGTGTTGTGTGAACCCGGTTTGTGGACCTGGTGTGTGGACACGGTGTGTGGACCTGGTGTGTGGACCCGGTGTGTGAATCCAGTGTGTGGACCTGGTGTGGGAACCCGGTGTGTGGACCTGGTGTGTGGACCTGGTGTGGGAACCTGGTGTGTGGACCTGGTGTGGGAACCCGGTGTGTGGACCTGGTGTGTGGACCTGGTGTGTGGACCTGGTGTGTGGACACGGTGTGTGGACCTGGTGTGTGGACGTGTTGTGTGAACCCGGTTTGTGGACCTGGTGTGTGGACACGGTGTGTGGACCTGGTGTGTGGACCCGGTGTGTGAATCCAGTGTGTGGACCTGGTGTGTGGACACGGTGTGTGGACCTGGTGTGTGGACCCGGTGTGTGAATCCAGTGTGTGGACCTGGTGTGGGAACCCGGTGTGTGGACCTGGTGTGTGGACCTGGTGTGTGGACCTGGTGTGTGGACACGGTGTGTGGACCTGGTGTGTGGACGTGTTGTGTGAACCCGGTTTGTGGACCTGGTGTGTGGACACGGTGTGTGGACCTGGTGTGTGGACCCGGTGTGTGAATCCAGTGTGTGGACCTGGTGTGGGAACCCGGTGTGTGGACCTGGTGTGTGGACCTGGTGTGGGAACCTGGTGTGTGAACCCGGTGTGTGAACCTGGTGTGTGGACCCGGTGTGTGAATCCAGTCTGTGGACCTGGTGTGTGAACCTGGTGTGTGGACATGGTGTGTGGACCTGGTGTGTGAACCTGGTGTGTGGACCTGGTGTGTGGACCTGATGTGTGGACCTGGTGTGGGAACCTGGTGTGTGAACCCGGTATTTGGACCTGGTGTGTGGACCTGGTGTGTGGACGTGTTGTGTGAACCCGGTTTGTGGACCTGGTGTGTGGACACGGTGTGTGGACCTGGTGTGTGGACCCGGTGTGTGAATCCAGTGTGTGGACCTGGTGTGGGAACCCGGTGTGTGGACCTGGTGTGTGGAACTGGTGTGGGAACCTGGTGTGTGAACCCGGTGTGTGAACCAGGTGTGTGGACCTGGTGTGTGGACACGGTGTGTGGACCTGGTGTGTGGACCTGGTGTGTGAACCCGGTGTGTTGACCTGGTGTGTGGACACGGTGTGTGGACCTGGTGTGTGGACCCGGTGTGTGAATTCAGTGTGTGGACCTGGTGTGGGAACCCGGTGTGTGGACCTGGTGTGTGAACCTGGTGTGTGAACCAGGTGTGTGGACCTGGTGTGTGGACACGGTGTGTACCTGGTGTGTGGACCTGGTGTGTGAATCCAGTGTGTGGACCTGGTGTGTGAACCCGGTATGTGGACCCGGTGTGTGGACATGGTGTGTGGACACGGTGTGTGGACCTGGAGTGTGAACCCGGTGTGTGAATCCAGTTTGTGGACCTGGTGTGTGAATCCGGTGTGTGGACCTGGTGTGTGGACCCGGTGTGTGAATCCAGTGTGTGGACCTGGTGTGTGAACCAGGTTTGTGGACCTGTTGTGTGGACCTGGTGTGGGAACCTGGTGTGTGAACCCGGTGTGTGGACCTGGTGTGTGAACCCGGTGTGTGGACCTGGTGTGTGGACCTGGTGTGGGAACCTGGTGTGTGAACCCGGTGTGTGGACCTGATGTGTGGACACGGTGTGTGGACCTGGTGTGTGAACCTGGTGTGTGGACCTGGTGTGTGAATCCAGTGTGTGGACCTGGTGTGTGAATCCAGTGTGTGGACCTGGTGTGTGAACCCGGTGTGTGGACCCGGTGTGTGGACATGGTGTGTGGACACGGTGTGTGGACCTGGTGTGTGAACCCGGTGTGTGAATCCAGTGTGTGGACCTGGTGTGTGAACCCGGTGTGTGGACATGGTGTGTGGACCTGGTGTGTGGACCCGGTGTGGGAACCCGGTGTGTGGACCCGGTGTGTGGACCTGGTGTGTGGACATGGTGTGTGGACAGGGTGTGTGAACCCGGTGTGTGGACCTGGTTTGTGGACCTGGTGTGGGAACCTGGTGTGTGAACCCGGTGTGTGGACCTGGTGTGTGGACCTGGTGTGTGGACACGGTGTGTGGACCTGGTGTGTGGACCTGGTGTGTGAACCCGGTGTGTGAACCTGGTGTGTGGACACGGTGTGTGGACCTGGTGTGTGAACCAGGTGTGTGGACCTGGTGTGTGGACACGGTATATGGACCTGGTGTGTGAACCTGGTGTGTGGACCTGGTGTGTGAATCCAGTGTGTGGACCGTGTGTGTGAATCCAGTGTGTGGACCTGGTGTGTGAACCCGGTGTGTGGACCCGGTGTGTGGACATGGTGTGTGGACACGGTGTGTGGACCTGGTGTGTGAACCCGGTGTGTGAATCCAGTGTGTGGACCTCGTGTGTGAACCCGGTGTGTGGACATGGTGTGTGGACCTGGTGTGTGGACACGGTGTGTGCACCTAGTGTGTGAATCTGGTGTTTGGACCTGGTGTGGGAACCCGGTGTGTGGACCTGATTTGTGAACCTGGTGTGGGGACCCGGTGTGTGGACCCGGTGTGTGAACCAGGTGTGTGGACCTGGTGTGTGGACACGGTGTGTGGACCCGGTGTGTGAACCGTGGTGTGTGGACCCGGTGTGTGGACCCGGTGTGGGAATCCGGTGTGTGGACATGGTGTGTGGACCTGGTGTGTGGACCTGGTGTGTGGACACGGTGTGTGGACCTGGTGTGTGGACACGGTGTGTGGACCCGGTGTGTGAATCCAGTTTGTGGACCCGGTGTGGGAACCCGGTGTGTGGACCTGGTGTGTGAACCAGGTGTGTGGACCTGGTGTGTGGACACGGTGTGTGGACCTGGTGTGTGAATCCGGTGTGTGGACCTTGTGTGTGAATCCAGTGTGTGGACACGGTGTGTGAACCCGGTGTGTGGACCCGGTTTGTGGACCCGGTGTGTGGACACGGTGTTTGGACCTGGTGTGTGAACCCGGTGTGTGGACCTGGTGTGTGGACACGGTGTGTGGACCTGGTGTGGAACCGGGTATGTGGACCTGGTGTGTGGACCTGGTGTCTGAACCCGGTGTGTGGACCTGGTGTGTGGACACGGTGTGTGGACCTGGTGTGGGAACCCGGTGTGCGGACCTGGTGTGTGGACCTGGTGTGTGGACATGGTGTGTGGACCTGGTGTGTGGACACGGTGTGTGGACCTGATGTGTGGACCTGGTGTGTGAACCCGGTGTTTGGACCTGGTGTGTGGACACGGTATGTGGACCTGGTGTGTGGACCTTGTGTGGGAACCCGGTGTGTGGACCCGGTGTGTGGACCCGATGTGTGGACCTGGTGTGTGGAGCCGGTGTGTGAATCCAGTGTGTGGACCTGGTGTGGGAACCCGGTGTGTGGACCTGGTGTGTGGACCTGGTGTGTGGACCTGGTGATTGGACACGGTGTGTACCTTGTGTGTGGACCTGATGTGTGATTCCAGTGTGTTGACCTGGTGTGTGAACCCGGTGTGTGGACCCGGTGTGTGGACCCGGTGTGTGGACCTGGTGTGTGGACACGGTGTGTGGACCTGGTGTGTGAACCTGGTGTGTGGACCTGGTGTGTGAATCCAGTCTGTGGACCTGGTGTGTGGACCTGGTGTGTGAACCTGGTGTGTGGACACGGTGTGTGGACCTGGTGTGTGGACCTGGTGTGTGGACCTGGTGTGTGGACACGGTGTGTGGACCTGGTGTGTGGACGTGTTGTGTGAACCCGGTTTGTGGACCTGGTGTGTGGACACGGTGTGTGGACCTGGTGTGTGGACCCGGTGTGTGAATCCAGTGTGTGGACCTGGTGTGGGAACCCGGTGTGTGGACCTGGTGTGTGGACCTGGTGTGTGGACCTGGTGTGTGGACACGGTGTGTGGACCTGGTGTGTGGACGTGTTGTGTGAACCCGGTTTGTGGACCTGGTGTGTGGACACGGTGTGTGGACCTGGTGTGTGGACCCGGTGTGTGAATCCAGTGTGTGGACCTGGTGTGGGAACCCGGTGTGTGGACCTGGTGTGTGGACCTGGTGTGGGAACCTGGTGTGTGAACCCGGTGTGTGAACCTGGTGTGTGGACCCGGTGTGTGAATCCAGTCTGTGGACCTGGTGTGTGGACCTGGTGTGTGAACCTGGTGTGTGGACATGGTGTGTGGACCTGGTGTGTGAACCTGGTGTGTGGACCTGGTGTGTGGACCTGATGTGTGGACCTGGTGTGGGAACCTGGTGTGTGAACCCGGTATTTGGACCTGGTGTGTGGACCTGGTGTGTGGACGTGTTGTGTGAACCCGGTTTGTGGACCTGGTGTGTGGACACGGTGTGTGGACCTGGTGTGTGGACCCGGTGTGTGAATCCAGTGTGTGGACCTGGTGTGGGAACCCGGTGTGTGGACCTGGTGTGTGGAACTGGTGTGGGAACCTGGTGTGTGAACCCGGTGTGTGAACCAGGTGTGTGGACCTGGTGTGTGGACACGGTGTGTGGACCTGGTGTGTGGACCTGGTGTGTGAACCCGGTGTGTGGACCTGGTGTGTGGACACGGTGTGTGGACCTGGTGTGTGGACCCGGTGTGTGAATTCAGTGTGTGGACCTGGTGTGGGAACCCGGTGTGTGGACCTGGTGTGTGGACCTGGTGTGTGAACCAGGTGTGTGGACCTGGTGTGTGGACACGGTGTGTACCTGGTGTGTGGACCTGGTGTGTGAATCCAGTGTGTGGACCTGGTGTGTGAACCCGGTATGTGGACCCGGTGTGTGGACATGGTGTGTGGACACGGTGTGTGGACCTGGAGTGTGAACCCGGTGTGTGAATCCAGTTTGTGGACCTGGTCTGTGAACCCGGTGTGTGGACCTGGTGTGTGGACCCGGTGTGTGAATCCAGTGTGTGGACCTGGTGTGTGAACCAGGTTTGTGGACCTGTTGTGTGGACACGGTGTGTGGACCTGGTGTGTGAACCTGGTGTGTGGACCTGGTGTGTGAATCTGGTGTGTGGACCTGGTGTGTGAACCCGGTGTGTGGACCCGGTGTGTGGACACGGTGTGTGGTCCTGGTGTGTGAACCTGGTGTGTGGACCTGGTGTGTGGACCTGGTGTGGGAACCCGGTGTGTGGACCTGGTGTTTGGACCTGGTGTGTGGACCTGGTGTGGGGACACGGTGTGTGGACCTGGTTTGTTGACCTGGTGTGTGGACCTGGTGTGGGAACCCGTTGTGTGTGGACCCGGTGTGTGGACCTGGTGTGTGGACCTGGTGTGTGGACACGGTGTGTGGACCTGGTGTGTGGACCTGGTGTGTGGACCCGGTGTGTGAATCCAGTGTGTGAACCTGGTGTGGGAACCCGGTGTGTGGACCTGGTGCGTGGACCTGGTGTGTGAACCAGGTGTGTGGACCTGGTGTGTGGACACGGTGTGTACCTGGTGTGTGGACCTGGTGTGTGAATCCAGTGTGTGGACCTGGTATGTGAACCCGGTGTGTGGACCTGGTGTGGGAACCTGGTTTGTGAACCCGGTGTTTGGACCTGGTGTGTGGACCTGGTGTGTGGACACGGTGTGTGGACCTGGTGTGTTGACGTGTTGTGTGAATCCGGTTTGTGGACCTGGTGTGTGGACACGGTGTGTGGACCTGGTGTGTGGACCCGGTGTGTGAATCCAGTGTGTGGACCTGGTGTGGGAACCCGGTGTGTGGACCTGGTGTGTGGACGCGGTGTGGGAACCTGGTGTGTGAACCCGGTGTGTGAACCAAGTGTGTGGACCTGGTGTGTGGACCTGGTGTGTGGACACGGTGTGTGGACCTGGTATGTGGACCTGGTGTGTGAACCCGGTGTGTGGACCTGGTGTGTGGACACGGTGTGTGGACCTGGTGTGTGGACCCGGTGTGTGAATCCAGTGTGTGGACCTGGTGTGGGAACCCGGTGTGTGGACCTGGTGTGTGGACCTTGTGTGTGAACCAGGTGTGTGGACCTGGTGTGTGGACACGGTGTGTACCTGGTGTGTGGACCTGGTGTGTGAATCCAGTGTGTGGACCTGGTGTGTGAACCCGGTATGTGGACCCGGTGTTTGGACATGGTGTGTGGACACGGTGTGTGGACCTGGAGTGTGAACCCGGTGTGTGAATCCAGTTTGTGGACCTGGTGTGTGAACCCGGTGTGTGGACCTGGTGTGTGGACCTGGTGTGTGGACACGATGTGTGAATCCAGTGTGTGAATCTGGTGTTTGGACCTGGTGTGTGAACCCGGTGTGTGGACCCGGTGTGTGGACCCGGTGTGTGGACCCGGTGTGTGACTCCAGTGTGTGGACCTGGTGTGTGAAACAGGTGTGTGGACCTGGTGTGTGGACACGGTGTGTGGACCTGGTGTGTGAACCTGGTGTGTGGACCTGGTGTGTGAATCTGGTGTGTGGACCTGGTGTGTGAACCCGGTGTGTGGACCCGGTGTGTGGACACGGTGTGTGGACCTTGTGTGTGAACCTGGTGTGTGGACCCGGTGTGTGGACCCGGTGTGTGAATCCAGTGTGTGAACCTGGTGTGGGAACCCGGTGTGTGGACCCGGTGTGTGGACCTGGTGTGTGAACTAGGTGTGTGGACCTGGTGTGTGGACACGGTGTGTACCTGGTGTGTGAACCTGGTGTGTGGACCTGGTGTGTGAATCCAGTGTGTGGACCTGGTGTGTGAATCCAGTGTGTGGACCTGGTTTGTGAACCCGGTGTGTGGACCCGGTGTGTGGACATGGTGTTTGGACACGGTGTGTGAACCTGGTGTGTGAACCCGGTGTGTGAATCCAGTGTGTGGACCTGGTGTGTGAACCCGGTGTGTGGACATGGTGTGTGGACCTGGTGTGTGGACCCGGTGTGGGAACCCGGTGTGTGGACCCGGTGTGTGGACCTGGTGTGTGGACATGGTGTGTGGACCTGGTGTGTGAACCCGGTGTGTGGACCTGGTGTGTGGACCTGGTGTGGGAACCTGGTGTGTGAACCCGGTGTGTGGACCCTAGTGTGTGGACCTGGTGTGTGGACACGGTGTGTGGACCTGGTGTGTGGACCTGGTGTGTGAACCCGGTGTGTGAACCTGGTGTGTGTACACGGTGTGTGGACCTGGTGTGTGAACCAGGTGTGTGGACCTGGTGTGTGGACACGGTGTGTGGACCTGGTGTGTGAACCTGGTGTGTGGACCTGGTGTGTGAATCCAGTGTGTGGACCTGGTGTGTGAATCCAGTGTGTGGACCTGGTGTGTGAACCCGGTGTGTGGACCCGGTGTGTGGACCTGGTGTGTGGACACGGTGTGTGGACCTGGTGTGTGAACCCGGTGTGTGAATCCAGTGTGTGGACCTGGTGTGTGAACCCGGTGTGTGGACATGGTGTGTGGACCTGGTGTGTGGACACGGTGTGTGGACCTAGTGTGTGAATTCGGTGTTTGGACCTGGTGTGTGGACCTGGTGTGTGGACCTGGTGTGTGGACACGGTGTGTGGACCTGGTGTGGGAACCCGGTGTGTGGACCTGGTGTGTGGACCTGGTGTGTGGACCTGGTGTGTGGACACGGTGTGTGGACCTGGTGTGTGGACGTGTTGTGTGAACCCGGTTTGTGGACCTGGTGTGTGGACACGGTGTGTGGACCTGGTGTGTGGACCCGGTGTGTGAATCCAGTGTGTGGACCTGGTGTGGGAACCCGGTGTGTGGACCTGGTGTGTGGACCTGGTGTGGGAACCTGGTGTGTGAACCCGGTGTGTGAACCTGGTGTGTGGACCCGGTGTGTGAATCCAGTCTGTGGACCTGGTGTGTGGACCTGGTGTGTGAACCTGGTGTGTGGACATGGTGTGTGGACCTGGTGTGTGAACCTGGTGTGTGGACCTGGTGTGTGGACCTGATGTGTGGACCTGGTGTGGGAACCTGGTGTGTGAACCCGGTATTTGGACCTGGTGTGTGGACCTGGTGTGTGGACGTGTTGTGTGAACCCGGTTTGTGGACCTGGTGTGTGGACACGGTGTGTGGACCTGGTGTGTGGACCCGGTGTGTGAATCCAGTGTGTGGACCTGGTGTGGGAACCCGGTGTGTGGACCTGGTGTGTGGAACTGGTGTGGGAACCTGGTGTGTGAACCCGGTGTGTGAACCAGGTGTGTGGACCTGGTGTGTGGACACGGTGTGTGGACCTGGTGTGTGGACCTGGTGTGTGAACCCGGTGTGTGGACCTGGTGTGTGGACACGGTGTGTGGACCTGGTGTGTGGACCCGGTGTGTGAATTCAGTGTGTGGACCTGGTGTGGGAACCCGGTGTGTGGACCTGGTGTGTGGACCTGGTGTGTGAACCAGGTGTGTGGACCTGGTGTGTGGACACGGTGTGTACCTGGTGTGTGGACCTGGTGTGTGAATCCAGTGTGTGGACCTGGTGTGTGAACCCGGTATGTGGACCCGGTGTGTGTACATGGTGTGTGGACACGGTGTGTGGACCTGGAGTGTGAACCCGGTGTGTGAATCCAGTTTGTGGACCTGGTGTGTGAACCCGGTGTGTGGACCTGGTGTGTGGACCCGGTGTGTGAATCCAGTGTGTGGACCTGGTGTGTGAACCAGGTTTGTGGACCTGTTGTGTGGACACGGTGTGTGGACCTGGTGTGTGAACCTGGTGTGTGGACCTGGTGTGTGAATCTGGTGTGTGGACCTGGTGTGTGAACCCGGTGTGTGGACCCGGTGTGTGGACACGGTGTGTGGTCCTGGTGTGTGAACCTGGTGTGTGGACCTGGTGTGTGGACCTGGTGTGGGAACCCGGTGTGTGGACCTGGTGTTTGGACCTGGTGTGTGGACCTGGTGTGGGGACACGGTGTGTGGACCTGGTTTGTTGACCTGGTGTGTGGACCTGGTGTGGGAACCCGTTTTGTGTGGACCCGGTGTGTGGACCTGGTGTGTGGACCTGGTGTGTGGACACGGTGTGTGGACCTGGTGTGTGGACCTGGTGTGTGGACCCGGTGTGTGAATCCAGTGTGTGGACCTGGTGTGGGAACCCGGTGTGTGGACCTGGTGCGTGGACCTGGTGTGTGAACCAGGTGTGTGGACCTGGTGTGTGGACACGGTGTGTACCTGGTGTGTGGACCTGGTGTGTGAATCCAGTGTGTGGACCTGGTATGTGAACCCGGTGTGTGGACCTGGTGTGGGAACCTGGTTTGTGAACCCGGTGTTTGGACCTGGTGTGTGGACCTGGTGTGTGGACACGGTGTGTGGACCTGGTGCGTTGAAGTGTTGTGTGAATCCGGTTTGTGGACCTGGTGTGTGGACACGGTGTGTGGACCTGGTGTGTGGACCCGGTGTGTGAATCCAGTGTGTGGACCTGGTGTGGGAACCCGGTGTGTGGACCTGGTGTGTGGACGCGGTGTGGGAACCTGGTGTGTGAACCCGGTGTGTGAACCAAGTGTGTGGACCTGGTGTGTGGACCTGGTGTGTGGACACGGTGTGTGGACCTGGTATGTGGACCTGGTGTGTGAACCCGGTGTGTGGACCTGGTGTGTGGACACGGTGTGTGGACCTGGTGTGTGGACCCGGTGTGTGAATCCAGTGTGTGGACCTGGTGTGGGAACCCGGTGTGTGGACCTGGTGTGTGGACCTTGTGTGTGAACCAGGTGTGTGGACCTGGTGTGTGGACACGGTGTGTACCTGGTGTGTGGACCTGGTGTGTGAATCCAGTGTGTGGACCTGGTGTGTGAACCCGGTATGTGGACCCGATGTTTGGACATGGTGTGTGGACACGGTGTGTGGACCTGGAGTGTGAACCCGGTGTGTGAATCCAGTTTGTGGACCTGGTGTGTGAACCCGGTGTGTGGACCTGGTGTGTGGACCTGGTGTGTGGACACGATGTGTGGACCTGGTGTGTGAATCTGGTGTTTGGACCTGGTGTGTGAACCCGGTGTGTGGACCCGGTGTGTGGACCCGGTGTGTGGACCCGGTGTGTGACTCCAGTGTGTGGACCTGGTGTGTGAAACAGGTGTGTGGACCTGGTGTGTGGACACGGTGTGTGGACCTGGTGTGTGAACCTGGTGTGTGGACCTGGTGTGTGAATCTGGTGTGTGGACCTGGTGTGTGAACCCGGTGTGTGGACCCGGTGTGTGGACGTGGTGTGTGGACCTTGTGTGTGAACCTGGTGTGTGGACCCGGTGTGTGGACCCGGTGTGTGAATCCAGTGTGTGAACCTGGTGTGGGAACCCGGTGTGTGGACCCGGTGTGTGGACCTGGTGTGTGAACTAGGTGTGTGGACCTGGTGTGTGGACACGGTGTGTACCTGGTGTGTGAACCTGGTGTGTGGACCTGGTGTGTGAATCCAGTGTGTGGACCTGGTGTGTGAATCCAGTGTGTGGACCTGGTTTGTGAACCCGGTGTGTGGACCCGGTGTGTGGACATGGTGTTTGGACACGGTGTGTGAACCTGGTGTGTGAACCCGGTGTGTGAATCCAGTGTGTGGACCTGGTGTGTGAACCCGGTGTGTGGACATGGTGTGTGGACCTGCTGTGTGGACCCGGTGTGGGAACCCGGTGTGTGGACCCGGTGTGTGGACCTGGTGTGTGGACATGGTGTGTGGACCTGGTGTGTGAACCCGGTGTGTGGACCTGGTGTGTGGACCTGGTGTGGGAACCTGGTGTGTGAACCCGGTGTGTGGACCCTAGTGTGTGGACCTGGTGTGTGGACACGGTGTGTGGACCTGGTGTGTGGACCTGGTGTGTGAACCCGGTGTGTGAACCTGGTGTGTGTACACGGTGTGTGGACCTGGTGTGTGAACCAGGTGTGTGGACCTGGTGTGTGGACACGGTGTGTGGACCTGGTGTGTGAACCTGGTGTGTGGACCTGGTGTGTGAATCCAGTGTGTGGACCTGGTGTGTGAATCCAGTGTGTGGACCTGGTGTGTGAACCCGGTGTGTGGACCCGGTGTGTGGACCTGGTGTGTGGACACGGTGTGTGGACCTGGTGTGTGAACCCGGTGTGTGAATCCAGTGTGTGGACCTGGTGTGTGAACCCGGTGTGTGGACATGGTGTGTGGACCTGGTGTGTGGACACGGTGTGTGGACCTAGTGTGTGAATTCGGTGTTTGGACCTGGTGTGTGAACCCGGTGTGTGGACCTGGTTTGTGAACCTGGTGTGGGGACCCGGTGTGTGGACCCGGTGTGTGAACCAGGTGTGTGGACCTGGTGTGTGGACACGGTGTGTGGACCCGGTGTGTGAACCGTGGTGTGTGGACCCGGTGTGTGGACCCGGTGTGGGAATCCGGTGTGTGGACATGGTGTGTGGACCTGGTGTGTGAATCCAGTTTGTGGACCCGGTGTGGGAACCCGGTGTGTGCACCTGTTGTGTGAACCAGGCGTTTGGACCTGGTGTGTGGACACGGTGTGTGGACCTGGTGTGTGAATCCGGTGTGTGGACCTTGTGTGTGAATCCAGTGTGTGGACACGGTGTGTGAACCCGGTGTGTGGACCCGGTGTGTTGACCCGGTGTGTGGACACGGTGTTTGGACCTGGTGTGTGAACCCGGTGTGTGGACCTGGTGTGTGGACACGGTGTGTACCTGGTGTGTGGACCTGGTGTGTGAATCCAGTGTGTGGACCTGGTGTGTGAACCCGGTATGTGGACCCGGTGTGTGGACATGGTGTGTGGACACGGTGTGTGGACCTGGAGTGTGAACCCGGTGTGTGAATCCAGTTTGTGGACCTGGTGTGTGAATCCGGTGTGTGGACCTGGTGTGTGGACCCGGTGTGTGAATCCAGTGTGTGGACCTGGTGTGTGAACCAGGTTTGTGGACCTGTTGTGTGGACCTGGTGTGGGAACCTGGTGTGTGAACCCGGTGTGTGGACCTGGTGTGTGAACCCGGTGTGTGGACCTGGTGTGTGGACCTGGTGTGGGAACCTGGTGTGTGAACCCGGTGTGTGGACCTGATGTGTGGACACGGTGTGTGGACCTGGTGTGTGAACCTGGTGTGTGGACCTGGTGTGTGAATCCAGTGTGTGGACCTGGTGTGTGAATCCAGTGTGTGGACCTGGTGTGTGAACCCGGTGTGTGGACCCGGTGTGTGGACATGGTGTGTGGACACGGTGTGTGGACCTGGTGTGTGAACCCGGTGTGTGAATCCAGTGTGTGGACCTGGTGTGTGAACCCGGTGTGTGGACATGGTGTGTGGACCTGGTGTGTGGACCCGATGTGGGAACCCGGTGTGTGGACCCGGTGTGTGGACCTGGTGTGTGGACATGGTGTGTGGACACGGTGTGTGAACCCGGTGTGTGGACCTGGTTTGTGGACCTGGTGTGGGAACCTGGTGTGTGAACCCGGTGTGTGGACCTGGTGTGTGGACCTGGTGTGTGGACACGGTGTGTGGACCTGGTGTGTGGACCTGGTGTGTGAACCCGGTGTGTGAACCTGGTGTGTGGACACGGTGTGTGGACCTGGTGTGTGAACCAGGTGTGTGGACCTGGTGTGTGGACACGGTATATGGACCTGGTGTGTGAACCTGGTGTGTGGACCTGGTGTGTGAATCCAGTGTGTGGACCTGGTGTGTGAATCCAGTGTGTGTACCTGGTGTGTGAACCCGGTGTGTGGACCCGGTGTGTGGACATGGTGTGTGGACACGGTGTGTGGACCTGGTGTGTGAACCCGGTGTGTGAATCCAGTGTGTGGACCTCGTGTGTGAACCCGGTGTGTGGACATGGTGTGTGGACCTGGTGTGTGGACACGGTGTGTGCACCTAGTGTGTGAATCTGGTGTTTGGACCTGGTGTGGGAACCCGGTGTGTGGACCTGATTTGTGAACCTGGTGTGGGGACCCGGTGTGTGGACCCGGTGTGTGAACCAGGTGTGTGGACCTGGTGTGTGGACACGGTGTGTGGACCCGGTGTGTGAACCGTGGTGTGTGGACCCGGTGTGTGGACCCGGTGTGGGAATCCGGTGTGTGGACATGGTGTGTGGACCTGGTGTGTGGACCTGGTGTGTGGACACGGTGTGTGGACCTGGTGTGTGGACACGGTGTGTGGACCCGGTGTGTGA
The DNA here is from genome assembly GCF_029633865.1 of Lampris incognitus. Lineage (NCBI taxonomy): Eukaryota > Metazoa > Chordata > Actinopteri > Lampriformes > Lampridae > Lampris > Lampris incognitus. The sequence goes on along the minus strand of NC_079212.1, from coordinate 69,072,400 downwards.
ATCCAGTTTGTGGACCCGGTGTGGGAACCCGGTGTGTGGACCTGGTGTGTGAACCAGGTGTGTGGACCTGGTGTGTGGACACGGTGTGTGGACCTGGTGTGTGAATCCGGTGTGTGGACCTTGTGTGTGAATCCAGTGTGTGGACACGGTGTGTGAACCCGGTGTGTGGACCCGGTGTGTGGACCCGGTGTGTGGACACGGTGTTTGGACCTGGTGTGTGAACCCGGTGTGTGGACCTGGTGTGTGGACACGGTGTGTGGACCTGGTGTGGAACCGGGTATGTGGACCTGGTGTGTGGACCTGGTGTGTGGACATGGTGTGTGGACCTGGTGTGTGGACACGGTGTGTGGACCTGATGTGTGGACCTGGTGTGTGAACCCGGTGTTTGGACCTGGTGTGTGGACACGGTATGTGGACCTGGTGTGTGGACCTTGTGTGGGAACCCGGTGTGTGGACCCGGTGTGTGGACCCGATGTGTGGACCTGGTGTTTGGAGCCGGTGTGTGAATCCAGTGTGTGGACCTGGTGTGGGAACCCGGTGTGTGGACCTGGTGTGTGGACCTGGTGTGTGGACCTGGTGATTGGACACGGTGTGTACCTTGTGTGTGGACCTGATGTGTGATTCCAGTGTGTTGACCTGGTGTGTGAACCCGGTGTGTGGACCCGGTGTGTGGACCCGGTGTGTGGACCTGGTGTGTGGACACGGTGTGTGGACCTGGTGTGTGAACCTGGTGTGTGGACCCGGTGTGTGAATCCAGTCTGTGGACCTGGTGTGTGGACCTGGTGTGTGAACCTGGTGTGTGGACCTGGTGTGTGGACCTGGTGTGTGGACCTGGTGTGTGGACACGGTGTGTGGACCTGGTGTGTGGACGTGTTGTGTGAACCCGGTTTGTGGACCTGGTGTGTGGACACGGTGTGTGGACCTGGTGTGTGGACCCGGTGTGTGAATCCAGTGTGTGGACCTGGTGTGGGAACCCGGTGTGTGGACCTGGTGTGTGGACCTGGTGTGTGGACCTGGTGTGTGGACACGGTGTGTGGACCTGGTGTGTGGACGTGTTGTGTGAACCCGGTTTGTGGACCTGGTGTGTGGACACGGTGTGTGGACCTGGTGTGTGGACCCGGTGTGTGAATCCAGTGTGTGGACCTGGTGTGGGAACCCGGTGTGTGGACCTGGTGTGTGGACCTGGTGTGGGAACCTGGTGTGTGAACCCGGTGTGTGAACCTGGTGTGTGGACCCGGTGTGTGAATCCAGTCTGTGGACCTGGTGTGTGGACCTGGTGTGTGAACCTGGTGTGTGGACATGGTGTGTGGACCTGGTGTGTGAACCTGGTGTGTGGACCTGGTGTGTGGACCTGATGTGTGGACCTGGTGTGGGAACCTGGTGTGTGAACCCGGTATTTGGACCTGGTGTGTGGACCTGGTGTGTGGACGTGTTGTGTGAACCCGGTTTGTGGACCTGGTGTGTGGACACGGTGTGTGGACCTGGTGTGTGGACCCGGTGTGTGAATCCAGTGTGTGGACCTGGTGTGGGAACCCGGTGTGTGGACCTGGTGTGTGGAACTGGTGTGGGAACCTGGTGTGTGAACCCGGTGTGTGAACCAGGTGTGTGGACCTGGTGTGTGGACACGGTGTGTGGACCTGGTGTGTGGACCTGGTGTGTGAACCCGGTGTGTGGACCTGGTGTGTGGACACGGTGTGTGGACCTGGTGTGTGGACCCGGTGTGTGAATTCAGTGTGTGGACCTGGTGTGGGAACCCGGTGTGGACCTGGTGTGTGGACCTGGTGTGTGAACCAGGTGTGTGGACCTGGTGTGTGGACACGGTGTGTACCTGGTGTGTGGACCTGGTGTGTGAATCCAGTGTGTGGACCTGGTGTGTGAACCCGGTATGTGGACCCGGTGTGTGGACATGGTGTGTGGACACGGTGTGTGGATCTGGAGTGTGAACCCGGTGTGTGAATCCAGTTTGTGGACCTGGTGTGTGAACCCGGTGTGTGGACCTGGTGTGTGGACCCGGTGTGTGAATCCAGTGTGTGGACCTGGTGTGTGAACCAGGTTTGTGGACCTGTTGTGTGGACACGGTGTGTGGACCTGGTGTGTGAACCTGGTGTGTGGACCTGGTGTGTGAATCTGGTGTGTGGACCTGGTGTGTGAACCCGGTGTGTGGACCCGGTGTGTGGACACGGTGTGTGGTCCTGGTGTGTGAACCTGGTGTGTGGACCTGGTGTGTGGACCTGGTGTGGGAACCCGGTGTGTGGACCTGGTGTTTGGACCTGGTGTGTGGACCTGGTGTGGGGACACGGTGTGTGGACCTGGTTTGTTGACCTGGTGTGTGGACCTGGTGTGGGAACCCGTTGTGTGTGGACCCGGTGTGTGGACCTGGTGTGTGGACCTGGTGTGTGGACACGGTGTGTGGACCTGGTGTGTGGACCTGGTGTGTGGACCCGGTGTGTGAATCCAGTGTGTGGACCTGGTGTGGGAACCCGGTGTGTGGACCTGGTGCGTGGACCTGGTGTGTGAACCAGGTGTGTGGACCTGGTGTGTGGACACGGTGTGTACCTGGTGTGTGGACCTGGTGTGTGAATCCAGTGTGTGGACCTGGTATGTGAACCCGGTGTGTGGACCTGGTGTGGGAACCTGGTTTGTGAACCCGGTGTTTGGACCTGGTGTGTGGACCTGGTGTGTGGACACGGTGTGTGGACCTGGTGTGTTGACGTGTTGTGTGAATCCGGTTTGTGGACCTGGTGTGTGGACACGGTGTGTGGACCTGGTGTGTGGACCCGGTGTGTGAATCCAGTGTGTGGACCTGGTGTGGGAACCCGGTGTGTGGACCTGGTGTGTGGACGCGGTGTGGGAACCTGGTGTGTGAACCCGGTGTGTGAACCAAGTGTGTGGACCTGGTGTGTGGACCTAGTGTGTGGACACGGTGTGTGGACCTGGTATGTGGACCTGGTGTGTGAACCCGGTGTGTGGACCTGGTGTGTGGACACGGTGTGTGGACCTGGTGTTTGGACCCGGTGTGTGAATTCAGTGTGTGGACCTGGTGTGGGAACCCGGTGTGTGGACCTGGTGTGTGGACCTTGTGTGTGAACCAGGTGTGTGGACCTGGTGTGTGGACACGGTGTGTACCTGGTGTGTGGACCTGGTGTGTGAATCCAGTGTGTGGACCTGGTGTGTGAACCCGGTATGTGGACCCGGTGTTTGGACATGGTGTGTGGACACGGTGTGTGGACCTGGAGTGTGAACCCGGTGTGTGAATCCAGTTTGTGGACCTGGTGTGTGAACCCGGTGTGTGGACCTGGTGTGTGGACCTGGTGTGTGGACACGATGTGTGGACCTGGTGTGTGAATCTGGTGTTTGGACCTGGTGTGTGAACCCGGTGTGTGGACCCGGTGTGTGGACCCGGTGTGTGGACCCGGTGTGTGACTCCAGTGTGTGGACCTGGTGTGTGAAACAGGTGTGTGGACCTGGTGTGTGGACACGGTGTGTGGACCTGGTGTGTGAACCTGGTGTGTGGACCTGGTGTGTGAATCTGGTGTGTGGACCTGGTGTGTGAACCCGGTGTGTGGACCCGGTGTGTGGACACGGTGTGTGGACCTTGTGTGTGAACCTGGTGTGTGGACCCGGTGTGTGGACCCGGTGTGTGAATCCAGTGTGTGAACCTGGTGTGGGAACCCGGTGTGTGGACCCGGTGTGTGGACCTGGTGTGTGAACTAGGTGTGTGGACCTGGTGTGTGGACACGGTGTGTACCTGGTGTGTGAACCTGGTGTGTGGACCTGGTGTGTGAATCCAGTGTGTGGACCTGGTGTGTGAATCCAGTGTGTGGACCTGGTTTGTGAACCCGGTGTGTGGACCCGGTGTGTGGACATGGTGTTTGGACACGGTGTGTGAACCTGGTGTGTGAACCCGGTGTGTGAATCCAGTGTGTGGACCTGGTGTGTGAACCCGGTGTGTGGACATGGTGTGTGGACCTGGTGTGTGGACCCGGTGTGGGAACCCGGTGTGTGGACCCGGTGTGTGGACCTGGTGTGTGGACATGGTGTGTGGACCTGGTGTGTGAACCCGGTGTGTGGACCTGGTGTGTGGACCTGGTGTGGGAACCTGGTGTGTGAACCCGGTGTGTGGACCCTAGTGTGTGGACCTGGTGTGTGGACACGGTGTGTGGACCTGGTGTGTGGACCTGGTGTGTGAACCCGGTGTGTGAACCTGGTGTGTGTACACGGTGTGTGGAACTGGTGTGTGAACCAGGTGTGTGGACCTGGTGTGTGGACACGGTGTGTGGACCTGGTGTGTGAACCTGGTGTGTGGACCTGGTGTGTGAATCCAGTGTGTGGACCTGGTGTGTGAATCCAGTGTGTGGACCTGGTGTGTGAACCCGGTGTGTGGACCCGGTGTGTGGACCTGGTGTGTGGACACGGTGTGTGGACCTGGTGTGTGAACCCGGTGTGTGAATCCAGTGTGTGGACCTGGTGTGTGAACCCGGTGTGTGGACATGGTGTGTGGACCTGGTGTGTGGACACGGTGTGTGGACCTAGTGTGTGAATTCGGTGTTTGGACCTGGTGTGTGAACCCGGTGTGTGGACCTGGTTTGTGAACCTGGTGTGGGGACCCGGTGTGTGGACCCGGTGTGTGAACCAGGTGTGTGGACCTGGTGTGTGGACACGGTGTGTGGACCCGGTGTGTGAACCGTGGTGTGTGGACCCGGTGTGTGGACCCGGTGTGGGAATCCGGTGTGTGGACATGGTGTGTGGACCTGGTGTGTGAATCCAGTTTGTGGACCCGGTGTGGGAACCCGGTGTGTGCACCTGGTGTGTGAACCAGGCGTGTGGACCTGGTGTGTGGACACGGTGTGTGGACCTGGTGTGTGAATCCGGTGTGTGGACCTTGTGTGTGAATCCAGTGTGTGGACACGGTGTGTGAACCCGGTGTGTGGACCCGGTGTGTTGACCCGGTGTGTGGACACGGTGTTTGGACCTGGTGTGTGAACCCGGTGTGTGGACCTGGTGTGTGGACACGGTGTGTGGACCTGGTGTGGGAACCCGGTATGTGGACCTGGTGTGTGGACCTGGTGTCTGAACACGGTGTGTGGACCTGGTGTGTGGACACGGTGTGTGGACCTGGTGTGGGAACCCGGTGTGCGGACCTGGTGTGTGGACCTGGTGTGTGGACATGGTGTGTGGACCTGGTGTGTGGACACGGTGTGTGGACCTGGTGTGTGGACCTGGTGTGTGAACCCGGTGTTTGGACCTGGTGTGTGGACACGGTGTGTGGACCTGGTGTGTGGACCTGGTGTGTGAACCCGGTGTGTGGACCCGGTGTGTGGACCCGATGTGTGGACCTGGTGTGTGGACCCGGTGTGTGAATCCAGTGTGTGGACCTGGTGTGGGAACCCGGTGTGTGCACCCGGTGTGTGGACCTGGTGTGTGAACTAGGTGTGTGGACCTGGTGTGTGGACACGGTGTGTACCTGGTGTGTGAACCTGGTGTGTGGACCTGGTGTGTGAATCCAGTGTGTGGACCTGGTGTGTGAATCCAGTGTGTGGACCTGGTTTGTGAACCCGGTGTGTGGACCCGGTGTGTGGACATGGTGTTTGGACACGGTGTGTGAACCTGGTGTGTGAACCCGGTGTGTGAATCCAGTGTGTGGACCTGGTGTGTGAACCCGGTGTGTGGACATGGTGTGTGGACCTGGTGTGTGGACCCGGTGTGGGAACCCGGTGTGTGGACCCGGTGTGTGGACCTGGTGTGTGGACATGGTGTGTGGACCTGGTGTGTGAACCCGGTGTGTGGACCTGGTGTGTGGACCTGGTGTGGGAACCTGGTGTGTGAACCCGGTGTGTGGACCCTAGTGTGTGGACCTGGTGTGTGGACACGGTGTGTGGACCTGGTGTGTGGACCTGGTGTGTGAACCCGGTGTGTGAACCTGGTGTGTGTACACGGTGTGTGGACCTGGTGTGTGAACCAGGTGTGTGGACCTGGTGTGTGGACACGGTGTGTGGACCTGGTGTGTGAACCTGGTGTGTGGACCTGGTGTGTGAATCCAGTGTGTGGACCTGGTGTGTGAATCCAGTGTGTGGACCTGGTGTGTGAACCCGGTGTGTGGACCCGGTGTGTGGACCTGGTGTGTGGACACGGTGTGTGGACCTGGTGTGTGAACCCGGTGTGTGAATCCAGTGTGTGGACCTGGTGTGTGAACCCGGTGTGTGGACATGGTGTGTGGACCTGGTGTGTGGACACGGTGTGTGGACCTAGTGTGTGAATTCGGTGTTTGGGCCTGGTGTGTGAACCCGGTGTGTGGACCTGGTTTGTGAACCTGGTGTGGGGACCCGGTGTGTGGACCCGGTGTGTGAACCAGGTGTGTGGACCTGGTGTGTGGACACGGTGTGTGGACCCGGTGTGTGAACCGTGGTGTGTGGACCCGGTGTGTGGACCCGGTGTGGGAATCCGGTGTGTGGACATGGTGTTTGGACCTGGTGTGTGGACCTGGTGTGTGGACACGGTGTGTGGACCCGGTGTGTGAATCCAGTTTGTGGACCCGGTGTGGGAACCCGGTGTGTGCACCTGGTGTGTGAACCAGGCGTGTGGACCTGGTGTGTGGACACGGTGTGTGGACCTGGTGTGTGAATCCGGTGTGTGGACCTTGTGTGTGAATCCAGTGTGTGGACACGGTGTGTGAACCCGGTGTGTGGACCCGGTGTGTTGACCCGGTGTGTGGACACGGTGTTTGGACCTGGTGTGTGAACCCGGTGTGTGGACCTGGTGTGTGGACACGGTGTGTGGACCTGTTGTGGGAACCCGGTATGTGGACCTGGTGTGTGGACCTGGTGTCTGAACACGGTGTGTGGACCTGGTGTGTGGACACGGTGTGTGGACCTGGTGTGGGAACCCGGTGTGCGGACCTGGTGTGTGGACCTGGTGTGTGGACATGGTGTGTGGACCTGGTGTGTGGACACGGTGTGTGGACCTGGTGTGTGGACCTGGTGTGTGAACCCGGTGTTTGGACCTGGTGTGTGGACACGGTGTGTGGACCTGGTGTGTGGACCTGGTGTGTGAACCCGGTGTGTGGACCCGGTGTGTGGACCCGATGTGTGGACCTGGTGTGTGGACCCGGTGTGTGAATCCAGTGTGTGGACCTGGTGTGGGAACCCGGTGTGTGGACCTGGTGTGTGGACCTGGTGTGTGGACCTGGTGATTGGACACGGTGTGTACCTTGTGTGTGGACCTGATGTGTGAATCCAGTGTGTTGACCTGGTGTTTGAACCGGGGTGTGGACCCGGTGTGTGGACCCGGTGTGTGGACCTGGTGTGTGGACACGGTGTGTGGACCTGGTGTGTGAACCTGGTGTGTGGACCCGGTGTGTGAATCCAGTCTGTGGACCTGGTGTGTGGACCTGGTGTGTGAACCTGGTGTGTGGACACGGTGTGTGGACCTGGTGTGTGAACCTGGTGTGTGGACCTGGTGTGTGGACCTGATGTGTGGACCTGGTGTGGGAACCTGGTGTGTGAACCCGGTGTTTGGACCTGGTGTGTGGACCTGGTGTGTGGACACGGTGTGTGGACCTGGTGTGTTGACGTGTTGTGTGAATCCGGTTTGTGGACCTGGTGTGTGGACACGGTGTGTGGACCTGGTGTGTGGACCCGGTGTGTGAATCCAGTGTGTGGACCCGGTGTGGGAACCCGGTGTGTGGACCTGGTGTGTGGACACGGTGTGGGAACCTGGTGTGTGAACCCGGTGTGTGAACCAGGTGTGTGGACCTGGTGTGTGGACCTGGTGTGTGGACACGGTGTGTGGACCTGGTATGTGGACCTGGTGTGTGAACCCGGTGTGTGGACCTGGTGTGTGGACACGGTGTGTGGACCTGATGTGTGGACCCGGTGTGTGAATCCAGTGTGTGGACCTGGTGTGGGAACCCGGTGTGTGGACCTGGTGTGTGGACCTTGTGTGTGAACCAGTTGTGTGGACCTGGTGTGTAGACACGGTGTGTACCTGGTGTGTGGACCTGGTGTGTGAATCCAGTGTGTGGACCTGGTGTGTGAACCCGGTATGTGGACCCGGTGTTTGGACCTGGTGTGTGGACACGATGTGTGGACCTGGTGTGTGAATCTGGTGTTTGGACCTGGTGTGTGAACCCGGTGTGTGGACCCGGTGTGTGGACCCGGTGTGTGACTCCAGTGTGTGGACCTGGTGTGTGAACCAGGTGTGTGGACCTGGTGTGTGGACACGGTGTGTGGACCTGGTGTATGAACCTGGTGTGTGGACCTGGTGTGTGAATCTGGTGTGTGGACCTGGTGTGTGAACCCGGTGTGTGGACCCGGTGTGTGGACACGGTGTGTGGACCTGGTGTGTGAACCTGGTGTGTGGACCTGGTGTGTGGACCTGGTGTGGGAACCCGGTGTGTGGACCTGGTGTGTGGACCTGGTGTGTGGACCTGGTGTGGGGACACGGTGTGTGGACCTGGTGTGTGGACCTCGTGTGGGAACCCGGTGTGTGGACCCGGTGTGTGGACCTGGTGTGTGGACCTGGTGTGTGGACACGGTGTGTGGACCTGGTGTGTGGACCTGGTGTGTGGACCCGGTGTGTGAATCCAGTGTGTGGACCTGGTGTGGGAACCCGGTGTGTGGACCTGGTGCGTGGACCTGGTGTGTGAACCAGGTGTGTGGACCTGGTGTGTGGACACGGTGTGTACCTGGTGTGTGGACCTGGTGTGTGAATCCAGTGTGTGGACCTGGTGTGTGAACCCGGTGTGTGGACCTGGTGTGTGAACCCGGTGTGTGGACCTGGTGTGTGGACCTGGTGTGTGGACACGGTGTGTGGACCTGGTGTGTGAACCCGGTGTGTGAATCCAGTGTGTGGACCTGGTGTGTGAACCCGGTGTGTGGACATGGTGTGTGGACCTGGTGTGTGGACACGGTGTGTGGACCTAGTGTGTGAATTCGGTGTTTGGGCCTGGTGTGTGAACCCGGTGTGTGGACCTGGTTTGTGAACCTGGTGTGGGGACCCGGTGTGTGGACCCGGTGTGTGAACCAGGTGTGTGGACCTGGTGTGTGGACACGGTGTGTGGACCCGGTGTGTGAACCGTGGTGTGTGGACCTGGTGTGTGAACCCGGTGTGTGGACCTGGTGTGTGGACCTGGTGTGGGAACCTGGTGTGTGAACCCGGTGTGTGGACCCTAGTGTGTGGACCTGGTGTGTGGACACGGTGTGTGGACCTGGTGTGTGGACCTGGTGTGTGAACCCGGTGTGTGAACCTGGTGTGTGTACACGGTGTGTGGACCTGGTGTGTGAACCAGGTGTGTGGACCTGGTGTGTGGACACGGTGTGTGGACCTGGTGTGTGAACCTGGTGTGTGGACCTGGTGTGTGAATCCAGTGTGTGGACCTGGTGTGTGAATCCAGTGTGTGGACCTGGTGTGTGAACCCGGTGTGTGGACCCGGTGTGTGGACCTGGTGTGTGGACACGGTGTGTGGACCTGGTGTGTGAACCCGGTGTGTGAATCCAGTGTGTGGACCTGGTGTGTGAACCCGGTGTGTGGACATGGTGTGTGGACCTGGTGTGTGGACACGGTGTGTGGACCTAGTGTGTGAATTCGGTGTTTGGGCCTGGTGTGTGAACCCGGTGTGTGGACCTGGTTTGTGAACCTGGTGTGGGGACCCGGTGTGTGGACCCGGTGTGTGAACCAGGTGTGTGGACCTGGTGTGTGGACACGGTGTGTGGACCCGGTGTGTGAACCGTGGTGTGTGGACCCGGTGTGTGGACCCGGTGTGGGAATCCGGTGTGTGGACATGGTGTGTGGACCTGGTGTGTGGACCTGGTGTGTGGACACGGTGTGTGGACCCGGTGTGTGAATCCAGTTTGTGGACCCGGTGTGGGAACCCGGTGTGTGCACCTGGTGTGTGAACCAGGCGTGTGGACCTGGTGTGTGGACACGGTGTGTGGACCTGGTGTGTGAATCCGGTGTGTGGACCTTGTGTGTGAATCCAGTGTGTGGACACGGTGTGTGAACCCGGTGTGTGGACCCGGTGTGTTGACCCGGTGTGTGGACACGGTGTTTGGACCTGGTGTGTGAACCCGGTGTGTGGACCTGGTGTGTGGACACGGTGTGTGGACCTGGTGTGGGAACCCGGTATGTGGACCTGGTGTGTGGACCTGGTGTCTGAACACGGTGTGTGGACCTGGTGTGTGGACACGGTGTGTGGACCTGGTGTGGGAACCCGGTGTGCGGACCTGGTGTGTGGACCTGGTGTGTGGACATGGTGTGTGGACCTGGTGTGTGGACACGGTGTGTGAACCTGGTGTGTGGACCTGGTGTGTGAACCCGGTGTTTGGACCTGGTGTGTGGACACGGTGTGTGGACCTGGTGTGTGGACCTGGTGTGTGAACCCGGTGTGTGGACCCGGTGTGTGGACCCGATGTGTGGACCTGGTGTGTGGACCCGGTGTGTGAATCCAGTGTGTGGACCTGGTGTGGGAACCCGGTGTGTGGACCTGGTGTGTGGACCTGGTGTGTGGACCTGGTGATTGGACACGGTGTGTACCTTGTGTGTGGACCTGATGTGTGAATCCAGTGTGTTGACCTGGTGTTTGAACCGGGGTGTGGACCCGGTGTGTGGACCCGGTGTGTGGACCTGGTGTGTGGACACGGTGTGTGGACCTGGTGTGTGAACCTGGTGTGTGGACCCGGTGTGTGAATCCAGTCTGTGGACCTGGTGTGTGGACCTGGTGTGTGAACCTGGTGTGTGGACACGGTGTGTGGACCTGGTGTGTGAACCTGGTGTGTGGACCTGGTGTGTGGACCTGATGTGTGGACCTGGTGTGGGAACCTGGTGTGTGAACCCGGTGTTTGGACCTGGTGTGTGGACCTGGTGTGTGGACACGGTGTGTGGACCTGGTGTGTTGACGTGTTGTGTGAATCCGGTTTGTGGACCTGGTGTGTGGACACGGTGTGTGGACCTGGTGTGTGGACCCGGTGTGTGAATCCAGTGTGTGGACCCGGTGTGGGAACCCGGTGTGTGGACCTGGTGTGTGGACACGGTGTGGGAACCTGGTGTGTGAACCCGGTGTGTGAACCAGGTGTGTGGACCTGGTGTGTGGACCTGGTGTGTGGACACGGTGTGTGGACCTGGTGTGTGGACCTGGTGTGTGAACCCGGTGTGTGGACCTGGTGTGTGGACACGGTGTGTGGACCTGATGTGTGGACCCGGTGTGTGAATCCAGTGTGTGGACCTGGTGTGGGAACCCGGTGTGTGGACCTGGTGTGTGGACCTTGTGTGTGAACCAGGTGTGTGGACCTGGTGTGTGGACACGGTGTGTACCTGGTGTGTGGACCTGGTGTGTGAATCCAGTGTGTGGACCTGGTGTGTGAACCCGGTATGTGGACCCGGTGTTTGGACCTGGTGTGTGGACACGATGTGTGGACCTGGTGTGTGAATCTGGTGTTTGGACCTGGTGTGTGAACCCGGTGTGTGGACCCGGTGTGTGGACCCGGTGTGTGACTCCAGTGTGTGGACCTGGTGTGTGAACCAGGTGTGTGGACCTGGTGTGTGGACACGGTGTGTGGACCTGGTGTATGAACCTGGTGTGTGGACCTGGTGTGTGAATCTGGTGTGTGGACCTGGTGTGTGAACCCGGTGTGTGGACCCGGTGTTTGGACACGGTGTGTGGACCTGGTGTGTGAACCTGGTGTGTGGACCTGGTGTGTGGACCTGGTGTGGGAACCCGGTGTGTGGACCTGGTGTGTGGACCTGGTGTGTGGACCTGGTGTGGGGACACGGTGTGTGGACCTGGTGTGTGGACCTCGTGTGGGAACCCGGTGTGTGGACCCGGTGTGTGGACCTGGTGTGTGGACCTGGTGTGTGGACACGGTGTGTGGACCTAGTGTGTGGACCTGGTGTGTGGACCCGGTGTGTGAATCCAGTGTGTGGACCTGGTGTGGGAACCCGGTGTGTGGACCTGGTGCGTGGACCTGGTGTGTGAACCAGGTGTGTGGACCTGGTGTGTGGACACGGTGTGTACCTGGTGTGTGGACCTGGTGTGTGAATCCAGTGTGTGGACCTGGTGTGTGAACCCGGTGTGTGGACCTGGTGTGTGAACCCGGTGTGTGGACCTGGTGTGTGGACCTGGTGTGTGGACACGGTGTGTGGACCTGGTGTGTGAATCTGGTGTTTGGACCTGGTGTGTGAACCCGGTGTGTGGACCTGGTGTGTGAACCCGGTGTGTGGACCCGGTGTGTGGAACCTGTGTAAACCAGGTGTGTGGACCCGGTGTGGGAACGACGTGTGTGGACATGGTGTGTGGACCTGGTGTGTGGACCTGGTGTGTGGACACGTTGTGTGGACCTGGTGTGTGGACACGGGGTGTGGACCCGGTGTGTGGACCCGGTGTGTGAATCCGGTGTGGGAACCCGGTGTGTGGACCTGGTGTGTGAATCCGGTGTGTGGACCTGGTGTGTGAATCCAGTGTGTGGACCCGGTGTGTGAATCCGGTGTGTGGATCCGGTGTGTGGACCCGGTGTGTGGACACGGTGTTTGGACCTGGTATGTGAACCCGGTGTATGGACCTGGTGTGTGGACCCGGTGTGTGGCCCCGGTGTGTGGACCCGGTGTGTGGACACGGTGTGTGGACCCGGTGTGTGAACCCGGTGTGTGGACCCGGTGTGGCAACCCGGTGTGTGGACCCGGTGTGTGGACCTGGTGTGTGGACCTGGTGTGTGAACCCGGTGTGTGGACACGGTGTGTGGACCCGGTGTGTGGACCCGGTGTGTGAATCCAGTGTGTGGACCTGGTGTGTGGACCTGGTGTGTGAATCCAGTGTGTGGACCTGGTGTGTGAATCCAGTGTGTGGACCTGGTGTGTGAACCCGGTGTGTGGACCCGGTGTGTGGACGTGGTGTGTGGACACGGTGTGTGGACCCGGTGTGTGGACACGGTGTGTGGACCCGATGTGTGAACCCGGTGTGTGGACCCGGTGTGTGGACCCGGTGTGGGAACCCGGTGTGTGGACCCGGTGTGTGGACCTGGTGTGTGGACCTGGTGTGTGGACACGGTGTGTGGACCTGGTGTGTGAACCTGGTGTGTGGACCTGGTGTGTGAATCTGGTGTGTGGACCTGGTGTGTGAACCCGGTGTGTGGACCCGGTGTGTGGACACGGTGTGTGGACCTGGTGTGTGAATCCAGTGTGTGGACCTGGTGTGTGAATCCAGTGTGTGGACCTGGTGTGTGAACCCGGTGTGTGGACCCGGTGTGTGGACATGGTGTGTGGACACGGTGTGTGGACCTGGTGTGTGGACCTGGTGTGTGAACCCGGTGTGTGGACATGGTGTGTGGACCTGGTGTGTGGACACGGTGTGTGGACCTAGTGTGTGAATCCGGTGTTTGGACCTGGTGTGTGAACCCGGTGTGTGGACCTGGTTTGTGAACCTGGTGTGGGGACCCGGTGTGTGGACCCGGTGTGTGAACCAGGTGTGTGGACCTGGTGTGTGGACACGGTGTGTGGACCCGGTGTGTGAACCGTGGTGTGTGGACCCGGTGTGTGGACCCGGTGTGGGAATCCGGTGTGTGGACATGGTGTGTGGACCTGGTGTGTGGACCTGGTGTGTGGACACGGTGTGTGGACCTGGTGTGTGGACACGGTGTGTGGACCCGGTGTGTGAATCCAGTTTGTGGACCCGGTGTGGGAACCCGGTGTGTGGACCTGGTGTGTGAACCAGGCGTGTGGACCTGGTGTGTGGACACGGTGTGTGGACCTGGTGTGTGAATCCGGTGTGTGGACCTTGTGTGTGAATCCAGTGTGTGGACACGGTGTGTGAACCCGGTGTGTGGACCCGGTGTGTTGACCCGGTGTGTGGACACGGTGTTTGGACCTGGTGTGTGAACCCGGTGTGTGGACCTGGTGTGTGGACACGGTGTGTGGACCTGGTGTGGGAACCCGGTATGTGGACCTGGTGTGTGGACCTGGTGTCTGAACACGGTGTGTGGACCTGGTGTGTGGACACGGTGTGTGGACCTGGTGTTGGAACCCGGTGTGCGGACCTGGTGTGTGGACCTGGTATGTGGACATGGTGTGTGGACCTGGTGTGTGGACACGGTGTGTGGACCTGGTGTGTGGACCTGGTGTGTGAACCCGGTGTTTGGACCTGGTGTGTGGACACGGTGTGTGGACCTGGTGTGTGGACCTGGTGTGTGAACCCTGTGTGTGGACCCGGTGTGTGGACCCGATGTGTGGACCTGGTGTGTGGACCCGGTGTGTGAATCCAGTGTATGGACCTGGTGTGGGAACCCGGTGTGTGGACCTGGTGTGTGGACCTGGTGTGTGGACCTGGTGATTGGACACGGTGTGTACCTTGTGTGTGGACCTGATGTGTGAATCCAGTGTGTTGACCTGGTGTTTGAACCGGGGTGTGGACCCGGTGTGTGGACCCGGTGTGTGGACCTGGTGTGTGGACACGGTGTGTGGACCTGGTGTGTGAACCTGGTGTGTGGACCCGGTGTGTGAATCCAGTCTCTGGACCTGGTGTGTGGACCTGGTGTGTGAACCTGGTGTGTGGACACGGTGTGTGGACCTGGTGTGTGAACCTGGTGTGTGGACCTGGTGTGTGGACCTGATGTGTGGACCTGGTGTGGGAACCTGGTGTGTGAACCCGGTGTTTGGACCTGGTGTGTGGACCTGGTGTGTGGACACGGTGTGTGGACCTGGTGTGTTGACGTGTTGTGTGAATCCTGTTTGTGGACCTGGTGTGTGGACACGGTGTGTGGACCTGGTGTGTGGACCCGGTGTGTGAATCCAGTGTGTGGACCTGGTGTGGGAACCCGGTGTGTGGACCTGGTGTGTGGACACGGTGTGGGAACCTGGTGTGTGAACCCGGTGTGTGAACCAGGTGTGTGGACCTGGTGTGTGGACCTGGTGTGTGGACACGGTGTGTGGACCTGGTGTGTGGACCTGGTGTGTGAACCCGGTGTGTGGACCTGGTGTGTGGACACGGTGTGTGGACCTGGTGTGTGGACCCGGTGTGTGAATCCAGTGTGTGGACCTGGTGTGGGAACCCGGTGTGTGGACCTGGTGTGTGGACCTTGTGTGTGAACCAGGTGTGTGGACCTGGTGTGTGGACACGGTGTGTACCTGGTGTGTGGACTGGTGTGTGAATCCAGTGTGTGGACCTGGTGTGTGGACACGGTGTGTGGACCTGGTGTGTGAACCTGGTGTGTGGACCCGGTGTGTGAATCCAGTCTCTGGACCTGGTGTGTGGACCTGGTGTGTGAACCTGGTGTGTGGACATGGTGTGTGGACCTGGTGTGTGAACCTGGTGTGTGGACCTGGTGTGTGGACCTGATGTGTGGACCTGGTGTGTGGACACGGTGTGTGGACCCGGTGTGTGAACCGTGGTGTGTGGACCCGGTGTGTGGACCCGGTGTGGGAATCCGGTGTGTGGACATGGTGTGTGGACCTGGTGTGTGGACCTGGTGTGTGGACACGGTGTGTGGACCCGGTGTGTGAATCCAGTTTGTGGACCCGGTGTGGGAACCCGGTGTGTGGACCTGGTGTGTGAACCAGGCGTGTGGACCTGGTGTGTGGACACGGTGTGTGGACCTGGTGTGTGAATCCGGTGTGTGGACCTTGTGTGTGAATCCAGTGTGTGGACACGGTGTGTGAACCCGGTGTGTGGACCCGGTGTGTTGACCCGGTGTGTGGACACGGTGTTTGGACCTGGTGTGTGAACCCGGTGTGTGGACCTGGTGTGTGGACACGGTGTGTGGACCTGGTGTGGGAACCCGGTATGTGGACCTGGTGTGTGGACCTGGTGTCTGAACACGGTGTGTGGACCTGGTGTGTGGACACGGTGTGTGGACCTGGTGTTGGAACCCGGTGTGCGGACCTGGTGTGTGGACCTGGTATGTGGACATGGTGTGTGGACCTGGTGTGTGGACACGGTGTGTGGACCTGGTGTGTGGACCTGGTGTGTGAACCCGGTGTTTGGACCTGGTGTGTGGACACGTTGTGTGGACCTGGTGTGTGGACCTGGTGTGTGAACCCTGTGTGTGGACCCGGTGTGTGGACCCGATGTGTGGACCTGGTGTGTGGACCCGGTGTGTGAATCCAGTGTATGGACCTGGTGTGGGAACCCGGTGTGTGGACCTGGTGTGTGGACCTGGTGTGTGGACCTGGTGATTGGACACGGTGTGTACCTTGTGTGTGGACCTGATGTGTGAATCCAGTGTGTTGACCTGGTGTTTGAACCGGGGTGTGGACCCGGTGTGTGGACCCGGTGTGTGGACCTGGTGTGTGGACACGGTGTGTGGACCTGGTGTGTGAACCTGGTGTGTGGACCCGGTGTGTGAATCCAGTCTCTGGACCTGGTGTGTGGACCTGGTGTGTGAACCTGGTGTGTGGACACGGTGTGTGGACCTGGTGTGTGAACCTGGTGTGTGGACCTGGTGTGTGGACCTGATGTGTGGACCTGGTGTGGGAACCTGGTGTGTGAACCCGGTGTTTGGACCTGGTGTGTGGACCTGGTGTGTGGACACGGTGTGTGGACCTGGTGTGTTGACGTGTTGTGTGAATCCTGTTTGTGGACCTGGTGTGTGGACACGGTGTGTGGACCTGGTGTGTGGACCCGGTGTGTGAATCCAGTGTGTGGACCTGGTGTGGGAACCCGGTGTGTGGACCTGGTGTGTGGACACGGTGTGGGAACCTGGTGTGTGAACCCGGTGTGTGAACCAGGTGTGTGGACCTGGTGTGTGGACCTGGTGTGTGGACACGGTGTGTGGACCTGGTGTGTGGACCTGGTGTGTGAACCCGGTGTGTGGACCTGGTGTGTGGACACGGTGTGTGGACCTGGTGTGTGGACCCGGTGTGTGAATCCAGTGTGTGGACCTGGTGTGGGAACCCGGTGTGTGGACCTGGTGTGTGGACCTTGTGTGTGAACCAGGTGTGTGGACCTGGTGTGTGGACACGGTGTGTACCTGGTGTGTGGACCTGGTGTGTGAATCCAGTGTGTGGACCTGGTGTGTGGACACGGTGTGTGGACCTGGTGTGTGAACCTGGTGTGTGGACCCGGTGTGTGAATCCAGTCTCTGGACCTGGTGTGTGGACCTGGTGTGTGAACCTGGTGTGTGGACACGGTGTGTGGACCTGGTGTGTGAACCTGGTGTGTGGACCTGGTGTGTGGACCTGATGTGTGGACCTGGTGTGGGAACCTGGTGTGTGAACCCGGTGTTTGGACCTGGTGTGTGGACCTGGTGTGTGGACACGGTGTGTGGACCTGGTGTGTTGACGTGTTGTGTGAATCCTGTTTGTGGACCTGGTGTGTGGACACGGTGTGTGAATCCAGTCTCTGGACCTGGTGTGTGGACCTGGTGTGTGAACCTGGTGTGTGGACACGGTGTGTGGACCTGGTGTGTGAACCTGGTGTGTGGACCTGGTGTGTGGACCTGATGTGTGGACCTGGTGTGGGAACCTGGTGTGTGAACCCGGTGTTTGGACCTGGTGTGTGGACCTGGTGTGTGGACACGGTGTGTGGACCTGGTGTGTTGACGTGTTGTGTGAATCCTGTTTGTGGACCTGGTGTGTGGACACGGTGTGTGGACCTGGTGTGTGGACCCGGTGTGTGAATCCAGTGTGTGGACCTGGTGTGGGAACCCGGTGTGTGGACCTGGTGTGTGGACACGGTGTGGGAACCTGGTGTGTGAACCCGGTGTGTGAACCAGGTGTGTGGACCTGGTGTGTGAACCTGGTGTGTGGACACGGTGTTTGGACCTGGTGTGTGGACCTGGTGTGTGAACCCGGTGTGTGGACCTGGTGTGTGGACACGGTGTGTGGACCTGGTGTGTGGACCCGGTGTGTGAATCCAGTGTGTGTACCTGGTGTGGGAACCCGGTGTGTGGACCTGGTGTGTGGACCTTGTGTGTGAACCAGGTGTGTGGACCTGGTGTGTGGACACGGTGTGTACCTGGTGTGTGGACCTGGTGTGTGAATCCAGTGTGTGGACCTGGTGTGTGAACCCGGTATGTGGACCCGGTGTTTGGACCTGGTGTGTGGACACGATGTGTGGACCTGGTGTGTGAATCTGGTGTTTGGACCTGGTGTGTGAACCTGGTGTGTGGACCCGGTGTGTGGACCCGGTGTGTGGACCCGGTGTGTGACTCCAGTGTGTGGACCTGGTGTGTGAACCAGGTGTGTGGACCTGGTGTGTGGACACGGTGTGTGGACCTGGTGTGTGAACCTGGTGTGTGGACCTGGTGTGTGAATCTGGTGTGTGGACCTGGTGTGTGAACCCGGTGTGTGGACCTGGTGTGTGGACACGGTGTGTGGACCTGGTGTGTGAACCTGGTGTGTGGACCTGGTGTGTGGACCTGGTGTGGGAACCCGGTGTGTGGACCTGGTGTGTGGACCTGGTGTGTGGACCTGGTGTGGGGACACGGTGTGTGGACCTGGTGTGTGGACCTCGTGTGGGAACCCGGTGTGTGGACCCGGTGTGTGGACCTGGTGTGTGGACCTGGTGTGTGGACACGGTGTGTGGACCTAGTGTGTGGACCTGGTGTGTGGACCCGGTGTGTGAATCCAGTGTGTGGACCTGGTGTGGGAACCCGGTGTGTGGACCTGGTGCGTGGACCTGGTGTGTGAACCAGGTGTGTGGACCTGGTTTGTGGACACGGTGTGTACCTGGTGTGTGGACCTGGTGTGTGAATCCAGTGTGTGGACCTGGTGTTCGAACCCGGTGTGTGGACCTGGTGTGTGAACCCGGTGTGTGGACCTGGTGTGTGGACCTGGTGTGTGGACCTGGTGTGGGAACCCGGTGTGTTGACCTGGTGTGTGGACCTAGTGTGTGGACCTGGTGTGGGGACACGGTGTGTGGACCTGGTGTGTGGACCTGGTGTGGGAACCCGGTGTGTGGACCCGGTGTGTGGACCTGCTGTGTGGACCTGGTGTGTGGACACGGTGTGTGGACCTAGTGTGTGGACCTGGTGTGTGGACCCGGTGTGAGAATCCAGTGTGTGGACCTGGTGTGGGAACCCGGTGTGTGTACCTGGTGCGTGGACCTGGTGTGTGAACCAGGTGTGTGGACCTGGTGTGTGGACACGGTGTGTACCTGGTGTGTGGACCTGGTGTGTGAATCCAGTGTGTGGACCTGGTGTGTGAACCCGGTGTGTGGACCTGGTGTGTGAACCCGGTGTGTGCACGTGGTGTGTGGACCTGGTGTGTGGACACGGTGTGTGGACCTGGTGTGTGAATCTGGTGTTTGGACCTGGTGTGTGAACCCGGTGTGTGGACCTGGTGTGTGAACCCGGTGTGTGGACCCGGTGTGTGGAACCGGTGTGTGAACCAGGTGTGTGGACCCGGTGTGGGAACGACGTGTGTGGACATGGTGTGTGGACACGGTGTGGGAACCTGGTGTGTGAACCCGGTGTGTGAACCAGGTGTGTGGACCTGGTGTGTGGACCTGGTGTGTGGACACGGTGTGTGGACCTGGTGTGTGGACCTGGTGTGTGAACCCGGTGTGTGGACCTGGTGTGTGGACACGGTGTGTGGACCTGGTGTGTGGACCCGGTGTGTGAATCCAGTGTGTGGACCTGGTGTGGGAACCCGGTGTGTGGACCTGGTGTGTGGACCTTGTGTGTGAACCAGGTTTGTGGACCTGGTGTGTGGACACGGTGTGTACCTGGTGTGTGGACCTGGTGTGTGAATCCAGTGTGTGGACCTGGTGTGTGAACCCGGTATGT
This sequence comes from Lampris incognitus, assembly GCF_029633865.1. Taxonomy (NCBI): domain Eukaryota; kingdom Metazoa; phylum Chordata; class Actinopteri; order Lampriformes; family Lampridae; genus Lampris; species Lampris incognitus. The sequence continues at coordinate 69,052,694 of NC_079212.1, read as the reverse complement.
GGACCCGGTGTTTGGACCTGGTGTGTGGACACGATGTGTGGACCTGGTGTGTGAATCTGGTGTTTGGACCTGGTGTGTGAACCTGGTGTGTGGACCCGGTGTGTGGACCCGGTGTGTGGACCCGGTTTGTGACTCCAGTGTGTGGACCTGGTGTGTGAACCAGGTGTGTGGACCTGGTGTGTGGACACGGTGTGTGGACCTGGTGTGTGAACCTGGTGTGTGGACCTGGTGTGTGAATCTGGTGTGTGGACCTGGTGTGTGAACCCGGTGTGTGGACCTGGTGTGTGGACACGGTGTGTGGACCTGGTGTGTGAACCTGGTGTGTGGACCTGGTGTGTGGACCTGGTGTGGGAACCCGGTGTGTGGACCTGGTGTGTGGACCTGGTGTGTGGACCTGGTGTGGGGACACGGTGTGTGGACCTGGTGTGTGGACCTCGTGTGGGAACCCGGTGTGTGGACCCGGTGTGTGGACCTGGTGTGTGGACCTGGTGTGTGGACACGGTGTGTGGACCTAGTGTGTGGACCTGGTGTGTGGACCCGGTGTGTGAATCCAGTGTGTGGACCTGGTGTGGGAACCCGGTGTGTGGACCTGGTGCGTGGACCTGGTGTGTGAACCAGGTGTGTGGACCTGGTTTGTGGACACGGTGTGTACCTGGTGTGTGGACCTGGTGTGTGAATCCAGTGTGTGGACCTGGTGTGTGAACCCGGTGTGTGGACCTGGTGTGTGAACCCGGTGTGTGGACCTGGTGTGTGGACCTGGTGTGTGGACCTGGTGTGGGAACCCGGTGTGTTGACCTGGTGTGTGGACCTAGTGTGTGGACCTGGTGTGGGGACACGGTGTGTGGACCTGGTGTGTGGACCTGGTGTGGGAACCCGGTGTGTGGACCCGGTGTGTGGACCTGCTGTGTGGACCTGGTGTGTGGACACGGTGTGTGGACCTAGTGTGTGGACCTGGTGTGTGGACCCGGTGTGAGAATCCAGTGTGTGGACCTGGTGTGGGAACCCGGTGTGTGTACCTGGTGCGTGGACCTGGTGTGTGAACCAGGTGTGTGGACCTGGTGTGTGGACACGGTGTGTACCTGGTGTGTGGACCTGGTGTGTGAATCCAGTGTGTGGACCTGGTGTGTGAACCCGGTGTGTGGACCTGGTGTGTGAACCCGGTGTGTGCACGTGGTGTGTGGACCTGGTGTGTGGACACGGTGTGTGGACCTGGTGTGTGAATCTGGTGTTTGGACCTGGTGTGTGAACCCGGTGTGTGGACCTGGTGTGTGAACCCGGTGTGTGGACCCGGTGTGTGGAACCGGTGTGTGAACCAGGTGTGTGGACCCGGTGTGGGAACGACGTGTGTGGACATGGTGTGTGGACCTGGTGTGTGGACCTGGTGTGTGGACACGTTGTGTGGACCTGGTGTGTGGACACGGGGTGTGGACCCGGTGTGTGGACCCGGTGTGTGAATCCGGTGTGGGAACCCGGTGTGTGGACCTGGTGTGTGAATCCGGTGTGTGGACCTGGTGTGTGAATCCAGTGTGTGGACCCGGTGTGTGAATCCGGTGTGTGGACCAGGTGTGTGGACCCGGTGTGTGGACACGGTGTTTGGACCTGGTATGTGAACCCGGTGTATGGACCTGGTGTGTGGACCCGGTGTGTGGACCCGGTGTGTGGACCCGGTGTGTGGACACGGTGTGTGGACCCGGTGTGTGAACCCGGTGTGTGGACCCGGTCTGGCAACCCGGTGTGTGGACCCGGTGTGTGGACCTGGTGTGTGGACCTGGTGTGTGAACCCGGTGTGTGGACACGGTGTGTGGACCCGGAGTGTGGACCTGGTGTGTGAATCCAGTGTGTGGACCTGGTGTGTGAACCCGGTGTGTGGACCCGGTGTGTGGACGTGGTGTGTGGACACGGTGTGTGGACCCGGTGTGTGGACACGGTGTGTGGACCCGATGTGTGAACCCGGTGTGTGGACCCGGTGTGTGGACCCGGTGTGGGAACCCGGTGTGAGGACCCGGTGTGTGGACCTGGTGTGTGGACCTGGTGTGTGAAGCCGGTGTGTGGACATGGTGTGTGGACCTGGTGTGTGGACCTGGTGTGTGGACCCAGTGTGTGGACCCGGTGTGTGAATCCAGTGTGTGAACCTGGTGTGGGAACCCGGTGTGTGGACCCGGTGTGTGGACCTGGTGTGTGAACCAGTTGTGTGGACCTGGTGTGTGGACACGGTGTGTGGACCTGGTGTGTGAACCTGGTGTGTGGACCTGGTGTGTGAATCCAGTGTGTGGACCTGGTGTGTGAATCCAGTGTGTGGACCTGGTGTGTGAATCCAGTGTGTGGACCTGGTGTGTGAACCCGGTGTGTGGACCCGGTGTGTGGACATGGTGTGTGGACACGGTTTGTGGACCTGGTGTGTGAACCCGGTGTGTGAATCCAGTGTGTGGACCTGGTGTGTGAACCCGCTGTGTGGACATGGTGTGTGGACCTGGTGTGTGGACCCGGTGTGGGAACCCGGTGTGTGGACCCGGTGTGTGGACCTGGTGTTTGGACATGGTGTGTGGACCTGGTGTGTGAACCCGGTGTGTGGACCTGGTGTGTGGACCTGGTGTGGGAACCTGGTGTGTGAACCCGGTGTGTGGACCTGATGTGTGGACACGGTGTGTGGACCTGGTGTGTGAACCTGGTGTGTGGACCTGGTGTGTGAATCCAGTGTGTGGACCTGGTGTGTGAATCCAGTGTGTGGACCTGGTGTGTGAACCCGGTGTGTGGACCCGGTGTGTGGACATGGTGTGTGGACACGGTGTGTGGACCTGGTGTGTGAACCCGGTGTGTGAATCCAGTGTGTGGACCTGGTGTGTGAACCCGGTGTGTGGACATGGTGTGTGGACCTGGTGTGTGGACCCGGTGTGGGAACCCGGTGTGTGGACCCGGTGTGTGGACCTGGTGTGTGGACATGGTGTGTGGACACGGTGTGTGAACCCGGTGTGTGGACCTGGTGTGTGGACCTGGTGTGGGAACCTGGTGTGTGAACCCGGTGTGTGGACCTGGTGTGTGGACCTGGTGTGTGGACACGGTGTGTGGACCTGGTGTGTGGACCTGGTGTGTGAACCCGGTGTGTGAACCTGGTGTGTGGACACGGTGTGTGGACCTGGTGTGTGAACCAGGTGTGTGGACCTGGTGTGTGGACACGGTATATGGACCTGGTGTGTGAACCTGGTGTGTGGACCTGGTGTGTGAATCCAGTGTGTGGACCGTGTGTGTGAATCCAGTGTGTGGACCTGGTGTGTGAACCCGGTGTGTGGACCCGGTGTGTGGACACGGTGTGTGGACCTGGTGTGTGGACCTGGTGTGTGGACCCAGTGTGTGGACCCGGTGTGTGAATCCAGTGTGTGAACCTGGTGTGGGAACCCGGTGTGTGGACCCGGTGTGTGGACCTGGTGTGTGAACCAGGTGTGTGGACCTGGTGTGTGGACACGGTGTGTGGACCTGGTGTGTGAACCTGGTGTGTGGACCTGGTGTGTGAATCCAGTGTGTGGACCTGGTGTGTGAATCCAGTGTGTGGACCTGGTGTGTGAATCCAGTGTGTGGACCTGGTGTGTGAACCCGGTGTGTGGACCCGGTGTGTGGACATGGTGTGTGGACACGGTTTGTGGACCTGGTGTGTGAACCCGGTGTGTGAATCCAGTGTGTGGACCTGGTGTGTGAACCCGCTGTGTGGACATGGTGTGTGGACCTGGTGTGTGGACCCGGTGTGGGAACCCGGTGTGTGGACCCGGTGTGTGGACCTGGTGTGTGGACATGGTGTGTGGACCTGGTGTGTGAACCCGGTGTGTGGACCTGGTGTGTGGACCTGGTGTGGGAACCTGGTGTGTGAACCCGGTGTGTGGACCTGATGTGTGGACACGGTGTGTGGACCTGGTGTGTGAACCTGGTGTGTGGACCTGGTGTGTGAATCCAGTGTGTGGACCTGGTGTGTGAATCCAGTGTGTGGACCTGGTGTGTGAACCCGGTGTGTGGACCCGGTGTGTGGACATGGTGTGTGGACACGGTGTGTGGACCTGGTGTGTGAACCCGGTGTGTGGACCTGGTGTGTGGACCCGGTGTGTGGACCCGGTGTGTGGACCTGGTGTGTGAATCCAGTGTGTTGACCTGGTGTGTGAACCCGGTGTGTGGACCTGGTGTGTGGACCTGGTGTGTGAACCCGGTGTGTGGACATGGTGTGTGGACCTGGTGTGTGGACCCGGTGTGGGAACCCGGTGTGTGGACCCGGTGTGTGGACCTGGTGTGTGGACATGGTGTGTGGACACGGTGTGTGAACCCGGTGTGTGGACCTGGTGTGTGGACCTGGTGTGGGAACCTGGTGTGTGAACCCGGTGTGTGGACCTGGTGTGTGGACCTGGTGTGTGGACACGGTGTGTGGACCTGGTGTGTGGACCTGGTGTGTGAACCCGGTGTGTGAACCTGGTGTGTGGACACGGTGTGTGGACCTGGTGTGTGAACCAGGTGTGTGGACCTGGTGTGTGGACACGGTATATGGACCTGGTGTGTGAACCTGGTGTGTGGACCTGGTGTGTGAATCCAGTGTGTGGACCGTGTGTGTGAATCCAGTGTGTGGACCTGGTGTGTGAACCCGGTGTGTGGACCCGGTGTGTGGACACGGTGTGTGCACCTAGTGTGTGAATCTGGTTTTTGGACCTGGTGTGGGAACCCGGTGTGTGGACCTGGTTTGTGAACCTGGTGTGGGGACCCGGTGTGTGGACCCGGTGTGTGAACCAGGTGTGTGGACCTGGTGTGTGGACACGGTGTGTGGACCCGGTGTGTGAACCGTGGTGTGTGGACCCGGTGTGTGGACCCGGTGTGGGAATCCGGTGTGTGGACATGGTGTGTGGACCTGGTGTGTGGACCTGGTGTGTGGACACGGTGTGTGGACCTGGTGTGTGGACACGGTGTGTGGACCCGGTGTGTGAATCCAGTTTGTGGACCCGGTGTGGGAACCCGGTGTGTGGACCTGGTGTGTGAACCAGGTGTGTGGACCTGGTGTGTGGACACGGTGTGTGGACCTGGTGTGTGAATCCGGTGTGTGGACCTTGTGTGTGAATCCAGTGTGTGGACACGGTGTGTGAACCCGGTGTGTGGACCCGGTGTGTGGACCCGGTGTGTGGACACGGTGTTTGGACCTGGTGTGTGAACCCGGTGTGTGGACCTGGTGTGTGGACACGGTGTGTGGACCTGGTGTGGAACCGGGTATGTGGACCTGGTGTGTGGACCTGGTGTCTGAACCCGGTGTGTGGACCTGGTGTGTGGACACGGTGTGTGGACCTGGTGTGGGAACCCGGTGTGCGGACCTGGTGTGTGGACCTGGTGTGTGGACATGGTGTGTGGACCTGGTGTGTGGACACGGTGTGTGGACCTGATGTGTGGACCTGGTGTGTGAACCCGGTGTTTGGACCTGGTGTGTGGACACGGTATGTGGACCTGGTGTGTGGACCTTGTGTGGGAACCCGGTGTGTGGACCCGGTGTGTGGACCCGATGTGTGGACCTGGTGTGTGGACCCGGTGTGTGAATCCAGTGTGTGGACCTGGTGTGGGAACCCGGTGTGTGGACCTGGTGTGTGGACCTGGTGTGTGGACCTGGTGATTGGACACGGTGTGTACCTTGTGTGTGGACCTGATGTGTGATTCCAGTGTGTTGACCTGGTGTGTGAACCCGGTGTGTGGACCCGGTGTGTGGACCCGGTGTGTGGACCTGGTGTGTGGACACGGTGTGTGGACCTGGTGTGTGAACCTGGTGTGTGGACCCGGTGTGTGAATCCAGTCTGTGGACCTGGTGTGTGGACCTGGTGTGTGAACCTGGTGTGTGGACACGGTGTGTGGACCTGGTGTGTGGACCTGGTGTGTGGACCTGGTGTGTGGACACGGTGTGTGGACCTGGTGTGTGGACGTGTTGTGTGAACCCGGTTTGTGGACCTGGTGTGTGGACACGGTGTGTGGACCTGGTGTGTGGACCCGGTGTGTGAATCCAGTGTGTGGACCTGGTGTGGGAACCCGGTGTGTGGACCTGGTGTGTGGACCTGGTGTGTGGACCTGGTGTGTGGACACGGTGTGTGGACCTGGTGTGTGGACGTGTTGTGTGAACCCGGTTTGTGGACCTGGTGTGTGGACACGGTGTGTGGACCTGGTGTGTGGACCCGGTGTGTGAATCCAGTGTGTGGACCTGGTGTGGGAACCCGGTGTGTGGACTTGGTGTGTGGACCTGGTGTGTGGACCCGGTGTGTGGACACGGTGTGTGGACCTGGTGTGTGAACCTGGTGTGTGGACCTGGTGTGTGGACCTGGTGTGGGAACCCGGTGTGTGGACCTGGTGTTTGGACCTGGTGTGTGGACCTGGTGTGGGGACACGGTGTGTGGACCTGGTGTGTGGACCTGGTGTGTGGACCTGGTGTGGGAACCCGTTGTGTGTGGACCCGGTGTGTGGACCTGGTGTGTGGACACGGTGTGTGGACCTGGTGTGTGGACCTGGTGTGTGGACCCGGTGTGTGAATCCAGTGTGTGGACCTGGTGTGGGAACCCGGTGTGTGGACCTGGTGCGTGGACCTGGTGTGTGAACCAGGTGTGTGGACCTGGTGTGTGGACACGGTGTGTACCTGGTGTGTGGACCTGGTGTGTGAATCCAGTGTGTGGACCTGGTATGTGAACCCGGTGTGTGGACCTGGTGTGGGAACCTGGTGTGTGAACCCGGTGTTTGGACCTGGTGTGTGGACCTGGTGTGTGGACACGGTGTGTGGACCTGGTGTGTTGACGTGTTGTGTGAATCCGGTTTGTGGACCTGGTGTGTGGACACGGTGTGTGGACCTGGTGTGTGGACCCGGTGTGTGAATCCAGTGTGTGGACCTGGTGTGGGAACCCGGTGTGTGGACCTGGTGTGTGGACACGGTGTGGGAACCTGGTGTGTGAACCCGGTGTGTGAACCAAGTGTTTGGACCTGGTGTGTGGACCTGGTGTGTGGACACGGTGTGTGGACCTGGTATGTGGACCTGGTGTGTGAACCCGGTGTGTGGACCTGGTGTGTGGACACGGTGTGTGGACCTGGTGTGTGGACCCGGTGTGTGAATCCAGTGTGTGGACCTGGTGTGGGAACCCGGTGTGTGGACCTGGTGTGTGGACCTTGTGTGTGAACCAGGTGTGTGGACCTGGTGTGTGGACACGGTGTGTACCTGGTGTGTGGACCTGGTGTGTGAATCCAGTGTGTGGACCTGGTGTGTGAACCCGGTATGTGGACCCGGTGTTTGGACATGGTGTGTGGACACGGTGTGTGGACCTGGAGTGTGAACCCGGTGTGTGAATCCAGTTTGTGGACCTGGTGTGTGAACCCGGTGTGTGGACCTGGTGTGTGGACCTGGTGTGTGGACACGATGTGTGGACCTGGTGTGTGAATCTGGTGTTTGGACCTGGTGTGTGAACCCGGTGTGTGGACCCGGTGTGTGGACCCGGTGTGTGGACCCGGTGTGTGACTCCAGTGTGTGGACCTGGTGTGTGAACCAGGTGTGTGGACCTGGTGTGTGGACACGGTGTGTGGACCTGGTGTGTGAACCTGGTGTGTGGACCTGGTGTGTGAATCTGGTGTGTGGACCTGGTGTGTGAACCCGGTGTGTTGACCCGGTGTGTGGACACGGTGTGTGGACCTTGTGTGTGAACCTGGTGTGTGGACCCGGTGTGTGGACCCGGTGTGTGAATCCAGTGTGTGAACCTGGTGTGGGAACCCGGTGTGTGGACCCGGTGTGTGGACCTGGTGTGTGAACTAGGTGTGTGGACCTGGTGTGTGGACACGGTGTGTACCTGGTGTGTGAACCTGGTGTGTGGACCTGGTGTGTGAATCCAGTGTGTGGACCTGGTGTGTGAATCCAGTGTGTGGAACTGGTGTGTGAACCCGGTGTGTGGACCCGGTGTGTGGACATGGTGTTTGGACACGGTGTGTGAACCTGGTGTGTGAACCCGGTGTGTGAATCCAGTGTGTGGACCTGGTGTGTGAACCCGGTGTGTGGACATGGTGTGTGGACCTGGTGTGTGGACCCGGTGTGGGAACCCGGTGTGTGGACCCGGTGTGTGGACCTGGTGTGTGGACATGGTGTGTGGACCTGGTGTGTGAACCCGGTGTGTGGACCTGGTGTGTGGACCTGGTGTGGATACCTGGTGTGTGAACCCGGTGTGTGGACCCTAGTGTGTGGACCTGGTGTGTGGACACGGTGTGTGGACCTGGTGTGTGGACCTGGTGTGTGAACCCGGTGTGTGAACCTGGTGTGTGTACACGGTTTGTGGACCTGGTGTGTGAACCAGGTGTGTGGACCTGGTGTGTGGACCCGGTGTGTGGACCTGGTGTGTGAACCTGGTGTGTGGACCTGGTGTGTGAATCCAGTGTGTGGACCTGGTGTGTGAATCCAGTGTGTGGACCTGGTGTGTGAACCCGGTGTGTGGACCCGGTGTGTGGACATGGTGTTTGGACACGGTGTGTGAACCTGGTGTGTGAACCCGGTGTGTGAATCCAGTGTGTGGACCTGGTGTGTGAACCCGGTGTGTGGACATGGTGTGTGGACCTGGTGTGTGGACCCGGTGTGGGAACCCGGTGTGTGGACCCGGTGTGTGGACCTGGTGTGTGGACATGGTGTGTGGACCTGGTGTGTGAACCCGGTGTGTGGACCTGGTGTGTGGACCTGGTGTGGATACCTGGTGTGTGAACCCGGTGTGTGGACCCTAGTGTGTGGACCTGGTGTGTGGACACGGTGTGTGGACCTGGTGTGTGGACCTGGTGTGTGAACCCGGTGTGTGAACCTGGTGTGTGTACACGGTTTGTGGACCTGGTGTGTGAACCAGGTGTGTGGACCTGGTGTGTGGACCCGGTGTGTGGACCTGGTGTGTGAACCTGGTGTGTGGACCTGGTGTGTGAATCCAGTGTGTGGACCTGGTGTGTGAATCCAGTGTGTGGACCTGGTGTGTGAACCCGGTGTGTGGACCCGGTGTGTGGACATGGTGTGTGGACACGGTGTGTGGACCTGGTGTGTGAACCCGGTGTGTGAATCCAGTGTGTGGACCTGGTGTGTGAACCCGGTGTGTGGACATGGTGTGTGGACCTGGTGTGTGGACACGGTGTGTGGACCTAGTGTGTGAATTCGGTGTTTGAACCTGGTGTGTGAACCCGGTGTGTGGACCCGGTGTGTGAACCAGGTGTGTGGACCTGGTGTGTGGACACGGTGTGTGGACCCGGTGTGTGAACCGTGGTGTGTGGACCCGGTGTGTGGACCCGGTGTGGGAATCCGGTGTGTGGACATGGTGTGTGGACCTGGTGTGTGGACCTGGTGTGTGGACACGGTGTGTGGACCTGGTGTGTGGACACGGTGTGTGGACCCGGTGTGTGAATCCAGTTTGTGGACCCGGTGTGGGAACCCGGTGTGTGCACCTGGTGTGTGAACCAGGCGTGTGGACCTGGTGTGTGGACACGGTGTGTGGACCTGGTGTGTGAATCCGGTGTGTGGACCTTGTGTGTGAATCCAGTGTGTGGACACGGTGTGTGAACCCGGTGTGTGGACCCGGTGTGTTGACCCGGTGTGTGGACACGGTGTTTGGACCTGGTGTGTGAACCCGGTGTGTGGACCTGGTGTGTGGACACGGTGTGTGGACCTGGTGTGGGAACCCGGTATGTGGACCTGGTGTGTGGACCTGGTGTCTGAACACGGTGTGTGGACCTGGTGTGTGGACACGGTGTGTGGACCTGGTGTGGGAACCCGGTGTGCGGACCTGGTGTGTGGACCTGGTGTGTGGACATGGTGTGTGGACCTGGTGTGTGGACACGGTGTGTGGACCTGGTGTGTGGACCTGGTGTGTGAACCCGGTGTTTGGACCTGGTGTGTGGACACGGTGTGTGGACCTGGTGTGTGGACCTGGTGTGTGAACCCGGTGTGTGGACCCGGTGTGTGGACCCGATGTGTGGACCTGGTGTGTGGACCCGGTGTGTGAATCCAGTGTGTGGACCTGGTGTGGGAACCCGGTGTGTGGACCTGGTGTGTGGACCTGGTGTGTGGACCTGGTGATTGGACACGGTGTGTACCTTGTGTGTGGACCTGATGTGTGAATCCAGTGTGTTGACCTGGTGTTTGAACCCGGTGTGTGGACCCGGTGTGTGGACCCGGTGTGTGGACCTGGTGTGTGGACACGGTGTGTGGACCTGGTGTGTGAACCTGGTGTGTGGACCCGGTGTGTGAATCCAGTCTGTGGACCTGGTGTGTGGACCTGGTGTGTGAACCTGGTGTGTGGACACGGTGTGTGGACCTGGTGTGTGAACCTGTTGTGTGGACCTGGTGTGTGGACCTGATGTGTGGACCTGGTGTGGGAACCTGGTGTGTGAACCCGGTGTTTGGACCTGGTGTGTGGACCTGGTGTGTGGACACGGTGTGTGGACCTGGTGTGTTGACGTGTTGTGTGAATCCGGTTTGTGGACCTGGTGTGTGGACACGGTGTGTGGACCTGGTGTGTGGACCCGGTGTGTGAATCCAGTGTGTGGACCCGGTGTGGGAACCCGGTGTGTGGACCTGGTGTGTGGACACGGTGTGGGAACCTGGTGTGTGAACCCGGTGTGTGAACCAGGTGTGTGGACCTGGTGTGTGGACCTGGTGTGTGGACACGGTGTGTGGACCTGGTGTGTGGACCTGGTGTGTGAACCCGGTGTGTGGACCTGGTGTGTGGACACGGTGTGTGGACCTGATGTGTGGACCCGGTGTGTGAATCCAGTGTGTGGACCTGGTGTGGGAACCCGGTGTGTGGACCTGGTGTGTGGACCTTGTGTGTGAACCAGGTGTGTGGACCTGGTGTGTGGACACGGTGTGTACCTGGTGTGTGGACCTGGTGTGTGAATCCAGTGTGTGGACCTGGTGTGTGAACCCGGTATGTGGACCCGGTGTTTGGACCTGGTGTGTGGACACGATGTGTGGACCTGGTGTGTGAATCTGGTGTTTGGACCTGGTGTGTGAACCCGGTGTGTGGACCCGGTGTGTGGACCCGGTGTGTGACTCCAGTGTGTGGACCTGGTGTGTGAACCAGGTGTGTGGACCTGGTGTGTGGACACGGTGTGTGGACCTGGTGTGTGAACCTGGTGTGTGGACCTGGTGTGTGAATCTGGTGTGTGGACCTGGTGTGTGAACCCGGTGTGTGGACCCGGTGTGTGGACACGGTGTGTGGACCTGGTGTGTGAACCTGGTGTGTGGACCTGGTGTGTGGACCTGGTGTTGGAACCCGGTGTGTGGACCTGGTGTGTGGACCTGGTGTGTGGACCTGGTGTGGGGACACGGTGTGTGGACCTGGTGTGTGGACCTCGTGTGGGAACCCGGTGTGTGGACCCGGTGTGTGGACCTGGTGTGTGGACCTGGTGTGTGGACACGGTGTGTGGACCTAGTGTGTGGTCCTGGTGTGTGGACCCGGTGTGTGAATCCAGTGTGTGGACCTGGTGTGGGAACCCGGTGTGTGGACCTGGTGCGTGGACCTGGTGTGTGAACCAGGTGTGTGGACCTGGTGTGTGGACACGGTGTGTACCTGGTGTGTGGACCTGGTGTGTGAATCCAGTGTGTGGACCTGGTGTGTGAACCCGGTGTGTGGACCTGGTGTGTGAACCCGGTGTGTGGACCTGGTGTGTGGACCTGGTGTGTGGACACGGTGTGTGGACCTGGTGTGTGAATCTGGTGTTTGGACCTGGTGTGTGAACCCGGTGTGTGGACCTGGTGTGTGAACCCGGTGTGTGGACCCGGTGTGTGGAACCGGTGTGTGAACCAGGTGTGTGGACCCGGTGTGGGAACGACGTGTGTGGACATGGTGTGTGGACCTGGTGTGTGGACCTGGTGTGTGGACACGTTGTGTGGACCTGGTGTGTGGACACGGGGTGTGGACCCGGTGTGTGGACCCGGTGTGTGAATCCGGTGTGGGAACCCGGTGTGTGGACCTGGTGTGTGAATCCGGTGTGTGGACCTGGTGTGTGAATCCAGTGTGTGGACCCGGTGTGTGAATCCGGTGTGTGGATCCGGTGTGTGGACCCGGTGTGTGGACACGGTGTTTGGACCTGGTATGTGAACCCGGTGTATGGACCTGGTGTGTGGACCCGGTGTGTGGCCCCGGTGTGTGGACCCGGTGTGTGGACACGGTGTGTGGACCCGGTGTGTGAACCCGGTGTGTGAATCCAGTGTGTGGACCTGGTGTGTGGACCTGGTGTGTGAATCCAGTGTGTGGACCTGGTGTGTGAATCCAGTGTGTGGACCTGGTGTGTGGACACGGTGTGTGGACCTGGTGTGTGGACCCGGTGTGTGGACCCGGTGTGTGAATCCAGTGTGTGGACCTGGTGTGTGGACCTGGTGTGTGAATCCAATGTGTGGACCTGGTGTGTGAATCCAGTGTGTGGACCTGGTGTGTGAACCCGGTGTGTGGACCCGGTGTGTGGACGTGGTGTGTGGACACGTCGTGTGGACCCGGTGTGTGGACACGGTGTGTGGACCCGGTGTGTGGACCCGGTGTGTGAATCCAGTGTGTGGACCTGGTGTGTGGACCTGGTGTGTGAATCCAGTGTGTGGACCTGGTGTGTGAATCCAGTGTGTGGACCTGGTGTGTGAACCCGGTGTGTGGACCCGGTGTGTGGACGTGGTGTGTGGACACGTCGTGTGGACCCGGTGTGTGGACACGGTGTGTGGACCCGATGTGTGAACCCGGTGTGTGGACCCGGTGTGTGGACCCGGTGTGGGAACCCGGTGTGTGGACCCGGTGTGTGGACCCGGTGTGTGGACCTGGTGTGTGGACACGGTGTGTGGACCTGGTGTGTGAACCTGGTGTGTGGACCTGGTGTGTGAATCTGGTGTGTGGACCTGGTGTGTGAACCCGGTGTGTGGACCCGGTGTGTGGACACGGTGTGTGGACCTGGTGTGTGAATCCAGTGTGTGGACCTGGTGTGTGAATCCAGTGTGTGGACCTGGTGTGTGAACCCGGTGTGTGGACCCGGTGTGTGGACATGGTGTGTGGACACGGTGTGTGGACCTGGTGTGTGAACCCGGTGTGTGAATCCAGTGTTTGGACCTGGTGTGTGAACCCGGTGTGTGGACATGGTGTGTGGACCTGGTGTGTGGACACGGTGTGTGGACCTAGTGTGTGAATCCGGTGTTTGGACCTGGTGTGTGAACCCGGTGTGTGGACCTGGTTTGTGAACCTGGTGTGGGGACCCGGTGTGTGGACCCGGTGTGTGAACCAGGTGTGTGGACCTGGTGTGTGGACACGGTGTGTGGACCTGGTGTGTGGACACGGTGTGTGGACCCGGTGTGGGAATCCGGTGTGTGGACATGGTGTGTGGACCTGGTGTGTGGACCTGGTGTGTGGACACGGTGTGTGGACCTGGTGTGTGGACACGGTGTGTGGACCCGGTGTGTGAATCCAGTTTGTGGACCCGGTGTGGGAACCCGGTGTGTGGACCTGGTGTGTGAACCAGGCGTGTGGACCTGGTGTGTGGACACGGTGTGTGGACCTGGTGTGTGAATCCGGTGTGTGGACCTTGTGTATGAATCCAGTGTGTGGACACGGTGTGTGAACCCGGTGTGTGGACCCGGTGTGTTGACCCGGTGTGTGGACACGGTGTTTGGACCATGTGTGTGAACCCGGTGTGTGGACCTGGTGTGTGGACACGGTGTGTGGACCTGGTGTGGGAACCCGGTATGTGGACCTGGTGTGTGGACCTGGTGTCTGAACACGGTGTGTGGACCTGGTGTGTGGACACGGTGTGTGGACCTGGTGTGGGAACCCGGTGTGCGGACCTGGTGTGTGGACCTGGTATGTGGACATGGTGTGTGGACCTGGTGTGTGGACACGGTGTGTGGACCTGGTGTGTGGACCTGGTGTGTGAACCCGGTGTTTGGACCTGGTGTGTGGACACGGTGTGTGGACCTGGTGTGTGGACCTGGTGTGTGAACCCGGTGTGTGGACCCGGTGTGTGGACCCGATGTGTGGACCTGGTGTGTGGACCCGGTGTGTGAATCCAGTGTATGGACCTGGTGTGGGAACCCGGTGTGTGGACCTGGTGTGTGGACCTGGTGTGTGGACCTGGTGATTGGACACGGTGTGTACCTTGTGTGTGGACCTGATGTGTGAATCCAGTGTGTTGACCTGGTGTTTGAACCGGGGTGTGGACCCGGTGTGTGGACCCGGTGTGTGGACCTGGTGTGTGGACACGGTGTGTGGACCTGGTGTGTGAACCTGGTGTGTGGACCCGGTGTGTGAATCCAGTCTCTGGACCTCGTGTGTGGACCTGGTGTGTGAACCTGGTGTGTGGACACGGTGTGTGGACCTGGTGTGTGAACCTGGTGTGTGGACCTGGTGTGTGGACCTGATGTGTGGACCTGGTGTGGGAACCTGGTGTGTGAACCCGGTGTTTGGACCTGGTGTGTGGACCTGGTGTGTGGACACGGTGTGTGGACCTGGTGTGTTGACGTGTTGTGTGAATCCGGTTTGTGGACCTGGTGTGTGGACACGGTGTGTGGACCTGGTGTGTGGACCCGGTGTGTGAATCCAGTGTGTGGACCTGGTGTGGGAACCCGGTGTGTGGACCTGGTGTGTGGACACGGTGTGGGAACCTGGTGTTTGAACCCGGTGTGTGAACCAGGTGTGTGGACCTGGTGTGTGGACACGGTGTGTGGACCTGGTGTGTGGACCTGGTGTGTGAACCCGGTGTGTGGACCTGGTGTGTGGACACGGTGTGTGGACCTGGTGTGTGGACCCGGTGTGTGAATCCAGTGTGTGGACCTGGTGTGGGAACCCGGTGTGTGGACCTGGTGTGTGGACCTGGTGTGTGGACCTGGTGATTGGACACGGTGTGTACCTTGTGTGTGGACCTGATGTGTGAATCCAGTGTGTTGACCTGGTGTTTGAACCCGGTGTGTGGACCCGGTGTGTGGACCCGGTGTGTGGACCTGGTGTGTGGACACGGTGTGTGGACCTGGTGTGTGAACCTGGTGTGTGGACCCGGTGTGTGAATCCAGTCTGTGGACCTGGTGTGTGGACCTGGTGTGTGAACCTGGTGTGTGGACACGGTGTGTGGACCTGGTGTGTGAACCTGTTGTGTGGACCTGGTGTGTGGACCTGATGTGTGGACCTGGTGTGGGAACCTGGTGTGTGAACCCGGTGTTTGGACCTGGTGTGTGGACCTGGTGTGTGGACACGGTGTGTGGACCTGGTGTGTTGACGTGTTGTGTGAATCCGGTTTGTGGACCTGGTGTGTGGACACGGTGTGTGGACCTGGTGTGTGGACCCGGTGTGTGAATCCAGTGTGTGGACCCGGTGTGGGAACCCGGTGTGTGGACCTGGTGTGTGGACACGGTGTGGGAACCTGGTGTGTGAACCCGGTGTGTGAACCAGGTGTGTGGACCTGGTGTGTGGACCTGGTGTGTGGACACGGTGTGTGGACCTGGTGTGTGGACCTGGTGTGTGAACCCGGTGTGTGGACCTGGTGTGTGGACACGGTGTGTGGACCTGATGTGTGGACCCGGTGTGTGAATCCAGTGTGTGGACCTGGTGTGGGAACCCGGTGTGTGGACCTGGTGTGTGGACCTTGTGTGTGAACCAGGTGTGTGGACCTGGTGTGTGGACACGGTGTGTACCTGGTGTGTGGACCTGGTGTGTGAATCCAGTGTGTGGACCTGGTGTGTGAACCCGGTATGTGGACCCGGTGTTTGGACCTGGTGTGTGGACACGATGTGTGGACCTGGTGTGTGAATCTGGTGTTTGGACCTGGTGTGTGAACCCGGTGTGTGGACCCGGTGTGTGGACCCGGTGTGTGACTCCAGTGTGTGGACCTGGTGTGTGAACCAGGTGTGTGGACCTGGTGTGTGGACACGGTGTGTGGACCTGGTGTGTGAACCTGGTGTGTGGACCTGGTGTGTGAATCTGGTGTGTGGACCTGGTGTGTGAACCCGGTGTGTGGACCCGGTGTGTGGACACGGTGTGTGGACCTGGTGTGTGAACCTGGTGTGTGGACCTGGTGTGTGGACCTGGTGTTGGAACCCGGTGTGTGGACCTGGTGTGTGGACCTGGTGTGTGGACCTGGTGTGGGGACACGGTGTGTGGACCTGGTGTGTGGACCTCGTGTGGGAACCCGGTGTGTGGACCCGGTGTGTGGACCTGGTGTGTGGACCTGGTGTGTGGACACGGTGTGTGGACCTAGTGTGTGGTCCTGGTGTGTGGACCCGGTGTGTGAATCCAGTGTGTGGACCTGGTGTGGGAACCCGGTGTGTGGACCTGGTGCGTGGACCTGGTGTGTGAACCAGGTGTGTGGACCTGGTGTGTGGACACGGTGTGTACCTGGTGTGTGGACCTGGTGTGTGAATCCAGTGTGTGGACCTGGTGTGTGAACCCGGTGTGTGGACCTGGTGTGTGAACCCGGTGTGTGGACCTGGTGTGTGGACCTGGTGTGTGGACACGGTGTGTGGACCTGGTGTGTGAATCTGGTGTTTGGACCTGGTGTGTGAACCCGGTGTGTGGACCTGGTGTGTGAACCCGGTGTGTGGACCCGGTGTGTGGAACCGGTGTGTGAACCAGGTGTGTGGACCCGGTGTGGGAACGACGTGTGTGGACATGGTGTGTGGACCTGGTGTGTGGACCTGGTGTGTGGACACGTTGTGTGGACCTGGTGTGTGGACACGGGGTGTGGACCCGGTGTGTGGACCCGGTGTGTGAATCCGGTGTGGGAACCCGGTGTGTGGACCTGGTGTGTGAATCCGGTGTGTGGACCTGGTGTGTGAATCCAGTGTGTGGACCCGGTGTGTGAATCCGGTGTGTGGATCCGGTGTGTGGACCCGGTGTGTGGACACGGTGTTTGGACCTGGTATGTGAACCCGGTGTATGGACCTGGTGTGTGGACCCGGTGTGTGGCCCCGGTGTGTGGACCCGGTGTGTGGACACGGTGTGTGGACCCGGTGTGTGAACCCGGTGTGTGAATCCAGTGTGTGGACCTGGTGTGTGGACCTGGTGTGTGAATCCAGTGTGTGGACCTGGTGTGTGAATCCAGTGTGTGGACCTGGTGTGTGGACACGGTGTGTGGACCTGGTGTGTGGACCCGGTGTGTGGACCCGGTGTGTGAATCCAGTGTGTGGACCTGGTGTGTGGACCTGGTGTGTGAATCCAATGTGTGGACCTGGTGTGTGAATCCAGTGTGTGGACCTGGTGTGTGAACCCGGTGTGTGGACCCGGTGTGTGGACGTGGTGTGTGGACACGTCGTGTGGACCCGGTGTGTGGACACGGTGTGTGGACCCGGTGTGTGGACCCGGTGTGTGAATCCAGTGTGTGGACCTGGTGTGTGGACCTGGTGTGTGAATCCAGTGTGTGGACCTGGTGTGTGAATCCAGTGTGTGGACCTGGTGTGTGAACCCGGTGTGTGGACCCGGTGTGTGGACGTGGTGTGTGGACACGTCGTGTGGACCCGGTGTGTGGACACGGTGTGTGGACCCGATGTGTGAACCCGGTGTGTGGACCCGGTGTGTGGACCCGGTGTGGGAACCCGGTGTGTGGACCCGGTGTGTGGACCCGGTGTGTGGACCTGGTGTGTGGACACGGTGTGTGGACCTGGTGTGTGAACCTGGTGTGTGGACCTGGTGTGTGAATCTGGTGTGTGGACCTGGTGTGTGAACCCGGTGTGTGGACCCGGTGTGTGGACACGGTGTGTGGACCTGGTGTGTGAATCCAGTGTGTGGACCTGGTGTGTGAATCCAGTGTGTGGACCTGGTGTGTGAACCCGGTGTGTGGACCCGGTGTGTGGACATGGTGTGTGGACACGGTGTGTGGACCTGGTGTGTGAACCCGGTGTGTGAATCCAGTGTTTGGACCTGGTGTGTGAACCCGGTGTGTGGACATGGTGTGTGGACCTGGTGTGTGGACACGGTGTGTGGACCTAGTGTGTGAATCCGGTGTTTGGACCTGGTGTGTGAACCCGGTGTGTGGACCTGGTTTGTGAACCTGGTGTGGGGACCCGGTGTGTGGACCCGGTGTGTGAACCAGGTGTGTGGACCTGGTGTGTGGACACGGTGTGTGGACCTGGTGTGTGGACACGGTGTGTGGACCCGGTGTGGGAATCCGGTGTGTGGACATGGTGTGTGGACCTGGTGTGTGGACCTGGTGTGTGGACACGGTGTGTGGACCTGGTGTGTGGACACGGTGTGTGGACCCGGTGTGTGAATCCAGTTTGTGGACCCGGTGTGGGAACCCGGTGTGTGGACCTGGTGTGTGAACCAGGCGTGTGGACCTGGTGTGTGGACACGGTGTGTGGACCTGGTGTGTGAATCCGGTGTGTGGACCTTGTGTATGAATCCAGTGTGTGGACACGGTGTGTGAACCCGGTGTGTGGACCCGGTGTGTTGACCCGGTGTGTGGACACGGTGTTTGGACCATGTGTGTGAACCCGGTGTGTGGACCTGGTGTGTGGACACGGTGTGTGGACCTGGTGTGGGAACCCGGTATGTGGACCTGGTGTGTGGACCTGGTGTCTGAACACGGTGTGTGGACCTGGTGTGTGGACACGGTGTGTGGACCTGGTGTGGGAACCCGGTGTGCGGACCTGGTGTGTGGACCTGGTATGTGGACATGGTGTGTGGACCTGGTGTGTGGACACGGTGTGTGGACCTGGTGTGTGGACCTGGTGTGTGAACCCGGTGTTTGGACCTGGTGTGTGGACACGGTGTGTGGACCTGGTGTGTGGACCTGGTGTGTGAACCCGGTGTGTGGACCCGGTGTGTGGACCCGATGTGTGGACCTGGTGTGTGGACCCGGTGTGTGAATCCAGTGTATGGACCTGGTGTGGGAACCCGGTGTGTGGACCTGGTGTGTGGACCTGGTGTGTGGACCTGGTGATTGGACACGGTGTGTACCTTGTGTGTGGACCTGATGTGTGAATCCAGTGTGTTGACCTGGTGTTTGAACCGGGGTGTGGACCCGGTGTGTGGACCCGGTGTGTGGACCTGGTGTGTGGACACGGTGTGTGGACCTGGTGTGTGAACCTGGTGTGTGGACCCGGTGTGTGAATCCAGTCTCTGGACCTCGTGTGTGGACCTGGTGTGTGAACCTGGTGTGTGGACACGGTGTGTGGACCTGGTGTGTGAACCTGGTGTGTGGACCTGGTGTGTGGACCTGATGTGTGGACCTGGTGTGGGAACCTGGTGTGTGAACCCGGTGTTTGGACCTGGTGTGTGGACCTGGTGTGTGGACACGGTGTGTGGACCTGGTGTGTTGACGTGTTGTGTGAATCCGGTTTGTGGACCTGGTGTGTGGACACGGTGTGTGGACCTGGTGTGTGGACCCGGTGTGTGAATCCAGTGTGTGGACCTGGTGTGGGAACCCGGTGTGTGGACCTGGTGTGTGGACACGGTGTGGGAACCTGGTGTTTGAACCCGGTGTGTGAACCAGGTGTGTGGACCTGGTGTGTGGACACGGTGTGTGGACCTGGTGTGTGGACCTGGTGTGTGAACCCGGTGTGTGGACCTGGTGTGTGGACACGGTGTGTGGACCTGGTGTGTGGACCCGGTGTGTGAATCCAGTGTGTGGACCTGGTGTGGGAACCCGGTGTGTGGACCTGGTGTGTGGACCTTGTGTGTGAACCAGGTGTGTGGACCTGGTGTGTGGACACGGTGTGTACCTGGTGTGTGGACCTGGTGTGTGAATCCAGTGTGTGGACCTGGTGTGTGAACCCGGTATGTGGACCCGGTGTTTGGACCTGGTGTGTGGACACGATGTGTGGACCTTGTGTGTGGACACGGGGTGTGGACCCGGTGTGTGGACCCGGTGTGTGGACCCGGTGTTTGGACCTGGTGTGTGGACACGTTGTGTGGACCTGGTGTGTGGACACGGGGTGTGGACCCGGTGTGTGGACCCGGTGTGTGAATCCGGTGTGGGAACCCGGTGTGTGGACCTGGTGTGTGAATCCGGTGTGTGGACCTGGTGTGTGAATCCAGTGTGTGGACCCGGTGTGTGAATCCGGTGTGTGGATCCGGTGTGTGGACCCGGTGTGTGGACACGGTGTTTGGACCTGGTATGTGAACCCGGTGTATGGACCTGGTGTGTGGACCCGGTGTGTGGCCCCGGTGTGTGGCCCCGGTGTGTGGACCCGGTGTGTGGACACGGTGTGTGGACCCGGTGTGTGAACCCGGTGTGTGGACCCGGTGTGGCAGCCCGGTGTGTGGACCCAGTGTGTGGACCTGGTGTGTGGACCTGGTGTGTGAACCCGGTGTGTGGACACGGTGTATGGACCCGGTGTGTGGACCCGGTGTGTGAATCCAGTGTGTGGACCTGGTGTGTGGACCTGGTGTGTGAATCCAGTGTGTGGACCTGGTGTGTGAATCCAGTGTGTGGACCTGGTGTGTGAACCCGGTGTGTGGACCCGGTGTGTGGACGTGGTGTGTGGACACGGTGTGTGGACCCGGTGTGTGGACACGGTGTGTGGACCCGATGTGTGAACCCGGTGTGTAGACCCGGTGTGTGGACCCGGTGTGGGAACCCGGTGTGTGGACCCGGTGTGTGGACCCGGTGTGTGGACCTGGTGTGTGGACACGGTGTGTGGACCTGGTGTGTGAACCTGGTGTGTGGACCTGGTGTGTGAATCTGGTGTGTGGACCTGGTGTGTTAACCCGGTGTGTGGACCCGGTGTGTGGACACGGTGTGTGGACCTGGTGTGTGAACCTGGTGTGTGGACCTGGTGTGTGGACCTGGTGTGGGAACCTGGTGTGTGAACCCGGTGTGTGAACCAGGTGTGTGGACCTGGTGTGTGGACACGGTGTGTGGACCTGGTGTGTGGACCTGGTGTGTGAACCCGGTGTGTTGACCTGGTGTGTGGACACGGTGTGTGGACCTGGTGTGTGGACCCGGTGTGTGAATTCAGTGTGTGGACCTGGTGTGGGAACCCGGTGTGTGGACCTGCTGTGTGGACCTGGTGTGTGAACCAGGTGTGTGGACCTGGTGTGTGGACACGGTGTGTACCTGGTGTGTGGACCTGGTGTGTGAATCCAGTGTGTGGACCTGGTGTGTGAACCCGGTATGTGGACCCGGTGTGTGGACATGGTGTGTGGACACGGTGTGTGGACCTGGAGTGTGAACCCGGTGTGTGAATCCAGTTTGTGGACCTGGTGTGTGAACCCGGTGTGTGGACCTGGTGTGTGGACCCGGTGTGTGAATCCAGTGTGTGGACCTGGAGTGTGAACCAGGTTTGTGGACCTGTTGTGTGGACCTGGTGTGGGAACCTGGTGTGTGAACCCGGTGTGTGGACCTGGTGTGTGAACCCGGTGTGTGGACCTGGTGTGTGGACCTGGTGTGGGAACCTGGTGTGTGAACCCGGTGTGTGGACCTGATGTGTGGACACGGTGTGTGGACCTGGTGTGTGAACCTGGTGTGTGGACCTGGTGTGTGAATCCAGTGTGTGGACCTGGTGTGTGAATCCAGTGTGTGGACCTGGTGTGTGAACCCGGTGTGTGGACCCGGTGTGTGGACATGGTGTGTGGACACGGTGTGTGGACCTGGTGTGTGAACCCGGTGTGTGAATCCAGTGTGTGGACCTGGTGTGTGAACCCGGTGTGTGGACATGGTGTGTGGACCTGGTGTGTGGACCCGGTGTGGGAACCCGGTGTGTGGACCCGGTGTGTGGACCTGGTGTGTGGACATGGTGTGTGGACACGGTGTGTGAACCCGGTGTGTGGACCTGGTGTGTGGACCTGGTGTGGGAACCTGGTGTGTGAACCCGGTGTGTGGACCTGGTGTGTGGACCTGGTGTGTGGACCTGGTGTGTGGACACGGTGTGTGGACCTGGTGTGTGGACCTGGTGTGTGAACCCGGTGTGTGAACCTGGTGTGTGGACACGGTGTGTGGACCTGGTGTGTGAACCAGGTGTGTGGACCTGGTGTGTGGACACGGTATATGGACCTGGTGTGTGAACCTGGTGTGTGGACCTGGTGTGTGAATCCAGTGTGTGGACCGTGTGTGTGAATCCAGTGTGTGGACCTGGTGTGTGAACCCGGTGTGTGGACCCGGTGTGTGGACATGGTGTGTGGACACGGTGTGTGGACCTGGTGTGTGAACCCGGTGTGTGAATCCAGTGTGTGGACCTCGTGTGTGAACCCGGTGTGTGGACATGGTGTGTGGACCTGGTGTGTGGACACGGTGTGTGCACCTAGTGTGTGAATCTGGTGTTTGGACCTGGTGTGGGAACCCGGTGTGTGGACCTGGTTTGTGAACCTGGTGTGGGGACCCGGTGTGTGGACCCGGTGTGTGAACCAGGTGTGTGGACCTGGTGTGTGGACACGGTGTGTGGACCCGGTGTGTGAACCGTGGTGTGTGGATCCGGTGTGTGGACCCGGTGTGGGAATCCGGTGTGTGGACATGGTGTGTGGACCTGGTGTGTGGACCTGGTGTGTGGACACGGTGTGTGGACCTGGTGTGTGGACACGGTGTGTGGACCCGGTGTGTGAATCCAGTTTGTGGACCCGGTGTGGGAACCCGGTGTGTGGACCTGGTGTGTGAACCAGGTGTGTGGACCTGGTGTGTGGACACGGTGTGTGGACCTGGTGTGTGAATCCGGTGTGTGGACCTTGTGTGTGAATCCAGTGTGTGGACACGGTGTGTGAACCCGGTGTGTGGACCCGGTGTGTGGACCCGGTGTGTGGACACTGTGTTTGGACCTGGTGTGTGAACCCGGTGTGTGGACCTGGTGTGTGGACACGGTGTGTGGACCTGGTGTGGGAACCCGGTGTGCGGACCTGGTGTGTGGACACGGTGTGTGGACCTGGTGTGGGAACCCGGTGTGCGGACCTGGTGTGTGGACCTGGTGTGTGGACATGGTGTGTGGACCTGGTGTGTGGACACGGTGTGTGGACCTGATGTGTGGACCTGGTGTGTGAACCCGGTGTTTGGACCTGGTGTGTGGACACGGTATGTGGACCTGGTGTGTGGACCTTGTGTGGGAACCCGGTGTGTGGACCCGGTGTGTGGACCCGATGTGTGGACCTGGTGTGTGGACCCGGTGTGTGAATCCAGTGTGTGGACCTGGTGTGGGAACCCGGTGTGTGGACCTGGTGTGTGGACCTGGTGTGTGGACCTGGTGATTGGACACGGTGTGTACCTTGTGTGTGGACCTGATGTGTGATTCCAGTGTGTGGACCTGGTGTGTGGACACGGTGTGTGGACCTGGTGTGTGAACCTGGTGTGTGGACCCGGTGTGTGAATCCAGTCTGTGGACCTGGTGTGTGGACCTGGTGTGTGAACCTGGTGTGTGGACACGGTGTGTGGACCTGGTGTGTGGACCTGGTGTGTGGACCTGGTGTGTGGACACGGTGTGTGGACCTGGTGTGTGGACGTGTTGTGTGAACCCGGTTTGTGGACCTGGTGTGTGGACACGGTGTGTGGACCTGGTGTGTGGACCCAGTGTGTGAATCCAGTGTGTGGACCTGGTGTGGGAACCCGGTGTGTGGACCTGGTGTGTGGACCTGGTGTGTGGACACGGTGTGTGGACCTGGTGTGTGGACGTGTTGTGTGAACCCGGTTTGTGGACCTGGTGTGTGGACACGGTGTGTGGACCTGGTGTGTGGACCCGGTGTGTGAATCCAGTGTGTGGACCTGGTGTGGGAACCCGGTGTGTGGACCTGGTGTGTGGACCTGGTGTGGGAACCTGGTGTGTGAACCCGGTGTGTGAACCTGGTGTGTGGACCCGGTGTGTGAATCCAGTCTGTGGACCTGGTGTGTGGACCTGGTGTGTGAACCTGGTGTGTGGACATGGTGTGTGGACCTGGTGTGTGAACCTGGTGTGTGGACCTGGTGTGTGGACCTGATGTGTGGACCTGGTGTGGGAACCTGGTGTGTGAACCCGGTATTTGGACCGGGTGTGTGGACCTGGTGTGTGGACGTGTTGTGTGAACCCGGTTTGTGGACCTGGTGTGTGGACACGGTGTGTGGACCTGGTGTGTGGACCCGGTGTGTGAATCCAGTGTGTGGACCTGGTGTGGGAACCCGGTGTGTGGACCTGGTGTGTGGAACTGGTGTGGGAACCTGGTGTGTGAACCCGGTATGTGAACCAGGTGTGTGGACCTGGTGTGTGGACACGGTGTGTGGACCTGGTGTGTGGACCTGGTGTGTGAACCCGGTGTGTGGACCTGGTGTGTGGACACGGTGTGTGGACCTGGTGTGTGGACCCGGTGTGTGAATTCAGTGTGTGGACCTGGTGTGGGAACCCGGTGTGTGGACCTGGTGTGTGGACCTGGTGTGTGAACCAGGTGTGTGGACCTGGTGTGTGGACACGGTGTGTACCTGGTGTGTGGACCTGGTGTGTGAATCCAGTGTGTGGACCTGGTGTGTGAACCCGGTATGTGGACCCGGTGTGTGGACATGGTGTGTGGACACGGTGTGTGGACCTGGAGTGTGAACCCGGTGTGTGAATCCAGTTTGTGGACCTGGTGTGTGAACCCGGTGTGTGGACCTGGTGTGTGGACCCGGTGTGTGAATCCAGTGTGTGGACCTGGTGTGTGAACCAGGTTTGTGGACCTGTTGTGTGGACACGGTGTGTGGACCTGGTGTGTGAACCTGGTGTGTGGACCTGGTGTGTGAATCTGGTGTGTGGACCTGGTGTGTGAACCCGGTGTGTGGACCCGGTGTGTGGACACGGTGTGTGGACCTGGTGTGTGAACCTGGTGTGTGGACCTGGTGTGTGGACCTGGTGTGGGAACCCGGTGTGTGGACCTGGTGTTTTGACCTGGTGTGTGGACCTGGTGTGGGGACACGGTGTGTGGACCTGGTGTGTGGACCTGGTGTGTGGACCTGGTGTGGGAACCCGTTGTGTGTGGACCTGGTGTGTGGACCTGGTGTGTGGACCTGGTGTGTGGACACGGTGTGTGGACCTGGTGTGTGGACCTGGTGTGTGGACCCGGTGTGTGAATCCAGTGTGTGGACCTGGTGTGGGAACCCGGTGTGTGGACCTGGTGCGTGGACCTGGTGTGTGAACCAGGTGTGTGGACCTGGTTTGTGGACACGGTGTGTACCTGGTGTGTGGACCTGGTGTGTGAATCCAGTGTGTGGACCTGGTATGTGAACCCGGTGTGTGGACCTGGTGTGGGAACCTGGTGTGTGAACCCGGTGTTTGGACCTGGTGTGTGGACCTGGTGTGTGGACACGGTGTGTGGACCTGGTGTGTTGACGTGTTGTGTGAATCCGGTTTGTGGACCTGGTGTGTGGACACGGTGTGTGGACCTGTTGTGTGGACCCGGTGTGTGAATCCAGTGTGTGGACCTGGTGTGGGAACCCGGTGTGTGGACCTGGTGTGTGGACACGGTGTGGGAACCTGGTGTGTGAACCCGGTGTGTGAACCAAGTGTGTGGACCTGGTGTGTGGACCTGGTGTGTTGACACGGTGTGTGGACCTGGTATGTGGACCTGGTGTGTGAACCCGGTGTGTGGACCTGGTGTGTGGACACGGTGTGTGGACCTGGTGTGTGGACCCGGTGTGTGAATCCAGTGTGTGGACCTGGTGTGGGAACCCGGTGTGTGGACCTGGTGTGTGGACCTTGTGTGTGAACCAGGTGTGTGGACCTGGTGTGTGGACACGGTGTGTACCTGGTGTGTGGACCTGGTGTGTGAATCCAGTGTGTGGACCTGGTGTGTGAACCCGGTATGTGGACCCGGTGTTTGGACATGGTGTGTGGACACGGTGTGTGAATCCAGTTTGTGGACCTGGTGTGTGAACCCGGTGTGTGGACCTGGTGTGTGGACCTGGTGTGTGGACACGATGTGTGGACCTGGTGTTGGAATCGGGTGTTTGGACCTGGTGTGTGAACCCGGTGTGTGGACCCGGTGTGTGGACCCGGTGTGTGGACCCGGTGTGTGACTCCAGTGTGTGGACCTGGTGTGTGAACCAGGTGTGTGGACCTGGTGTGTGGACACGGTGTGTGGACCTGGTGTGTGAACCTGGTGTGTGGACATGGTGTGTGAATCTGGTGTGTGGACCTGGTGTGTGAACCCGGTGTGTGGACCCGGTGTGTGGACACGGTGTGTGGACCTTGTGTGTGAACCTGGTGTGTGGACCCGGTGTGTGGACCCGGTGTGTGAATCCAGTGTGTGAACCCCGTGTGGGAACCCGGTGTGTGGACCCGGTGTGTGGACCTGGTGTGTGAACTAGGTGTGTGGACCTGGTGTGTGGACACGGTGTGTACCTGGTGTGTGAACCTGGTGTGTGGACCTGGTGTGTGAATCCAGTGTGTGGACCTGGTGTGTGAATCCAGTGTGTGGACCTGGTGTGTGAACCCGGTGTGTGGACCCGGTGTGTGGACATGGTGTTTGGACACGGTGTGTGAACCTGGTGTGTGAACCCGGTGTGTGAATCCAGTGTGTGGACCTGGTGTGTGAACCCGGTGTGTGGACATGGTGTGTGGACCTGGTGTGTGGACCCGGTGTGGGAACCCGGTGTGTGGACCCGGTGTGTGGACCTGGTGTGTGGACATGGTGTGTGGACCTGGTGTGTGAACCCGGTGTGTGGACCTGGTGTGTGGACCTGGTGTGGGAACCTGGTGTGTGAACCCGGTGTGTGGACCCTAGTGTGTGGACCTGGTGTGTGGACACGGTGTGTGGACCTGGTGTGTGGACCTGGTGTGTGAACCCGGTGTGTGAACCTGGTGTGTGTACACGGTGTGTGGACCTGGTGTGTGAACCAGGTGTGTGGACCTGGTGTGTGGACACGGTGTGTGGACCTGGTGTGTGAACCTGGTGTGTGGACCTGGTGTGTGAATCCAGTGTGTGGACCTGGTGTGTGAATCCAGTGTGTGGACCTGGTGTGTGAACCCGGTGTGTGGACCCGGTGTGTGGACATGGTGTGTGGACACGGTGTGTGGACCTGGTGTGTGAACCCGGTGTGTGAATCCAGTGTGTGGACCTGGTGTGTGAACCCGGTGTGTGGACATGGTGTGTGGACCTGGTGTGTGGACATGGTGTGTGGACCTAGTGTGTGAATTCGGTGTTTGGACCTGGTGTGTGAACCCGGTGTGTGGACCTGGTTTGTGAACCTGGTGTGGGGACCCGGTGTGTGGACCCGGTGTGTGAACCAGGTGTGTGGACCTGGTGTGTGGACACGGTGTGTGGACCCGGTGTGTGAACCGTGGTGTGTGGACCCGGTGTGTGGACCCGGTGTGGGAATCCGGTGTGTGGACATGGTGTGTGGACCTGGTGTGTGGACCTGGTGTGTGGACACGGTGTGTGGACCTGGTGTGTGGACACGGTGTGTGGACCCGGTGTGTGAATCCAGTTTGTGGACCCGGTGTGGGAACCTGGTGTGTGCACCTGGTGTGTGAACCAGGCGTGTGGACCTGGTGTGTGGACACGGTGTGTGGACCTGGTGTGTGAATCCGGTGTGTGGACCTTGTGTGTGAATCCAGTGTGTGGACACGGTGTGTGAACCCGGTGTGTGGACCCGGTGTGTTGACCCGGTGTGTGGACACGGTGTTTGGACCTGGTGTGTGAACCCGGTGTGTGGACCTGGTGTGTGGACACGGTGTGTGGACCTGGTGTGGGAACCCGGTATGTGGACCTGGTGTGTGGACCTGGTGTCTGAACACGGTGTGTGGACCTGGTGTGTGGACACGGTGTGTGGAACTGGTGTGGGAACCCGGTGTGCGGACCTGGTGTGTGGACCTGGTGTGTGGACATGGTGTGTGGACCTGGTGTGTGGACACGGTGTGTGGACCTGGTGTGTGGACCTGGTGTGTGAACCCGGTGTTTGGACCTGGTGTGTGGACACGGTGTGTGGACCTGGTGTGTGGACCTGGTGTGTGAACCCGGTGTGTGGACCCGGTGTGTGGACCCGATGTTTGGACCTGGTGTGTGGACCCGGTGTGTGAATCCAGTGTGTGGACCTGGTGTGGGAACCCGGTGTGTGGACCTGGTGTGTGGACCTGGTGTGTGGACCTGGTGATTGGACACGGTGTGTACCTTGTGTGTGGACCTGATGTGTGAATCCAGTGTGTTGACCTGGTGTTTGAACCGGGGTGTGGACCCGGTGTGTGGACCCGGTGTGTGGACCTGGTGTGTGGACACGGTATGTGGACCCGGTGTTTGGACATGGTGTGTGGACACGGTGTGTGGACCTGGAGTGTGAACCCGGTGTGTGAATCCAGTTTGTGGACCTGGTGTGTGAACCCGGTGTGTGGACCTGGTGTGTGGACCTGGTGTGTGGACACGATGTGTGGACCTGGTGTTGGAATCGGGTGTTTGGACCTGGTGTGTGAACCCGGTGTGTTGACCCGGTGTGTGGACCCGGTGTGTGGACCCGGTGTGTGACTCCAGTGTGTGGACCTGGTGTGTGAACCAGGTGTGTGGACCTGGTGTGTGGACACGGTGTGTGGACCTGGTGTGTGAACCTGGTGTGTGGACATGGTGTGTGAATCTGGTGTGTGGACCTGGTGTGTGAACCCGGTGTGTGGACCCGGTGTGTGGACACGGTGTGTGGACCTTGTGTGTGAACCTGGTGTGTGGACCCGGTGTGTGGACCCGGTGTGTGAATCCAGTGTGTGAACCCCGTGTGGGAACCCGGTGTGTGGACCCGGTGTGTGGACCTGGTGTGTGAACTAGGTGTGTGGACCTGGTGTGTGGACACGGTGTGTACCTGGTGTGTGAACCTGGTGTGTGGACCTGGTGTGTGAATCCAGTGTGTGGACCTGGTGTGTGAATCCAGTGTGTGGACCTGGTGTGTGAACCCGGTGTGTGGACCCGGTGTGTGGACATGGTGTTTGGACACGGTGTGTGAACCTGGTGTGTGAACCCGGTGTGTGAATCCAGTGTGTGGACCTGGTGTGTGAACCCGGTGTGTGGACATGGTGTGTGGACCTGGTGTGTGGACCCGGTGTGGGAACCCGGTGTGTGGACCCGGTGTGTGGACCCGGTGTGTGGACATGGTGTGTGGACCTGGTGTGTGAACCCGGTGTGTGGACCTGGTGTGTGGACCTGGTGTGGGAACCTGGTGTGTGAACCCGGTGTGTGGACCCTAGTGTGTGGACCTGGTGTGTGGACACGGTGTGTGGACCTGGTGTGTGGACCTGGTGTGTGAACCCGGTGTGTGAACCTGGTGTGTGTACACGGTGTGTGGACCTGGTGTGTGAACCAGGTGTGTGGACCTGGTGTGTGGACACGGTGTGTGGACCTGGTGTGTGAACCTGGTGTGTGGACCTGGTGTGTGAATCCAGTGTGTGGACCTGGTGTGTGAATCCAGTGTGTGGACCTGGTGTGTGAACCCGGTGTGTGGACCCGGTGTGTGGACATGGTGTGTGGACACGGTGTGTGGACCTGGTGTGTGAACCCGGTGTGTGAATCCAGTGTGTGGACCTGGTGTGTGAACCCGGTGTGTGGACATGGTGTGTGGACCTGGTGTGTGGACATGGTGTGTGGACCTAGTGTGTGAATTCGGTGTTTGGACCTGGTGTGTGAACCCGGTGTGTGGACCTGGTTTGTGAACCTGGTGTGGGGACCCGGTGTGTGGACCCGGTGTGTGAACCAGGTGTGTGGACCTGGTGTGTGGACACGGTGTGTGGACCCGGTGTGTGAACCGTGGTGTGTGGACCCGGTGTGTGGACCCGGTGTGGGAATCCGGTGTGTGGACATGGTGTGTGGACCTGGTGTGTGGACCTGGTGTGTGGACACGGTGTGTGGACCTGGTGTGTGGACACGGTGTGTGGACCCGGTGTGTGAATCCAGTTTGTGGACCCGGTGTGGGAACCTGGTGTGTGCACCTGGTGTGTGAACCAGGCGTGTGGACCTGGTGTGTGGACACGGTGTGTGGACCTGGTGTGTGAATCCGGTGTGTGGACCTTGTGTGTGAATCCAGTGTGTGGACACGGTGTGTGAACCCGGTGTGTGGACCCGGTGTGTTGACCCGGTGTGTGGACACGGTGTTTGGACCTGGTGTGTGAACCCGGTGTGTGGACCTGGTGTGTGGACACGGTGTGTGGACCTGGTGTGGGAACCCGGTATGTGGACCTGGTGTGTGGACCTGGTGTCTGAACACGGTGTGTGGACCTGGTGTGTGGACACGGTGTGTGGAACTGGTGTGGGAACCCGGTGTGCGGACCTGGTGTGTGGACCTGGTGTGTGGACATGGTGTGTGGACCTGGTGTGTGGACACGGTGTGTGGACCTGGTGTGTGGACCTGGTGTGTGAACCCGGTGTTTGGACCTGGTGTGTGGACACGGTGTGTGGACCTGGTGTGTGGACCTGGTGTGTGAACCCGGTGTGTGGACCCGGTGTGTGGACCCGATGTTTGGACCTGGTGTGTGGACCCGGTGTGTGAATCCAGTGTGTGGACCTGGTGTGGGAACCCGGTGTGTGGACCTGGTGTGTGGACCTGGTGTGTGGACCTGGTGATTGGACACGGTGTGTACCTTGTGTGTGGACCTGATGTGTGAATCCAGTGTGTTGACCTGGTGTTTGAACCGGGGTGTGGACCCGGTGTGTGGACCCGGTGTGTGGACCTGGTGTGTGGACACGGTGTGTGGACCTGGTGTGTGAACCTGGTGTGTGGACCCGGTGTGTGAATCCAGTCTGTGGACCTGGTGTGTGGACCTGGTGTGTGAACCTGGTGTGTGGACACGGTGTGTGGACCTGGTGTGTGAACCTGGTGTGTGGACCTGGTGTGTGGACCTGATGTGTGGACCTGGTGTGGGAACCTGGTGTGTGAACCCGGTGTTTGGACCTGGTGTGTGGACCTGGTGTGTGGACACGGTGTGTGGACCTGGTGTGTTGACGTGTTGTGTGAATCCGGTTTGTGGACCTGGTGTGTGGACACGGTGTGTGGACCTGGTGTGTGGACCCGGTGTGTGAATCCAGTGTGTGGACCCGGTGTGGGAACCCGGTGTGTGGACCTGGTGTGTGGACACGGTGTGGGAACCTGGTGTGTGAACCCGGTGTGTGAACCAGGTGTGTGGACCTGGTGTGTGGACCTGGTGTGTGGACACGGTGTGTGGACCTGGTGTGTGAACCCGGTATGTGGACCCGGTGTTTGGACCTGGTGTGTGGACACGATGTGTGGACCTGGTGTGTGAATCTGGTGTTTGGACCTGGTGTGTGAACCCGGTGTGTGGACCCGGTGTGTGGACCCGGTGTGTGACTCCAGTGTGTGGACCTGGTGTGTGAACCAGGTGTGTGGACCTGGTGTGTGGACACGGTGTGTGGACCTGGTGTGTGAACCTGGTGTGTGGACCTGGTGTGTGAATCTGGTGTGTGGACCTGGTGTGTGAACCCGGTGTGTGGACCCGGTGTGTGGACACGGTGTGTGGACCTGGTGTGTGAACCTGGTGTGTGGACCTGGTGTGTGGACCTGGTGTGGGAACCCGGTGTGTGGACCTGGTGTGTGGACCTGGTGTGTGGACCTGGTGTGGGGACACGGTGTGTGGACCTGGTGTGTGGACCTCGTGTGTGAACCCGGTGTGTGGACCCGGTGTGTGGACCTGGTGTGTGGACCTGGTGTGTGGACACGGTGTGTGGACCTAGTGTGTGGACCTGGTGTGTGGACCCGGTGTGTGAATCCAGTGTTTGGACCTGGTGTGGGAACCCGGTGTGTGGACCTGGTGCGTGGACCTGGTGTGTGAACCAGGTGTGTGGACCTGGTGTGTGGACACGGTGTGTACCTGGTGTGTGGACCTGGTGTGTGAATCCAGTGTGTGGACCTGGTGTGTGAACCCGGTGTGTGGACCTGGTGTGTGAACCCGGTGTGTGGACCTGGTGTGTGGACCTGGTGTGTGGACACGGTGTGTGGACCTGGTGTGTGAATCTGGTGTTTGGACCTGGTGTGTGAACCCGGTGTGTGGACCTGGTGTGTGAACCCGGTGTGTGGACCCGGTGTGTGGAACCGGTGTGTGAACCAGGTGTTTGGACCCGGTGTGGGAACGACGTGTGTGGACATGGTGTGTGGACCTGGTGTGTGGACCTGGTGTGTGGACACGTTGTGTGGACCTGGTGTGTGGACACGGGGTGTGGACCCGGTGTGTGGACCCGGTGTGTGAATCCGGTGTGGGAACCCGGTGTGTGGACCTGGTGTGTGAATCCGGTGTGTGGACCTGGTGTGTGAATCCAGTGTGTGGACCCGGTGTGTGAATCCGGTGTGTGGATCCGGTGTGTGGACCCGGTGTGTGGACACGGTGTTTGGACCTGGTATGTGAACCCGGTGTATGGACCTGGTGTGTGGACCCGGTGTGTGGCCCCGGTGTGTGGACCCGGTGTGTGGACACGGTGTGTGGACCCGGTGTGTGAACCCGGTGTGTGGACCCGGTGTGGCAACCCGGTGTGTGGACCCGGTGTGTGGACCTGGTGTGTGGACCTGGTGTGTGAACCCGGTGTGTGGACACGGTGTGTGGACCCGGTGTGTGGACCCGGTGTGTGAATCCAGTGTGTGGACCTGGTGTGTGGACCTGGTGTGTGAATCCAGTGTGTGGACCTGGTGTGTGAATCCAGTGTGTGGACCTGGTGTGTGAACCCGGTGTGTGGACCCGGTGTGTGGACGTGGTGTGTGGACACGGTGTGTGGACCCGGTGTGTGGACACGGTGTGTGGACCCGATGTGTGAACCCTGTGTGTGGACCCGGTGTGTGGACCCGGTGTGGGAACCCGGTGTGTGGACCCGGTGTGTGGACCTGGTGTGTGGACCTGGTGTGTGGACACGGTGTGTGGACCTGGTGTGTGAACCTGGTGTGTGGACCTGGTGTGTGAATCTGGTGTGTGGACCTGGTGTGTGAACCCGGTGTGTGGACCCGGTGTGTGGACACGGTGTGTGGACCTGGTGTGTGAATCCAGTGTGTGGACCTGGTGTGTGAATCCAGTGTGTGGACCTGGTGTGTGAACCCGGTGTGTGGACCCGGTGTGTGGACATGGTGTGTGGACACGGTGTGTGGACCTGGTGTGTGAACCCGGTGTGTGAATCCAGTGTGTGGACCTGGTGTGTGAACCCGGTGTGTGGACATGGTGTGTGGACCTGGTGTGGGAACCTGGTGTGTGAACCCGGTGTGTGGACCCTAGTGTGTGGACCTGGTGTGTGGACACGGTGTGTGGACCTGGTGTGTGGACCTGGTGTGTGAACCCGGTGTGTGAACCTGGTGTGTGTACACGGTGTGTGGACCTGGTGTGTGAACCAGGTGTGTGGACCTGGTGTGTGGACACGGTGTGTGGACCTGGTGTGTGAACCTGGTGTGTGGACCTGGTGTGTGAATCCAGTGTGTGGACCTGGTGTGTGAATCCAGTGTGTGGACCTGGTGTGTGAACCCGGTGTGTGGACCCGGTGTGTGGACATGGTGTGTGGACACGGTGTGTGGACCTGGTGTGTGAACCCGGTGTGTGAATCCAGTGTGTGGACCTGGTGTGTGAACCCGGTGTGTGGACATGGTGTGTGGACCTGGTGTGTGGACATGGTGTGTGGACCTAGTGTGTGAATTCGGTGTTTGGACCTGGTGTGTGAACCCGGTGTGTGGACCTGGTTTGTGAACCTGGTGTGGGGACCCGGTGTGTGGACCCGGTGTGTGAACCAGGTGTGTGGACCTGGTGTGTGGACACGGTGTGTGGACCCGGTGTGTGAACCGTGGTGTGTGGACCCGGTGTGTGGACCCGGTGTGGGAATCCGGTGTGTGGACATGGTGTGTGGACCTGGTGTGTGGACCTGGTGTGTGGACACGGTGTGTGGACCTGGTGTGTGGACACGGTGTGTGGACCCGGTGTGTGAATCCAGTTTGTGGACCCGGTGTGGGAACCTGGTGTGTGCACCTGGTGTGTGAACCAGGCGTGTGGACCTGGTGTGTGGACACGGTGTGTGGACCTGGTGTGTGAATCCGGTGTGTGGACCTTGTGTGTGAATCCAGTGTGTGGACACGGTGTGTGAACCCGGTGTGTGGACCCGGTGTGTTGACCCGGTGTGTGGACACGGTGTTTGGACCTGGTGTGTGAACCCGGTGTGTGGACCTGGTGTGTGGACACGGTGTGTGGACCTGGTGTGGGAACCCGGTATGTGGACCTGGTGTGTGGACCTGGTGTCTGAACACGGTGTGTGGACCTGGTGTGTGGACACGGTGTGTGGAACTGGTGTGGGAACCCGGTGTGCGGACCTGGTGTGTGGACCTGGTGTGTGGACATGGTGTGTGGACCTGGTGTGTGGACACGGTGTGTGGACCTGGTGTGTGGACCTGGTGTGTGAACCCGGTGTTTGGACCTGGTGTGTGGACACGGTGTGTGGACCTGGTGTGTGGACCTGGTGTGTGAACCCGGTGTGTGGACCCGGTGTGTGGACCCGATGTTTGGACCTGGTGTGTGGACCCGGTGTGTGAATCCAGTGTGTGGACCTGGTGTGGGAACCCGGTGTGTGGACCTGGTGTGTGGACCTGGTGTGTGGACCTGGTGATTGGACACGGTGTGTACCTTGTGTGTGGACCTGATGTGTGAATCCAGTGTGTTGACCTGGTGTTTGAACCGGGGTGTGGACCCGGTGTGTGGACCCGGTGTGTGGACCTGGTGTGTGGACACGGTATGTGGACCCGGTGTTTGGACATGGTGTGTGGACACGGTGTGTGGACCTGGAGTGTGAACCCGGTGTGTGAATCCAGTTTGTGGACCTGGTGTGTGAACCCGGTGTGTGGACCTGGTGTGTGGACCTGGTGTGTGGACACGATGTGTGGACCTGGTGTTGGAATCGGGTGTTTGGACCTGGTGTGTGAACCCGGTGTGTGGACCCGGTGTGTGGACCCGGTGTGTGGACCCGGTGTGTGACTCCAGTGTGTGGACCTGGTGTGTGAACCAGGTGTGTGGACCTGGTGTGTGGACACGGTGTGTGGACCTGGTGTGTGAACCTGGTGTGTGGACATGGTGTGTGAATCTGGTGTGTGGACCTGGTGTGTGAACCCGGTGTGTGGACCCGGTGTGTGGACACGGTGTGTGGACCTTGTGTGTGAACCTGGTGTGTGGACCCGGTGTGTGGACCCGGTGTGTGAATCCAGTGTGTGAACCCCGTGTGGGAACCCGGTGTGTGGACCCGGTGTGTGGACCTGGTGTGTGAACTAGGTGTGTGGACCTGGTGTGTGGACACGGTGTGTACCTGGTGTGTGAACCTGGTGTGTGGACCTGGTGTGTGAATCCAGTGTGTGGACCTGGTGTGTGAATCCAGTGTGTGGACCTGGTGTGTGAACCCGGTGTGTGGACCCGGTGTGTGGACATGGTGTTTGGACACGGTGTGTGAACCTGGTGTGTGAACCCGGTGTGTGAATCCAGTGTGTGGACCTGGTGTGTGAACCCGGTGTGTGGACATGGTGTGTGGACCTGGTGTGTGGACCCGGTGTGGGACCCCGGTGTGTGGACCCGGTGTGTGGACCCGGTGTGTGGACATGGTGTGTGGACCTGGTGTGTGAACCCGGTGTGTGGACCTGGTGTGTGGACCTGGTGTGGGAACCTGGTGTGTGAACCCGGTGTGTGGACCCTAGTGTGTGGACCTGGTGTGTGGACACGGTGTGTGGACCTGGTGTGTGGACCTGGTGTGTGAACCCGGTGTGTGAACCTGGTGTGTGTACACGGTGTGTGGACCTGGTGTGTGAACCAGGTGTGTGGACCTGGTGTGTGGACACGGTGTGTGGACCTGGTGTGTGAACCTGGTGTGTGGACCTGGTGTGTGAATCCAGTGTGTGGACCTGGTGTGTGAATCCAGTGTGTGGACCTGGTGTGTGAACCCGGTGTGTGGACCCGGTGTGTGGACATGGTGTGTGGACACGGTGTGTGGACCTGGTGTGTGAACCCGGTGTGTGAATCCAGTGTGTGGACCTGGTGTGTGAACCCGGTGTGTGGACATGGTGTGTGGACCTGGTGTGTGGACATGGTGTGTGGACCTAGTGTGTGAATTCGGTGTTTGGACCTGGTGTGTGAACCCGGTGTGTGGACCTGGTTTGTGAACCTGGTGTGGGGACCCGGTGTGTGGACCCGGTGTGTGAACCAGGTGTGTGGACCTGGTGTGTGGACACGGTGTGTGGACCCGGTGTGTGAACCGTGGTGTGTGGACCCGGTGTGTGGACCCGGTGTGGGAATCCGGTGTGTGGACATGGTGTGTGGACCTGGTGTGTGGACCTGGTGTGTGGACACGGTGTGTGGACCTGGTGTGTGGACACGGTGTGTGGACCCGGTGTGTGAATCCAGTTTGTGGACCCGGTGTGGGAACCTGGTGTGTGCACCTGGTGTGTGAACCAGGCGTGTGGACCTGGTGTGTGGACACGGTGTGTGGACCTGGTGTGTGAATCCGGTGTGTGGACCTTGTGTGTGAATCCAGTGTGTGGACACGGTGTGTGAACCCGGTGTGTGGACCCGGTGTGTTGACCCGGTGTGTGGACACGGTGTTTGGACCTGGTGTGTGAACCCGGTGTGTGGACCTGGTGTGTGGACACGGTGTGTGGACCTGGTGTGGGAACCCGGTATGTGGACCTGGTGTGTGGACCTGGTGTCTGAACACGGTGTGTGGACCTGGTGTGTGGACACGGTGTGTGGAACTGGTGTGGGAACCCGGTGTGCGGACCTGGTGTGTGGACCTGGTGTGTGGACATGGTGTGTGGACCTGGTGTGTGGACACGGTGTGTGGACCTGGTGTGTGGACCTGGTGTGTGAACCCGGTGTTTGGACCTGGTGTGTGGACACGGTGTGTGGACCTGGTGTGTGGACCTGGTGTGTGAACCCGGTGTGTGGACCCGGTGTGTGGACCCGATGTTTGGACCTGGTGTGTGGACCCGGTGTGTGAATCCAGTGTGTGGACCTGGTGTGGGAACCCGGTGTGTGGACCTGGTGTGTGGACCTGGTGTGTGGACCTGGTGATTGGACACGGTGTGTACCTTGTGTGTGGACCTGATGTGTGAATCCAGTGTGTTGACCTGGTGTTTGAACCGGGGTGTGGACCCGGTGTGTGGACCCGGTGTGTGGACCTGGTGTGTGGACACGGTGTGTGGACCTGGTGTGTGAACCTGGTGTGTGGACCCGGTGTGTGAATCCAGTCTGTGGACCTGGTGTGTGGACCTGGTGTGTGAACCTGGTGTGTGGACACGGTGTGTGGACCTGGTGTGTGAACCTGGTGTGTGGACCTGGTGTGTGGACCTGATGTGTGGACCTGGTGTGGGAACCTGGTGTGTGAACCCGGTGTTTGGACCTGGTGTGTGGACCTGGTGTGTGGACACGGTGTGTGGACCTGGTGTGTTGACGTGTTGTGTGAATCCGGTTTGTGGACCTGGTGTGTGGACACGGTGTGTGGACCTGGTGTGTGGACCCGGTGTGTGAATCCAGTGTGTGGACCCGGTGTGGGAACCCGGTGTGTGGACCTGGTGTGTGGACACGGTGTGGGAACCTGGTGTGTGAACCCGGTGTGTGAACCAGGTGTGTGGACCTGGTGTGTGGACCTGGTGTGTGGACACGGTGTGTGGACCTGGTGTGTGAACCCGGTATGTGGACCCGGTGTTTGGACCTGGTGTGTGGACACGATGTGTGGACCTGGTGTGTGAATCTGGTGTTTGGACCTGGTGTGTGAACCCGGTGTGTGGACCCGGTGTGTGGACCCGGTGTGTGACTCCAGTGTGTGGACCTGGTGTGTGAACCAGGTGTGTGGACCTGGTGTGTGGACACGGTGTGTGGACCTGGTGTGTGAACCTGGTGTGTGGACCTGGTGTGTGAATCTGGTGTGTGGACCTGGTGTGTGAACCCGGTGTGTGGACCCGGTGTGTGGACACGGTGTGTGGACCTGGTGTGTGAACCTGGTGTGTGGACCTGGTGTGTGGACCTGGTGTGGGAACCCGGTGTGTGGACCTGGTGTGTGGACCTGGTGTGTGGACCTGGTGTGGGGACACGGTGTGTGGACCTGGTGTGTGGACCTCGTGTGTGAACCCGGTGTGTGGACCCGGTGTGTGGACCTGGTGTGTGGACCTGGTGTGTGGACACGGTGTGTGGACCTAGTGTGTGGACCTGGTGTGTGGACCCGGTGTGTGAATCCAGTGTTTGGACCTGGTGTGGGAACCCGGTGTGTGGACCTGGTGCGTGGACCTGGTGTGTGAACCAGGTGTGTGGACCTGGTGTGTGGACACGGTGTGTACCTGGTGTGTGGACCTGGTGTGTGAATCCAGTGTGTGGACCTGGTGTGTGAACCCGGTGTGTGGACCTGGTGTGTGAACCCGGTGTGTGGACCTGGTGTGTGGACCTGGTGTGTGGACACGGTGTGTGGACCTGGTGTGTGAATCTGGTGTTTGGACCTGGTGTGTGAACCCGGTGTGTGGACCTGGTGTGTGAACCCGGTGTGTGGACCCGGTGTGTGGAACCGGTGTGTGAACCAGGTGTGTGGACCCGGTGTGGGAACGACGTGTGTGGACATGGTGTGTGGACCTGGTGTGTGGACCTGGTGTGTGGACACGTTGTGTGGACCTGGTGTGTGGACACGGGGTGTGGACCCGGTGTGTGGACCCGGTGTGTGAATCCGGTGTGGGAACCCGGTGTGTGGACCTGGTGTGTGAATCCGGTGTGTGGACCTGGTGTGTGAATCCAGTGTGTGGACCCGGTGTGTGAATCCGGTGTGTGGATCCGGTGTGTGGACCCGGTGTGTGGACACGGTGTTTGGACCTGGTATGTGAACCCGGTGTATGGACCTGGTGTGTGGACCCGGTGTGTGGCCCCGGTGTGTGGACCCGGTGTGTGGACACGGTGTGTGGACCCGGTGTGTGAACCCGGTGTGTGGACCCGGTGTGGCAACCCGGTGTGTGGACCCGGTGTGTGGACCTGGTGTGTGGACCTGGTGTGTGAACCCGGTGTGTGGACACGGTGTGTGGACCCGGTGTGTGGACCCGGTGTGTGAATCCAGTGTGTGGACCTGGTGTGTGGACCTGGTGTGTGAATCCAGTGTGTGGACCTGGTGTGTGAATCCAGTGTGTGGACCTGGTGTGTGAACCCGGTGTGTGGACCCGGTGTGTGGACGTGGTGTGTGGACACGGTGTGTGGACCCGGTGTGTGGACACGGTGTGTGGACCCGATGTGTGAACCCGGTGTGTGGACCCGGTGTGTGGACCCGGTGTGGGAACCCGGTGTGTGGACCCGGTGTGTGGACCTGGTGTGTGGACCTGGTGTGTGGACACGGTGTGTGGACCTGGTGTGTGAACCTGGTGTGTGGACCTGGTGTGTGAATCTGGTGTGTGGACCTGGTGTGTGAACCCGGTGTGTGGACCCGGTGTGTGGACACGGTGTGTGGACCTGGTGTGTGAATCCAGTGTGTGGACCTGGTGTGTGAATCCAGTGTGTGGACCTGGTGTGTGAACCCGGTGTGTGGACCCGGTGTGTGGACATGGTGTGTGGACACGGTGTGTGGACCTGGTGTGTGAACCCGGTGTGTGAATCCAGTGTGTGGACCTGGTGTGTGGACCCGGTGTGTGGACATGGTGTGTGGACCTGGTGTGTGGACACGGTGTGTGGACCTAGTGTGTGAATCCGGTGTTTGGACCTTGTGTTTGAACCCGGTGTGTGGACCTGGTTTGTGAACCTGGTGTGGGGACCCGGTGTGTGGACCCGGTGTGTGAACCAGGTGTGTGGACCTGGTGTGTGGACACGGTGTGTGGACCCGGTGTGTGAACCGTGGTGTTTGGACCCGGTGTGTGGACCCGGTGTGGGAATCCGGTGTGTGGACATGGTGTGTGGACCTGGTGTGTGGACCTGGTGTGTGGACACGGTGTGTGGACCTGGTGTGTGGACACGGTGTGTGGACCCGGTGTGTGAATCCAGTTTGTGGACCCGGTGTGGGAACCCGGTGTGTGGACCTGGTGTGTGAACCAGGCGTGTGGACCTGGTGTGTGGACACGGTGTGTGGACCTGGTGTGTGAATCCGGTGTGTGGACCTTGTTTGTGAATCCAGTGTGTGGACACGGTGTGTGAACCCGGTGTGTGGACCCGGTGTGTTGACCCGGTGTGTGGACACGGTGTTTGGACCTGGTGTGTGAACCCGGTGTGTGGACCTGGTGTGTGGACACGGTGTGTGGAACTGGTGTGGGAACCCGGTATGTGGACCTGGTGTGTGGACCTGGTGTCTGAACACGGTGTGTGGACCTGGTGTGTGGACACGGTGTGTGGACCTGGTGTGGGAACCCGGTGTGCGGACCTGGTGTGTGGACCTGGTATGTGGACATGGTGTGTGGACCTGGTGTGTGGACACGGTGTGTGGACCTGGTGTGTGGACCTGGTGTGTGAACCCGGTGTTTGGACCTGGTGTGTGGACACGGTGTGTGGACCTGGTGTGTGGACCTGGTGTGTGAACCCGGTGTGTGGACCCGGTGTGTGGACCCGATGTGTGGACCTGGTGTGTGGACCCGGTGTGTGAATCCAGTGTATGGACCTGGTGTGGGAACCCGGTGTGTGGACCTGGTGTGTGGACCTGGTGTGTGGACCTGGTGATTGGACACGGTGTGTACCTTGTGTGTGGACCTGATGTGTGAACCTGGTGTGTGGACCCGGTGTGTGAATCCAGTGTGTGGACCTGGTGTGGGAACCCGGTGTGTGGACCTGGTGTGTGGAACTGGTGTGGGAACCTGGTGTGTGAACCCGGTATGTGAACCAGGTGTGTGGACCTGGTGTGTGGACACGGTGTGTGGACCTGGTGTGTGGACCTGGTGTGTGAACCCGGTGTGTGGACCTGGTGTGTGGACACGGTGTGTGGACCTGGTGTGTGGACCCGGTGTGTGAATTCAGTGTGTGGACCTGGTGTGGGAACCCGGTGTGTGGACCTGGTGTGTGGACCTGGTGTGTGAACCAGGTGTGTGGACCTGGTGTGTGGACACGGTGTGTACCTGGTGTGTGGACCTGGTGTGTGAATCCAGTGTGTGGACCTGGTGTGTGAACCCGGTATGTGGACCCGGTGTGTGGACA
The DNA here is from genome assembly GCF_029633865.1 of Lampris incognitus. Classification (NCBI taxonomy): domain Eukaryota; kingdom Metazoa; phylum Chordata; class Actinopteri; order Lampriformes; family Lampridae; genus Lampris; species Lampris incognitus. The sequence continues at coordinate 69,011,764 of NC_079212.1, read as the reverse complement.
TGGTGTGTGGACACGGTGTGTGGACCTGGAGTGTGAACCCGGTGTGTGAATCCAGTTTGTGGACCTGGTGTGTGAACCCGGTGTGTGGACCTGGTGTGTGGACCCGGTGTGTGAATCCAGTGTGTGGACCTGGTGTGTGAACCAGGTTTGTGGACCTGTTGTGTGGACACGGTGTGTGGACCTGGTGTGTGAACCTGGTGTGTGGACCTGGTGTGTGAATCTGGTGTGTGGACCTGGTGTGTGAACCCGGTGTGTGGACCCGGTGTGTGGACACGGTGTGTGGACCTGGTGTGTGAACCTGGTGTGTGGACCTGGTGTGTGGACCTGGTGTGGGAACCCGGTGTGTGGACCTGGTGTTTGGACATGGTGTGTGGACCTGGTGTGGGGACACGGTGTGTGGACCTGGTGTGTGGACCTGGTGTGTGGACCTGGTGTGGGAACCCGTTGTGTGTGGACCTGGTGTGTGGACCTGGTGTGTGGACCTGGTGTGTGGACACGGTGTGTGGACCTGGTGTGTGGACCTGGTGTGTGGACCCGGTGTGTGAATCCAGTGTGTGGACCTGGTGTGGGAACCCGGTGTGTGGACCTGGTGCGTGGACCTGGTGTGTGAACCAGGTGTGTGGACCTGGTTTGTGGACACGGTGTGTACCTGGTGTGTGGACCTGGTGTGTGAATCCAGTGTGTGGACCTGGTATGTGAACCCGGTGTGTGGACCTGGTGTGGGAACCTGGTGTGTGAACCCGGTGTTTGGACCTGGTGTGTGGACCTGGTGTGTGGACACGGTGTGTGGACCTGGTGTGTTGACGTGTTGTGTGAATCCGGTTTGTGGACCTGGTGTGTGGACACGGTGTGTGGACCTGTTGTGTGGACCCGGTGTGTGAATCCAGTGTGTGGACCTGGTGTGGGAACCCGGTGTGTGGACCTGGTGTGTGGACACGGTGTGGGAACCTGGTGTGTGAACCCGGTGTGTGAACCAAGTGTGTGGACCTGGTGTGTGGACCTGGTGTGTTGACACGGTGTGTGGACCTGGTATGTGGACCTGGTGTGTGAACCCGGTGTGTGGACCTGGTGTGTGGACACGGTGTGTGGACCTGGTGTGTGGACCCGGTGTGTGAATCCAGTGTGTGGACCTGGTGTGGGAACCCGGTGTGTGGACCTGGTGTGTGGACCTTGTGTGTGAACCAGGTGTGTGGACCTGGTGTGTGGACACGGTGTGTACCTGGTGTGTGGACCTGGTGTGTGAATCCAGTGTGTGGACCTGGTGTGTGAACCCGGTATGTGGACCCGGTGTTTGGACATGGTGTGTGGACACGGTGTGTGAATCCAGTTTGTGGACCTGGTGTGTGAACCCGGTGTGTGGACCTGGTGTGTGGACCTGGTGTGTGGACACGATGTGTGGACCTGGTGTTGGAATCGGGTGTTTGGACCTGGTGTGTGAACCCGGTGTGTGGACCCGGTGTGTGGACCCGGTGTGTGGACCCGGTGTGTGACTCCAGTGTGTGGACCTGGTGTGTGAACCAGGTGTGTGGACCTGGTGTGTGGACACGGTGTGTGGACCTGGTGTGTGAACCTGGTGTGTGGACATGGTGTGTGAATCTGGTGTGTGGACCTGGTGTGTGAACCCGGTGTGTGGACCCGGTGTGTGGACACGGTGTGTGGACCTTGTGTGTGAACCTGGTGTGTGGACCCGGTGTGTGGACCCGGTGTGTGAATCCAGTGTGTGAACCCCGTGTGGGAACCCGGTGTGTGGACCCGGTGTGTGGACCTGGTGTGTGAACTAGGTGTGTGGACCTGGTGTGTGGACACGGTGTGTACCTGGTGTGTGAACCTGGTGTGTGGACCTGGTGTGTGAATCCAGTGTGTGGACCTGGTGTGTGAATCCAGTGTGTGGACCTGGTGTGTGAACCCGGTGTGTGGACCCGGTGTGTGGACATGGTGTTTGGACACGGTGTGTGAACCTGGTGTGTGAACCCGGTGTGTGAATCCAGTGTGTGGACCTGGTGTGTGAACCCGGTGTGTGGACATGGTGTGTGGACCCGGTGTGGGAACCCGGTGTGTGGACCCGGTGTGTGGACCTGGTGTGTGGACATGGTGTGTGGACCTGGTGTGTGAACCCGGTGTGTGGACCTGGTGTGTGGACCTGGTGTGGGAACCTGGTGTGTGAACCCGGTGTGTGGACCCTAGTGTGTGGACCTGGTGTGTGGACACGGTGTGTGGACCTGGTGTGTGGACCTGGTGTGTGAACCCGGTGTGTGAACCTGGTGTGTGTACACGGTGTGTGGACCTGGTGTGTGAACCAGGTGTGTGGACCTGGTGTGTGGACACGGTGTGTGGACCTGGTGTGTGAACCTGGTGTGTGGACCTGGTGTGTGAATCCAGTGTGTGGACCTGGTGTGTGAATCCAGTGTGTGGACCTGGTGTGTGAACCCGGTGTGTGGACCCGGTGTGTGGACATGGTGTGTGGACACGGTGTGTGGACCTGGTGTGTGAACCCGGTGTGTGAATCCAGTGTGTGGACCTGGTGTGTGAACCCGGTGTGTGGACATGGTGTGTGGACCTGGTGTGTGGACATGGTGTGTGGACCTAGTGTGTGAATTCGGTGTTTGGACCTGGTGTGTGAACCCGGTGTGTGGACCTGGTTTGTGAACCTGGTGTGGGGACCCGGTGTGTGGACCCGGTGTGTGAACCAGGTGTGTGGACCTGGTGTGTGGACACGGTGTGTGGACCCGGTGTGTGAACCGTGGTGTGTGGACCCGGTGTGTGGACCCGGTGTGGGAATCCGGTGTGTGGACATGGTGTGTGGACCTGGTGTGTGGACCTGGTGTGTGGACACGGTGTGTGGACCTGGTGTGTGGACACGGTGTGTGGACCCGGTGTGTGAATCCAGTTTGTGGACCCGGTGTGGGAACCTGGTGTGTGCACCTGGTGTGTGAACCAGGCGTGTGGACCTGGTGTGTGGACACGGTGTGTGGACCTGGTGTGTGAATCCGGTGTGTGGACCTTGTGTGTGAATCCAGTGTGTGGACACGGTGTGTGAACCCGGTGTGTGGACCCGGTGTGTTGACCCGGTGTGTGGACACGGTGTTTGGACCTGGTGTGTGAACCCGGTGTGTGGACCTGGTGTGTGGACACGGTGTGTGGACCTGGTGTGGGAACCCGGTATGTGGACCTGGTGTGTGGACCTGGTGTCTGAACACGGTGTGTGGACCTGGTGTGTGGACACGGTGTGTGGAACTGGTGTGGGAACCCGGTGTGCGGACCTGGTGTGTGGACCTGGTGTGTGGACATGGTGTGTGGACCTGGTGTGTGGACACGGTGTGTGGACCTGGTGTGTGGACCTGGTGTGTGAACCCGGTGTTTGGACCTGGTGTGTGGACACGGTGTGTGGACCTGGTGTGTGGACCTGGTGTGTGAACCCGGTGTGTGGACCCGGTGTGTGGACCCGATGTTTGGACCTGGTGTGTGGACCCGGTGTGTGAATCCAGTGTGTGGACCTGGTGTGGGAACCCGGTGTGTGGACCTGGTGTGTGGACCTGGTGTGTGGACCTGGTGATTGGACACGGTGTGTACCTTGTGTGTGGACCTGATGTGTGAATCCAGTGTGTTGACCTGGTGTTTGAACCGGGGTGTGGACCCGGTGTGTGGACCCGGTGTGTGGACCTGGTGTGTGGACACGGTATGTGGACCCGGTGTTTGGACATGGTGTGTGGACACGGTGTGTGGACCTGGAGTGTGAACCCGGTGTGTGAATCCAGTTTGTGGACCTGGTGTGTGAACCCGGTGTGTGGACCTGGTGTGTGGACCTGGTGTGTGGACACGATGTGTGGACCTGGTGTTGGAATCGGGTGTTTGGACCTGGTGTGTGAACCCGGTGTGTGGACCCGGTGTGTGGACCCGGTGTGTGACTCCAGTGTGTGGACCTGGTGTGTGAACCAGGTGTGTGGACCTGGTGTGTGGACACGGTGTGTGGACCTGGTGTGTGAACCTGGTGTGTGGACATGGTGTGTGAATCTGGTGTGTGGACCTGGTGTGTGAACCCGGTGTGTGGACCCGGTGTGTGGACACGGTGTGTGGACCTTGTGTGTGAACCTGGTGTGTGGACCCGGTGTGTGGACCCGGTGTGTGAATCCAGTGTGTGAACCCCGTGTGGGAACCCGGTGTGTGGACCCGGTGTGTGGACCTGGTGTGTGAACTAGGTGTGTGGACCTGGTGTGTGGACACGGTGTGTACCTGGTGTGTGAACCTGGTGTGTGGACCTGGTGTGTGAATCCAGTGTGTGGACCTGGTGTGTGAATCCAGTGTGTGGACCTGGTGTGTGAACCCGGTGTGTGGACCTGGTGTGTGGACATGGTGTTTGGACACGGTGTGTGAACCTGGTGTGTGAACCCGGTGTGTGAATCCAGTGTGTGGACCTGGTGTGTGAACCCGGTGTGTGGACATGGTGTGTGGACCTGGTGTGTGGACCCGGTGTGGGAACCCGGTGTGTGGACCCGGTGTGTGGACCCGGTGTGTGGACATGGTGTGTGGACCTGGTGTGTGAACCCGGTGTGTGGACCTGGTGTGTGGACCTGGTGTGGGAACCTGGTGTGTGAACCCGGTGTGTGGACCCTAGTGTGTGGACCTGGTGTGTGGACACGGTGTGTGGACCTGGTGTGTGGACCTGGTGTGTGAACCCGGTGTGTGAACCTGGTGTGTGTACACGGTATGTGGACCTGGTGTGTGAACCAGGTGTGTGGACCTGGTGTGTGGACACGGTGTGTGGACCTGGTGTGTGAACCTGGTGTGTGGACCTGGTGTGTGAATCCAGTGTGTGGACCTGGTGTGTGAATCCAGTGTGTGGACCTGGTGTGTGAACCCGGTGTGTGGACCCGGTGTGTGGACATGGTGTGTGGACACGGTGTGTGGACCTGGTGTGTGAACCCGGTGTGTGAATCCAGTGTGTGGACCTGGTGTGTGAACCCGGTGTGTGGACATGGTGTGTGGACCTGGTGTGTGGACATGGTGTGTGGACCTAGTGTGTGAATTCGGTGTTTGGACCTGGTGTGTGAACCCGGTGTGTGGACCTGGTTTGTGAACCTGGTGTGGGGACCCGGTGTGTGGACCCGGTGTGTGAACCAGGTGTGTGGACCTGGTGTGTGGACACGGTGTGTGGACCCGGTGTGTGAACCGTGGTGTGTGGACCCGGTGTGTGGACCCGGTGTGGGAATCCGGTGTGTGGACATGGTGTGTGGACCTGGTGTGTGGACCTGGTGTGTGGACACGGTGTGTGGACCTGGTGTGTGGACACGGTGTGTGGACCCGGTGTGTGAATCCAGTTTGTGGACCCGGTGTGGGAACCTGGTGTGTGCACCTGGTGTGTGAACCAGGCGTGTGGACCTGGTGTGTGGACACGGTGTGTGGACCTGGTGTGTGAATCCGGTGTGTGGACCTTGTGTGTGAATCCAGTGTGTGGACACGGTGTGTGAACCCGGTGTGTGGACCCGGTGTGTTGACCCGGTGTGTGGACACGGTGTTTGGACCTGGTGTGTGAACCCGGTGTGTGGACCTGGTGTGTGGACACGGTGTGTGGACCTGGTGTGGGAACCCGGTATGTGGACCTGGTGTGTGGACCTGGTGTCTGAACACGGTGTGTGGACCTGGTGTGTGGACACGGTGTGTGGAACTGGTGTGGGAACCCGGTGTGCGGACCTGGTGTGTGGACCTGGTGTGTGGACATGGTGTGTGGACCTGGTGTGTGGACACGGTGTGTGGACCTGGTGTGTGGACCTGGTGTGTGAACCCGGTGTTTGGACCTGGTGTGTGGACACGGTGTGTGGACCTGGTGTGTGGACCTGGTGTGTGAACCCGGTGTGTGGACCCGGTGTGTGGACCCGATGTTTGGACCTGGTGTGTGGACCCGGTGTGTGAATCCAGTGTGTGGACCTGGTGTGGGAACCCGGTGTGTGGACCTGGTGTGTGGACCTGGTGTGTGGACCTGGTGATTGGACACGGTGTGTACCTTGTGTGTGGACCTGATGTGTGAATCCAGTGTGTTGACCTGGTGTTTGAACCGGGGTGTGGACCCGGTGTGTGGACCCGGTGTGTGGACCTGGTGTGTGGACACGGTGTGTGGACCTGGTGTGTGAACCTGGTGTGTGGACCCGGTGTGTGAATCCAGTCTGTGGACCTGGTGTGTGGACCTGGTGTGTGAACCTGGTGTGTGGACACGGTGTGTGGACCTGGTGTGTGAACCTGGTGTGTGGACCTGGTGTGTGGACCTGATGTGTGGACCTGGTGTGGGAACCTGGTGTGTGAACCCGGTGTTTGGACCTGGTGTGTGGACCTGGTGTGTGGACACGGTGTGTGGACCTGGTGTGTTGACGTGTTGTGTGAATCCGGTTTGTGGACCTGGTGTGTGGACACGGTGTGTGGACCTGGTGTGTGGACCCGGTGTGTGAATCCAGTGTGTGGACCCGGTGTGGGAACCCGGTGTGTGGACCTGGTGTGTGGACACGGTGTGGGAACCTGGTGTGTGAACCCGGTGTGTGAACCAGGTGTGTGGACCTGGTGTGTGGACCTGGTGTGTGGACACGGTGTGTGGACCTGGTGTGTGAACCCGGTATGTGGACCCGGTGTTTGGACCTGGTGTGTGGACACGATGTGTGGACCTGGTGTGTGAATCTGGTGTTTGGACCTGGTGTGTGAACCCGGTGTGTGGACCCGGTGTGTGGACCCGGTGTGTGACTCCAGTGTGTGGACCTGGTGTGTGAACCAGGTGTGTGGACCTGGTGTGTGGACACGGTGTGTGGACCTGGTGTGTGAACCTGGTGTGTGGACCTGGTGTGTGAATCTGGTGTGTGGACCTGGTGTGTGAACCTGGTGTGTGGACCTGGTGTGTGGACCTGGTGTGGGAACCCGGTGTGTGGACCTGGTGTGTGGACCTGGTGTGTGGACCTGGTGTGGGGACACGGTGTGTGGACCTGGTGTGTGGACCTCGTGTGTGAACCCGGTGTGTGGACCCGGTGTGTGGACCTGGTGTGTGGACCTGGTGTGTGGACACGGTGTGTGGACCTAGTGTGTGGACCTGGTGTGTGGACCCGGTGTGTGAATCCAGTGTTTGGACCCGGTGTGGGAACCCGGTGTGTGGACCTGGTGCGTGGACCTGGTGTGTGAACCAGGTGTGTGGACCTGGTGTGTGGACACGGTGTGTACCTGGTGTGTGGACCTGGTGTGTGAATCCAGTGTGTGGACCTGGTGTGTGAACCCGGTGTGTGGACCTGGTGTGTGAACCCGGTGTGTGGACCTGGTGTGTGGACCTGGTGTGTGGACACGGTGTGTGGACCTGGTGTGTGAATCTGGTGTTTGGACCTGGTGTGTGAACCCGGTGTGTGGACCTGGTGTGTGAACCCGGTGTGTGGACCCGGTGTGTGGAACCGGTGTGTGAACCAGGTGTGTGGACCCGGTGTGGGAACGACGTGTGTGGACATGGTGTGTGGACCTGGTGTGTGGACCTGGTGTGTGGACACGTTGTGTGGACCTGGTGTGTGGACACGGGGTGTGGACCCGGTGTGTGGACCCGGTGTGTGAATCCGGTGTGGGAACCCGGTGTGTGGACCTGGTGTGTGAATCCGGTGTGTGGACCTGGTGTGTGAATCCAGTGTGTGGACCCGGTGTGTGAATCCGGTGTGTGGATCCGGTGTGTGGACCCGGTGTGTGGACACGGTGTTTGGACCTGGTATGTGAACCCGGTGTATGGACCTGGTGTGTGGACCCGGTGTGTGGCCCCGGTGTGTGGACCCGGTGTGTGGACACGGTGTGTGGACCCGGTGTGTGAACCCGGTGTGTGGACCCGGTGTGGCAACCCGGTGTGTGGACCCGGTGTGTGGACCTGGTGTGTGGACCTGGTGTGTGAACCCGGTGTGTGGACACGGTGTGTGGACCCGGTGTGTGGACCCGGTGTGTGAATCCAGTGTGTGGACCTGGTGTGTGGACCTGGTGTGTGAATCCAGTGTGTGGACCTGGTGTGTGAATCCAGTGTGTGGACCTGGTGTGTGAACCCGGTGTGTGGACCCGGTGTGTGGACGTGGTGTGTGGACACGGTGTGTGGACCCGGTGTGTGGACACGGTGTGTGGACCCGATGTGTGAACCCGGTGTGTGGACCCGGTGTGTGGACCCGGTGTGGGAACCCGGTGTGTGGACCCGGTGTGTGGACCTGGTGTGTGGACCTGGTGTGTGGACACGGTGTGTGGACCTGGTGTGTGAACCTGGTGTGTGGACCTGGTGTGTGAATCTGGTGTGTGGACCTGGTGTGTGAACCCGGTGTGTGGACCCGGTGTGTGGACACGGTGTGTGGACCTGGTGTGTGAATCCAGTGTGTGGACCTGGTGTGTGAATCCAGTGTGTGGACCTGGTGTGTGAACCCGGTGTGTGGACCCGGTGTGTGGACATGGTGTGTGGACACGGTGTGTGGACCTGGTGTGTGAACCCGGTGTGTGAATCCAGTGTGTGGACCTGGTGTGTGGACCCGGTGTGTGGACATGGTGTGTGGACCTGGTGTGTGGACACGGTGTGTGGACCTAGTGTGTGAATCCGGTGTTTGGACCTTGTGTTTGAACCCGGTGTGTGGACCTGGTTTGTGAACCTGGTGTGGGGACCCGGTGTGTGGACCCGGTGTGTGAACCAGGTGTGTGGACCTGGTGTGTGGACACGGTGTGTGGACCCGGTGTGTGAACCGTGGTGTTTGGACCCGGTGTGTGGACCCGGTGTGGGAATCCGGTGTGTGGACATGGTGTGTGGACCTGGTGTGTGGACCTGGTGTGTGGACACGGTGTGTGGACCTGGTGTGTGGACACGGTGTGTGGACCCGGTGTGTGAATCCAGTTTGTGGACCCGGTGTGGGAACCCGGTGTGTGGACCTGGTGTGTGAACCAGGCGTGTGGACCTGGTGTGTGGACACGGTGTGTGGACCTGGTGTGTGAATCCGGTGTGTGGACCTTGTTTGTGAATCCAGTGTGTGGACACGGTGTGTGAACCCGGTGTGTGGACCCGGTGTGTTGACCCGGTGTGTGGACACGGTGTTTGGACCTGGTGTGTGAACCCGGTGTGTGGACCTGGTGTGTGGACACGGTGTGTGGACCTGGTGTGGGAACCCGGTATGTGGACCTGGTGTGTGGACCTGGTGTCTGAACACGGTGTGTGGACCTGGTGTGTGGACACGGTGTGTGGACCTGGTGTGGGAACCCGGTGTGCGGACCTGGTGTGTGGACCTGGTATGTGGACATGGTGTGTGGACCTGGTGTGTGGACACGGTGTGTGGACCTGGTGTGTGGACCTGGTGTGTGAACCCGGTGTTTGGACCTGGTGTGTGGACACGGTGTGTGGACCTGGTGTGTGGACCTGGTGTGTGAACCCGGTGTGTGGACCCGGTGTGTGGACCCGATGTGTGGACCTGGTGTGTGGACCCGGTGTGTGAATCCAGTGTATGGACCTGGTGTGGGAACCCGGTGTGTGGACCTGGTGTGTGGACCTGGTGTGTGGACCTGGTGATTGGACACGGTGTGTACCTTGTGTGTGGACCTGATGTGTGAATCCAGTGTGTTGACCTGGTGTTTGAACCGGGGTGTGGACCCGGTGTGTGGACCCGGTGTGTGGACCTGGTGTGTGGACACGGTGTGTGGACCTGGTGTGTGAACCTGGTGTGTGGACCCGGTGTGTGAATCCAGTCTCTGGACCTGGTGTGTGGACCTGGTGTGTGAACCTGGTGTGTGGACACGGTGTGTGGACCTGGTGTGTGAACCTGGTGTGTGGACCTGGTGTGTGGACCTGATGTGTGGACCTGGTGTGGGAACCTGGTGTGTGAACCCGGTGTTTGGACCTGGTGTGTGGACCTGGTGTGTGGACACGGTGTGTGGACCTGGTGTGTTGACGTGTTGTGTGAATCCTGTTTGTGGACCTGGTGTGTGGACACGGTGTGTGGACCTGGTGTGTGGACCCGGTGTGTGAATCCAGTGTGTGGACCTGGTGTGGGAACCCGGTGTGTGGACCTGGTGTGTGGACACGGTGTGGGAAATTGGTGTGTGAACCCGGTGTGTGAACCAGGTGTGTGGACCTGGTGTGTGGACCTGGTGTGTGGACACGGTGTGTGGACCTGGTGTGTGGACCTGGTGTGTGAACCCGGTGTGTGGACCTGGTGTGTGGACACGGTGTGTGGACCTGGTGTGTGGACCCGGTGTGTGAATCCAGTGTGTGGACCTGGTGTGGGAACCCGGTGTGTGGACCTGGTGTGTGGCCCTTGTGTGTGAACCAGGTGTGTGGACCTGGTGTGTGGACACGGTGTGTACCTGGTGTGTGGACCTGGTGTGTGAATCCAGTGTGTGGACCTGGTGTGTGAACCCGGTATGTGGACCCGGTGTTTGGACCTGGTGTGTGGACACGATGTGTGGACCTGGTGTGTGAATCTGGTGTTTGGACCTGGTGTGTGAACCTGGTGTGTGGACCCGGTGTGTGGACCCGGTGTGTGGACCCGGTGTGTGACTCCAGTGTGTGGACCTGGTGTGTGAACCAGGTGTGTGGACCTGGTGTGTGGACACGGTGTGTGGACCTGGTGTGTGAACCTGGTGTGTGGACCTGGTGTGTGAATCTGGTGTGTGGACCTGGTGTGTGAACCCGGTGTGTGGACCCGGTGTGTGGACACGGTGTGTGGACCTGGTGTGTGAACCTGGTGTGTGGACCTGGTGTGTGGACCTGGTGTGGGAACCCGGTGTGTGGACCTGGTGTGTGGACCTGGTGTGTGGACCTGGTGTGGGGACACGGTGTGTGGACCTGGTGTGTGGACCTCGTGTGGGAACCCGGTGTGTGGACCCGGTGTGTGGACCTGGTGTGTGGACCTGGTGTGTGGACACGGTGTGTGGACCTAGTGTGTGGACCTGGTGTGTGGACCCGGTGTGTGAATCCAGTGTGTGGACCTGGTGTGGGAACCCGGTGTGTGGACCTGGTGCGTGGACCTGGTGTGTGAACCAGGTGTGTGGACCTGGTTTGTGGACACGGTGTGTACCTGGTGTGTGGACCTGGTGTGTGAATCCAGTGTGTGGACCTGGTGTGTGAACCCGGTGTGTGGACCTGGTGTGTGAACCCGGTGTGTGGACCTGGTGTGAGGACCTGGTGTGTGGACCTGGTGTGGGAACCCGGTGTGTTGACCTGGTGTGTGGACCTGGTGTGTGGACCTGGTGTGGGGACACGGTGTGTGGACCTGGTGTGTGGACCTGGTGTGGGAACCCGGTGTGTGGACCCGGTGTGTGGACCTGCTGTGTGGACCTGGTGTGTGGACACGGTGTGTGGACCTAGTGTGTGGACCTGGTGTGTGGACCCGGTGTGAGAATCCAGTGTGTGGACCTGGTGTGGGAACCCGGTGTGTGGACCTGGTGCGTGGACCTGGTGTGTGAACCAGGTGTTTGGACCTGGTGTGTGGACACGGTGTGTACCTGGTGTGTGGACCTGGTGTGTGAATCCAGTGTGTGGACCTGGTGTGTGAACCCTGTGTGTGGACCTGGTGTGTGAACCCGGTGTGTGCACCTGGTGTGTGGACCTGGTGTGTGGACACGGTGTGTGGACCTGGTGTGTGAATCTGGTGTTTGGACCTGGTGTGTGAACCCAGTGTGTGGACCTGGTGTGTGAACCCGGTGTGTGGACCCGGTGTGTGGAACCGGTGTGTGAACCAGGTGTGTGGACCCGGTGTGGGAACGACGTGTGTGGACATGGTGTGTGGACCTGGTGTGTGGACCTGGTGTGTGGACACGTTGTGTGGACCTGGTGTGTGGACACGGGGTGTGGACCCGGTGTGTGGACCCGGTGTGTGAATCCGGTGTGGAAACCCGGTGTGTGGACCTGGTGTGTGAATCTGGTGTGTGGACCTGGTGTGTGAATCCAGTGTGTGGACCCGGTGTGTGGACCTGGTGTGTGGACCTGGTGTGGGGACACGGTGTGTGGACCTGGTGTGGGAACCCGGTGTGTGGACCTGGTGTGTGGATCTGGTGTGTGGACCTGGTGTGGGGACACGGTGTGTGGACCTGGTGTGTGGACCTCGTGTGGGAACCCGGTGTGTGGACCCGGTGTGTGGACCTGGTGTGTGGACCTGGTGTGTGGACACGGTGTGTGGACCTAGTGTGTGGACCTGGTGTGTGGACCCGGTGTGTGAATCCAGTGTGTGGACCTGGTGTGGGAACCCGGTGTGTGGACCTGGTGCGTGGACCTGGTGTGTGAACCAGGTGTGTGGACCTGGTTTGTGGACACGGTGTGTACCTGGTGTGTGGACCTGGTGTGTGAATCCAGTGTGTGGACCTGGTGTGTGAACCCGGTGTGTGGACCTGGTGTGTGAACCCGGTGTGTGGACCTGGTGTGTGGACCTGGTGTGTGGACCTGGTGTGGGAACCCGGTGTGTTGACCTGGTGTGTGGACCTGGTGTGTGGACCTGGTGTGGGGACACGGTGTGTGGACCTGGGGTGTGGACCTGGTGTGGGAACCCGGTGTGTGGACCCGGTGTGTGGACCTGCTGTGTGGACCTGGTGTGTGGACACGGTGTGTGGACCTAGTGTGTGGACCTGGTGTGTGGACCCGGTGTGAGAATCCAGTGTGTGGACCTGGTGTGGGAACCCGGTGTGTGGACCTGGTGCGTGGACCTGGTGTGTGAACCAGGTGTGTGGACCTGGTGTGTGGACACGGTGTGTACCTGGTGTGTGGACCTGGTGTGTGAATCCAGTGTGTGGACCTGGTGTGTGAACCCGGTGTGTGGACCTGGTGTGTGAACCCGGTGTGTGCACCTGGTGTGTGGACCTGGTATGTGGACACGGTGTGTGGACCTGGTGTGTGAATCTGGTGTTTGGACCTGGTGTGTGAACCCGGTGTGTGGACCTGGTGTGTGAACCCGGTGTGTGGACCCGGTGTGTGGAACCGGTGTGTGAACCAGGTGTGTGGACCCGGTGTGGGAACGACGTGTGTGGACATGGTGTGTGGACCTGGTGTGTGGACCTGGTGTGTGGACACGTTGTGTGGACCTGGTGTGTGGACACGGGGTGTGGACCCGGTGTGTGGACCCGGTGTGTGAATCCGGTGTGGAAACCCGGTGTGTGGACCTGGTGTGTGAATCTGGTGTGTGGACCTAGTGTGTGAATCCAGTGTGTGGACCCGGTGTGTGAATCCGGTGTGTGGACCAGGTGTGTGGACCCGGTGTGTGGACACGGTGTTTGGACCTGGTATGTGAACCCGGTGTATGGACCTGGTGTGTGGACCCGGTGTGTGGACCCGGTGTGTGGACCCGGTGTGTGGACACGGTGTGTGGACCCGGTGTGTGAACCCGGTCTGGCAACCCGGTGTGTGGACCCGGTGTGTGGACCTGGTGTGTGGACCTGGTGTGTGAACCCGGTGTGTGGACACGGTGTGTGGACCCGGAGTGTGGACCCGGTGTGTGAATCCAGTGTGTGGACCTGGTGTGTGGACCTGGTGTGTGAATCCAGTGTGTGGACCTGGTGTGTGAACCCGGTGTGTGGACCCGGTGTGTGGACGTGGTGTGTGGACACGGTGTGTGGACCCGGTGTGTGGACACGGTGTGTGGACCCGATGTGTGAACCCGGTGTGTGGACCCGGTGTGTGGACCCGGTGTGGGAACACGGTGTGAGGACCCGGTGTGTGGACCTGGTGTGTGGACCTGGTGTGTGAAGCCGGTGTGTGGACATGGTGTGTGGACCTGGTGTGTGGACCTGGTGTGTGGACCCAGTGTGTGGACCCGGTGTGTGAATCCAGTGTGTGAACCTGGTGTGGGAACCCGGTGTGTGGACCCGGTGTGTGGACCTGGTGTGTGAACCAGGTGTGTGGACCTGGTGTGTGGACACGGTGTGTGGACCTGGTGTGTGAACCTGGTGTGTGGACCTGGTGTGTGAATCCAGTGTGTGGACCTGGTGTGTGAATCCAGTGTGTGGACCTGGTGTGTGAATCCAGTGTGTGGACCTGGTGTGTGAACCCGGTGTGTGGACCCGGTGTGTGGACATGGTGTGTGGACACGGTTTGTGGACCTGGTGTGTGAACCCGGTGTGTGAATCCAGTGTGTGGACCTGGTGTGTGAACCCGCTGTGTGGACATGGTGTGTGGACCTGGTGTGTGGACCCGGTGTGGGAACCCGGTGTGTGGACCCGGTGTGTGGACCTGGTGTGTGGACATGGTGTGTGGACCTGGTGTGTGAACCCGGTGTGTGGACCTGGTGTGTGGACCTGGTGTGGGAACCTGGTGTGTGAACCCGGTGTGTGGACCTGATGTGTGGACACGGTGTGTGGACCTGGTGTGTGAACCTGGTGTGTGGACCTGGTGTGTGAATCCAGTGTGTGGACCTGGTGTGTGAATCCAGTGTGTGGACCTGGTGTGTGAACCCGGTGTGTGGACCCGGTGTGTGGACATGGTGTGTGGACACGGTGTGTGGACCTGGTGTGTGAACCCGGTGTGTGAATCCAGTGTGTGGACCTGGTGTGTGAACCCGGTGTGTGGACATGGTGTGTGGACCTGGTGTGTGGACCCGGTGTGGGAACCCGGTGTGTGGACCCGGTGTGTGGACCTGGTGTGTGGACATGGTGTGTGGACACGGTGTGTGAACCCGGTGTGTGGACCTGGTGTGTGGACCTGGTGTGGGAACCTGGTGTGTGAACCCGGTGTGTGGACCTGGTGTGTGGACCTGGTGTGTGGACACGGTGTGTGGACCTGGTGTGTGGACCTGGTGTGTGAACCCGGTGTGTGAACTTGGTGTGTGGACACGGTGTGTGGACCTGGTGTGTGGACACGGTATATGGACCTGGTGTGTGAACCTGGTGTGTGGACCTGGTGTGTGAATCCAGTGTGTGGACCGTGTGTGTGAATCCAGTGTGTGGACCTGGTGTGTGAACCCGGTGTGTGGACCCGGTGTGTGGACATGGTGTGTGGACACGGTGTGTGGACCTGGTGTGTGAACCCGGTGTGTGAATCCAGTGTGTGGACCTCGTGTGTGAACCCGGTGTGTGGACATGGTGTGTGGACCTGGTGTGTGGACACGGTGTGTGCACCTAGTGTGTGAATCTGGTGTTTGGACCTGGTGTGGGAACCCGGTGTGTGGACCTGGTTTGTGAACCTGGTGTGGGGACCCGGTGTGTGGACCCGGTGTGTGAACCAGGTGTGTGGACCTGGTGTGTGGACACGGTGTGTGGACCCGGTGTGTGAACCGTGGTGTGTGGACCCGGTGTGTGGACCCGGTGTGGGAATCCGGTGTGTGGACATGGTGTGTGGACCTGGTGTGTGGACCTGGTGTGTGGACACGGTGTGTGGACCTGGTGTGTGGACACGGTGTGTGGACCCGGTGTGTGAATCCAGTTTGTGGACCCGGTGTGGGAACCCGGTGTGTGGACCTGGTGTGTGAACCAGGTGTGTGGACCTGGTGTGTGGACACGGTGTGTGGACCTGGTGTGTGAATCCGGTGTGTGGACCTTGTGTGTGAATCCAGTGTGTGGACACGGTGTGTGAACCCGGTGTGTGGACCCGGTGTGTGGACACGGTGTGTGGACCTGGTGTGGAACCGGGTATGTGGACCTGGTGTGTGGACCTGGTGTCTGAACCCGGTGTGTGGACCTGGTGTGTGGACACGGTGTGTGGACCTGGTGTGGGAACCCGGTGTGCGGACCTGGTGTGTGGACCTGGTGTGTGGACATGGTGTGTGGACCTGGTGTGTGGACACGGTGTGTGGACCTGATGTGTGGACCTGGTGTGTGAACCCGGTGTTTGGACCTGGTGTGTGGACACGGTATGTGGACCTGGTGTGTGGACCTTGTGTGGGAACCCGGTGTGTGGACCCGGTGTGTGGACCCGATGTGTGGACCTGGTGTGTGGACCCGGTGTGTGAATCCAGTGTGTGGACCTGGTGTGGGAACCCGGTGTTTGGACCTGGTGTGTGGACCTGGTGTGTGAAGCCGGTGTGTGGACATGGTGTGTGGACCTGGTGTGTGGACCTGGTGTGTGGACCCAGTGTGTGGACCCGGTGTGTGAATCCAGTGTGTGAACCTGGTGTGGGAACCCGGTGTGTGGACCCGGTGTGTGGACCTGGTGTGTGAACCAGGTGTGTGGACCTGGTGTGTGGACACGGTGTGTGGACCTGGTGTGTGAACCTGGTGTGTGGACCTGGTGTGTGAATCCAGTGTGTGGACCTGGTGTGTGAATCCAGTGTGTGGACCTGGTGTGTGAATCCAGTGTGTGGACCTGGTGTGTGAACCCGGTGTGTGGACCCGGTGTGTGGACATGGTGTGTGGACACAGTTTGTGGACCTGGTGTGTGAACCCGGTGTGTGAATCCAGTGTGTGGACCTGGTGTGTGAACCCGCTGTGTGGACATGGTGTGTGGACCTGGTGTGTGGACCCGGTGTGGGAACCCGGTGTGTGGACCCGGTGTGTGGACCTGGTGTGTGGACATGGTGTGTGGACCTGGTGTGTGAACCCGGTGTGTGGACCTGGTGTGTGGACCTGGTGTGTGAACCTGGTGTGTGAACCCGGTGTGTGGACCTGATGTGTGGACACGGTGTGTGGACCTGGTGTGTGAACCTGGTGTGTGGACCCGGTGTGGGAACCCGGTGTGTGGACCCGGTGTGTGGACCTGGTGTGTGGACATGGTGTGTGGACACGGTGTGTGAACCCGGTGTGTGGACCTGGTGTGTGGACCTGGTGTGGGAACCTGGTGTGTGAACCCGGTGTGTGGACCTGGTGTGTGGACCTGGTGTGTGGACACGGTGTGTGGACCTGGTGTGTGGACCTGGTGTGTGAACCCGGTGTGTGAACCTGGTGTGTGGACACGGTGTGTGGACCTGGTGTGTGAACCAGGTGTGTGGACCTGGTGTGTGGACACGGTATATGGACCTGGTGTGTTAACCTGGTGTGTGGACCTGGTGTGTGAATCCAGTGTGTGGACCGTGTGTGTGAATCCAGTGTGTGGACCTGGTGTGTGAACCCGGTGTGTGGACCCGGTGTGTGGACATGGTGTGTGGACACGGTGTGTGGACCTGGTGTGTGAACCCGGTGTGTGAATCCAGTGTGTGGACATCGTGTGTGAACCCGGTGTGTGGACATGGTGTGTGGACCTGGTGTGTGGACACGGTGTGTGCACCTAGTGTGTGAATCTGGTGTTTGGACCTGGTGTGGGAACCCGGTGTGTGGACCTGGTTTGTGAACCTGGTGTGGGGACCCGGTGTGTGGACCCGGTGTGTGAACCAGGTGTGTGGACCTGGTGTGTGGACACGGTGTGTGGACCCGGTGTGTGAACCGTGGTGTGTGGACCCGGTGTGTGGACCCGGTGTGGGAATCCGGTGTGTGGACATGGTGTGTGGACCTGGTGTGTGGACCTGGTGTGTGGACACGGTGTGTGGACCTGGTGTGTGGACACGGTGTGTGGACCCGGTGTGTGAATCCAGTTTGTGGACCCGGTGTGGGAACCCGGTGTGTGGACCTGGTGTGTGAACCAGGTGTGTGGACCTGGTGTGTGGACACGGTGTGTGGACCTGGTGTGTGAATCCGGTGTGTGGACCTTGTGTGTGAATCCAGTGTGTGGACACGGTGTGTGAACCCGGTGTGTGGACCCGGTGTGTGGACCCGGTGTGTGGACACGGTGTTTGGACCTGGTGTGTGAACCCGGTGTGTGGACCTGGTGTGTGGACACGGTGTGTGGACCTGGTGTGGAACCGGGTTTGTGGACCTGGTGTGTGGACCTGGTGTCTGAACCCGGTGTGTGGACCTGGTGTGTGGACACGGTGTGTGGACCTGGTGTGGGAACCCGGTGTGCGGACCTGGTGTGTGGACCTGGTGTGTGGACATGGTGTGTGGACCTGGTGTGTGGACACGGTGTGTGGACCTGATGTGTGGACCTGGTGTGTAAACCCGGTGTTTGGACCTGGTGTGTGGACACGGTATGTGGACCTGGTGTGTGGACCTTGTGTGGGAACCCGGTGTGTGGACCCGGTGTGTGGACCCGATGTGTGGACCTGGTGTGTGGACCCGGTGTGTGAATCCAGTGTGTGGACCTGGTGTGGGAACCCGGTGTGTGGACCTGGTGTGTGGACCTGGTGTGTGGACCTGGTGATTGGACACGGTGTGTATCTTGTGTGTGGACCTGATGTGTGATTCCAGTGTGTTGACCTGGTGTGTGAACCCGGTGTGTGGACCCGGTGTGTGGACCCGGTGTGTGGACCTGGTGTGTGGACACGGTGTGTGGACCTGGTGTGTGAACCTGGTGTCTGGACCCGGTGTGTGAATCCAGTCTGTGGACCTGGTGTGTGGACCTGGTGTGTGAACCTGGTGTGTGGACCTGGTGTGTGGACACGGTGTGTGGACCTGGTGTGTGGACCTGGTGTGTGAACCCGGTGTGTGAACCTGGTGTGTGGACACGGTGTGTGGACCTGGTGTGTGAACCAGGTGTGTGGACCTGGTGTGTGGACACGGTATATGGACCTGGTGTGTTAACCTGGTGTGTGGACCTGGTGTGTGAATCCAGTGTGTGGACCGTGTGTGTGAATCCAGTGTGTGGACCTGGTGTGTGAACCCGGTGTGTGGACCCGGTGTGTGGACATGGTGTGTGGACACGGTGTGTGGACCTGGTGTGTGAACCCGGTGTGTGAATCCAGTGTGTGGACATCGTGTGTGAACCCGGTGTGTGGACATGATTTGTGGACCTGGTGTGTGGACACGGTGTGTGCACCTAGTGTGTGAATCTGGTGTTTGGACCTGGTGTGGGAACCCGGTGTGTGGACCTGGTTTGTGAACCTGGTGTGGGGACCCGGTGTGTGGACCCGGTGTGTGAACCAGGTGTGTGGACCTGGTGTGTGGACACGGTGTGTTCACCCGGTGTGTGAACCGTGGTGTGTGGACCCGGTGTGTGGACCCGGTGTGGGAATCCGGTGTGTGGACATGGTGTGTGGACCTGGTGTGTGGACCTGGTGTGTGGACACGGTGTGTGGACCTGGTGTGTGGACACGGTGTGTGGACCCGGTTTGTGAATCCAGTTTGTGGACCCGGTGTGGGAACCCGGTGTGTGGACCTGGTGTGTGAACCAGGTGTGTGGACCTGGTGTGTGGACACGGTGTGTGGACCTGGTGTGTGAATCCGGTGTGTGGACCTTGTGTGTGAATCCAGTGTGTGGACACGGTGTGTGAACCCGGTGTGTGGACCCGGTGTGTGGACCCGGTGTGTGGACACGGTGTTTGGACCTGGTGTGTGAACCCGGTGTGTGGACCTGGTGTGTGGACACGGTGTGTGGACCTGGTGTGGAACCGGGTATGTGGACCTGGTGTGTGGACCTGGTGTCTGAACCCGGTGTGTGGACCTGGTGTGTGGACACGGTGTGTGGACCTGGTGTGGGAACCCGGTGTGCGGACCTGGTGTGTGGACCTGGTGTGTGGACATGGTGTGTGGACCTGGTGTGTGGACACGGTGTGTGGACCTGATGTGTGGACCTGGTGTGTGGACCTGGTGTGTGGACACGGTGTGTGGACACGGTGTGTGGACCTGGTGTGTGAACCCGGTGTGTGAATCCAGTGTGTGGACCTGGTGTGTGAACCCGGTGTGTGGACATGGTGTGTGGACCTGGTGATTGGACACGGTGTGTACCTTGTGTGTGGACCTGATGTGTGATTCCAGTGTGTTGACCTGGTGTGTGAACCCGGTGTGTGGACCCGGTGTGTGGACCCGGTGTGTGGACCTGGTGTGTGGACACGGTGTGTGGACCTGGTGTGTGAACCTGGTGTCTGGACCCGGTGTGTGAATCCAGTCTGTGGACCTGGTGTGTGGACCTGGTGTGTGAACCTGGTGTGTGGACACGGTGTGTGGACCTGGTGTGTGGACCTGGTGTGTGGACCTGGTGTGTGGACACGGTGTGTGGACCTGGTGTGTGGACGTGTTGTGTGAACCCGGTTTGTGGACCTGGTGTGTGGACACGGTGTGTGGACCTGGTGTGTGGACCCGGTGTGTGAATCCAGTGTGTGGACCTGGTGTGGGAACCCGGTGTGTGGACCTGGTGTGTGGACCTGGTTTGTGGACCTGGTGTGTGGACCCGGTGTGTGAATCCAGTGTGTGGACCTGGTGTGGGAACCCGGTGTGTGGACCTGGTGCGTGGACCTGGTGTGTGAACCAGGTGTGTGGACCTGGTGTGTGGACACGGTGTGTACCTGGTGTGTGGACCTGGTGTGTGAATCCAGTGTGTGGACCTGGTGTGTGAACCCGGTGTGTGGACCTGGTGTGTGAACCCGGTGTGTGGACCTGGTGTGTGGACCTGGTGTGTGGACACGGTGTGTGGACCTGGTGTGTGAATCTGGTGTTTGGACCTGGTGTGTGAACCCGGTGTGTGGACCTGGTGTGTGAACCCGGTGTGTGGACCCGGTGTGTGGAACCGGTGTGTGAACCAGGTGTGTGGACCCGGTGTGGGAACGACGTGTGTGGACATGGTGTGTGGACCTGGTGTGTGGACCTGGTGTGTGGACACGTTGTGTGGACCTGGTGTGTGGACACGGGGTGTGGACCCGGTGTGTGGACCCGGTGTGTGAATCCGGTGTGGGAACCCGGTGTGTGGACCTGGTGTGTGAATCCGGTGTGTGGACCTGGTGTGTGAATCCAGTGTGTGGACCCGGTGTGTGAATCCGGTGTGTGGATCCGGTGTGTGGACCCGGTGTGTGGACACGGTGTTTGGACCTGGTATGTGAACCCGGTGTATGGACCTGGTGTGTGGACCCGGTGTGTGGCCCCGGTGTGTGGACCCGGTGTGTGGACACGGTGTGTGGACCCGGTGTGTGAACCCGGTGTGTGGACCCGGTGTGGCAACCCGGTGTGTGGACCCGGTGTGTGGACCTGGTGTGTGGACCTGGTGTGTGAACCCGGTGTGTGGACACGGTGTGTGGACCCGGTGTGTGGACCCGGTGTGTGAATCCAGTGTGTGGACCTGGTGTGTGGACCTGGTGTGTGAATCCAGTGTGTGGACCTGGTGTGTGAATCCAGTGTGTGGACCTGGTGTGTGAACCCGGTGTGTGGACCCGGTGTGTGGACGTGGTGTGTGGACACGGTGTGTGGACCCGGTGTGTGGACACGGTGTGTGGACCCGATGTGTGAACCCGGTGTGTGGACCCGGTGTGTGGACCCGGTGTGGGAACCCGGTGTGTGGACCCGGTGCGTGGACCTGGTGTGTGGACCTGGTGTGTGGACACGGTGTGTGGACCTGGTGTGTGAACCTGGTGTGTGGACCTGGTGTGTGAATCTGGTGTGTGGACCTGGTGTGTGAACCCGGTGTGTGGACCCGGTGTGTGGACACGGTGTATGGACCTGGTGTGTGAATCCAGTGTGTGGACCTGGTGTGTGAATACAGTGTGTGGACCTGGTGTGTGAACCCGGTGTGTGGACCCGGTGTGTGGACATGGTGTGTGGACACGGTGTGTGGACCTGGTGTGTGAACCCGGTGTGTGAATCCAGTGTGTGGACCTGGTGTGTGAACCCGGTGTGTGGACATGGTGTGTGGACCTGGTGTGTGGACACGGTGTGTGGACCTAGTGTGTGAATCCGGTGTTTGGACCTGGTGTGTGAACCCGGTGTGTGGACCTGGTTTGTGAACCTGGTGTGGGGACCCGGTGTGTGGACCCGGTGTGTGAACCAGGTGTGTGGACCTGGTGTGTGGACACGGTGTGTGGACCCGGTGTGTGAACCGTGGTGTGTGGACCCGGTGTGTGGACCCGGTGTGGGAATCCGGTGTGTGGACATGGTGTGTGGACCTGGTGTGTGGACCTGGTGTGTGGACACGGTGTGTGGACCTGGTGTGTGGACACGGTGTGTGGACCCGGTGTGTGAATCCAGTTTGTGGACCCGGTGTGGGAACCCGGTGTGTGGACCTGGTGTGTGAACCAGGCGTGTGGACCTGGTGTGTGGACACGGTGTGTGGACCTGGTGTGTGAATCCGGTGTGTGGACCTTGTGTGTGAATCCAGTGTGTGGACACGGTGTGTGAACCCGGTGTGTGGACCCGGTGTGTTGACCCGGTGTGTGGACACGGTGTTTGGACCTGGTGTGTGAACCCGGTGTGTGGACCTGGTGTGTGGACACGGTGTTTGGACCTGGTGTGGGAACCCGGTATGTGGACCTGGTGTGTGGACCTGGTGTCTGAACACGGTGTGTGGACCTGGTGTGTGGACACGTTGTGTGGACCTGGTGTGGGAACCCGGTGTGCGGACCTGGTGTGTGGACCTGGTATGTGGACATGGTGTGTGGACCTGGTGTGTGGACACGGTGTGTGGACCTGGTGTGGTGACCTGGTGTGTGAACCCGGTGTTTGGACCTGGTGTGTGGACACGGTGTGTGGACCTGGTGTGTGGACCTGGTGTGTGAACCCGGTGTGTGGACCCGGTGTGTGGACCCGATGTGTGGACCTGGTGTGTGGACCCGGTGTGTGAATCCAGTGTATGGACCTGGTGTGGGAACCCGGTGTGTGGACCTGGTGTGTGGACCTGGTGTGTGGACCTGGTGATTGGACACGGTGTGTACCTTGTGTGTGGACCTGATGTGTGAATCCAGTGTGTTGACCTGGTGTTTGAACCGGGGTGTGGACCCGGTGTGTGGACCCGGTGTGTTGTCCTGTTGTGTGGACACGGTGTGTGGACCTGGTGTGTGAACCTGGTGTGTGGACCCGGTGTGTGAATCCAGTCTCTGGACCTGGTGTGTGGACCTGGTGTGTGAACCTGGTGTGTGGACACGGTGTGTGGACCTGGTGTGTGAACCTGGTGTGTGGACCTGGTGTGTGGACCTGATGTGTGGACCTGGTGTGGGAACCTGGTGTGTGAACCCGGTGTTTGGACCTGGTGTGTGGACCTGGTGTGTGGACACGGTGTGTGGACCTGGTGTGTTGACGTGTTGTGTGAATCCTGTTTGTGGACCTGGTGTGTGGACACGGTGTGTGGACCTGGTGTGTGGACCCGGTGTGTGAATCCAGTGTGTGGACCTGGTGTGGGAACCCGGTGTGTGGACCTGGTGTGTGGACACGGTGTGGGAACCTGGTGTGTGAACCCGGTGTGTGAACCAGGTGTGTGGACCTGGTGTGTGGACCTGGTGTGTGGACACGGTGTGTGGACCTGGTGTGTGGACCTGGTGTGTGAACCCGGTGTGTGGACCTGGTGTGTGGACACGGTGTGTGGACCTGGTGTGTGGACCCGGTGTGTGAATCCAGTGTGTGGACCTGGTGTGGGAACCCGGTGTGTGGACCTGGTGTGTGGACCTTGTGTGTGAACCAGGTGTGTGGACCTGGTGTGTGGACACGGTGTGTACCTGGTGTGTAGACCTGGTGTGTGAATCCAGTGTGTGGACCTGGTGTGT
The DNA here is from genome assembly GCF_029633865.1 of Lampris incognitus. Classification (NCBI taxonomy): domain Eukaryota; kingdom Metazoa; phylum Chordata; class Actinopteri; order Lampriformes; family Lampridae; genus Lampris; species Lampris incognitus. Next base: position 68,988,401 of record NC_079212.1, on the reverse strand, counting down.
GAACCCGGTATGTGGACCCGGTGTTTGGACCTGGTGTGTGGACACGATGTGTGGACCTGGTGTGTGAATCTGGTGTTTGGACCTGGTGTGTGAACCTGGTGTGTGGACCCGGTGTGTGGACCCGGTGTGTGGACCCGGTGTGTGACTCCAGTGTGTGGACCTGGTGTGTGAACCAGGTGTGTGGACCTGGTGTGTGGACACGGTGTGTGGACCTGGTGTGTGAACCTGGTGTGTGGACCTGGTGTGTGAATCTGGTGTGTGGACCTGGTGTGTGAACCCGGTGTGTGGACCCGGTGTGTGGACACGGTGTGTGGACCTGGTGTGTGAACCTGGTGTGTGGACCTGGTGTGTGGACCTGGTGTGGGAACCCGGTGTGTGGACCTGGTGTGTGGACCTGGTGTGTGGACCTGGTGTGGGGACACGGTGTGTGGACCTGGTGTGTGGACCTCGTGTGGGAACCCGGTGTGTGGACCCGGTGTGTGGACCTGGTGTGTGGACCTGGTGTGTGGACACGGTGTGTGGACCTAGTGTGTGGACCTGGTGTGTGGACCCGGTGTGTGAATCCAGTGTGTGGACCTGGTGTGGGAACCCGGTGTGTTGACCTGGTGCGTGGACCTGGTGTGTGAACCAGGTGTGTGGACCTGGTTTGTGGACACGGTGTGTACCTGGTGTGTGGACCTGGTGTGTGAATCCAGTGTGTGGACCTGGTGTGCGAACCCGGTGTGTGGACCTGGTGTGTGAACCCGGTGTGTGGACCTGGTGTGTGGACCTGGTGTGTGGACCTGGTGTGGGAACCCGGTGTGTTGACCTGGTGTGTGGACCTGGTGTGTGGACCTGGTGTGGGGACACGGTGTGTGGACCTGGTGTGTGGACCTGGTGTGGGAACCCGGTGTGTGGACCCGGTGTGTGGACCTGCTGTGTGGACCTGGTGTGTGGACACGGTGTGTGGACCTAGTGTGTGGACCTGGTGTGTGGACCCGGTGTGAGAATCCAGTGTGTGGACCTGGTGTGGGAACCCGGTGTGTGGACCTGGTGCGTGGACCTGGTGTGTGAACCAGGTGTGTGGACCTGGTGTGTGGACACGGTGTGTACCTGGTGTGTGGACCTGGTGTGTGAATCCAGTGTGTGGACCTGGTGTGTGAACCCGGTGTGTGGACCTGGTGTGTGAACCCGGTGTGTGCACCTGGTGTGTGGACCTGGTGTGTGGACACGGTGTGTGGACCTGGTGTGTGAATCTGGTGTTTGGACCTGGTACGTGAACCCGGTGTGTGGACCTGGTGTGTGAACCCGGTGTGTGGACCCGGTGTGTGGAACCGGTGTGTGAACCAGGTGTGTGGACCCGGTGTGGGAACGACGTTTGTGGACATGGTGTGTGGACCTGGTGTGTGGACCTGGTGTGTGGACACGTTGTGTGGACCTGGTGTGTGGACACGGGGTGTGGACCCGGTGTGTGGACCCGGTGTGTGAATCCGGTGTGGAAACCCGGTGTGTGGACCTGGTGTGTGAATCCGGTGTGTGGACCTGGTGTGTGAATCCAGTGTGTGGACCCGGTGTGTGAATCCGTTGTGTGGACCAGTCGTGTGGACCCGGTGTGTGGACACGGTGTTTGGACCTGGTATGTGAACCCGGTGTATGGACCTGGTGTGTGGACCCGGTGTGTGGACCCGGTGTGTGGACCCGGTGTGTGGACACGGTGTGTGGACCCGGTGTGTGAACCCGGTGTGTGGACCCGGTCTGGCAACCCGGTGTGTGGACCCGGTGTGTGGACCTGGTGTGTGGACCTGGTGTGTGAACCCGGTGTGTGGACACGGTGTGTGGACCCGGAGTGTGGACCCGGTGTGTGAATCCAGTGTGTGGACCTGGTGTGTGGACCTGGTGTGTGAATCCAGTGTGTGGACCTGGTGTGTGAACCCGGTGTGTGGACCCGGTGTGTGGACGTGGTGTGTGGACACGGTGTGTGGACCCGGTGTGTGGACACGGTGTGTGGACCCGATGTGTGAACCCGGTGTGTGGACCCGGTGTGTGGACCCGGTGTGGGAACCCGGTGTGAGGACCCGGTGTGTGGACCTGGTGTGTGGACCTGGTGTGTGAAGCCGGTGTGTGGACATGGTGTGTGGACCTGGTGTGTGGACCTGGTGTGTGGACCCAGTGTGTGGACCCGGTGTGTGAATCCAGTGTGTGAACCTGGTGTGGGAACCCGGTGTGTGGACCCGGTGTGTGGACCTGGTGTGTGAACCAGGTGTGTGGACCTGGTGTGTGGACACGGTGTGTGGACCTGGTGTGTGAACCTGGTGTGTGGACCTGGTGTGTGAATCCAGTGTGTGGACCTGGTGTGTGAATCCAGTGTGTGGACCTGGTGTGTGAACCCGGTGTGTGGACCCGGTGTGTGGACATGGTGTGTGGACACGGTTTGTGGACCTGGTGTGTGAACCCGGTGTTTGAATCCAGTGTGTGGACCTGGTGTGTGAACCCGCTGTGTGGACATGGTGTGTGGACCTGGTGTGTGGACCCGGTGTGGGAACCCGGTGTGTGGACCCGGTGTGTGGACCTGGTGTGTGGACATGGTGTGTGGACCTGGTGTGTGAACCCGGTGTGTGGACCTGGTGTGTGGACCTGGTGTGGGAACCTGGTGTGTGAACCCGGTGTGTGGACCTGATGTGTGGACACGGTGTGTGGACCTGGTGTGTGAACCTGGTGTGTGGACCTGTTGTGTGAATCCAGTGTGTGGACCTGGTGTGTGAATCCAGTGTGTGGACCTGGTGTGTGAACCCGGTGTGTGGACCCGGTGTGTGGACATGGTTTGTGGACACGGTGTGTGGACCTGGTGTGTGAACCCGGTGTGTGAATCCAGTGTGTGGACCTGGTGTGTGAACCCGGTGTGTGGACATGGTGTGTGGACCTGGTGTGTGGACCCGGTGTGGGAACCCGGTGTGTGGACCCGGTGTGTGGACCTGGTGTGTGGACATGGTGTGTGGACACGGTGTGTGAACCCGGTGTGTGGACCTGGTGTGTGGACCTGGTGTGGGAACCTGGTGTGTGAACCCGGTGTGTGGACCTTGTGTATGGACCTGGTGTGTGGACACGGTGTGTGGACCTGGTGTGTGGACCTGGTGTGTGAACCCGGTGTGTGAACCTGGTGTGTGGACACGGTGTGTGGACCTGGTGTGTGAACCAGGTGTGTGGACCTGGTGTGTGGACACGGTATATGGACCAGGTGTGTGAACCTGGTGTGTGGACCTGGTGTGTGAATCCAGTGTGTGGACCGTGTGTGTGAATCCAGTGTGTGGACCTGGTGTGTGAACCCGGTGTGTGGACCCGGTGTGTGGACATGGTGTGTGGACACGGTGTGTGGACCTGGTGTGTGAACCCGGTGTGTGAATCCAGTGTGTGGACCTCGTGTGTGAACCCGGTGCGTGGACATGGTGTGTGGACCTGGTGTGTGGACACGGTGTGTGCACCTAGTGTGTGAATCTGGTGTTTGGACCTGGTGTGGGAACCCGGTGTGTGGACCTGGTTTGTGAACCTGGTGTGGGGACCCGGTGTGTGGACCCGGTGTGTGAACCAGGTGTGTGGACCTGGTGTGTGGACACGGTGTGTGGACCTGGTGTGTGGACACGGTGTGTGGACCCGGTGTGTGAATCCAGTTTGTGGACCCGGTGTGGGAACCCGGTGTGTGGACCTGGTGTGTGAACCAGGTGTGTGGACCTGGTGTGTGAACCCGGTGTGTGGACCCGGTGTATGGACCTGGTGTGTGGACCCGGTGTGTGGCCCCGGTGTGTGGACCCGGTGTGTGGACACGGTGTGTGGACCCGGTGTGTGAACCCGGTGTGTGGACCCGGTGTGGCAACCCGGTGTGTGGACCCGGTGTGTGGACCTGGTGTGTGGACCTGGTGTGTGAACCCGGTGTGTGGACACGGTGTGTGGACCCGGTGTGTGGACCCGGTGTGTGAATCCAGTGTGTGGACCTGGTGTGTGGACCTGGTGTGTGAATCCAGTGTGTGGACCTGGTGTGTGAATCCAGTGTGTGGACCTGGTGTGTGAACCCGGTGTGTGGACCCGGTGTGTGGACGTGGTGTGTGGACACGGTGTGTGGACCCGGTGTGTGGACACGGTGTGTGGACCCGATGTGTGAACCCGGTGTGTGGACCCGGTGTGTGGACCCGGTGTGGGAACCCGGTGTGTGGACCCGGTGCGTGGACCTGGTGTGTGGACCTGGTGTGTGGACACGGTGTGTGGACCTGGTGTGTGAACCTGGTGTGTGGACCTGGTGTGTGAATCTGGTGTGTGGACCTGGTGTGTGAACCCGGTGTGTGGACCCGGTGTGTGGACACGGTGTATGGACCTGGTGTGTGAATCCAGTGTGTGGACCTGGTGTGTGAATACAGTGTGTGGACCTGGTGTGTGAACCCGGTGTGTGGACCCGGTGTGTGGACATGGTGTGTGGACACGGTGTGTGGACCTGGTGTGTGAACCCGGTGTGTGAATCCAGTGTGTGGACCTGGTGTGTGAACCCGGTGTGTGGACATGGTGTGTGGACCTGGTGTGTGGACACGGTGTGTGGACCTAGTGTGTGAATCCGGTGTTTGGACCTGGTGTGTGAACCCGGTGTGTGGACCTGGTTTGTGAACCTGGTGTGGGGACCCGGTGTGTGGACCCGGTGTGTGAACCAGGTGTGTGGACCTGGTGTGTGGACACGGTGTGTGGACCCGGTGTGTGAACCGTGGTGTGTGGACCCGGTGTGTGGACCCGGTGTGGGAATCCGGTGTGTGGACATGGTGTGTGGACCTGGTGTGTGGACCTGGTGTGTGGACACGGTGTGTGGACCTGGTGTGTGGACACGGTGTGTGGACCCGGTGTGTGAATCCAGTTTGTGGACCCGGTGTGGGAACCCGGTGTGTGGACCTGGTGTGTGAACCAGGCGTGTGGACCTGGTGTGTGGACACGGTGTGTGGACCTGGTGTGTGAATCCGGTGTGTGGACCTTGTGTGTGAATCCAGTGTGTGGACACGGTGTGTGAACCCGGTGTGTGGACCCGGTGTGTTGACCCGGTGTGTGGACACGGTGTTTGGACCTGGTGTGTGAACCCGGTGTGTGGACCTGGTGTGTGGACACGGTGTTTGGACCTGGTGTGGGAACCCGGTATGTGGACCTGGTGTGTGGACCTGGTGTCTGAACACGGTGTGTGGACCTGGTGTGTGGACACGTTGTGTGGACCTGGTGTGGGAACCCGGTGTGCGGACCTGGTGTGTGGACCTGGTATGTGGACATGGTGTGTGGACCTGGTGTGTGGACACGGTGTGTGGACCTGGTGTGGTGACCTGGTGTGTGAACCCGGTGTTTGGACCTGGTGTGTGGACACGGTGTGTGGACCTGGTGTGTGGACCTGGTGTGTGAACCCGGTGTGTGGACCCGGTGTGTGGACCCGATGTGTGGACCTGGTGTGTGGACCCGGTGTGTGAATCCAGTGTATGGACCTGGTGTGGGAACCCGGTGTCTGGACCTGGTGTGTGGACCTGGTGTGTGGACCTGGTGATTGGACACGGTGTGTACCTTGTGTGTGGACCTGATGTGTGAATCCAGTGTGTTGACCTGGTGTTTGAACCGGGGTGTGGACCCGGTGTGTGGACCCGGTGTGTTGTCCTGTTGTGTGGACACGGTGTGTGGACCTGGTGTGTGAACCTGGTGTGTGGACCCGGTGTGTGAATCCAGTCTCTGGACCTGGTGTGTGGACCTGGTGTGTGAACCTGGTGTGTGGACACGGTGTGTGGACCTGGTGTGTGAACCTGGTGTGTGGACCTGGTGTGTGGACCTGATGTGTGGACCTGGTGTGGGAACCTGGTGTGTGAACCCGGTGTTTGGACCTGGTGTGTGGACCTGGTGTGTGGACACGGTGTGTGGACCTGGTGTGTTGACGTGTTGTGTGAATCCTGTTTGTGGACCTGGTGTGTGGACACGGTGTGTGGACCTGGTGTGTGGACCCGGTGTGTGAATCCAGTGTGTGGACCTGGTGTGGGAACCCGGTGTGTGGACCTGGTGTGTGGACACGGTGTGGGAACCTGGTGTGTGAACCCGGTGTGTGAACCAGGTGTGTGGACCTGGTGTGTGGACCTGGTGTGTGGACACGGTGTGTGGACCTGGTGTGTGGACCTGGTGTGTGAACCCGGTGTGTGGACCTGGTGTGTGGACACGGTGTGTGGACCTGGTGTGTGGACCCGGTGTGTGAATCCAGTGTGTGGACCTGGTGTGGGAACCCGGTGTGTGGACCTGGTGTGTGGACCTTGTGTGTGAACCAGGTGTGTGGACCTGGTGTGTGGACACGGTGTGTACCTGGTGTGTAGACCTGGTGTGTGAATCCAGTGTGTGGACCTGGTGTGTGAACCCGGTATGTGGACCCGGTGTTTGGACCTGGTGTGTGGACACGATGTGTGGACCTGGTGTGTGAATCTGGTGTTTGGACCTGGTGTGTGAACCTGGTGTGTGGACCCGGTGTGTGGACCCGGTGTGTGGACCCGGTGTGTGACTCCAGTGTGTGGACCTGGTGTGTGAACCAGGTGTGTGGACCTGGTGTGTGGACACGGTGTGTGGACCTGGTGTGTGAACCTGGTGTGTGGACCTGGTGTGTGAATCTGGTGTGTGGACCTGGTGTGTGAACCCGGTGTGTGGACCCGGTGTGTGGACACGGTGTGTGGACCTGGTGTGTGAACCTGGTGTGTGGACCTGGTGTGTGGACCTGGTGTGGGAACCCGGTGTGTGGACCTGGTGTGTGGACCTGGTGTGTGGACCTGGTGTGGGGACACGGTGTGTGGACCTGGTGTGTGGACCTCGTGTGGGAACCCGGTGTGTGGACCCGGTGTGTGGACCTGGTGTGTGGACCTGGTGTGTGGACACGGTGTGTGGACCTAGTGTGTGGACCTGGTGTGTGGACCCGGTGTGTGAATCCAGTGTGTGGACCTGGTGTGGGAACCCGGTGTGTTGACCTGGTGCGTGGACCTGGTGTGTGAACCAGGTGTGTGGACCTGGTTTGTGGACACGGTGTGTACCTGGTGTGTGGACCTGGTGTGTGAATCCAGTGTGTGGACCTGGTGTGCGAACCCGGTGTGTGGACCTGGTGTGTGAACCCGGTGTGTGGACCTGGTGTGTGGACCTGGTGTGTGGACCTGGTGTGGGAACCCGGTGTGTTGACCTGGTGTGTGGACCTGGTGTGTGGACCTGGTGTGGGGACACGGTGTGTGGACCTGGTGTGTGGACCTGGTGTGGGAACCCGGTGTGTGGACCCGGTGTGTGGACCTGCTGTGTGGACCTGGTGTGTGGACACGGTGTGTGGACCTAGTGTGTGGACCTGGTGTGTGGACCCGGTGTGAGAATCCAGTGTGTGGACCTGGTGTGGGAACCCGGTGTGTGGACCTGGTGCGTGGACCTGGTGTGTGAACCAGGTGTGTGGACCTGGTGTGTGGACACGGTGTGTACCTGGTGTGTGGACCTGGTGTGTGAATCCAGTGTGTGGACCTGGTGTGTGAACCCGGTGTGTGGACCTGGTGTGTGAACCCGGTGTGTGCACCTGGTGTGTGGACCTGGTGTGTGGACACGGTGTGTGGACCTGGTGTGTGAATCTGGTGTTTGGACCTGGTACGTGAACCCGGTGTGTGGACCTGGTGTGTGAACCCGGTGTGTGGACCCGGTGTGTGGAACCGGTGTGTGAACCAGGTGTGTGGACCCGGTGTGGGAACGACGTTTGTGGACATGGTGTGTGGACCTGGTGTGTGGACCTGGTGTGTGGACACGTTGTGTGGACCTGGTGTGTGGACACGGGGTGTGGACCCGGTGTGTGGACCCGGTGTGTGAATCCGGTGTGGAAACCCGGTGTGTGGACCTGGTGTGTGAATCCGGTGTGTGGACCTGGTGTGTGAATCCAGTGTGTGGACCCGGTGTGTGAATCCGTTGTGTGGACCAGGTGTGTGGACCCGGTGTGTGGACACGGTGTTTGGACCTGGTATGTGAACCCGGTGTATGGACCTGGTGTGTGGACCCGGTGTGTGGACCCGGTGTGTGGACCCGGTGTGTGGACACGGTGTGTGGACCCGGTGTGTGAACCCGGTGTGTGGACCCGGTCTGGCAACCCGGTGTGTGGACCCGGTGTGTGGACCTGGTGTGTGGACCTGGTGTGTGAACCCGGTGTGTGGACACGGTGTGTGGACCCGGAGTGTGGACCCGGTGTGTGAATCCAGTGTGTGGACCTGGTGTGTGGACCTGGTGTGTGAATCCAGTGTGTGGACCTGGTGTGTGAACCCGGTGTGTGGACCCGGTGTGTGGACGTGGTGTGTGGACACGGTGTGTGGACCCGGTGTGTGGACACGGTGTGTGGACCCGATGTGTGAACCCGGTGTGTGGACCCGGTGTGTGGACCCGGTGTGGGAACCCGGTGTGAGGACCCGGTGTGTGGACCTGGTGTGTGGACCTGGTGTGTGAAGCCGGTGTGTGGACATGGTGTGTGGACCTGGTGTGTGGACCTGGTGTGTGGACCCAGTGTGTGGACCCGGTGTGTGAATCCAGTGTGTGAACCTGGTGTGGGAACCCGGTGTGTGGACCCGGTGTGTGGACCTGGTGTGTGAACCAGGTGTGTGGACCTGGTGTGTGGACACGGTGTGTGGACCTGGTGTGTGAACCTGGTGTGTGGACCTGGTGTGTGAATCCAGTGTGTGGACCTGGTGTGTGAATCCAGTGTGTGGACCTGGTGTGTGAACCCGGTGTGTGGACCCGGTGTGTGGACATGGTGTGTGGACACGGTTTGTGGACCTGGTGTGTGAACCCGGTGTGTGAATCCAGTGTGTGGACCTGGTGTGTGAACCCGCTGTGTGGACATGGTGTGTGGACCTGGTGTGTGGACCCGGTGTGGGAACCCGGTGTGTGGACCCGGTGTGTGGACCTGGTGTGTGGACATGGTGTGTGGACCTGGTGTGTGAACCCGGTGTGTGGACCTGGTGTGTGGACCTGGTGTGGGAACCTGGTGTGTGAACCCGGTGTGTGGACCTGATGTGTGGACACGGTGTGTGGACCTGGTGTGTGAACCTGGTGTGTGGACCTGTTGTGTGAATCCAGTGTGTGGACCTGGTGTGTGAATCCAGTGTGTGGACCTGGTGTGTGAACCCGGTGTGTGGACCCGGTGTGTGGACATGGTTTGTGGACACGGTGTGTGGACCTGGTGTGTGAACCCGGTGTGTGAATCCAGTGTGTGGACCTGGTGTGTGAACCCGGTGTGTGGACATGGTGTGTGGACCTGGTGTGTGGACCCGGTGTGGGAACCCGGTGTGTGGACCCGGTGTGTGGACCTGGTGTGTGGACATGGTGTGTGGACACGGTGTGTGAACCCGGTGTGTGGACCTGGTGTGTGGACCTGGTGTGGGAACCTGGTGTGTGAACCCGGTGTGTGGACCTTGTGTATGGACCTGGTGTGTGGACACGGTGTGTGGACCTGGTGTGTGGACCTGGTGTGTGAACCCGGTGTGTGAACCTGGTGTGTGGACACGGTGTGTGGACCTGGTGTGTGAACCAGGTGTGTGGACCTGGTGTGTGGACACGGTATATGGACCAGGTGTGTGAACCTGGTGTGTGGACCTGGTGTGTGAATCCAGTGTGTGGACCGTGTGTGTGAATCCAGTGTGTGGACCTGGTGTGTGAACCCGGTGTGTGGACCCGGTGTGTGGACATGGTGTGTGGACACGGTGTGTGGACCTGGTGTGTGAACCCGGTGTGTGAATCCAGTGTGTGGACCTCGTGTGTGAACCCGGTGCGTGGACATGGTGTGTGGACCTGGTGTGTGGACACGGTGTGTGCACCTAGTGTGTGAATCTGGTGTTTGGACCTGGTGTGGGAACCCGGTGTGTGGACCTGGTTTGTGAACCTGGTGTGGGGACCCGGTGTGTGGACCCGGTGTGTGAACCAGGTGTGTGGACCTGGTGTGTGGACACGGTGTGTGGACCCGGTGTCTGAACCGTGGTGTGTGGACCCGGTGTGTGGACCCGGTGTGGGAATCCGGTGTGTGGACATGGTGTGTGGACCTGGTGTGTGGACCTGGTGTGTGGACACGGTGTGTGGACCTGGTGTGTGGACACGGTGTGTGGACCCGGTGTGTGAATCCAGTTTGTGGACCCGGTGTGGGAACCCGGTGTGTGGACCTGGTGTGTGAACCAGGTGTGTGGACCTGGTGTGTGGACACGGTGTGTCGACCTGGTGTGTGAATCCGGTGTGTGGACCTTGTGTGTGAATCCAGTGTGTGGACACGGTGTGTGAACCCGGTGTGTGGACCCGGTGTGTGGACCCGGTGTGTGGACACGGTGTTTGGACCTGGTGTGTGAACCCGGTGTGTGGACCTGGTGTGTGGACACGGTGTGTGGACCTGGTGTGGAACCGGGTATGTGGACCTGGTGTGTGGACCTGGTGTCTGAACCCGGTGTGTGGACCTGGTGTGTGGACACGGTGTGTGGACCTGGTGTGGGAACCCGGTGTGCGGACCTGGTGTGTGGACCTGGTGTGTGGACATGGTGTGTGGACCTGGTGTGTGGACACGGTGTGTGGACCTGATGTGTGGACCTGGTGTGTGAACCCGGTGTTTGGACCTGGTGTGTGGACACGGTATGTGGACCTGGTGTGTGGACCTTGTGTGGGAACCCGGTGTGTGGACCCGGTGTGTGGACCCGATGTGTGGACCTGGTGTGTGGACCCGGTGTGTGAATCCAGTGTGTGGACCTGGTGTGGGAACCCGGTGTGTGGACCTGGTGTGTGGATCTGGTGTGTGGACCTGGTGATTGGACACGGTGTGTACCTTGTGTGTGGACCTGATGTGTGATTCCAGTGTGTTGACCTGGTGTGTGAACCCGGTGTGTGGACCCGGTGTGTGGACCCGGTGTGTGGACCTGGTGTGTGGACACGGTGTGTGGACCTGGTGTGTGAACCTGGTGTGTGGACCCGGTGTGTGAATCCAGTCTGTGGACCTGGTGTGTGGACCTGGTGTGTGAACCTGGTGTGTGGACACGGTGTGTGGACCTGGTGTGTGGACCTGGTGTGTGGACCTGGTGTGTGGACACGGTGTGTGGACCTGGTGTGTGGACGTGTTGTGTGAACCCGGTTTGTGGACCTGGTGTGTGGACACGGTGTGTGGACCTGGTGTGTGGACCCGGTGTGTGAATCCAGTGTGTGGACCTGGTGTGGGAACCCGGTGTGTGGACCTGGTGTGTGGACCTGGTGTGTGGACCTGGTGTGTGGACACGGTGTGTGGACCTGGTGTGTGGACGTGTTGTGTGAACCCGGTTTTTGGACCTGGTGTGTGGACACGGTGTGTGGACCTGGTGTGTGGACCCGGTGTGTGAATCCAGTGTGTGGACCTGGTGTGGGAACCCGGTGTGTGGACTTGGTGTGTGGACCTGGTGTGGGAACCTGGTGTGTGAACCCGGTGTGTGAACCTGGTGTGTGGACCCGGTGTGTGAATCCAGTCTGTGGACCTGGTGTGTGGACCTGGTGTGTGAACCTGGTGTGTCGACATGGTGTGTGGACCTGGTGTGTGAACCTGGTGTGTGGACCTGGTGTGTGGACCTGATGTGTGGACCTGGTGTGGGAACCTGGTGTGTGAACCCGGTATTTGGACTTGGTGTGTGGACCTGGTGTGTGGACGTGTTGTGTGAACCCGGTTTGTGGACCTGGTGTGTGGACACGGTGTGTGGACCGGGTGTGTGGACCCGGTGTGTGAATCCAGTGTGTGGACCTGGTGTGGGAACCCGGTGTGTGGACCTGGTGTGTGGAACTGGTGTGGGAACCTGGTGTGTGAACCCGGTGTGTGAACCAGGTGTGTGGACCTGGTGTGTGGACACGGTGTGTGGACCTGGTGTGTGGACCTGGTGTGTGAACCCGGTGTGTGGACCTGGTGTGTGGACACGGTGTGTGGACCTGGTGTGTGGACCCGGTGTGTGAATTCAGTGTGTGGACCTGGTGTGGGAACCCGGTGTGTGGACCTGGTGTGTGGACCTGGTGTGTGAACCAGGTGTGTGGACCTGGTGTGTGGACACGGTGTGTACCTGGTGTGTGGACCTGGTGTGTGAATCCAGTGTGTGGACCTGGTGTGTGAACCCGGTATGTGGACCCGGTGTGTGGACATGGTGTGTGGACACGGTGTGTGGACCTGGAGTGTGAACCCGGTGTGTGAATCCAGTTTGTGGACCTGGTGTGTGAACCCGGTGTGTGGACCTGGTGTGTGGACCCGGTGTGTGAATCCAGTGTGTGGACCTGGTGTGTGAACCAGGTTTGTGGACCTGTTGTGTGGACACGGTGTGTGGACCTGGTGTGTGAACCTGGTGTGTGGACCTGGTGTGTGAATCTGGTGTGTGGACCTGGTGTGTGAACCCGGTGTGTGGACCCGGTGTGTGGACACGGTGTGTGGACCTGGTGTGTGAACCTGGTGTGTGGACCTGGTGTGTGGACCTGGTGTGGGAACCCGGTGTGTGGACCTGGTGTTTGGACCTGGTGTGTGGACCTGGTGTGGGGACACGGTGTGTGGACCTGGTGTGTGGACCTGGTGTGTGGACCTGGTGTGGGAACCCGTTGTGTGTGGACCCGGTGTGTGGACCTGGTGTGTGGACCTGGTGTGTGGACACGGTGTGTGGACCTGGTGTGTGGACCTGGTGTGTGGACCCGGTGTGTGAATCCAGTGTGTGGACCTGGTGTGGGAACCCGGTGTGTGGACCTGGTGCGTGGACCTGGTGTGTGAACCAGGTGTGTGGACCTGGTGTGTGGACACGGTGTGTACCTGGTGTGTGGACCTGGTGTGTGAATCCAGTGTGTGGACCTGGTATGTGAACCCGGTTTGTGGACCTGGTGTGTGGACACGGTGTGTGGACCTGGTGTGTGGACCCGGTGTGTGAATCCAGTGTGTGGACCTGGTGTGGGAACCCGGTGTGTGGACTTGGTGTGTGGACCTGGTGTGGGAACCTGGTGTGTGAACCCGGTGTGTGAACCTGGTGTGTGGACCCGGTGTGTGAATCCAGTCTGTGGACCTGGTGTGTGGACCTGGTGTGTGAACCTGGTGTGTGGACATGGTGTGTGGACCTGGTGTGTGAACCTGGTGTGTGGACCTGGTGTGTGGACCTGATGTGTGGACCTGGTGTGGGAACCTGGTATGTGAACCCGGTATTTGGACTTGGTGTGTGGACCTGGTGTGTGGACGTGTTGTGTGAACCCGGTTTGTGGACCTGGTGTGTGGACACGGTGTGTGGACCTGGTGTGTGGACCCGGTGTGTGAATCCAGTGTGTGGACCTGGTGTGGGAACCCGGTGTGTGGACCTGGTGTGTGGAACTGGTGTGGGAACCTGGTGTGTGAACCCGGTGTGTGAACCAGGTGTGTGGACCTGGTGTGTGGACACGGTGTGTGGACCTGGTGTGTGGACCTGGTGTGTGAACCCGGTGTGTGGACCTGGTGTGTGGACACGGTGTGTGGACCTGGTGTGTGGACCCGGTGTGTGAATTCAGTGTGTGGACCTGGTGTGGGAACCCGGTGTGTGGACCTGGTGTGTGGACCTGGTGTGTGAACCAGGTGTGTGGACCTGGTGTGTGGACACGGTGTGTACCTGGTGTGTGGACCTGGTGTGTGAATCCAGTGTGTGGACCTGGTGTGTGAACCCGGTATGTGGACCCGGTGTGTGGACATGGTGTGTGGACACGGTGTGTGGACCTGGAGTGTGAACCCGGTGTGTGAATCCAGTTTGTGGACCTGGTGTGTGAACCCGGTGTGTGGACCTGGTGTGTGGACCCAGTGTGTGAATCCAGTGTGTGGACCTGGTGTGTGAACCAGGTTTGTGGACCTGTTGTGTGGACACGGTGTGTTGACCTGGTGTGTGAACCTGGTGTGTGGACCTGGTGTGTGAATCTGGTGTGTGGACCTGGTGTGTGAACCCGGTGTGTGGACCCGGTGTGTGGACACGGTGTGTGGACCTGGTGTGTGAACTTGTTGTGTGGACCTGGTGTGTGGACCTGGTGTGGGAACCCGGTGTGTGGACCTGGTGTTTGGACCTGGTGTGTGGACCTGGTGTGGGGACACGGTGTGTGGACCTGGTGTGTGGACCTGGTGTGTGGACCTGGTGTGGGAACCCGTTGTGTGTGGACCCGGTGTGTGGACCTGGTGTGTGGACCTGGTGTGTGGACACGGTGTGTGGACCTGGTGTGTGGACCTGGTGTGTGGACCCGGTGTGTGAATCCAGTGTGTGGACCTGGTGTGGGAACCCGGTGTGTGGACCTGGTGCGTGGACCTGGTGTGTGAACCAGGTGTGTGGACCTGGTGTGTGGACACGGTGTGTACCTGGTGTGTGGACCTGGTGTGTGAATCCAGTGTGTGGACCTGGTATGTGAACCCGGTGTGTGGACCTGGTGTGGGAACCTGGTGTGTGAACCCGGTGTTTGGACCTGGTGTGTGGACCTGGTGTGTGGACACGGTGTGTGGACCTGGTGTGTTGACGTGTTGTGTGAATCCGGTTTGTGGACCTGGTGTGTGGACACGGTGTGTGGACCTGGTGTGTGGACCCGGTGTGTGAATCCAGTGTGTGGACCTGGTGTGGGAACCCGGTGTGTGGACCTGGTGTGTGGACACGGTGTGGGAACCTGGTGTGTGAACCCGGTGTGTGAACCAAGTGTGTGGACCTGGTGTGTGGACCTGGTGTGTGGACACGGTGTGTGGACCTGGTATGTGGACCTGGTGTGTGAACCCGGTGTGTGGACCTGGTGTGTGGACACGGTGTGTGGACCTGGTGTGTGGACCCGGTGTGTGAATCCAGTGTGTGGACCTGGTGTGGGAACCCGGTGTGTGGACCTGGTGTGTGGACCTTGTGTGTGAACCAGGTGTGTGGACCTGGTGTGTGGACACGGTGTGTACCTGGTGTGTGGACCTGGTGTGTGAATCCAGTGTGTGGACCTGGTGTGTGAACCCGGTATGTGGACCCGGTGTTTGGACATGGTGTGTGGACACGGTGTGTGGACCTGGAGTGTGAACCCGGTGTGTGAATCCAGTTTGTGGACCTGGTGTGTGAACCCGGTGTGTGGACCTGGTGTGTGGACCTGGTGTGTGGACACGATGTGTGGACCTGGTGTGTGAATCTGGTGTTTGGACATGGTGTGTGAACCCGGTGTGTGGACCCGGTGTGTGGACCCGGTGTGTGGACCCGGTGTGTGACTCCAGTGTGTGGACCTGGTGTGTGAACCAGGTGTGTGGACCTGGTGTGTGGACACGGTGTGTGGACCTGGTGTGTGAACCTGGTGTGTGGACCTGGTGTGTGAATCTGGTGTGTGGACCTGGTGTGTGAACCCGGTGTGTGGACCCGGTGTGTGGACACGGTGTGTGGACCTTGTGTGTGAACCTGGTGTGTGGACCCGGTGTGTGGACCCGGTGTGTGGACCTGGTGTGTGAACTAGGTGTGTGGACCTGGTGTGTGGACACGGTGTGTGAATCCAGTGTGTGGACCTGGTGTGTGAATCCAGTGTGTGGACCTGGTGTGTGAACCCGGTGTGTGGACCCGGTGTGTGGACATGGTGTTTGGACACGGTGTGTGAACCTGGTGTGTGAACCCGGTGTGTGAATCCAGTGTGTGGACCTGGTGTGTGAACCCGGTGTGTGGACATGGTGTGTGGACCTGGTGTGTGGACCCGGTGTGGGAACCCGGTGTGTGGACCCGGTGTGTGGACCTGGTGTGTGGACATGGTGTGTGGACCTGGTGTGTGAACCCGGTGTGTGGACCTGGTGTGTGGACCTGGTGTGGATACCTGGTGTGTGAACCCGGTGTGTGGACCCTAGTGTGTGGACCTGGTGTGTGGACACGGTGTGTGGACCTGCTGTGTGGACCTGGTGTGTGAACCCGGTGTGTGAACCTGGTGTGTGTACACGGTGTGTGGACCTGGTGTGTGAACCAGGTGTGTGGACCTGGTGTGTGGACACGGTGTGTGGACCTGGTTTGTGAACCTGGTGTGTGGACCTGGTGTGTGAATCCAGTGTGTGGACCTGGTGTGTGAATCCAGTGTGTGGACCTGGTGTGTGAACCCGGTGTGTGGACCCGGTGTGTGGACATGGTGTGTGGACACGGTGTGTGGACCTGGTGTGTGAACCCGGTGTGTGAATCCAGTGTGTGGACCTGGTGTGTGAACCCGGTGTGTGGACATGGTGTGTGGACCTGGTGTGTGGACACGGTGTGTGGACCTAGTGTGTGAATTCGGTGTTTGGACCTGGTGTGGGAACCCGGTGTGTGGACCCGGTGTGTGAACCAGGTGTGTGGACCTGGTGTGTGGACACGGTGTGTGGACCCGGTGTGTGAACCGTGGTGTGTGGACCCGGTGTGTGGACCCGGTGTGGGAATCCGGTGTGTGGACATGGTGTGTGGACCTGGTGTGTGGACCTGGTGTGTGGACACGGTGTGTGGACCTGGTGTGTGGACACGGTGTGTGGACCCGGTGTGTGAATCCATTTTGTGGACCCGGTGTGGGAACCCGGTGTGTGCACCTGGTGTGTGAACCAGGCGTGTGGACCTGGTGTGTGGACACGGTGTGTGGACCTGGTGTGTGAATCCGGTGTGTGGACCTTGTGTGTGAATCCAGTGTGTGGACACGGTGTGTGAACCCGGTGTGTGGACCCGGTGTGTTGACCCGGTGTGTGGACACGGTGTTTGGACCTGGTGTGTGAACCCGGTGTGTGGACCTGGTGTGTGGACACGGTGTGTGGACCTGGTGTGGGAACCCGGTATGTGGACCTGGTGTGTGGACCTGGTGTCTGAACACGGTGTGTGGACCTGGTGTGTGGACACGGTGTGTGGACCTGGTGTGGGAACCCGGTGTGCGGACCTGGTGTGTGGACCTGGTGTGTGGACATGGTGTGTGGACCTGGTGTGTGGACACGGTGTGTGGACCTGGTGTGTGGACCTGGTGTGTGAACCCGGTGTTTGGACCTGGTGTGTGGACACGGTGTGTGGACCTGGTGTGTGGACCTGGTGTGTGAACCCGGTGTGTGGACCCGGTGTGTGGACCCGATGTGTGGACCTGGTGTGTGGACCCGGTGTGTGGATCCAGTGTGTGGACCTGGTGTGGGAACCCGGTGTGTGGACCTGGTGTGTGGACCTGGTGTGTGGACCTGGTGATTGGACACGGTGTGTACCTTGTGTGTGGACCTGATGTGTGAATCCAGTGTGTTGACCTGGTGTTTGAACCGGGGTGTGGACCCGGTGTGTGGACCCGGTGTGTGGACCTGGTGTGTGGACACGGTGTGTGGACCTGGTGTGTGAACCTGGTGTGTGGACCCGGTGTGTGAATCCAGTCTGTGGACCTGGTGTGTGGACCTGGTGTGTGAACCTGGTGTGTGGACACGGTGTGTGGACCTGGTGTGTGAACCTGGTGTGTGGACCTGGTGTGTGGACCTGATGTGTGGACCTGGTGTGGGAACCTGGTGTGTGAACCCGGTGTTTGGACCTGGTGTGTGGGCCTGGTGTGTGGACACGGTGTGTGGACCTGGTGTGTTGACGTGTTGTGTGAATCCGGTTTGTGGACCTGGTGTGTGGACACGGTGTGTGGACCTGGTGTGTGGACCCGGTGTGTGAATCCAGTGTGTGGACCCGGTGTGGGAACCCGGTGTGTGGACCTGGTGTGTGGACACGGTGTGGGAACCTGGTGTGTGAACCCGGTGTGTGAACCAGGTGTGTGGACCTGGTGTGTGGACCTGGTGTGTGGACACGGTGTGTGGACCTGGTGTGTGGACCTGGTGTGTGAACCCGGTGTGTGTACCTGGTGTGTGGACACGGTGTGTGGACCTGATGTGTGGACCCGGTGTGTGAATCCAGTGTGTGGACCTGGTGTGGGAACCCGGTGTGTGGACCTGGTGTGTGGACCTTGTGTGTGAACCAGGTGTGTGGACCTGGTGTGTGGACACGGTGTGTACCTGGTGTGTGGACCTGGTGTGTGAATCCAGTGTGTGGACCTGGTGTGTGAACCCGGTATGTGGACCCGGTGCTTGGACCTGGTGTGTGGACACGATGTGTGGACCTGGTGTGTGAATCTGGTGTTTGGACCTGGTGTGTGAACCCGGTGTGTGGACCCGGTGTGTGGACCCGGTGTGTGACTCCAGTGTGTGGACCTGGTGTGTGAACCAGGTGTGTGGACCTGGTGTGTGGACATGGTGTGTGGACCTGGTGTGTGAACCTGGTGTGTGGACCTGGTGTGTGAATCTGGTGTGTGGACCTGGTGTGTGAACCCGGTGTGTGGACCTGGTGTGTGAACCCGGTGTGTGGACCTGGTGTGTGGACCTGGTGTGTGGACACGGTGTGTGGACCTGGTGTGTGAATCTGGTGTTTGGACCTGGTGTGTGAACCCGGTGTGTGGACCTGGTGTGTGAACCCGGTGTGTGGACCCGGTGTGTGGAACCGGTGTGTGAACCAGGTGTGTGGACCCGGTGTGGGAACGACGTGTGTGGACATGGTGTGTGGACCTGGTGTGTGGACCTGGTGTGTGGACACGTTGTGTGGACCTGGTGTGTGGACACGGGGTGTGGACCCGGTGTGTGGACCCGGTGTGTGAATCCGGTGTGGGAACCCGGTGTGTGGACCTGGTGTGTGAATCCGGTGTGTGGACCTGGTGTGTAAATCCAGTGTGTGGACCCGGTGTGTGAATCCGGTGTGTGGATCCGGTGTGTGGACCCGGTGTGTGGACACGGTGTTGTGACCTGGTATGTGAACCCGGTGTATGGACCTGGTGTGTGGACCCGGTGTGTGGCCCCGGTGTGTGGACCCGGTGTGTGGACACGGTGTGTGGACCCGGTGTGTGAACCCGGTGTGTGGACCCGGTGTGGCAACCCGGTGTGTGGACCCGGTGTGTGGACCTGGTGTGTGGACCTGGTGTGTGAACCCGGTGTGTGGACACGGTGTGTGGACCCGGTGTGTGGACCCGGTGTGTGAATCCAGTGTGTGGACCTGGTGTGTGGACCTGGTGTGTGAATCCAGTGTGTGGACCTGGTGTGTGAATCCAGTGTGTGGACCTGGTGTGTGAACCCGGTGTGTGGACCCGGTGTGTGGACGTGGTGTGTGGACACGGTGTGTGGACCCGGTGTGTGGACACGGTGCGTGGACCCGATGTGTGAACCCGGTGTGTGGACCCGGTGTGTGGACCCGGTGTGGGAACCCGGTGTGTGGACCGGGTGTGTGGACCTGGTGTGTGGACCTGGTGTGTGGACACGGTGTGTGGACCTGGTGTGTGAACCTGGTGTGTGGACCTGGTGTGTGAATCTGGTGTGTGGACCTGGTGTGTGAACCCGGTGTGTGGACCCGGTGTGTGGACACGGTGTGTGGACCTGGTGTGTGAATCCAGTGTGTGGACCTGTTGTGTGAATCCAGTGTGTGGACCTGGTGTGTGAACCCGGTGTGTGGACCCGGTGTGTGGACATGGTGTGTGGACACGGTGTGTGGACCTGGTGTGTGAACCCGGTGTGTGAATCCAGTGTGTGGACCTGGTGTGTGAACCCGGTGTGTGGACATGGTGTGTGGACCTGGTGTGTGGACACGGTGTGTGGACCTAGTGTGTGAATCCGGTGTTTGGACCTGGTGTGTGAACCCGGTGTGTGGACCTGGTTTGTGAACCTGGTGTGGGGACCCGGTGTGTGGACCCGGTGTGTGAACCAGGTGTGTGGACCTGGTGTGTGGACACGGTGTGGACCCGGTGTGTGAACCGTGGTGTGTGGACCCGGTGTGTGGACCCGGTGTGGGAATCCGGTGTGTGGACATGGTGTGTGGACCTGGTGTGTGGACCTGGTGTGTGGACACGGTGTGTGGACCTGGTGTGTGGACACGGTGTGTGGACCCGGTGTGTGAATCCAGTTTGTGGACCCGGTGTGGGAACCCGGTGTGTGGACCTGGTGTGTGAACCAGGCGTGTGGACCTGGTGTGTGGACACGGTGTGTGGACCTGGTGTGTGAATCCGGTGTGTGGACCTTGTGTGTGAATCGAGTGTGTGGACACGGTGTGTGAACCTGGTGTGTGGACCCGGTGTGTTGACCCGGTGTGTGGACACGGTGTTTGGACCTGGTGTGTGAACCCGGTGTGTGGACCTGGTGTGTGGACACGGTGTGTGGACCTGGTGTGGGAACCCGGTATGTGGACCTGGTGTGTGGACCTGGTGTCTTAACACGGTGTGTGGACCTGGTGTGTGGACACGGTGTGTGGACCTGGTGTGGGAACCCGGTGTGCGGACCTGGTGTGTGGACCTGGTATGTGGACATGGTGTGTGGACCTGGTGTGTGGACACGGTGTGTGGACCTGGTGTGTGGACCTGGTGTGTGAACCCGGTGTTTGGACCTGGTGTGTGGACACGGTGTGTGGACCTGGTGTGTGGACCTGGTGTGTGAACCCGGTGTGTGGACCCGGTGTGTGGACCCGATGTGTGGACCTGGTGTGTGGACCCGGTGTGTGAATCCAGTGTATGGACCTGGTGTGGGAACCCGGTGTGTGGACCTGGTGTGTGGACCTGGTGTGTGGACCTGGTGATTGGACACGGTGTGTACCTTGTGTGTGGACCTGATGTGTGAATCCAGTGTGTTGACCTGGTGTTTGAACCGGGGTGTGGACCCGGTGTGTGGACCCGGTGTGTGGACCTGGTGTGTGGACACGGTGTGTGGACCTGGTGTGTGAACCTGGTGTGTGGACCCGGTGTGTGAATCCAGTCTCTGGACCTGGTGTGTGGACCTGGTGTGTGAACCTGGTGTGTGGACACGGTGTGTGGACCTGGTGTGTGAACCTGGTGTGTGGACCTGGTGTGTGGACCTGATGTGTGGACCTGGTGTGGGAACCTGGTGTGTGAACCCGGTGTTTGGACCTGGTGTGTGGACCTGGTGTGTGGACACGGTGTGTGGACCTGGTGTGTGAACCCGGTGTGTGGACCTGGTGTGTGGACCTGGTGTGTGGACACGGTGTGTGGACCTGGTGTGTGAATCTGGTGTTTGGACCTGGTGTGTGAACCCGGTGTGTGGACCTGGTGTGTGAACCCGGTGTGTGGACCCGGTGTGTGGAACCGGTGTGTGAACCAGGTGTGTGGACCCGGTGTGGGAACGACGTGTGTGGACATGGTGTGTGGACCTGGTGTGTGGACCTGGTGTGTGGACACGTTGTGTGGACCTGGTGTGTGGACACGGGGTGTGGACCCGGTGTGTGGACCCGGTGTGTGAATCCGGTGTGGGAACCCGGTGTGTGGACCTGGTGTGTGAATCCGGTGTGTGGACCTGGTGTGTAAATCCAGTGTGTGGACCCGGTGTGTGAATCCGGTGTGTGGATCCGGTGTGTGGACCCGGTGTGTGGACACGGTGTTTGGACCTGGTATGTGAACCCGGTGTATGGACCTGGTGTGTGGACCCGGTGTGTGGCCCCGGTGTGTGGACCCGGTGTGTGGACACGGTGTGTGGACCCGGTGTGTGAACCCGGTGTGTGGACCCGGTGTGGCAACCCGGTGTGTGGACCCGGTGTGTGGACCTGGTGTGTGAACCCGGTGTGTGGACACGGTGTGTGGACCCGGTGTGTGGACCCGGTGTGTGAATCCAGTGTGTGGACCTGGTGTGTGGACCTGGTGTGTGAATCCAGTGTGTGGACCTGGTGTGTGAATCCAGTGTGTGGACCTGGTGTGTGAACCCGGTGTGTGGACCCGGTGTGTGGACGTGGTGTGTGGACACGGTGTGTGGACCTGGTGTGTGAACCTGGTGTGTGGACCTGGTGTGTGAATCTGGTGTGTGGACCTGGTGTGTGAACCCGGTGTGTGGACCCGGTGTGTGGACACGGTGTGTGGACCTGGTGTGTGAATCCAGTGTGTGGACCTGTTGTGTGAATCCAGTGTGTGGACCTGGTGTGTGAACCCGGTGTGTGGACCCGGTGTGTGGACATGGTGTGTGGACACGGTGTGTGGACCTGGTGTGTGAACCCGGTGTGTGAATCCAGTGTGTGGACCTGGTGTGTGAACCCGGTGTGTGGACATGGTGTGTGGACCTGGTGTGTGGACACGGTGTGTGGACCTAGTGTGTGAATCCGGTGTTTGGACCTGGTGTGTGAACCCGGTGTGTGGACCTGGTTTGTGAACCTGGTGTGGGGACCCGGTGTGTGGACCCGGTGTGTGAACCAGGTGTGTGGACCTGGTGTGTGGACACGGTGTGGACCCGGTGTGTGAACCGTGGTGTGTGGACCCGGTGTGTGGACCCGGTGTGGGAATCCGGTGTGTGGACATGGTGTGTGGACCTGGTGTGTGGACCTGGTGTGTGGACACGGTGTGTGGACCTGGTGTGTGGACACGGTGTGTGGACCCGGTGTGTGAATCCAGTTTGTGGACCCGGTGTGGGAACCCGGTGTGTGGACCTGGTGTGTGGACACGGGGTGTGGACCCGGTGTGTGGACCCGGTGTGTGAATCCGGTGTGGGAACCCGGTGTGTGGACCTGGTGTGTGAATCCGGTGTGTGGACCTGGTGTGTAAATCCAGTGTGTGGACCCGGTGTGTGAATCCGGTGTGTGGATCCGGTGTGTGGACCCGGTGTGTGGACACGGTGTTTGGACCTGGTATGTGAACCCGGTGTATGGACCTGGTGTGTGGACCCGGTGTGTGGCCCCGGTGTGTGGACCCGGTGTGTGGACACGGTGTGTGGACCCGGTGTGTGAACCCGGTGTGTGGACCCGGTGTGGCAACCCGGTGTGTGGACCCGGTGTGTGGACCTGGTGTGTGAACCCGGTGTGTGGACACGGTGTGTGGACCCGGTGTGTGGACCCGGTGTGTGAATCCAGTGTGTGGACCTGGTGTGTGGACCTGGTGTGTGAATCCAGTGTGTGGACCTGGTGTGTGAATCCAGTGTGTGGACCTGGTGTGTGAACCCGGTGTGTGGACCCGGTGTGTGGACGTGGTGTGTGGACACGGTGTGTGGACCTGGTGTGTGAACCTGGTGTGTGGACCTGGTGTGTGAATCTGGTGTGTGGACCTGGTGTGTGAACCCGGTGTGTGGACCCGGTGTGTGGACACGGTGTGTGGACCTGGTGTGTGAATCCAGTGTGTGGACCTGTTGTGTGAATCCAGTGTGTGGACCTGGTGTGTGAACCCGGTGTGTGGACCCGGTGTGTGGACATGGTGTGTGGACACGGTGTGTGGACCTGGTGTGTGAACCCGGTGTGTGAATCCAGTGTGTGGACCTGGTGTGTGAACCCGGTGTGTGGACATGGTGTGTGGACCTGGTGTGTGGACACGGTGTGTGGACCTAGTGTGTGAATCCGGTGTTTGGACCTGGTGTGTGAACCCGGTGTGTGGACCTGGTTTGTGAACCTGGTGTGGGGACCCGGTGTGTGGACCCGGTGTGTGAACCAGGTGTGTGGACCTGGTGTGTGGACACGGTGTGGACCCGGTGTGTGAACCGTGGTGTGTGGACCCGGTGTGTGGACCCGGTGTGGGAATCCGGTGTGTGGACATGGTGTGTGGACCTGGTGTGTGGACCTGGTGTGTGGACACGGTGTGTGGACCTGGTGTGTGGACACGGTGTGTGGACCCGGTGTGTGAATCCAGTTTGTGGACCCGGTGTGGGAACCCGGTGTGTGGACCTGGTGTGTGGACACGGGGTGTGGACCCGGTGTGTGGACCCGGTGTGTGAATCCGGTGTGGGAACCCGGTGTGTGGACCTGGTGTGTGAATCCGGTGTGTGGACCTGGTGTGTAAATCCAGTGTGTGGACCCGGTGTGTGAATCCGGTGTGTGGATCCGGTGTGTGGACCCGGTGTGTGGACACGGTGTTTGGACCTGGTATGTGAACCCGGTGTATGGACCTGGTGTGTGGACCCGGTGTGTGGCCCCGGTGTGTGGACCCGGTGTGTGGACACGGTGTGTGGACCCGGTGTGTGAACCCGGTGTGTGGACCCGGTGTGGCAACCCGGTGTGTGGACCCGGTGTGTGGACCTGGTGTGTGAACCCGGTGTGTGGACACGGTGTGTGGACCCGGTGTGTGGACCCGGTGTGTGAATCCAGTGTGTGGACCTGGTGTGTGGACCTGGTGTGTGAATCCAGTGTGTGGACCTGGTGTGTGAATCCAGTGTGTGGACCTGGTGTGTGAACCCGGTGTGTGGACCCGGTGTGTGGACGTGGTGTGTGGACACGGTGTGTGGACCTGGTGTGTGAACCTGGTGTGTGGACCTGGTGTGTGAATCTGGTGTGTGGACCTGGTGTGTGAACCCGGTGTGTGGACCCGGTGTGTGGACACGGTGTGTGGACCTGGTGTGTGAATCCAGTGTGTGGACCTGTTGTGTGAATCCAGTGTGTGGACCTGGTGTGTGAACCCGGTGTGTGGACCCGGTGTGTGGACATGGTGTGTGGACACGGTGTGTGGACCTGGTGTGTGAACCCGGTGTGTGAATCCAGTGTGTGGACCTGGTGTGTGAACCCGGTGTGTGGACATGGTGTGTGGACCTGGTGTGTGGACACGGTGTGTGGACCTAGTGTGTGAATCCGGTGTTTGGACCTGGTGTGTGAACCCGGTGTGTGGACCTGGTTTGTGAACCTGGTGTGGGGACCCGGTGTGTGGACCCGGTGTGTGAACCAGGTGTGTGGACCTGGTGTGTGGACACGGTGTGGACCCGGTGTGTGAACCGTGGTGTGTGGACCCGGTGTGTGGACCCGGTGTGGGAATCCGGTGTGTGGACATGGTGTGTGGACCTGGTGTGTGGACCTGGTGTGTGGACACGGTGTGTGGACCTGGTGTGTGGACACGGTGTGTGGACCCGGTGTGTGAATCCAGTTTGTGGACCCGGTGTGGGAACCCGGTGTGTGGACCTGGTGTGTGGACACGGGGTGTGGACCCGGTGTGTGGACCCGGTGTGTGGACCTGGTGTGTGAACCCGGTGTGTGGACCCGGTGTGTGGAACCGGTGTGTGAACCAGGTGTGTGGACCCGGTGTGGGAACGACGTGTGTGGACCTGGTGTGTGGACACGGTGTGGACCCGGTGTGTGAACCGTGGTGTGTGGACCCGGTGTGTGGACCCGGTGTGGGAATCCGGTGTGTGGACATGGTGTGTGGACCTGGTGTGTGGACCTGGTGTGTGGACACGGTGTGTGGACCTGGTGTGTGGACACGGTGTGTGGACCCGGTGTGTGAATCCAGTTTGTGGACCCGGTGTGGGAACCCGGTGTGTGGACCTGGTGTGTGAACCAGGCGTGTGGACCTGGTGTGTGGACACGGTGTGTGGACCTGGTGTGTGAATCCGGTGTGTGGACCTTGTGTGTGAATCGAGTGTGTGGACACGGTGTGTGAACCTGGTGTGTGGACCCGGTGTGTTGACCCGGTGTGTGGACACGGTGTTTGGACCTGGTGTGTGAACCCGGTGTGTGGACCTGGTGTGTGGACACGGTGTGTGGACCTGGTGTGGGAACCCGGTATGTGGACCTGGTGTGTGGACCTGGTGTCTTAACACGGTGTGTGGACCTGGTGTGTGGACACGGTGTGTGGACCTGGTGTGGGAACCCGGTGTGCGGACCTGGTGTGTGGACCTGGTATGTGGACATGGTGTGTGGACCTGGTGTGTGGACACGGTGTGTGGACCTGGTGTGTGGACCTGGTGTGTGAACCCGGTGTTTGGACCTGGTGTGTGGACACGGTGTGTGGACCTGGTGTGTGGACCTGGTGTGTGAACCCGGTGTGTGGACCCGGTGTGTGGACCCGATGTGTGGACCTGGTGTGTGGACCCGGTGTGTGAATCCAGTGTATGGACCTGGTGTGGGAACCCGGTGTGTGGACCTGGTGTGTGGACCTGGTGTGTGGACCTGGTGATTGGACACGGTGTGTACCTTGTGTGTGGACCTGATGTGTGAATCCAGTGTGTTGACCTGGTGTTTGAACCGGGGTGTGGACCCGGTGTGTGGACCCGGTGTGTGGACCTGGTGTGTGGACACGGTGTGTGGACCTGGTGTGTGAACCTGGTGTGTGGACCCGGTGTGTGAATCCAGTCTCTGGACCTGGTGTGTGGACCTGGTGTGTGAACCTGGTGTGTGGACACGGTGTGTGGACCTGGTGTGTGAACCTGGTGTGTGGACCTGGTGTGTGGACCTGATGTGTGGACCTGGTGTGGGAACCTGGTGTGTGAACCCGGTGTTTGGACCTGGTGTGTGGACCTGGTGTGTGGACACGGTGTGTGGACCTGGTGTGTTGACGTGTTGTGTGAATCCGGTTTGTGGACCTGGTGTGTGGACACGGTGTGTGGACCTGGTGTGTGGACCCGGTGTGTGAATCCAGTGTGTGGACCTGGTGTGGGAACCCGGTGTGTGGACCTGGTGTGTGGACACGGTGTGGGAACCTGGTGTGTGAACCCGGTGTGTGAACCAGGTGTGTGGACCTGGTGTGTGGACACGGTGTGTGGACCTGGTGTGTGGACCTGGTGTGTGAACCCGGTGTGTGGACCTGGTGTGTGGACACGGTGTGTGGACCTGGTGTGTGGACCCGGTGTGTGAATCCAGTGTGTGGACCTGGTGTGGGAACCCGGTGTGTGGACCTGGTGTGTGGACCTTTTGTGTGAACCAGGTGTGTGGACCTGGTGTGTGGACACGGTGTGTACCTGGTGTGTGGACCTGGTGTGTGAATCCAGTGTGTGGACCTGGTGTGTGAACCCGGTATGTGGACCCGGTGTTTGGACCTGGTGTGTGGACACGATGTGTGGACCTGGTGTGTGGACACGGGGTGTGGACCCGGTGTGTGGACCCGGTGTGTGGACCCGGTGTTTGGACCTGGTGTGTGGACACGTTGTGTGGACCTGGTGTGTGGACACGGGGTGTGAACCCGGTGTGTGGACCCGGTGTGTGAATCCGGTGTGGGAACCCGGTGTGTGGACCTGGTGTGTGAATCCGGTGTGTGGACCTGGTGTGTGAATCCAGTGTGTGGACCCGGTGTGTGAATCCGGTGTGTGGATCCGGTGTGTGGACCCGGTGTGTGGACACGGTGTTTGGACCTGGTATGTGAACCCGGTGTATGGACCTGGTGTGTGGACCCGGTGTGTGGCCCCGGTGTGTGGCCCCGGTGTGTGGACCCGGTGTGTGGACACGGTGTGTGGACCCGGTGTGTGAACCCGGTGTGTGGACCCGGTGTGGCAGCCCGGTGTGTGGACCCGGTGTGTGGACCTGGTGTGTGGACCTGGTGTGTGAACCCGGTGTGTGGACACGGTGTGTGGACCCGGTGTGTGGACCCGGTGTGTGAATCCAGTGTGTGGACCTGGTGTGTGGACCTGGTGTGTGAATCCAGTGTGTGGACCTGGTGTGTGAATCCAGTGTGTGGACCTGGTGTGTGAACCCGGTGTGTGGACCCGGTGTGTGGACGTGGTGTGTGGACACGGTGTGTAGACCCGGTGTGTGCACACGGTGTGTGGACCCGATGTGTGAACCCGGTGTGTAGACCCGGTGTGTGGACCCGGTGTGGGAACCCGGTGTGTGGACCCGGTGTGTGGACCTGGTGTGTGGACCTGGTGTGTGGACACGGTGTGTGGACCTGGTGTGTGAACCTGGTGTGTGGACCTGGTGTGTGAATCTGGTGTGTGGACCTGGTGTGTGAACCCGGTGTGTGGACCCGGTGTGTGGACACGGTGTGTGGACCTGGTGTGTGAACCTGGTGTGTGGACCTGGTGTGTGGACCTGGTGTGGGAACCCGGTGTGTGGACCTGGTGTGTGGACCTGGTGTGTGGACCTGGTGTGGGGACACGGTGTGTGGACCTGGTGTGTGGACCTGGTGTGGGAACCCGGTGTGTGGACCCGGTGTGTGGACCTGGTGTGTGGACCTGGTGTGTGGACACGGTGTGTGGACCTAGTGTGTGGACCTGGTGTGTGGACCCGGTGTGAGAATCCAGTGTGTGGACCTGGTGTGGGAACCCGGTGTGTGGACCTGGTGCGTGGACCTGGTGTGTGAACCAGGTGTGTGGACCTGGTTTGTGGACACGGTGTGTACCTGGTGTGTGGACCTGGTGTGTGAATCCAGTGTGTGGACCTGGTGTGTGAACCCGGTGTTTGGACCTGGTGTGTGAACCCGGTGTGTGCACCTGGTGTGTGGACCTAGTGTGTGGACACGGTGTGTGGACCTGGTGTGTGAATCTGGTGTTTGGACCTGGTGTGTGAACCCGGTGTGTGAACCCGGTGTGTGGACCCGGTGTGTGGAACCGGTGTGTGAACCAGGTGTGTGGACCCGGTGTGGGAACGACGTGTGTGGACATGGTGTGTGGACCTGGTGTGTGGACCTGGTGTGTGGACACGTTGTGTGGACCTGGTGTGTGGACACGGGGTGTGGACCCGGTGTGTGGACCCGGTGTGTGAATCCGGTGTGGGAACCCGGTGTGTGGACCTGGTGTGTGAATCCGGTGTGTGGACCTGGTGTGTGAATCCAGTGTGTGGACCCGGTGTGTGAATCCGGTGTGTGGACCAGGTGTGTGGACCCGGTGTGTGGACACGGTGTTTGGACCTGGTATGTGAACCCGGTGTATGGACCTGGTGTGTGGACCCGGTGTGTGGACCCGGTGTGTGGACCCGGTGTGTGGACACGGTGTGTGGACCCGGTGTGTGAACCCGGTGTGTGGACCCGGTCTGGCAACCCGGTGTGTGGACCCGGTGTGTGGACCTGGTGTGTGGACCTGGTGTGTGAACCCGGTGTGTGGACACGGTGTGTGGACCCGGTGTGTGGACCCGGTGTGTGAATCCAGTGTGTGGACCTGGTGTGTGGACCTGGTGTGTGAATCCAGTGTGTGGACCTGGTGTGTGAATCCAGTGTGTGGACCTGGTGTGTGAACCCGGTGTGTGGACCCGGTGTGTGGACGTGGTGTGTGGACACGGTGTGTGGACCCGGTGTGTGGACACGGTGTGTGGACCCGATGTGTGAACCCGGTATGTGGACCCGGTGTGTGGACCCGGTGTGGGAACCCGGTGTGTGGACCCGGTGTGTGGACCTGGTGTGTGGACCTGGTGTGTGAAGCCGGTGTGTGGACATGGTGTGTGGACCTGGTGTGTGGACCTGGTGTGTGGACCCAGTGTGTGGACCCGGTGTGTGAATCCAGTGTGTGAACCTGGTGTGGGAACCCGGTGTGTGAACCCGGTGTGTGGACCCGGTGTGTGGACCCGATGTGTGGACCTGGTGTGTGGACCCGGTGTGTGAATCCAGTGTGTGGACCTGGTTTGGGAACCCGGTGTGTGGACCTGGTGTGTGGACCTGGTGTGTGGACCCGGTGATTGGACACGGTGTGTACCTTGTGTGTGGACCTGATGTGTGAATCCAGTGTGTTGACCTGGTGTTTGAACCGGGGTGTGGACCCGGTGTGTGGACCCGGTGTGTGGACCTGGTGTGTGGACACGGTGTGTGGACCTGGTGTGTGAACCTGGTGTGTGGACCCGGTGTGTGAATCCAGTCTGTGGACCTGGTGTGTGGACCTGGTGTGTGAACCTGGTGTGTGGACACGGTGTGTGGACCTGGTGTGTGAACCTGGTGTGTGGACCTGGTGTGTGGACCTGATGTGTGGACCTGGTGTGGGAACCTGGTGTGTGAACCCGGTGTTTGGACCTGGTGTGTGGACCTGGTGTGTGGACACGGTGTGTGGACCTGGTGTGTTGACGTGTTGTGTGAATCCGGTTTGTGGACCTGGTGTGTGGACCCGGTGTGTGGACCTGGTTTGTGGACCCGGTGTGTGAATCCAGTGTGTGGACCTGGTGTGGGAACCCGGTGTGTGTACCTGGTGTGAGGACACGGTGTGGGAACCTGGTGTGTGAACCCGGTGTGTGAACCAGGTGTGTGGACCTGGTGTGTGGACCTGGTGTGTGGACACGGTGTGTGGACCTGGTGTGTGGACCTGGTGTGTGAACCCGGTGTGTGGACCTGGTGTGTGGACACGGTGTGTGGACCTGGTGTGTGGACCCGGTGTGTGAATCCAGTGTGTGGACCTGGTGTGGGAACCCGGTGTGTGGACCTGGTGTGTGGACCTTGTGTGTGGACCTGGTGTGTGGACACGTTGTGTGGACCTGGTGTGTGGACACGGGGTGTGGACCCGGTGTGTGGACCCGGTGTGTGAATCCGGTGTGGGAACCCGGTGTGTGGACCTGGTGTGTGAATCCGGTGTGTGGACCTGGTGTGTGAATCCAGTGTGTGGACCCGGTGTGTGAATCCGGTGTGTGGATCCGGTGTGTGGACCCGGTGTGTGGACACGGTGTTTGGACCTGGTATGTGAACCCGGTGTATGGACCTGGTGTGTGGACCCGGTGTGTGGCCCCGGTGTGTGGACCCGGTGTGTGGACACGGTGTGTGGACCCGGTGTGTGAACCCGGTGTGTGGACCCGGTGTGGCAACCCGGTGTGTGGACCCGGTGTGTGGACCTGGTGTGTGGACCTGGTGTGTGAACCCGGTGTGTGGACACGGTGTGTGGACCCGGTGTGTGGACCCGGTGTGTGAATCCAGTGTGTGGACCTGGTGTGTGGACCTGGTGTGTGAATCCAGTGTGTGGACCTGGTGTGTGAATCCAGTGTGTGGACCTGGTGTGTGAACCCGGTGTGTGGACCCGGTGTGTGGACGTGGTGTGTGGACACGGTGTGTGGACCCGGTGTGTGGACACGGTGTGTGGACCCGATGTTTGAACCCGGTGTGTGGACCCGGTGTGTGGACCCGGTGTGGGAACCCGGTGTGTGGACCCGGTGTGTGGACCTGGTGTGTGGACCTGGTGTGTGGACACGGTGTGTGGACCTGGTGTGTGAACCTGGTGTGTGGACCTGGTGTGTGAATCTGGTGTGTGGACCTGGTGTGTGAACCCGGTGTGTGGACCCGCTGTGTGGACACGGTGTGTGGACCTGGTGTGTGAATCCAGTGTGTGGACCTGGTGTGTGAATCCAGTGTGTGGACCTGGTGTGTGAACCCGGTGTGTGGACCCGGTGTGTGGACCTGGTGTGTGAACCCGGTGTGTGAATCCAGTGTGTGGACCTGGTGTGTGAACCCGGTGTGTGGACATGGTGTGTGGACCTGGTGTGTGGACACGGTGTGTGGACCTAGTGTGTGAATCCGGTGTTTGGACCTGGTGTGTGAACCCGGTGTGTGGACCTGGTTTGTGAACCTGGTGTGGGGACCCGGTGTGTGGACCCGGTGTGTGAACCAGGTGTGTGGACCTGGTGTGTGGACACGGTGTGTGGACCCGGTGTGTGAACCGTGGTGTGTGGTCCCGGTGTGTGGACCCGGTGTGGGAATCCGGTGTGTGGACATGGTGTGTGGACCTGGTGTGTGGACCTGGTGTGTGGACACGGTGTGTGGACCTGGTGTGTGGACACGGTGTGTGGACCCGGTGTGTGAATCCAGTTTGTGGACCCGGTGTGGGAACCCGGTGTGTGGACCTGGTGTGTGAACCAGGCGTGTGGACCTGGTGTGTGGACACGGTGTGTGGACCTGGTGTGTGAATCCGGTGTGTGGACCTTGTGTGTGAATCCAGTGTGTGGACACGGTGTGTGAACCCGGTGTGTGGACCCGGTGTGTTGACCCGGTGTGTGGACACGGTGTTTGGACCTGGTGTGTGAACCCGGTGTGTGGACCTGGTGTGTGGACACGGTGTGTGGACCTGGTGTGGGAACCCGGTATGTGGACCTGGTGTGTGGACCTGGTGTCTGAACACGGTGTGTGGACCTGGTGTGTGGACACGGTGTGTGGACCTGGTGTGGGAACCCGGTGTGCGGACCTGGTGTGTGGACCTGGTATGTGGACATGGTGTGTGGACTTGGTGTGTGGACACGGTGTGTGGACCTGGTGTGTGGACCTGGTGTGTGAACCCGGTGTTTGGACCTGGTGTGTGGACACGGTGTGTGGACCTGGTGTGTGGACATGGTGTGTGAACCCGGTGTGTGGACCCGGTGTGTGGACCCGATGTGTGGACCTGGTGTGTGGACCCGGTGTGTGAATCCAGTGTATGGACCTGGTATGGGAACCCGGTGTGTGGACCTGGTGTGTGGACCTGGTGTGTGGACCTGGTGATTGGACACGGTGTGTACCTTGTGTGTGGACCTGATGTGTGAATCCAGTGTGTTGACCTGGTGTTTGAACCGGGGTGTGGACCCGGTGTGTGGACCCGGTGTGTGGACCTGGTGTGTGGACACGGTGTGTGGACCTGGTGTGTGAACCTGGTGTGTGGACCCGGTGTGTGAATCCAGTCTCTGGACCTGGTGTGTGGACCTGGTGTGTGAACCTGGTGTGTGGACACGGTGTGTGGACCTGGTGTGTGAACCTGGTGTGTGGACCTGGTGTGTGGACCTGATGTGTGGACCTGGTGTGGGAACCTGGTGTGTGAACCCGGTGTTTGGACCTGGTGTGTGGACATGGTGTGTGGACACGGTGTGTGGACCTGGTGTGTTGACGTGTTGTGTGAATCCGGTTTGTGGACCTGGTGTGTGAATCCGGTGTGTGGACCTGGTGTGTGAATCCAGTGTGTGGACCCGGTGTGTGAATCCGGTGTGTGGATCCGGTGTGTGGACCCGGTGTGTGGACACGGTGTTTGGACCTGGTATGTGAACCCGGTGTATGGACCTGGTGTGTGGACCCGGTGTGTGGCCCCGGTGTGTGGACCCGGTGTGTGGACACGGTGTGTGGACCCGGTGTGTGAACCCGGTGTGTGGACCCGGTGTGGCAACCCGGTGTGTGGACCCGGTGTGTGGACCTGGTGTGTGGACCTGGTGTGTGAACCCGGTGTGTGGACACGGTGTGTGGACCCGGTGTGTGGACCCGGTGTGTGAATCCAGTGTGTGGACCTGGTGTGTGGACCTGGTGTGTGAATCCAGTGTGTGGACCTGGTGTGTGAATCCAGTGTGTGGACCTGGTGTGTGAACCCGGTGTGTGGACCCGGTGTGTGGACGTGGTGTGTGGACACGGTGTGTGGACCCGGTGTGTGGACACGGTGTGTGGACCCGATGTGTGAACCCGGTGTGTGGACCCGGTGTGTGGACCCGGTGTGGGAACCCGGTGTGTGGACCCGGTGTGTGGACCTGGTGTGTGGACCTGGTGTGTGGACACGGTGTGTGGACCTGGTGTGTGAACCTGGTGTGTGGACCTGGTGTGTGAATCTGGTGTGTGGACCTGGTGTGTGAACCCGGTGTGTGGACCCGCTGTGTGGACACGGTGTGTGGACCTGGTGTGTGAATCCAGTGTGTGGACCTGGTGTGTGAATCCAGTGTGTGGACCTGGTGTGTGAACCCGGTGTGTGGACCCGGTGTGTGGACCTGGTGTGTGAACCCGGTGTGTGAATCCAGTGTGTGGACCTGGTGTGTGAACCCGGTGTGTGGACATGGTGTGTGGACCTGGTGTGTGGACACGGTGTGTGGACCTAGTGTGTGAATCCGGTGTTTGGACCTGGTGTGTGAACCCGGTGTGTGGACCTGGTTTGTGAACCTGGTGTGGGGACCCGGTGTGTGGACCCGGTGTGTGAACCAGGTGTGTGGACCTGGTGTGTGGACACGGTGTGTGGACCCGGTGTGTGAACCGTGGTGTGTGGACCCGGTGTGTGGACCCGGTGTGGGAATCCGGTGTGTGGACATGGTGTGTGGACCTGGTGTGTGGACCTGGTGTGTGGACACGGTGTGTGGACCTGGTGTGTGGACACGGTGTGTGGACCCGGTGTGTGAATCCAGTTTGTGGACCCGGTGTGGGAACCCGGTGTGTGGACCTGGTGTGTGAACCAGGCGTGTGGACCTGGTGTGTGGACACGGTGTGTGGACCTGGTGTGTGAATCCGGTGTGTGGACCTTGTGTGTGAATCCAGTGTGTGGACACGGTGTGTGAACCCGGTGTGTGGACCCGGTGTGTTGACCCGGTGTGTGGACACGGTGTTTGGACCTGGTGTGTGAACCCGGTGTGTGGACCTGGTGTGTGGACACGGTGTGTGGACCTGGTGTGG
Source organism: Lampris incognitus (assembly GCF_029633865.1). NCBI lineage: Eukaryota > Metazoa > Chordata > Actinopteri > Lampriformes > Lampridae > Lampris > Lampris incognitus. The sequence continues at coordinate 68,954,474 of NC_079212.1, read as the reverse complement.
GAACCCGGTATGTGGACCTGGTGTGTGGACCTGGTGTCTGAACACGGTGTGTGGACCTGGTGTGTGGACACGGTGTGTGGACCTGGTGTGGGAACCCGGTGTGCGGACCTGGTGTGTGGACCTGGTATGTGGACATGGTGTGTGGACTTGGTGTGTGGACACGGTGTGTGGACCTGGTGTGTGGACCTGGTGTGTGAACCCGGTGTTTGGACCTGGTGTGTGGACACGGTGTGTGGACCTGGTGTGTGGACATGGTGTGTGAACCCGGTGTGTGGACCCGGTGTGTGGACCCGATGTGTGGACCTGGTGTGTGGACCCGGTGTGTGAATCCAGTGTATGGACCTGGTGTGGGAACCCGGTGTGTGGACCTGGTGTGTGGACCTGGTGTGTGGACCTGGTGATTGGACACGGTGTGTACCTTGTGTGTGGACCTGATGTGTGAATCCAGTGTGTTGACCTGGTGTTTGAACCGGGGTGTGGACCCGGTGTGTGGACCCGGTGTGTGGACCTGGTGTGTGGACACGGTGTGTGGACCTGGTGTGTGAACCTGGTGTGTGGACCCGGTGTGTGAATCCAGTCTCTGGACCTGGTGTGTGGACCTGGTGTGTGAACCTGGTGTGTGGACACGGTGTGTGGACCTGGTGTGTGAACCTGGTGTGTGGACCTGGTGTGTGGACCTGATGTGTGGACCTGGTGTGGGAACCTGGTGTGTGAACCCGGTGTTTGGACCTGGTGTGTGGACCTGGTGTGTGGACACGGTGTGTGGACCTGGTGTGTTGACGTGTTGTGTGAATCCGGTTTGTGGACCTGGTGTGTGGACACGGTGTGTGGACCTGGTGTGTGGACCCGGTGTGTGAATCCAGTGTGTGGACCTGGTGTGGGAACCCGGTGTGTGGACCTGGTGTGTGGACACGGTGTGGGAACCTGGTGTGTGAACCCGGTGTGTGAACCAGGTGTGTGGACCTGGTGTGTGGACACGGTGTGTGGACCTGGTGTGTGGACCTGGTGTGTGAACCCGGTGTGTGGACCTGGTGTGTGGACACGGTGTGTGGACCTGGTGTGTGGACCCGGTGTGTGAATCCAGTGTGTGGACCTGGTGTGGGAACCCGGTGTGTGGACCTGGTGTGTGGACCTTGTGTGTGAACCAGGTGTGTGGACCTGGTGTGTGGACACGGTGTGTACCTGGTGTGTGGACCTGGTGTGTGAATCCAGTGTGTGGACCTGGTGTGTGAACCCGGTATGTGGACCCGGTGTTTCGACCTGGTGTGTGGACACGATGTGTGGACCTGGTGTGTGGACACGGGGTGTGGACCCGGTGTGTGGACCCGGTGTGTGGACCCGGTGTTTGGACCTGGTGTGTGGACACGTTGTGTGGACCTGGTGTGTGGACACGGGGTGTGGACCCGGTGTGTGGACCCGGTGTGTGAATCCGGTGTGGGAACCCGGTGTGTGGACCTGGTGTGTGAATCCGGTGTGTGGACCTGGTGTGTGAATCCAGTGTGTGGACCCGGTGTGTGAATCCGGTGTGTGGATCCGGTGTGTGGACCCGGTGTGTGGACACGGTGTTTGGACCTGGTATGTGAACCCGGTGTATGGACCTGGTGTGTGGACCCGGTGTGTGGCCCCGGTGTGTGGCCCCGGTGTGTGGACCCGGTGTGTGGACACGGTGTGTGGACCCGGTGTGTGAACCCGGTGTGTGGACCCGGTGTGGCAACCCGGTGTGTGGACCCGGTGTGTGGACCTGGTGTGTGGACCTGGTGTGTGAACCCGGTGTGTGGACACGGTGTGTGGACCCGGTGTGTGGACCCGGTGTGTGAATCCAGTGTGTGGACCTGGTGTGTGGACCTGGTGTGTGAATCCAGTGTGTGGACCTGGTGTGTGAATCCAGTGTGTGGACCTGGTGTGTGAACCCGGTGTGTGGACCCGGTGTGTGGACGTGGTGTGTGGACACGGTGTGTGGACCCGGTGTGTGGACACGGTGTGTGGACCCGATGTGTGAACCCGGTGTGTAGACCCGGTGTGTGGACCCGGTGTGGGAACCCGGTGTGTGGACCCGGTGTGTGGACCTGGTGTGTGGACCTGGTGTGTGGACACGGTGTGTGGACCTGGTGTGTGAACCTGGTGTGTGGACCTGGTGTGTGAATCTGGTGTGTGGACCTGGTGTGTGAACCCGGTGTGTGGACCCGGTGTGTGGACACGGTGTGTGGACCTGGTGTGTGAACCTGGTGTGTGGACCTGGTGTGTGGACCTGGTGTGGGAACCCGGTGTGTGGACCTGGTGTGTGGACCTGGTGTGTGGACCTGGTGTGGGGACACGGTGTGTGGACCTGGTGTGTGGACCTGGTGTGGGAACCCGGTGTGTGGACCCGGTGTGTGGACCTGGTGTGTGGACCTGGTGTGTGGACACGGTGTGTGGACCTAGTGTGTGGACCTGGTGTGTGGACCCGGTGTGAGAATCCAGTGTGTGGACCTGGTGTTTGAACCCGGTGTGTGGACCTGGTGCGTGGACCTGGTGTGTGAACCAGGTGTGTGGACCTGGTGTGTGGACACGGTGTGTACCTGGTGTGTGGACCTGGTGTGTGAATCCAGTGTGTGGACCTGGTGTGTGAACCCGGTGTTTGGACCTGGTGTGTGAACCCGGTGTGTGCACCTGGTGTGTGGACCTAGTGTGTGGACACGGTGTGTGGACCTGGTGTGTGAATCTGGTGTTTGGACCTGGTGTGTGAACCCGGTGTGTGGACCTGGTGTGTGAACCCGGTGTGTGGACCCGGTGTGTGGAACCGGTGTGTGAACCAGGTGTGTGGACCCGGTGTGGGAACGACGTGTGTGGACATGGTGTGTGGACCTGGTGTGTGGACCTGGTGTGTGGACACGTTGTGTGGACCTGGTGTGTGGACACGGGGTGTGGACCTGGTGTGTGGACCTGGTGTGTGGACACGGTGTGTGGACATGGTGTGTGGACACGGTGTGTGGACCCGGTGTGTGAATCCAGTTTGTGGACCCGGTGTGGGAACCCGGTGTGTGGACCTGGTGTGTGAACCAGGCGTGTGGACCTGGTGTGTGGACACGGTGTGTGGACCTGGTGTGTGAATCCGGTGTGTGGACCTTGTGTGTGAATCCAGTGTGTGGACACGGTGTGTGAACCCGGTGTGTGGACCCGGTGTGTTGACCCGGTGTGTGGACACGGTGTTTGGACATGGTGTGTGAACCCGGTGTGTGGACCTGGTGTGTGGACACGGTGTGTGGACCTGGTGTGGGAACCCGGTATGTGGACCTGGTGTGTGGACCTGGTGTCTGAACACGCTGTGTGGACCTGGTGTGTGGACACGGTGTGTGGACCTGGTGTGGGAACCCGGTGTGCGGACCTGGTGTGTGGACCTGGTATGTGGACATGGTGTGTGGACCTGGTGTGTGGACACGGTGTGTGGACCTGGTGTGTGGACCTGGTGTGTGAACCCGGTGTTTGGACCTGGTGTGTGGACACGGTGTGTGGACCTGGTGTGTGGACCTGGTGTGTGAACCCGGTGTGTGGACCCGGTGTGTGGACCCGATGTGTGGACCTGGTGTGTGGACCCGGTGTGTGAATCCAGTGTATGGACCTGGTGTGGGAACCCGGTGTGTGGACCTGGTGTGTGGACCTGGTGTGTGGACCTGGTGATTGGACACGGTGTGTACCTTGTGTGTGGACCTGATGTGTGAATCCAGTGTGTTGACCTGGTGTTTGAACCGGGGTGTGGACCCGGTGTGTGGACCCGGTGTGTGGACCTGGTGTGTGGACACGGTGTGTGGACCTGGTGTGTGAACCTGGTGTGTGGACCCGGTGTGTGAATCCAGTCTCTGGACCTGGTGTGTGGACCTGGTGTGTGAACCTGGTGTGTGGACACGGTGTGTGGACCTGGTGTGTGAACCTGGTGTGTGGACCTGGTGTGTGGACCTGATGTGTGGACCTGGTGTGGGAACCTGGTGTGTGAACCCGGTGTTTGGACCTGGTGTGTGGACCTGGTGTGTGGACACGGTGTGTGGACCTGGTGTGTTGACGTGTTGTGTGAATCCGGTTTGTGGACCTGGTGTGTGGACACGGTGTGTGGACCTGGTGTGTGGACCCGGTGTGTGAATCCAGTGTGTGGACCTGGTGTGGGAACCCGGTGTGTGGACCTGGTGTGTGGACACGGTGTGGGAACCTGGTGTGTGAACCCGGTGTGTAAACCAGGTGTGTGGACCTGGTGTGTGGACACGGTGTGTGGACCTGGTGTGTGGACCTGGTGTGTGAACCCGGTGTGTGGACCTGGTGTGTGGACACGGTGTGTGGACCTGGTGTGTGGACCCGGTGTGTGAATCCAGTGTGTGGACCTGGTGTGGGAACCCGGTGTGTGGACCTGGTGTGTGGACCTTGTGTGTGAACCAGGTGTGTGGACCTGGTGTGTGGACACGGTGTGTACCTGGTGTGTGGACCTGGTGTGTGAATCCAGTGTGTGGACCTGGTGTGTGAACCCGGTATGTGGACCCGGTGTTTCGACCTGGTGTGTGGACACGATGTGTGGACCTGGTGTGTGGACACGGGGTGTGGACCCGGTGTGTGGACCCGGTGTGTGGACCCGGTGTTTGGACCTGGTGTGTGGACACGTTGTGTGGACCTGGTGTGTGGACACGGGGTGTGGACCTGGTGTGTGGACCCGGTGTGTGAATCCGGTGTGGGAACCCGGTGTGAGGACCTGGTGTGTGAATCCGGTGTGTGGACCTGGTGTGTGAATCCAGTGTGTGGACCCGGTGTGTGAATCCGGTGTGTGGATCCGGTGTGTGGACCCGGTGTGTGGACACGGTGTTTGGACCTGGTATGTGAACCCGGTGTATGGACCTGGTGTGTGGACCCGGTGTGTGGCCCCGGTGTGTGGCCCCGGTGTGTGGACCCGGTGTGTGGACACGGTGTGTGGACCCGGTGTGTGAACCCGGTGTGTGGACCCGGTGTGGCAACCCGGTGTGTGGACCCGGTGTGTGGACCTGGTGTGTGGACCTGGTGTGTGAACCCGGTGTGTGGACACGGTGTGTGGACCCGGTGTGTGGACCCGGTGTGTGAATCCAGTGTGTGGACCTGGTGTGTGGACCTGGTGTGTGAATCCAGTGTGTGGACCTGGTGTGTGAATCCAGTGTGTGGACCTGGTGTGTGAACCCGGTGTGTGGACCCGGTGTGTGGACGTGGTGTGTGGACACGGTGTGTGGACCCGGTGTGTGGACACGGTGTGTGGACCCGATGTGTGAACCCGGTGTGTAGACCCGGTGTGTGGACCCGGTGTGGGAACCCGGTGTGTGGACCCGGTGTGTGGACCTGGTGTGTGGACCTGGTGTGTGGACACGGTGTGTGGACCTGGTGTGTGAACCTGGTGTGTGGACCTGGTTTGTGAATCTGGTGTGTGGACCTGGTGTGTGAACCCGGTGTGTGGACCCGGTGTGTGGACACGGTGTGTGGACCTGGTGTGTGAACCTGGTGTGTGGACCTGGTGTGTGGACCTGGTGTGGGAACCCGGTGTGTGGACCTGGTGTGTGGACCTGGTGTGTGGACCTGGTGTGGGGACACGGTGTGTGGACCTGGTGTGTGGACCTGGTGTGGGAACCCGGTGTGTGGACCCGGTGTGTGGACCTGGTGTGTGGACCTGGTGTGTGGACACGGTGTGTGGACCTAGTGTGTGGACCTGGTGTGTGGACCCGGTGTGAGAATCCAGTGTGTGGACCTGGTGTGGGAACCCGGTGTGTGGACCTGGTGCGTGGACCTGGTGTGTGAACCAGGTGTGTGGACCTGGTGTGTGGACACGGTGTGTACCTGGTGTGTGGACCTGGTTTGTGAATCCAGTGTGTGGACCTGGTGTGTGAACCCGGTGTTTGGACCTGGTGTGTGAACCCGGTGTGTGCACCTGGTGTGTGGACCTAGTGTGTGGACACGGTGTGTGGACCTGGTGTGTGAATCTGGTGTTTGGACCTGGTGTGTGAACCCGGTGTGTGGACCTGGTGTGTGAACCCGGTGTGTGGACCCGGTGTGTGGAACCGGTGTGTGAACCAGGTGTGTGGACCCGGTGTGGGAACGACGTGTGTGGACATGGTGTGTGGACCTGGTGTGTGGACCTGGTGTGTGGACACGTTGTGTGGACCTGGTGTGTGGACACGGGGTGTGGACCCGGTGTGTGGACCCGGTGTGTGAATCCGGTGTGGGAACCCGGTGTGTGGACCTGGTGTGTGAATCCGGTGTGTGGACCTGGTCTGTGAATCCAGTGTGTGGACCCGGTGTGTGAATCCGGTGTGTGGACCAGGTGTGTGGACCCGGTGTGTGGACACGGTGTTTGGACCTGGTATGTGAACCCGGTGTATGGACCTGGTGTGTGGACCCGGTGTGTGGACCCGGTGTGTGGACCCGGTGTGTGGACACGGTGTGTGGACCCGGTGTGTGAACCCGGTGTGTGGACCCGGTCTGGCAACCCGGTGTGTGGACCCGGTGTGTGGACCTGGTGTGTGGACCTGGTGTGTGAACCCGGTGTGTGGACACGGTGTGTGGACCCGGTGTGTGGACCCGGTGTGTGAATCCAGTGTGTGGACCTGGTGTGTGGACCTGGTGTGTGAATCCAGTGTGTGGACCTGGTGTGTGAATCCAGTGTGTGGACCTGGTGTGTGAACCCGGTGTGTGGACCCGGTGTGTGGACGTGGTGTGTGGACACGGTGTGTGGACCCGGTGTGTGGACACGGTGTGTGGACCCGATGTGTGAACCCGGTATGTGGACCCGGTGTGTGGACCCGGTGTGGGAACCCGGTGTGTGGACCCGGTGTGTGGACCTGGTGTGTGGACCTGGTGTGTGAAGCCGGTGTGTGGACATGGTGTGTGGACCTGGTGTGTGGACCTGGTGTGTGGACCCAGTGTGTGGACCCGGTGTGTGAATCCAGTGTGTGAACCTGGTGTGGGAACCCGGTGTGTGAACCCGGTGTGTGGACCCGGTGTGTGGACCCGATGTGTGGACCTGGTGTGTGGACCCGGTGTGTGAATCCAGTGTGTGGACCTGGTTTGGGAACCCGGTGTGTGGACCTGGTGTGTGGACCTGGTGTGTGGACCTGGTGATTGGACACGGTGTGTACCTTGTGTGTGGACCTGATGTGTGAATCCAGTGTGTTGACCTGGTGTTTGAACCGGGGTGTGGACCCGGTGTGTGGACCCGGTGTGTGGACCTGGTGTGTGGACACGGTGTGTGGACCTGGTGTGTGAACCTGGTGTGTGGACCCGGTGTGTGAATCCAGTCTGTGGACCTGGTGTGTGGACCTGGTGTGTGAACCTGGTGTGTGGACACGGTGTGTGGACCTCGTGTGTGAACCTGGTGTGTGGACCTGGTGTGTGGACCTGATGTGTGGACCTGGTGTGGGAACCTGGTGTGTGAACCCGGTGTTTGGACCTGGTGTGTGGACCTGGTGTGTGGACACGGTGTGTGGACCTGGTGTGTTGACGTGTTGTGTGAATCCGGTTTGTGGACCTGGTGTGTGGACACGGTGTGTGGACCTGGTGTGTGGACCCGGTTTGTGAATCCAGTGTGTGGACCTGGTGTGGGAACCCGGTGTGTGGACCTGGTGTGTGGACACGGTGTGGGAACCTGGTGTGTGAACCCGGTGTGTGAACCAGGTGTGTGGACCTGGTGTGTGGACACGGTGTGTGGACCTGGTGTGTGGACGTGTTGTGTGAACCCGGTTTGTGGACCTGGTGTGTGGACACGGTGTGTGGACCTGGTGTGTGGACCCGGTGTGTGAATCCAGTGTGTGGACCTGGTGTGGGAACCCGGTGTGTGGACCTGGTGTGTGGACCTGGTGTGTGGACCTGGTGTGTGGACACGGTGTGTGGACCTGGTGTGTGGACGTGTTGTGTGAACCCGGTTTGTGGACCTGGTGTGTGGACACGGTGTGTGGACCTGGTGTGTGGACCCGGTGTGTGAATCCAGTGTGTGGACCTGGTGTGGGAACCCGGTGTGTGGACTTGGTGTGTGGACCTGGTGTGGTAACCTGGTGTGTGAACCCGGTGTGTGAACCTGGTGTGTGGACCCGGTGTGTGAATCCAGTCTGTGGACCTGGTGTGTGGACCTGGTGTGTGAACCTGGTGTGTGGACATGGTGTGTGGACCTGGTGTGTGAACCTGGTGTGTGGACCTGGTGTGTGGACATGATGTGTGGACCTGGTGTGGGAACCTGGTGTGTGAACCCGGTATTTGGACCTGGTGTGTGGACCTGGTGTGTGGACGTGTTGTGTGAACCCGGTTTGTGGACCTGGTGTGTGGACACGGTGTGTGGACCTGTTGTGTGGACCCGGTGTGTGAATCCAGTGTGTGGACCTGGTGTGGGAACCCGGTGTGTGGACCTGGTGTGTGGAACTGGTGTGGGAACCTGGTGTGTGAACCCGGTGTGTGAACCAGGTGTGTGGACCTGGTGTGTGGACACGGTGTGTGGACCTGGTGTGTGGACCTGGTGTGTGAACCCGGTGTGTGGACCTGGTGTGTGGACACGGTGTGTGGACCTGGTGTGTGGACCCGGTGTGTGAATTCAGTGTGTGGACCTGGTGTGGGAACCCGGTGTGTGGACCTGGTGTGTGGACCTGGTGTGTGGACACGGTGTGTGGACCCGGTGTGTGGACCCGGTGTGTGAATCCAGTGTGTGGACCTGGTGTGTGGACCTGGTGTGTGAATCCAGTGTGTGGACCTGGTGTGTGAATCCAGTGTGTGGACCTGGTGTGTGGACCTGGTGTGTGAATCCAGTGTGTGGACCTGGTGTGTGAATCCAGTGTGTGGACCTGGTGTGTGAACCCGGTGTGTGGACCCGGTGTGTGGACGTGGTGTGTGGACACGGTGTGTGGACCCGGTGTGTGGACACGGTGTGTGGACCCGATGTGTGAACCCGGTATGTGGACCCGGTGTGTGGACCCGGTGTGGGAACCCGGTGTGTGGACCCGGTGTGTGGACCTGGTGTGTGGACCTGGTGTGTGAAGCCGGTGTGTGGACATGGTGTGTGGACCTGGTGTGTGGACCTGGTGTGTGGACCCAGTGTGTGGACCCGGTGTGTGAATCCAGTGTGTGAACCTGGTGTGGGAACCCGGTGTGTGAACCCGGTGTGTGGACCCGGTGTGTGGACCCGATGTGTGGACCTGGTGTGTGGACCCGGTGTGTGAATCCAGTGTGTGGACCTGGTTTGGGAACCCGGTGTGTGGACCTGGTGTGTGGACCTGGTGTGTGGACCTGGTGATTGGACACGGTGTGTACCTTGTGTGTGGACCTGATGTGTGAATCCAGTGTGTTGACCTGGTGTTTGAACCGGGGTGTGGACCCGGTGTGTGGACCCGGTGTGTGGACCTGGTGTGTGGACACGGTGTGTGGACCTGGTGTGTGAACCTGGTGTGTGGACCCGGTGTGTGAATCCAGTCTGTGGACCTGGTGTGTGGACCTGGTGTGTGAACCTGGTGTGTGGACACGGTGTGTGGACCTCGTGTGTGAACCTGGTGTGTGGACCTGGTGTGTGGACCTGATGTGTGGACCTGGTGTGGGAACCTGGTGTGTGAACCCGGTGTTTGGACCTGGTGTGTGGACCTGGTGTGTGGACACGGTGTGTGGACCTGGTGTGTTGACGTGTTGTGTGAATCCGGTTTGTGGACCTGGTGTGTGGACACGGTGTGTGGACCTGGTGTGTGGACCCGGTTTGTGAATCCAGTGTGTGGACCTGGTGTGGGAACCCGGTGTGTGGACCTGGTGTGTGGACACGGTGTGGGAACCTGGTGTGTGAACCCGGTGTGTGAACCAGGTGTGTGGACCTGGTGTGTGGACACGGTGTGTGGACCTGGTGTGTGGACGTGTTGTGTGAACCCGGTTTGTGGACCTGGTGTGTGGACACGGTGTGTGGACCTGGTGTGTGGACCCGGTGTGTGAATCCAGTGTGTGGACCTGGTGTGGGAACCCGGTGTGTGGACCTGGTGTGTGGACCTGGTGTGTGGACCTGGTGTGTGGACACGGTGTGTGGACCTGGTGTGTGGACGTGTTGTGTGAACCCGGTTTGTGGACCTGGTGTGTGGACACGGTGTGTGGACCTGGTGTGTGGACCCGGTGTGTGAATCCAGTGTGTGGACCTGGTGTGGGAACCCGGTGTGTGGACTTGGTGTGTGGACCTGGTGTGGTAACCTGGTGTGTGAACCCGGTGTGTGAACCTGGTGTGTGGACCCGGTGTGTGAATCCAGTCTGTGGACCTGGTGTGTGGACCTGGTGTGTGAACCTGGTGTGTGGACATGGTGTGTGGACCTGGTGTGTGAACCTGGTGTGTGGACCTGGTGTGTGGACATGATGTGTGGACCTGGTGTGGGAACCTGGTGTGTGAACCCGGTATTTGGACCTGGTGTGTGGACCTGGTGTGTGGACGTGTTGTGTGAACCCGGTTTGTGGACCTGGTGTGTGGACACGGTGTGTGGACCTGGTGTGTGGACCCGGTGTGTGAATCCAGTGTGTGGACCTGGTGTGGGAACCCGGTGTGTGGACCTGGTGTGTGGAACTGGTGTGGGAACCTGGTGTGTGAACCCGGTGTGTGAACCAGGTGTGTGGACCTGGTGTGTGGACACGGTGTGTGGACCTGGTGTGTGGACCTGGTGTGTGAACCCGGTGTGTGGACCTGGTGTGTGGACACGGTGTGTGGACCTGGTGTGTGGACCCGGTGTGTGAATTCAGTGTGTGGACCTGGTGTGGGAACCCGGTGTGTGGACCTGGTGTGTGGACCTGGTGTGTGGACCTGGTGATTGGACACGGTGTGTACCTTGTGTGTGGACCTGATGTGTGAATCCAGTGTGTTGACCTGGTGTTTGAACCGGGGTGTGGACCCGGTGTGTGGACCCGGTGTGTGGACCTGGTGTGTGGACACGGTGTGTGGACCTGGTGTGTGGACACGGGGTGTGGACCCGGTGTGTGAATCCAGTCTGTGGACCTGGTGTGTGGACCTGGTGTGTTTACCTGGTGCGTGGACCTGGTGTGTGAACCAGGTGTGTGGACCTGGTGTGTGGACCCGGTGTGTGGACCTGGTGTGTGAACCTGGTGTGGGAACCCGGTGTGTGGACCTGGTGTGTGGACCTTGTGTGTGAACCAGGTGTGTGGACCTGGTGTGTGGACACGGTGTGTACCTGGTGTGTGGACCTGGTGTGTGAATCCAGTGTGTGGACCTGGTGTGTGAACCCGGTATGTGGACCCGGTGTTTCGACCTGGTGTGTGGACACGATGTGTGGACCTGGTGTGTGGACACGGGGTGTGGACCCGGTGTGTGGACCCGGTGTGTGGACCCGGTGTTTGGACCTGGTGTGTGGACACGTTGTGTGGACCTGGTGTGTGGACACGGGGTGTGGACCCGGTGTGTGGACCCGGTGTGTGAATCCGGTGTGGGAACCCGGTGTGTGGACCTGGTGTGTGAATCCGGTGTGTGGACCTGGTGTGTGAATCCAGTGTGTGGACCCGGTGTGTGAATCCGGTGTGTGGATCCGGTGTGTGGACCCGGTGTGTGGACACGGTGTTTGGACCTGGTATGTGAACCCGGTGTATGGACCTGGTGTGTGGACCCGGTGTGTGGCCCCGGTGTGTGGCCCCGGTGTGTGGACCCGGTGTGTGGACACGGTGTGTGGACCCTGTGTGTGAACCCGGTGTGTGGACCCGGTGTGGCAACCCGGTGTGTGGACCCGGTGTGTGGACCTGGTGTGTGGACCTGGTGTGTGAACCCGGTGTGTGGACACGGTGTGTGGACCCGGTGTGTGGACCCGGTGTGTGAATCCAGTGTGTGGACCTGGTGTGTGGACCTGGTGTGTGAATCCAGTGTGTGGACCTGGTGTGTGGACCTGGTGTGTGAACCCGGTGTGTGGACCCGGTGTGTGGACGTGGTGTGTGGACACGGTGTGTGGACCCGGTGTGTGGACACGGTGTGTGAATCCAGTCTGTGGACCTGGTGTGTGGACCTGGTGTGTGAACCTGGTGTGTGAACCCGGTGTGTGGACCCGGTGTGTGGACGTGGTGTGTGGACACGGTGTGTGGACCTGGTGTGTTGACGTGTTGTGTGAATCCGGTTTGTGGACCTGGTGTGTGGACACGGTGTGTGGACCTGGTGTGTGGACCCGGTTTGTGAATCCAGTGTGTGGACCTGGTGTGGGAACCCGGTGTGTGGACCTGGTGTGTGGACACGGTGTGGGAACCTGGTGTGTGAACCCGGTGTGTGAACCTGGTGTGTGGACCTGGTGTGTGGACACGGTGTGTGGACCTGGTGTGTGGACGTGTTGTGTGAACCCGGTTTGTGGACCTGGTGTGTGGACACGGTGTGTGGACCTGGTGTGTGGACCCGGTGTGTGAATCCAGTGTGTGGACCTGGTGTGGGAACCCTGTGTGTGGACCTGGTGTGTGGACCTGGTGTGTGGACCTGGTGTGTGGACACGGTGTGTGGACCTGGTGTGTGGACGTGTTGTGTGAACCCGGTTTGTGGACCTGGTGTGTGGACACGGTGTGTGGACCTGGTGTGTGGACCCGGTGTGTGAATCCAGTGTGTGGACCTGGTGTGGGAACCCGGTGTGTGGACTTGGTGTGTGGACCTGGTGTGGGAACCTGGTGTGTGAACCCGGTGTGTGAACCTGGTGTGTGGACCCGGTGTGTGAATCCAGTCTGTGGACCTGGTGTGTGGACCTGGTGTGTGAACCTGGTGTGTGGACATGGTGTGTGGACCTGGTGTGTGAACCTGGTGTGTGGACCTGGTGTGTGGACATGATGTGTGGACCTGGTGTGGGAACCTGGTGTGTGAACCCGGTATTTGGACCTGGTGTGTGGACCTGGTGTGTGGACGTGTTGTGTGAACCCGGTTTGTGGACCTGGTGTGTGGACACGGTGTGTGGACCTGGTGTGTGGACCCGGTGTGTGAATCCAGTGTGTGGACCTGGTGTGGGAACCCGGTGTGTGGACCTGGTGTGTGGAACTGGTGTGGGAACCTGGTGTGTGAACCCGGTGTGTGAACCAGGTGTGTGGACCTGGTGTGTGGACACGGTGTGTGGACCTGGTGTGTGGACCTGGTGTGTGAACCCGGTGTGTGGACCTGGTGTGTGGACACGGTGTGTGGACCTGGTGTGTGGACCCGGTGTGTGAATTCAGTGTGTGGACCTGGTGTGGGAACCCGGTGTGTGGACCTGGTGTGTGGACCTGGTGTGTGGACCTGGTGATTGGACACGGTGTGTACCTTGTGTGTGGACCTGATGTGTGAATCCAGTGTGTTGACCTGGTGTTTGAACCGGGGTGTGGACCCGGTGTGTGGACCCGGTGTGTGGACCTGGTGTGTGGACACGGTGTGTGGACCTGGTGTGTGAACCTGGTGTGTGGACCCGGTGTGTGAATCCAGTCTGTGGACCTGGTGTGTGGACCTGGTGTGTGGACCTGGTGTGTGGACCTGGTGCGTGGACCTGGTGTGTGAACCAGGTGTGTGGACCTGGTGTGTGGACCCGGTGTGTGGACCTGGTGTGTGAACCTGGTGTGGGAACCCGGTGTGTGGACCTGGTGTGTGGACCTTGTGTGTGAACCAGGTGTGTGGACCTGGTGTGTGGACACGGTGTGTACCTGGTGTGTGGACCTGGTGTGTGAATCCAGTGTGTGGACCTGGTGTGTGAACCCGGTATGTGGACCCGGTGTTTCGACCTGGTGTGTGGACACGATGTGTGGACCTGGTGTGTGGACACGGGGTGTGGACCCGGTGTGTGGACCCGGTGTGTGGACCCGGTGTTTGGACCTGGTGTGTGGACACGTTGTGTGGACCTGGTGTGTGGACACGGGGTGTGGACCCGGTGTGTGGACCCAGTGTGTGAATCCGGTGTGGGAACCCGGTGTGTGGACCTGGTGTGTGAATCCGGTGTGTGGACCTGGTGTGTGAATCCAGTGTGTGGACCCGGTGTGTGAATCCGGTGTGTGGATCCGGTGTGTGGACCCGGTGTGTGGACACGGTGTTTGGACGTGGTGTGTGGACACGGTGTGTGGACCCGGTGTGTGGACACGGTGTGTGGACCCGATGTGTGGACACGGTGTGTGGACCCGATGTGTGAACCCGGTGTGTAGACCCGGTGTGTGGACCCGGTGTGGGAACCCGGTGTGTGGACCCGGTGTGTGGACCTGGTGTGTGGACCTGGTGTGTGGACACGGTGTGTGGACCTGGTGTGTGAACCTGGTGTGTGGACCTGGTGTGTGAATCTGGTGTGTGGACCTGGTGTGTGAACCCGGTGTGTGGACCCGGTGTGTGGACACGGTGTGTGGACCTGGTGTGTGAACCTGGTGTGTGGACCTGGTGTGTGGACCTGGTGTGGGAACCCGGTGTGTGGACCTGGTGTGTGGACCTGGTGTGTGGACCTGGTGTGGGGACACGGTGTGTGGACCTGGTGTGTGGACCTGGTGTGGGAACCCGGTGTGTGGACCCGGTGTGTGGACCTGGTGTGTGGACCTGGTGTGTGGACACGGTGTGTGGACCTAGTGTGTGGACCTGGTGTGTGGACCCGGTGTGAGAATCCAGTGTGTGGACCTGGTGTGGGAACCCGGTGTGTGGACCTGGTGCGTGGACCTGGTGTGTGAACCAGGTGTGTGGACCTGGTGTGTGGACACGGTGTGTACCTGGTGTGTGGACCTGGTGTGTGAATCCAGTGTGTGGACCTGGTGTGTGAACCCGGTGTTTGGACCTGGTGTGTGAACCCGGTGTGTGCACCTGGTGTGTGGACCTAGTGTGTGGACACGGTGTGTGGACCTGGTGTGTGAATCTGGTGTTTGGACCTGGTGTGTGAACCCGGTGTGTGGACCTGGTGTGTGAACCCGGTGTGTGGACCCGGTGTGTGGAACCGGTGTGTGAACCAGGTGTGTGGACCCGGTGTGGGAACGACGTGTGTGGACATGGTGTGTGGACCTGGTGTGTGGACCTGGTGTGTGGACACGTTGTGTGGACCTGGTGTGTGGACACGGGGTGTGGACCCGGTGTGTGGACCCGGTGTGTGAATCCGGTGTGGGAACCCGGTGTGTGGACCTGGTGTGTGAATCCGGTGTGTGGACCTGGTCTGTGAATCCAGTGTGTGGACCCGGTGTGTGAATCCGGTGTGTTGGCCAGGTGTGTGGACCCGGTGTGTGGACACGGTGTTTGGACCTGGTATGTGAACCCGGTGTATGGACCTGGTGTGTGGACCCGGTGTGTGGACCCGGTGTGTGGACCCGGTGTGTGGACACGGTGTGTGGACCCGGTGTGTGAACCCGGTGTGTGGACCCGGTCTGGCAACCCGGTGTGTGGACCCGGTGTGTGGACCTGGTGTGTGGACCTGGTGTGTGAACCCGGTGTGTGGACACGGTGTGTGGACCCTGTGTGTGGACCCGGTGTGTGAATCCAGTGTGTGGACCTGGTGTGTGGACCTGGTGTGTGAATCCAGTGTGTGGACCTGGTGTGTGAATCCAGTGTGTGGACCTGGTGTGTGAACCCGGTGTGTGGACCCGGTGTGTGGACGTGGTGTGTGGACACGGTGTGTGGACCCGGTGTGTGGACACGGTGTGTGGACCTGGTGTGTGGACCCGGTGTGTGAATCCAGTGTGTGGACCTGGTGTGGGAACCCGGTGTGTGGACCTGGTGTGTGGAACTGGTGTGGGAACCTGGTGTGTGAACCCGGTGTGTGAACCAGGTGTGTGGACCTGGTGTGTGGACACGGTGTGTGGACCTGGTGTGTGGACCTGGTGTGTGAACCCGGTGTGTGGACCTGGTGTGTGGACACGGTGTGTGGACCTGGTGTGTGGACCCGGTGTGTGAATTCAGTGTGTGGACCTGGTGTGGGAACCCGGTGTGTGGACCTGGTGTGTGGACCTGGTGTGTGGACCTGGTGATTGGACACGGTGTGTACCTTGTGTGTGGACCTGATGTGTGAATCCAGTGTGTTGACCTGGTGTTTGAACCGGGGTGTGGACCCGGTGTGTGGACCCGGTGTGTGGACCTGGTGTGTGGACACGGTGTGTGGACCTGGTGTGTGGACACGGGGTGTGGACCCGGTGTGTGAATCCAGTCTGTGGACCTGGTGTGTGGACCTGGTGTGTTTACCTGGTGCGTGGACCTGGTGTGTGAACCAGGTGTGTGGACCTGGTGTGTGGACCCGGTGTGTGGACCTGGTGTGTGAACCTGGTGTGGGAACCCGGTGTGTGGACCTGGTGTGTGGACCTTGTGTGTGAACCAGGTGTGTGGACCTGGTGTGTGGACACGGTGTGTACCTGGTGTGTGGACCTGGTGTGTGAATCCAGTGTGTGGACCTGGTGTGTGAACCCGGTATGTGGACCCGGTGTTTCGACCTGGTGTGTGGACACGATGTGTGGACCTGGTGTGTGGACACGGGGTGTGGACCCGGTGTGTGGACCCGGTGTGTGGACCCGGTGTTTGGACCTGGTGTGTGGACACGTTGTGTGGACCTGGTGTGTGGACACGGGGTGTGGACCCGGTGTGTGGACCCGGTGTGTGAATCCGGTGTGGGAACCCGGTGTGTGGACCTGGTGTGTGAATCCGGTGTTTGGACCTGGTGTGTGAATCCAGTGTGTGGACCCGGTGTGTGAATCCGGTGTGTGGATCCGGTGTGTGGACCCGGTGTGTGGACACGGTGTTTGGACCTGGTATGTGAACCCGGTGTATGGACCTGGTGTGTGGACCCGGTGTGTGGCCCCGGTGTGTGGCCCCGGTGTGTGGACCCGGTGTGTGGACACGGTGTGTGGACCCGGTGTGTGAACCCGGTGTGTGGACCCGGTGTGGCAACCCGGTGTGTGGACCCGGTGTGTGGACCTGGTGTGTGGACCTGGTGTGTGAACCCGGTGTGTGGACACGGTGTGTGGACCCGGTGTGTGGACCCGGTGTGTGAATCCAGTGTGTGGACCTGGTGTGTGGACCTGGTGTGTGAATCCAGTGTGTGGACCTGGTGTGTGGACCTGGTGTGTGAACCCGGTGTGTGGACCCGGTGTGTGGACGTGGTGTGTGGACACGGTGTGTGGACCCGGTGTGTGGACACGGTGTGTGAATCCAGTCTGTGGACCTGGTGTGTGGACCTGGTGTGTGAACCTGGTGTGTGAACCCGGTGTGTGGACCCGGTGTGTGGACGTGGTGTGTGGACACGGTGTGTGGACCTGGTGTGTTGACGTGTTGTGTGAATCCGGTTTGTGGACCTGGTGTGTGGACACGGTGTGTGGACCTGGTGTGTGGACCCGGTTTGTGAATCCAGTGTGTGGACCTGGTGTGGGAACCCGGTGTGTGGACCTGGTGTGTGGACACGGTGTGGGAACCTGGTGTGTGAACCCGGTGTGTGAACCTGGTGTGTGGACCTGGTGTGTGGACACGGTGTGTGGACCTGGTGTGTGGACGTGTTGTGTGAACCCGGTTTGTGGACCTGGTGTGTGGACACGGTGTGTGGACCTGGTGTGTGGACCCGGTGTGTGAATCCAGTGTGTGGACCTGGTGTGGGAACCCTGTGTGTGGACCTGGTGTGTGGACCTGGTGTGTGGACCTGGTGTGTGGACACGGTGTGTGGACCTGGTGTGTGGACGTGTTGTGTGAACCCGGTTTGTGGACCTGGTGTGTGGACACGGTGTGTGGACCTGGTGTGTGGACCCGGTGTGTGAATCCAGTGTGTGGACCTGGTGTGGGAACCCGGTGTGTGGACTTGGTGTGTGGACCTGGTGTGGGAACCTGGTGTGTGAACCCGGTGTGTGAACCTGGTGTGTGGACCCGGTGTGTGAATCCAGTCTGTGGACCTGGTGTGTGGACCTGGTGTGTGAACCTGGTGTGTGGACATGGTGTGTGGACCTGGTGTGTGAACCTGGTGTGTGGACCTGGTGTGTGGACATGATGTGTGGACCTGGTGTGGGAACCTGGTGTGTGAACCCGGTATTTGGACCTGGTGTGTGGACCTGGTGTGTGGACGTGTTGTGTGAACCCGGTTTGTGGACCTGGTGTGTGGACACGGTGTGTGGACCTGGTGTGTGGACCCGGTGTGTGAATCCAGTGTGTGGACCTGGTGTGGGAACCCGGTGTGTGGACCTGGTGTGTGGAACTGGTGTGGGAACCTGGTGTGTGAACCCGGTGTGTGAACCAGGTGTGTGGACCTGGTGTGTGGACACGGTGTGTGGACCTGGTGTGTGGACCTGGTGTGTGAACCCGGTGTGTGGACCTGGTGTGTGGACACGGTGTGTGGACCTGGTGTGTGGACCCGGTGTGTGAATTCAGTGTGTGGACCTGGTGTGGGAACCCGGTGTGTGGACCTGGTGTGTGGACCTGGTGTGTGGACCTGGTGATTGGACACGGTGTGTACCTTGTGTGTGGACCTGATGTGTGAATCCAGTGTGTTGACCTGGTGTTTGAACCGGGGTGTGGACCCGGTGTGTGGACCCGGTGTGTGGACCTGGTGTGTGGACACGGTGTGTGGACCTGGTGTGTGAACCTGGTGTGTGGACCCGGTGTGTGAATCCAGTCTGTGGACCTGGTGTGTGGACCTGGTGTGTGGACCTGGTGTGTGGACCTGGTGCGTGGACCTGGTGTGTGAACCAGGTGTGTGGACCTGGTGTGTGGACCCGGTGTGTGGACCTGGTGTGTGAACCTGGTGTGGGAACCCGGTGTGTGGACCTGGTGTGTGGACCTTGTGTGTGAACCAGGTGTGTGGACCTGGTGTGTGGACACGGTGTGTACCTGGTGTGTGGACCTGGTGTGTGAATCCAGTG
Source organism: Lampris incognitus (assembly GCF_029633865.1). NCBI lineage: Eukaryota > Metazoa > Chordata > Actinopteri > Lampriformes > Lampridae > Lampris > Lampris incognitus. The sequence goes on along the minus strand of NC_079212.1, from coordinate 68,935,721 downwards.
TGTGGACCTGGTGTGTGAACCCGGTATGTGGACCCGGTGTTTCGACCTGGTGTGTGGACACGATGTGTGGACCTGGTGTGTGGACACGGGGTGTGGACCCGGTGTGTGGACCCGGTGTGTGGACCCGGTGTTTGGACCTGGTGTGTGGACACGTTGTGTGGACCTGGTGTGTGGACACGGGGTGTGGACCCGGTGTGTGGACCCAGTGTGTGAATCCGGTGTGGGAACCCGGTGTGTGGACCTGGTGTGTGAATCCGGTGTGTGGACCTGGTGTGTGAATCCAGTGTGTGGACCCGGTGTGTGAATCCGGTGTGTGGATCCGGTGTGTGGACCCGGTGTGTGGACACGGTGTTTGGACGTGGTGTGTGGACACGGTGTGTGGACCCGGTGTGTGGACACGGTGTGTGGACCCGATGTGTGGACACGGTGTGTGGACCCGATGTGTGAACCCGGTGTGTAGACCCGGTGTGTGGACCCGGTGTGGGAACCCGGTGTGTGGACCCGGTGTGTGGACCTGGTGTGTGGACCTGGTGTGTGGACACGGTGTGTGGACCTGGTGTGTGAACCTGGTGTGTGGACCTGGTGTGTGAATCTGGTGTGTGGACCTGGTGTGTGAACCCGGTGTGTGGACCCGGTGTGTGGACACGGTGTGTGGACCTGGTGTGTGAACCTGGTGTGTGGACCTGGTGTGTGGACCTGGTGTGGGAACCCGGTGTGTGGACCTGGTGTGTGGACCTGGTGTGTGGACCTGGTGTGGGGACACGGTGTGTGGACCTGGTGTGTGGACCTGGTGTGGGAACCCGGTGTGTGGACCCGGTGTGTGGACCTGGTGTGTGGACCTGGTGTGTGGACACGGTGTGTGGACCTAGTGTGTGGACCTGGTGTGTGGACCCGGTGTGAGAATCCAGTGTGTGGACCTGGTGTGGGAACCCGGTGTGTGGACCTGGTGCGTGGACCTGGTGTGTGAACCAGGTGTGTGGACCTGGTGTGTGGACACGGTGTGTACCTGGTGTGTGGACCTGGTGTGTGAATCCAGTGTGTGGACCTGGTGTGTGAACCCGGTGTTTGGACCTGGTGTGTGAACCCGGTGTGTGCACCTGGTGTGTGGACCTAGTGTGTGGACACGGTGTGTGGACCTGGTGTGTGAATCTGGTGTTTGGACCTGGTGTGTGAACCCGGTGTGTGGACCTGGTGTGTGAACCCGGTGTGTGGACCCGGTGTGTGGAACCGGTGTGTGAACCAGGTGTGTGGACCCGGTGTGGGAACGACGTGTGTGGACATGGTGTGTGGACCTGGTGTGTGGACCTGGTGTGTGGACACGTTGTGTGGACCTGGTGTGTGGACACGGGGTGTGGACCCGGTGTGTGGACCCGGTGTGTGAATCCGGTGTGGGAACCCGGTGTGTGGACCTGGTGTGTGAATCCGGTGTGTGGACCTGGTCTGTGAATCCAGTGTGTGGACCCGGTGTGTGAATCCGGTGTGTTGGCCAGGTGTGTGGACCCGGTGTGTGGACACGGTGTTTGGACCTGGTATGTGAACCCGGTGTATGGACCTGGTGTGTGGACCCGGTGTGTGGACCCGGTGTGTGGACCCGGTGTGTGGACACGGTGTGTGGACCCGGTGTGTGAACCCGGTGTGTGGACCCGGTCTGGCAACCCGGTGTGTGGACCCGGTGTGTGGACCTGGTGTGTGGACCTGGTGTGTGAACCCGGTGTGTGGACACGGTGTGTGGACCCTGTGTGTGGACCCGGTGTGTGAATCCAGTGTGTGGACCTGGTGTGTGGACCTGGTGTGTGAATCCAGTGTGTGGACCTGGTGTGTGAATCCAGTGTGTGGACCTGGTGTGTGAACCCGGTGTGTGGACCCGGTGTGTGGACGTGGTGTGTGGACACGGTGTGTGGACCCGGTGTGTGGACACGGTGTGTGGACCCGATGTGTGAACCCGGTATGTGGACCCGGTGTGTGGACCCGGTGTGGGAACCCGGTGTGTGGACCCGGTGTGTGGACCTGGTGTGTGGACCTGGTGTGTGAAGCCGGTGTGTGGACATGGTGTGTGGACCTAGTGTGTGGACCTGGTGTGTGGACCCAGTGTGTGGACCCGGTGTGTGAATCCAGTGTGTGAACCTGGTGTGGGAACCCGGTGTGTGAACCCGGTGTGTGGACCCGGTGTGTGGACCCGATGTGTGGACCTGGTGTGTGGACCCGGTGTGTGAATCCAGTGTGTGGACATGGTGTGTGGACCTGGTGTGTGGACATGGTGTGTGGACCTGGTGTGTGAACCTGGTGTGTGGACCTGGTGTGTGGACATGATGTGTGGACCTGGTGTGGGAACCTGGTGTGTGAACCCGGTATTTGGACCTGGTGTGTGGACCTGGTGTGTGGACGTGTTGTGTGAACCCGGTTTGTGGACCTGGTGTGTGGACACGGTGTGTGGACCTGGTGTGTGGACCCGGTGTGTGAATCCAGTGTGTGGACCTGGTGTGGGAACCCGGTGTGTGGACCTGGTGTGTGGAACTGGTGTGGGAACCTGGTGTGTGAACCCGGTGTGTGAACCAGGTGTGTGGACCTGGTGTGTGGACACGGTGTGTGGACCTGGTGTGTGGACCTGGTGTGTGAACCCGGTGTGTGGACCTGGTGTGTGGACACGGTGTGTGGACCTGGTGTGTGGACCCGGTGTGTGAATTCAGTGTGTGGACCTGGTGTGGGAACCCGGTGTGTGGACCTGGTGTGTGGACCTGGTGTGTGGACCTGGTGATTGGACACGGTGTGTACCTTGTGTGTGGACCTGATGTGTGAATCCAGTGTGTTGACCTGGTGTTTGAACCGGGGTGTGGACCCGGTGTGTGGACCCGGTGTGTGGACCTGGTGTGTGGACACGGTGTGTGGACCTGGTGTGTGAACCTGGTGTGTGGACCCGGTGTGTGAATCCAGTCTGTGGACCTGGTGTGTGGACCTGGTGTGTGGACCTGGTGTGTGGACCTGGTGCGTGGACCTGGTGTGTGAACCAGGTGTGTGGACCTGGTGTGTGGACCCGGTGTGTGGACCTGGTGTGTGAACCTGGTGTGGGAACCCGGTGTGTGGACCTGGTGTGTGGACCTTGTGTGTGAACCAGGTGTGTGGACCTGGTGTGTGGACACGGTGTGTACCTGGTGTGTGGACCTGGTGTGTGAATCCAGTGTGTGGACCTGGTGTGTGAACCCGGTATGTGGACCCGGTGTTTCGACCTGGTGTGTGGACACGATGTGTGGACCTGGTGTGTGGACACGGGGTGTGGACCCGGTGTGTGGACCCGGTGTGTGGACCCGGTGTTTGGACCTGGTGTGTGGACACGTTGTGTGGACCTGGTGTGTGGACACGGGGTGTGGACCCGGTGTGTGGACCCAGTGTGTGAATCCGGTGTGGGAACCCGGTGTGTGGACCTGGTGTGTGAATCCGGTGTGTGGACCTGGTGTGTGAATCCAGTGTGTGGACCCGGTGTGTGAATCCGGTGTGTGGATCCGGTGTGTGGACCCGGTGTGTGGACACGGTGTTTGGACGTGGTGTGTGGACACGGTGTGTGGACCCGGTGTGTGGACACGGTGTGTGGACCCGATGTGTGGACACGGTGTGTGGACCCGATGTGTGAACCCGGTGTGTAGACCCGGTGTGTGGACCCGGTGTGGGAACCCGGTGTGTGGACCCGGTGTGTGGACCTGGTGTGTGGACCTGGTGTGTGGACACGGTGTGTGGACCTGGTGTGTGAACCTGGTGTGTGGACCTGGTGTGTGAATCTGGTGTGTGGACCTGGTGTGTGAACCCGGTGTGTGGACCCGGTGTGTGGACACGGTGTGTGGACCTGGTGTGTGAACCTGGTGTGTGGACCTGGTGTGTGGACCTGGTGTGGGAACCCGGTGTGTGGACCTGGTGTGTGGACCTGGTGTGTGGACCTGGTGTGGGGACACGGTGTGTGGACCTGGTGTGTGGACCTGGTGTGGGAACCCGGTGTGTGGACCCGGTGTGTGGACCTGGTGTGTGGACCTGGTGTGTGGACACGGTGTGTGGACCTAGTGTGTGGACCTGGTGTGTGGACCCGGTGTGAGAATCCAGTGTGTGGACCTGGTGTGGGAACCCGGTGTGTGGACCTGGTGCGTGGACCTGGTGTGTGAACCAGGTGTGTGGACCTGGTGTGTGGACACGGTGTGTACCTGGTGTGTGGACCTGGTGTGTGAATCCAGTGTGTGGACCTGGTGTGTGAACCCGGTGTTTGGACCTGGTGTGTGAACCCGGTGTGTGCACCTGGTGTGTGGACCTAGTGTGTGGACACGGTGTGTGGACCTGGTGTGTGAATCTGGTGTTTGGACCTGGTGTGTGAACCCGGTGTGTGGACCTGGTGTGTGAACCCGGTGTGTGGACCCGGTGTGTGGAACCGGTGTGTGAACCAGGTGTGTGGACCCGGTGTGGGAACGACGTGTGTGGACATGGTGTGTGGACCTGGTGTGTGGACCTGGTGTGTGGACACGTTGTGTGGACCTGGTGTGTGGACACGGGGTGTGGACCCGGTGTGTGGACCCGGTGTGTGAATCCGGTGTGGGAACCCGGTGTGTGGACCTGGTGTGTGAATCCGGTGTGTGGACCTGGTCTGTGAATCCAGTGTGTGGACCCGGTGTGTGAATCCGGTGTGTTGGCCAGGTGTGTGGACCCGGTGTGTGGACACGGTGTTTGGACCTGGTATGTGAACCCGGTGTATGGACCTGGTGTGTGGACCCGGTGTGTGGACCCGGTGTGTGGACCCGGTGTGTGGACACGGTGTGTGGACCCGGTGTGTGAACCCGGTGTGTGGACCCGGTCTGGCAACCCGGTGTGTGGACCCGGTGTGTGGACCTGGTGTGTGGACCTGGTGTGTGAACCCGGTGTGTGGACACGGTGTGTGGACCCTGTGTGTGGACCCGGTGTGTGAATCCAGTGTGTGGACCTGGTGTGTGGACCTGGTGTGTGAATCCAGTGTGTGGACCTGGTGTGTGAATCCAGTGTGTGGACCTGGTGTGTGAACCCGGTGTGTGGACCCGGTGTGTGGACGTGGTGTGTGGACACGGTGTGTGGACCCGGTGTGTGGACACGGTGTGTGGACCCGATGTGTGAACCCGGTATGTGGACCCGGTGTGTGGACCCGGTGTGGGAACCCGGTGTGTGGACCCGGTGTGTGGACCTGGTGTGTGGACCTGGTGTGTGAAGCCGGTGTGTGGACATGGTGTGTGGACCTAGTGTGTGGACCTGGTGTGTGGACCCAGTGTGTGGACCCGGTGTGTGAATCCAGTGTGTGAACCTGGTGTGGGAACCCGGTGTGTGAACCCGGTGTGTGGACCCGGTGTGTGGACCCGATGTGTGGACCTGGTGTGTGGACCCGGTGTGTGAATCCAGTGTGTGGACCTGGTTTGGGAACCCGGTGTGTGGACCTGGTGTGTGGACCTGGTGTGTGGACCTGGTGATTGGACACGGTGTGTACCTTGTGTGTGGACCTGATGTGTGAATCCAGTGTGTTGACCTGGTGTTTGAACCGGGGTGTGGACCCGGTGTGTGGACCCGGTGTGTGGACCTGGTGTGTGGACACGGTGTGTGGACCTGGTGTGTGAACCTGGTGTGTGGACCCGGTGTGTGAATCCAGTCTGTGGACCTGGTGTGTGGACCTGGTGTGTGAACCTGGTGTGTGGACACGGTGTGTGGACCTGGTGTGTGAACCTGGTGTGTGGACCTGGTGTGTGGACCTGATGTGTGGACCTGGTGTGGGAACCTGGTGTGTGAACCCGGTGTTTGGACCTGGTGTGTGGACCTGGTGTGTGGACACGGTGTGTGGACCTGGTGTGTTGACGTGTTGTGTGAATCCGGTTTGTGGACCTGGTGTGTGTACCTGGTGTGTGGACCTGGTGTGTGAATCCAGTGTGTGGACCTGGTGTGTGAACCCGGTGTGTGGACCTGGTGTGTGAACCCGGTGTGTGGACCTGGTGTGTGGACCTGGTGTGTGGACACGGTGTGTGGACCTGGTGTGTGAATCTGGTGTTTGGACCTGGTGTGTGAACCCGGTGTGTGGACCTGGTGTGTGAACCCGGTGTGTGGACCCGGTGTGTGGAACCGGTGTGTGAACCAGGTGTGTGGACCCGGTGTGGGAACGACGTGTGTGGACATGGTGTGTGGACCTGGTGTGTGGACCTGGTGTGTGGACACGTTGTGTGGACCTGGTGTGTGGACACGGGGTGTGGACCCGGTGTGTGGACCCGGTGTGTGAATCCGGTGTGGGAACCCGGTGTGTGGACCTGGTGTGTGAATCCGGTGTGTGGACCTGGTGTGTGAATCCAGTGTGTGGACCCGGTGTGTGAATCCGGTGTGTGGATCCGGTGTGTGGACCCGGTGTGTGGACACGGTGTTTGGACCTGGTATGTGAACCCGGTGTATGGACCTGGTGTGTGGACCCGGTGTGTGGCCCCGGTGTGTGGACCCGGTGTGTGGACACGGTGTGTGAATCCAGTGTGTGGACCTGGTGTGTGGACCTGGTGTGTGAATCCAGTGTGTGGACCTGGTGTGTGAATCCAGTGTGTGGACCTGGTGTGTGAACCCGGTGTGTGGACCCGGTTTGTGGACGTGGTGTGTGGACACGGTGTGTGGACCCGGTGTGTGGACACGGTGTGTGGACCCGATGTGTGAACCCGGTGTGTGGACCCGGTGTGTGGACCCGGTGTGGGAACCCGGTGTGTGGACCCGGTGTGTGGACCTGGTGTGTGGACCTGGTGTGTGGACACGGTGTGTGGACCTGGTGTGTGAACCTGGTGTGTGGACCTGGTGTGTGAATCTGGTGTGTGGACCTGGTGTGTGAACCCGGTTTGTGGACCCGGTGTTTGGACACGGTGTGTGGACCTGGTGTGTGAATCCAGTGTGTGGACCTGGTGTGTGAATCCAGTGTGTGGACCTGGTGTGTGAACCCGGTGTGTGGACCCGGTGTGTGGACATGGTGTGTGGACACGGTGTGTGGACCTGGTGTGTGAACCCGGTGTGTGAATCCAGTGTGTGGACCTGGTGTGTGAACCCGGTGTGTGGACATGGTGTGTGGACCTGGTGTGTGGACACGGTGTGTGGACCTAGTGTGTGAATCCGGTGTTTGGACCTGGTGTGTGAACCCGGTGTGTGGACCTGGTTTGTGAACCTGGTGTGGGGACCCGGTGTGTGGACCCGGTGTGTGAACCAGGTGTGTGGACCTGGTGTGTGGACACGGTGTGTGGACCCGGTGTGTGAACCGTGGTGTGTGGACCCGGTGTGTGGACCCGGTGTGGGAATCCGGTGTGTGGACATGGTGTGTGGACCTGGTGTGTGGACCTGGTGTGTGGACACGGTGTGTGGACCTGGTGTGTGGACACGGTGTGTGGACCCGGTGTGTGAATCCAGTTTGTGGACCCGGTGTGGGAACCCGGTGTGTGGACCTGGTGTGTGAACCAGGCGTGTGGACCTGGTGTGTGGACACGGTGTGTGGACCTGGTGTGTGAATCCGGTGTGTGGACCTTGTGTGTGAATCGAGTGTGTGGACACGGTGTGTGAACCTGGTGTGTGGACCCGGTGTGTTGACCCGGTGTGTGGACACGGTGTTTGGACCTGGTGTGTGAACCCGGTGTGTGGACCTGGTGTGTGGACACGGTGTGTGGACCTGGTGTGGGAACCCGGTATGTGGACCTGGTGTGTGGACCTGGTGTCTTAACACGGTGTGTGGACCTGGTGTGTGGACACGGTGTGTGGACCTGGTGTGGGAACCCGGTGTGCGGACCTGGTGTGTGGACCTGGTATGTGGACATGGTGTGTGGACCTGGTGTGTGGACACGGTGTGTGGACCTGGTGTGTGGACCTGGTGTGTGAACCCGGTGTTTGGACCTGGTGTGTGGACACGGTGTGTGGACCTGGTGTGTGGACCTGGTGTGTGAACCCGGTGTGTGGACCCGGTGTGTGGACCCGATGTGTGGACCTGGTGTGTGGACCCGGTGTGTGAATCCAGTGTATGGACCTGGTGTGGGAACCCGGTGTGTGGACCTGGTGTGTGGACCTGGTGTGTGGACCTGGTGATTGGACACGGTGTGTACCTTGTGTGTGGACCTGATGTGTGAATCCAGTGTGTTGACCTGGTGTTTGAACCGGGGTGTGGACCCGGTGTGTGGACCCGGTGTGTGGACCTGGTGTGTGGACACGGTGTGTGGACCTGGTGTGTGAACCTGGTGTGTGGACCCGGTGTGTGAATCCAGTCTCTGGACCTGGTGTGTGGACCTGGTGTGTGAACCTGGTGTGTGGACACGGTGTGTGGACCTGGTGTGTGAACCTGGTGTGTGGACCTGGTGTGTGGACCTGATGTGTGGACCTGGTGTGGGAACCTGGTGTGTGAACCCGGTGTTTGGACCTGGTGTGTGGACCTGGTGTGTGGACACGGTGTGTGGACCTGGTGTGTTGACGTGTTGTGTGAATCCGGTTTGTGGACCTGGTGTGTGGACACGGTGTGTGGACCTGGTGTGTGGACCCGGTGTGTGAATCCAGTGTGTGGACCTGGTGTGGGAACCCGGTGTGTGGACCTGGTGTGTGGACACGGTGTGGGAACCTGGTGTGTGAACCCGGTGTGTGAACCAGGTGTGTGGACCTGGTGTGTGGACACGGTGTGTGGACCTGGTGTGTGGACCTGGTGTGTGAACCCGGTGTGTGGACCTGGTGTGTGGACACGGTGTGTGGACCTGGTGTGTGGACCCGGTGTGTGAATCCAGTGTGTGAACCTGGTGTGGGAACCCGGTGTGTGGACCTGGTGTGTGGACCTTGTGTGTGAACCAGGTGTGTGGACCTGGTGTGTGGACACAGTGTGTACCTGGTGTGTGGACCTGGTGTGTGAATCCAGTGTGTGGACCTGGTGTGTGAACCCGGTATGTGGACCCGGTGTTTGGACCTGGTGTGTGGACACGATGTGTGGACCTGGTGTGTGGACACGGGGTGTGGACCCGGTGTGTGGACCCGGTGTGTGGACCCGGTGTTTGGACCTGGTGTGTGGACACGTTGTGTGGACCTGGTGTGTGGACACGGGGTGTGGACCCGGTGTGTGGACCCGGTGTGTGAATCCGGTGTGGGAACCCGGTGTGTGGACCTGGTGTGTGAATCCGGTGTGTGGACCTGGTGTGTGAATCCAGTGTGTGGACCCGGTGTGTGAATCCGGTGTGTGGATCCGGTGTGTGGACCCGGTGTGTGGACACGGTGTTTGGACATGGTATGTGAACCCGGTGTATGGACCTGGTGTGTGGACCCGGTGTGTGGCCCCGGTGTGTGGCCCCGGTGTGTGGACCCGGTGTGTGGACACGGTGTGTGGACCCGGTGTGTGAACCCGGTGTGTGGACCCGGTGTGGCAGCCCGGTGTGTGGACCCGGTGTGTGGACCTGGTGTGTGGACCTGGTGTGTGAACCCGGTGTGTGGACACGGTGTGTGGACCCGGTGTGTGGACCCGGTGTGTGAATCCAGTGTGTGGACCTGGTGTGTGGACCTGGTGTGTGAATCCAGTGTGTGGACCTGGTGTGTGAATCCAGTGTGTGGACCTGGTGTGTGAACCCGGTGTGTGGACCCGGTGTGTGGACGTGGTGTGTGGACACGGTGTGTGGACCCGGTGTGTGGACACGGTGTGTGGACCCGATGTGTGAACCCGGTGTGTAGACCCGGTGTGTGGACCCGGTGTGGGAACCCGGTGTGTGGACCCGGTGTGTGGACCTGGTGTGTGGACCTGGTGTGTGGACACGGTGTGTGGACCTGGTGTGTGAACCTGGTGTGTGGACCTGGTGTGTGAATCTGGTGTGTGGACCTGGTGTGTGAACCCGGTGTGTGGACCCGGTGTGTGGACACGGTGTGTGGACCTGGTGTGTGGACCTGGTGTGGGAACCCGGTGTGTGGACCTGGTGTGTGGACCTGGTGTGTGGACCTGGTGTGGGGACACGGTGTGTGGACCTGGTGTGTGGACCTGGTGTGGGAACCCGGTGTGTGGACCCGGTGTGTGGACCTGGTGTGTGGACCTGGTGTGTGGACACGGTGTGTGGACCTAGTGTGTGGACCTGGTGTGTGGACCCGGTGTGAGAATCCAGTGTGTGGACCTGGTGTGGGAACCCGGTGTGTGGACCTGGTGCGTGGACCTGGTGTGTGAACCAGGTGTGTGGACCTGGTTTGTGGACACGGTGTGTACCTGGTGTGTGGACCTGGTGTGTGAATCCAGTGTGTGGACCTGGTGTGTGAACCCGGTGTTTGGACCTGGTGTGTGAACCCGGTGTGTGCACCTGGTGTGTGGACCTAGTGTGTGGACACGGTGTGTGGACCTGGTGTGTGAATCTGGTGTTTGGACCTGGTGTGTGAACCCGGTGTGTGGACCTGGTGTGTGAACCCGGTGTGTGGACCCGGTGTGTGGAACCGGTGTGTGAACCAGGTGTGTGGACCCGGTGTGGGAACGACGTGTGTGGACATGGTGTGTGGACCTGGTGTGTGGACCTGGTGTGTGGACACGTTGTGTGGACCTGGTGTGTGGACACGGGGTGTGGACCCGGTGTGTGGACCCGGTGTGTGAATCCGGTGTGGGAACCCGGTGTGTGGACCTGGTGTGTGAATCCGGTGTGTGGACCTGGTGTGTGAATCCAGTGTGTGGACCCGGTGTGTGAATCCGGTGTGTGGACCAGGTGTGTGGACCCGGTGTGTGGACACGGTGTTTGGACCTGGTATGTGAACCCGGTGTATGGACCTGGTGTGTGGACCCGGTGTGTGGACCCGGTGTGTGGACCCGGTGTGTGGACACGGTGTGTGGACCCGGTGTGTGAACCCGGTGTGTGGACCCGGTCTGGCAACCCGATGTGTGGACCCGGTGTGTGGACCTGGTGTGTGGACCTGGTGTGTGAACCCGGTGTGTGGACACGGTGTGTGGACCCGGTGTGTGGACCCGGTGTGTGAATCCAGTGTGTGGACCTGGTGTGTGGACCTGGTGTGTGAATCCAGTGTGTGGACCTGGTGTGTGAATCCAGTGTGTGGACCTGATGTGTGAACCCGGTGTGTGGACCCGGTGTGTGGACGTGGTGTGTGGACACGGTGTCTGGACCCGGTGTGTGGACACGGTGTGTGGACCCGATGTGTGAACCCGGTATGTGGACCCGGTGTGTGGACCCGGTGTGGGAACCCGGTGTGTGGACCCGGTGTGTGGACCTGGTGTGTGGACCTGGTGCGTGAAGCCGGTGTGTGGACATGGTGTGTGGACCTGGTGTGTGGACCTGGTGTGTGGACCCAGTGTGTGGACCCGGTGTGTGAATCCAGTGTGTGAACCTGGTGTGGGAACCCGGTGTGTGAACCCGGTGTGTGGACCCGGTGTGTGGACCCGATGTGTGGACCTGGTGTGTGGACCCGGTGTGTAAATACAGTGTGTGGACCTGGTTTGGGAACCCGGTGTGTGGACCTGGTGTGTGGACCTGGTGTGTGGACCTGGTGATTGGACACGGTGTGTACCTTGTGTGTGGACCTGATGTGTGAATCCAGTGTGTTGACCTGGTGTTTGAACCGGGGTGTGGACCCGGTGTGTGGACCCGGTGTGTGGACCTGGTGTGTGGACACGGTGTGTGGACCTGGTGTGTGAACCTGGTGTGTGGACCCGGTGTGTGAATCCAGTCTGTGGACCTGGTGTGTGGACCTGGTGTGTGAACCTGGTGTGTGGACACGGTGTGTGGACCTGGTGTGTGAACCTGGTGTGTGGACCTGGTGTGTGGACCTGATGTGTGGACCTGGTGTGGGAACCTGGTGTGTGAACCCGGTGTTTGGACCTGGTGTGTGGACCTGGTGTGTGGACACGGTGTGTGGACCTGGTGTGTTGACGTGTTGTGTGAATCCGGTTTGTGGACCTGGTGTGTGGACCCGGTGTGTGGACCTGGTGTGTGGACCCGGTGTGTGAATCCAGTGTGTGGACCTGGTGTGGGAACCCGGTGTGTGGACCTGGTGTGTGGACACGGTGTGGGAACCTGGTGTGTGAACCCGGTGTGTGAACCAGGTGTGTGGACCTGGTGTGTGGACCTGGTGTGTGGACACGGTGTGTGGACCTGGTGTGTGGACCTGGTGTGTGAACCCGGTGTGTGGACCTGGTGTGTGGACACGGTGTGTGGACCTGGTGTGTGGACCCGGTGTGTGAATCCAGTGTGTGGACCTGGTGTGGGAACCCGGTGTGTGGACCTGGTGTGTGGACCTTGTGTGTGGACCTGGTGTGTGGACACGTTGTGTGGACCTGGTGTGTGGACACGGGGTGTGGACCCGGTGTGTGGACCCGGTGTGTGAATCCGGTGTGGGAACCCGGTGTGTGGACCTGGTGTGTGAATCCGGTGTGTGGACCTGGTGTGTGAATCCGGTGTGTGGATCCGGTGTGTGGACCCGGTGTGTGGACACGGTGTTTGGACCTGGTATGTGAACCCGGTGTATGGACCTGGTGTGTGGACCCGGTGTGTGGCCCCGGTGTGTGGACCCGGTGTGTGGACACGGTGTGTGGACCCGGTGTGTGAACCCGGTGTGTGGACCCGGTGTGGCAACCCGGTGTGTGGACCCGGTGTGTGGACCTGGTGTGTGGACCTGGTGTGTGAACCCGGTGTGTGGACACGGTGTGTGGACCCGGTGTGTGGACCCGGTGTGTGAATCCAGTGTGTGGACCTGGTGTGTGGACCTGGTGTGTGAATCCAGTGTGTGGACCTGGTGTGTGAATCCAGTGTGTGGACCTGGTGTGTGAACCCGGTGTGTGGACCCGGTGTGTGGACGTGGTGTGTGGACACGGTGTGTGGACCCGGTGTGTGGACACGGTGTGTGGACCCGATGTGTGAACCCGGTGTGTGGACCCGGTGTGTGGACCCGGTGTGGGAACCCGGTGTGTGGACCCGGTGTGTGGACCTGGTGTGTGGACCTGGTGTGTGGACACGGTGTGTGGACCTGGTGTTTGAACCTGGTGTGTGGACCTGGTGTGTGAATCTGGTGTGTGGACCTGGTGTGTGAACCCGGTGTGTGGACCCGGTGTGTGGACCCGGTGTGTGGACACGGTGTGTGGACCCGGTGTGTGAACCCGGTGTGTGGACCCGGTGTGGCAACCCGGTGTGTGGACCCGGTGTGTGGACCCGGTGTGTGGACACGGTGTTTGGACCTGGTATGTGAACCCGGTGTATGGACCTGGTGTGTGGACCCGGTGTGTGGCCCCGGTGTGTGGACCCGGTGTGTGGACACGGTGTGTGGACCCGGTGTGTGAACCCGGTGTGTGGACCCGGTGTGGCAACCCGGTGTGTGGACCCGGTGTGTGGACCTGGTGTGTGGACCTGGTGTGTGAACCCGGTGTGTGGACACGGTGTGTGGACCCGGTGTGTGGACCCGGTGTGTGAATCCAGTGTGTGGACCTGGTGTGTGGACCTGGTGTGTGAATCCAGTGTGTGGACCTGGTGTGTGAATCCAGTGTGTGGACCTGGTGTGTGAACCCGGTGTGTGGACCCGGTGTGTGGACGTGGTGTGTGGACACGGTGTGTGGACCCGGTGTGTGGACACGGTGTGTGGACCCGATGTGTGAACCCGGTGTGTGGACCCGGTGTGTGGACCCGGTGTGGGAACCCGGTGTGTGGACCCGGTGTGTGGACCTGGTGTGTGGACCTGGTGTGTGGACACGGTGTGTGGACCTGGTGTTTGAACCTGGTGTGTGGACCTGGTGTGTGAATCTGGTGTGTGGACCTGGTGTGTGAACCCGGTGTGTGGACCCGGTGTGTGGACACGGTGTGTGGACCTGGTGTGTGGACCCGGTGTGTGGACCTGGTGTGTGGACCTGGTGTGTGGACACGGTGTGTGGACCTGGTGTGTGAACCTGGTGTGTGGACCTGGTGTGTGAATCTGGTGTGTGGACCTGGTGTGTGAACCCGGTGTGTGGACCCGGTGTGTGGACACGGTGTGTGGACCTGGTGTGTGAATCCAGTGTGTGGACCTGGTGTGTGGACCTGGTATGTGGACATGGTGTGTGGACCTGGTGTGTGGACACGGTGTGTGGACCTGGTGTGTGGACCTGGTGTGTGAACCCGGTGTTTGGACCTGGTGTGTGGACACGGTGTGTGGACCTGGTGTGTGGACCTGGTGTGTGAACCCGGTGTGTGGACCCGGTGTGTGGACCCGATGTGTGGACCTGGTGTGTGGACCCGGTGTGTGAATCCAGTGTATGGACCTGGTGTGGGAACCCGGTGTGTGGACCTGGTGTGTGGACCTGGTGTGTGGACCTGGTGATTGGACACGGTGTGTACCTTGTGTGTGGACCTGATGTGTGAATCCAGTGTGTTGACCTGGTGTTTGAACCGGGGTGTGGACCCGGTGTGTGGACCCGGTGTGTGGACCTGGTGTGTGGACACGGTGTGTGGACCTGGTGTGTGAACCTTGTGTGTGGACCCGGTGTGTGAATCCAGTCTTTGGACCTGGTGTGTGGACCTGGTGTGTGAACCTGGTGTGTGGACACGGTGTGTGGACCTGGTGTGTGAACCTGGTGTGTGGACCTGGTGTGTGGACCTGATGTGTGGACCTGGTGTGGGAACCTGGTGTGTGAACCCGGTGTTTGGACCTGGTGTGTGGACCTGGTGTGTGGACACGGTGTGTGGACCTGGTGTGTTGACGTGTTGTGTGAATCCGGTTTGTGGACCTGGTGTGTGGACACGGTGTGTGGACCTGGTGTGTGGACCCGGTGTGTGAATCCAGTGTGTGGACCTGGTGTGGGAACCCGGTGTGTGGACCTGGTGTGTGGACACGGTGTGGGAACCTGGTGTGTGAACCCGGTGTGTGAACCAGGTGTGTGGACCTGGTGTGTGGACACGGTGTGTGGACCTGGTGTGTGGACCTGGTGTGTGAACCCGGTGTGTGGACCTGGTGTGTGGACACGGTGTGTGGACCTGGTGTGTGGACCCGGTGTGTGAATCCAGTGTGTGGACCTGGTGTGGGAACCCGGTGTGTGGACCTGGTGTGTGGACCTTGTGTGTGAACCAGGTGTGTGGACCTGGTGTGTGGACACGGTGTGTACCTGGTGTGTGGACCTGGTGTGTGAATCCAGTGTGTGGACCTGGTGTGTGAACCCGGTATGTGGACCCGGTGTTTCGACCTGGTGTGTGGACACGATGTGTGGACCTGGTGTGTGGACACGGGGTGTGGACCCGGTGTGTGGACCCGGTGTGTGGACCCGGTGTTTGGACCTGGTGTGTGGACACGTTGTGTGGACCTGGTGTGTGGACACGGGGTGTGGACCCGGTGTGTGGACCCGGTGTGTGAATCCGGTGTGGGAACCCGGTGTGTGGACCTGGTGTGTGAATCCGGTGTGTGGACCTGGTGTGTGAATCCAGTGTGTGGACCCGGTGTGTGAATCCGGTGTGTGGATCCGGTGTGTGGACCCGG
This sequence comes from Lampris incognitus, assembly GCF_029633865.1. NCBI lineage: Eukaryota > Metazoa > Chordata > Actinopteri > Lampriformes > Lampridae > Lampris > Lampris incognitus. The sequence goes on along the minus strand of NC_079212.1, from coordinate 68,920,292 downwards.
TGTGTGGACACGGTGTTTGGACCTGGTATGTGAACCCGGTGTGTGGACCTGGTGTGTGGACACGGTGTGTGGACCTGGTGTGGGAACCCGGTATGTGGACCTGGTGTGTGGACCTGGTGTCTTAACACGGTGTGTGGACCTGGTGTGTGGACACGGTGTGTGGACCTGGTGTGGGAACCCGGTGTGCGGACCTGGTGTGTGGACCTGGTATGTGGACATGGTGTGTGGACCTGGTGTGTGGACACGGTGTGTGGACCTGGTGTGTGGACCTGGTGTGTGAACCCGGTGTTTGGACCTGGTGTGTGGACACGGTGTGTGGACCTGGTGTGTGGACCTGGTGTGTGAACCCGGTGTGTGGACCCGGTGTGTGGACCCGATGTGTGGACCTGGTGTGTGGACCCGGTGTGTGAATCCAGTGTATGGACCTGGTGTGGGAACCCGGTGTGTGGACCTGGTGCGTGGACCTGGTGTGTGAACCAGGTGTGTGGACCTGGTTTGTGGACACGGTGTGTACCTGGTGTGTGGACCTGGTGTGTGAATCCAGTGTGTGGACCTGGTGTGTGAACCCGGTGTTTGGACCTGGTGTGTGAACCCGGTGTGTGCACCTGGTGTGTGGACCTAGTGTGTGGACACGGTGTGTGGACCTGGTGTGTGAATCTGGTGTTTGGACCTGGTGTGTGAACCCGGTGTGTGGACCTGGTGTGTGAACCCGGTGTGTGGACCCGGTGTGTGGAACCGGTGTGTGAACCAGGTGTGTGGACCCGGTGTGGGAACGACGTGTGTGGACATGGTGTGTGGACCTGGTGTGTGGACCTGGTGTGTGGACACGTTGTGTGGACCTGGTGTGTGGACACGGGGTGTGGACCCGGTGTGTGGACCCGGTGTGTGAATCCGGTGTGGGAACCCGGTGTGTGGACCTGGTGTGTGAATCCGGTGTGTGGACCTGGTGTGTGAATCCAGTGTGTGGACCCGGTGTGTGAATCCGGTGTGTGGACCAGGTGTGTGGACCCGGTGTGTGGACACGGTGTTTGGACCTGGTATGTGAACCCGGTGTATGGACCTGGTGTGTGGACCCGGTGTGTGGACCCGGTGTGTGGACCCGGTGTGTGGACACGGTGTGTGGACCCGGTGTGTGAACCCGGTGTGTGGACCCGGTCTGGCAACCCGATGTGTGGACCCGGTGTGTGGACCTGGTGTGTGGACCTGGTGTGTGAACCCGGTGTGTGGACACGGTGTGTGGACCCGGTGTGTGGACCCGGTGTGTGAATCCAGTGTGTGGAGCTGGTGTGTGGACCTGGTGTGTGAATCCAGTGTGTGGACCTGGTGTGTGAATCCAGTGTGTGGACCTGATGTGTGAACCCGGTGTGTGGACCCGGTGTGTGGACGTGGTGTGTGGACACGGTGTGTGGACCCGGTGTGTGGACACGGTGTGTGGACCCGATGTGTGAACCCGGTATGTGGACCCGGTGTGTGGACCCGGTGTGGGAACCCGGTGTGTGGACCCGGTGTGTGGACCTGGTGTGTGGACCTGGTGCGTGAAGCCGGTGTGTGGACATGGTGTGTGGACCTGGTGTGTGGACCTGGTGTGTGGACCCAGTGTGTGGACCCGGTGTGTGAATCCAGTGTGTGAACCTGGTGTGGGAACCCGGTGTGTGAACCCGGTGTGTGGACCCGGTGTGTGGACCCGATGTGTGGACCTGGTGTGTGGACCCGGTGTGTAAATCCAGTGTGTGGACCTGGTTTGGGAACCCGGTGTGTGGACCTGGTGTGTGGACCTGGTGTGTGGACCTGGTGATTGGACACGGTGTGTACCTTGTGTGTGGACCTGATGTGTGAATCCAGTGTGTTGACCTGGTGTTTGAACCGGGGTGTGGACCCGGTGTGTGGACCCGGTGTGTGGACCTGGTGTGTGGACACGGTGTGTGGACCTGGTGTGTGAACCTGGTGTGTGGACCCGGTGTGTGAATCCAGTCTGTGGACCTGGTGTGTGGACCTGGTGTGTGAACCTGGTGTGTGGACACGGTGTGTGGACCTGGTGTGTGAACCTGGTGTGTGGACCTGGTGTGTGGACCTGATGTGTGGACCTGGTGTGGGAACCTGGTGTGTGAACCCGGTGTTTGGACCTGGTGTGTGGACCTGGTGTGTGGACACGGTGTGTGGACCTGGTGTGTTGACGTGTTGTGTGAATCCGGTTTGTGGACCTGGTGTGTGGACCCGGTGTGTGGACCTGGTGTGTGGACCCGGTGTGTGAATCCAGTGTGTGGACCTGGTGTGGGAACCCGGTGTGTGGACCTGGTGTGTGGACACGGTGTGGGAACCTGGTGTGTGAACCCGGTGTGTGAACCAGGTGTGTGGACCTGGTGTGTGGACCTGGTGTGTGGACACGGTGTGTGGACCTGGTGTGTGGACCTGGTGTGTGAACCCGGTGTGTGGACCTGGTGTGTGGACACGGTGTGTGGACCTGGTGTGTGGACCCGGTGTGTGAATCCAGTGTGTGGACCTGGTGTGGGAACCCGGTGTGTGGACCTGGTGTGTGGACCTTGTGTGTGGACCTGGTGTGTGGACACGTTGTGTGGACCTGGTGTGTGGACACGGGGTGTGGACCCGGTGTGTGGACCCGGTGTGTGAATCCGGTGTGGGAACCCGGTGTGTGGACCTGGTGTGTGAATCCGGTGTGTGGACCTGGTGTGTGAATCCAGTGTGTGGACCCGGTGTGTGAATCCGGTGTGTGGATCCGGTGTGTGGACCCGGTGTGTGGACACGGTGTTTGGACCTGGTATGTGAACCCGGTGTATGGACCTGGTGTAAGGACCCGGTGTGTGGCCCCGGTGTGTGGACCCGGTGTGTGGACACGGTGTGTGGACCCGGTGTGTGAACCCGGTGTGTGGACCCGGTGTGGCAACCCAGTGTGTGGACCTGGTGTGTGGACCTGGTGTCTGAACACGGTGTGTGGACCTGGTGTGTGGACACGGTGTGTGGACCTGGTGTGGGAACCCGGTGTGCGGACCTGGTGTGTGGACCTGGTATGTGGACATGGTGTGTGGACCTGGTGTGTGGACACGGTGTGTGGACCTGGTGTGTGGACCTGGTGTGTGAACCCGGTGTTTGGACCTGGTGTGTGGACACGGTGTGTGGACCTGGTGTGTGGACCTGGTGTGTGAACCCGGTGTGTGGACCCGGTGTGTGGACCCGATGTGTGGACCTGGTGTGTGGACCCGGTGTGTGAATCCAGTGTATGGACCTGGTGTGGGAACCCGGTGTGTGGACCTGGTGTGTGGACCTGGTGTGTGGACCTGGTGATTGGACACGGTGTGTACCTTGTGTGTGGACCTGATGTGTGAATCCAGTGTGTTGACCTGGTGTTTGAACCGGGGTGTGGACCCGGTGTGTGGACCCGGTGTGTGGACCTGGTGTGTGGACACGGTGTGTGGACCTGGTGTGTGAACCTGGTGTGTGGACCCGGTGTGTGAATCCAGTCTCTGGACCTGGTGTGTGGACCTGGTGTGTGAACCTGGTGTGTGGACACGGTGTGTGGACCTGGTGTGTGAACCTGGTGTGTGGACCTGGTGTGTGGACCTGATGTGTGGACCTGGTGTGGGAACCTGGTGTGTGAACCCGGTGTTTGGACCTGGTGTGTGGACCTGGTGTGTGGACACGGTGTGTGGACCTGGTGTGTTGACGTGTTGTGTGAATCCGGTTTGTGGACCTGGTGTGTGGACATGGTGTGTGGACCTGGTGTGTGGACCCGGTGTGTGAATCCAGTGTGTGGACCTGGTGTGGGAACCCGGTGTGTGGACCTGGTGTGTGGACACGGTGTGGGAACCTGGTGTGTGAACCCGGTGTGTGAACCAGGTGTGTGGACCTGGTGTGTGGACACGGTGTGTGGACCTGGTATGTGGACCTGGTGTGTGAACCCGGTGTGTGGACCTGGTGTGTGGACACGGTGTGTGGACCTGGTGTGTGGACCCGGTGTGTGAATCCAGTGTGTGGACCTGGTGTGGGAACCCGGTGTGTGGACCTGGTGTGTGGACCTTGTGTGTGAACCAGGTGTGTGGACCTGGTGTGTGGACACGGTGTGTACCTGGTGTGTGGACCTGGTGTGTGAATCCAGTGTGTGGACCTGGTGTGTGAACCCGGTATGTGGACCCGGTGTTTCGACCTGGTGTGTGGACACGATGTGTGGACCTGGTGTGTGGACACGGGGTGTGGACCCGGTGTGTGGACCCGGTGTGTGGACCCGGTGTTTGGACCTGGTGTGTGGACACGTTGTGTGGACCTGGTGTGTGGACACGGGGTGTGGACCCGGTGTGTGGACCCGGTGTGTGAATCCGGTGTGGGAACCCGGTGTGTGGACCTGGTGTGTGAATCCGGTGTGTGGACATGGTGTGTGAATCCAGTGTGTGGACCCGGTGTGTGAATCCGGTGTGTGGATCCGGTGTGTGGACCCGGTGTGTGGACACGGTGTTTGGACCTGGTATGTGAACCCGGTGTATGGACCTGGTGTGTGGACCCGGTGTGTGGCCCCGGTGTGTGGCCCCGGTGTGTGGACCCGGTGTGTGGACACGGTGTGTGGACCCGGTGTGTGAACCCGGTGCGTGGACCCGGTGTGGCAACCCGGTTTGTGGACCCGGTGTGTGGACCTGGTGTGTGGACCTGGTGTGTGAACCCGGTGTGTGGACACGGTGTGTGGACCCGGTGTGTGGACCCGGTGTGTGATTCCAGTGTGTGGACCTGGTGTGTGGACCTGGTGTGTGAATCCAGTGTGTGGACCTGGTGTGTGAATCCAGTGTGTGGACCTGGTGTGTGAACCCGGTGTGTGGACCCGGTGTGTGGACGTGGTGTGTGGACACGGTGTGTGGACCCGGTGTGTGGACACGGTGTGTGGACCCGATGTGTGAACCCGGTGTGTAGACCCGGTGTGTGGACCCGGTGTGGGAACCCGGTGTGTGGACCCGGTGTGTGGACCTGGTGTGTGGACCTGGTGTGTGGACACGGTGTGTGGACCTGGTGTGTGAACCTGGTGTGTGGACCTGGTGTGTGAATCTGGTGTGTGGACCTGGTGTGTGAACCCGGTGTGTGGACCCGGTGTGTGGACACGGTGTGTGGACCTGGTGTGTGAACCTGGTGTGTGGACCTGGTGTGTGGACCTGGTGTGGGAACCCGGTGTGTGGACCTGGTGTGTGGACCTGGTGTGTGGACCTGGTGTGGGGACACGGTGTGTGGACCTGGTGTGTGGACCTGGTGTGGGAACCCGGTTTGTGGACCCGGTGTGTGGACCTGGTGTGTGGACCTGGTGTGTGGACACGGTGTGTGGACCTAGTGTGTGGACCTGGTTTGTGGACCCGGTGTGAGAATCCAGTGTGTGGACCTGGTGTTTGAACCCGGTGTGTGGACCTGGTGCGTGGACCTGGTGTGTGAACCAGGTGTGTGGACCTGGTGTGTGGACACGGTGTGTACCTGGTGTGTGGACCTGGTGTGTGAATCCAGTGTGTGGACCTGGTGTGTGAACCCGGTGTTTGGACCTGGTGTGTGAACCCGGTGTGTGCACCTGGTGTGTGGACCTAGTGTGTGGACACGGTGTGTGGACCTGGTGTGTGAATCTGGTGTTTGGACCTGGTGTGTGAACCCGGTGTGTGGACCTGGTGTGTGAACCCGGTGTGTGGACCCGGTGTGTGGAACCGGTGTGTGAACCAGGTGTGTGGACCCGGTGTGGGAACGACGTGTGTGGACATGGTGTGTGGACCTGGTGTGTGGACCTGGTGTGTGGACACGTTGTGTGGACCTGGTGTGTGGACACGAGGTGTGGACCTGGTGTGTGGACCTGGTGTGTGGACACGGTGTGTGGACCTGGTGTGTGGACACGGTGTGTGGACCCGGTGTGTGAATCCAGTTTGTGGACCCGGTGTGGGAACCCGGTGTGTGGACCTGGTGTGTGAACCAGGCGTGTGGACCTGGTGTGTGGACACGGTGTGTGGACCTGGTGTGTGAATCCGGTGTGTGGACCTTGTGTGTGAATCCAGTGTGTGGACACGGTGTGTGAACCCGGTGTGTGGACCCGGTGTGTTGACCCGGTGTGTGGACACGGTGTTTGGACCTGGTGTGTGAACCCGGTGTGTGGACCTGGTGTGTGGACACGGTGTGTGGACCTGGTGTGGGAACCCGGTATGTGGACCTGGTGTTTGGACCTGGTGTCTGAACACGGTGTGTGGACCTGGTGTGTGGACACGGTGTGTGGACCTGATGTGGGAACCCGGTGTGCGGACCTGGTGTGTGGACCTGGTATGTGGACATGGTGTGTGGACCTGGTGTGTGGACACGGTGTGTGGACCTGGTGTGTGGACCTGGTGTGTGAACCCGGTGTTTGGACCTGGTGTGTGGACCTGGTGTGGGAACCCGGTGTGCGGACCTGGTGTGTGGACCTGGTATGTGGACATGGTGTGTGGACCTGGTGTGTGGACACGGTGTGTGGACCTGGTGTGTGGACCTGGTGTGTGAACCCGGTGTTTGGACCTGGTGTGTGGACACGGTGTGTGGACCTGGTGTGTGGACCTGGTGTGTGAACCCGGTGTGTGGACCCGGTGTGTGGACCCGATGTGTGGACCTGGTGTGTGGACCCGGTGTGTGAATCCAGTGTATGGACCTGGTGTGGGAACCCGGTGTGTGGACCTGGTGTGTGGACCTGGTGTGTGGACCTGGTGATTGGACACGGTGTGTACCTTGTGTGTGGACCTGATGTGTGAATCCAGTGTGTTGACCTGGTGTTTGAACCGGGGTGTGGACCCGGTGTGTGGACCCGGTGTGTGGACCTGGTGTGTGGACACGGTGTGTGGACCTGGTGTGTGAACCTGGTGTGTGGACCCGGTGTGTGAATCCAGTCTCTGGACCTGGTGTGTGGACCTGGTGTGTGAACCTGGTGTGTGGACACGGTGTGTGGACCTGGTGTGTGAACCTGGTGTGTGGACCTGGTGTGTGGACCTGATGTGTGGACCTGGTGTGGGAACCTGGTGTGTGAACCCGGTGTTTGGACCTGGTGTGTGGACCTGGTGTGTGGACACGGTGTGTGGACCTGGTGTGTTGACGTGTTGTGTGAATCCGGTTTGTGGACCTGGTGTGTGGACATGGTGTGTGGACCTGGTGTGTGGACCCGGTGTGTGAATCCAGTGTGTGGACCTGGTGTGGGAACCCGGTGTGTGGACCTGGTGTGTGGACACGGTGTGGGAACCTGGTGTGTGAACCCGGTGTGTGAACCAGGTGTGTGGACCTGGTGTGTGGACACGGTGTGTGGACCTGGTATGTGGACCTGGTGTGTGAACCCGGTGTGTGGACCTGGTGTGTGGACACGGTGTGTGGACCTGGTGTGTGGACCCGGTGTGTGAATCCAGTGTGTGGACCTGGTGTGGGAACCCGGTGTGTGGACCTGGTGTGTGGACCTTGTGTGTGAACCAGGTGTGTGGACCTGGTGTGTGGACACGGTGTGTACCTGGTGTGTGGACCTGGTGTGTGAATCCAGTGTGTGGACCTGGTGTGTGAACCCGGTATGTGGACCCGGTGTTTCGACCTGGTGTGTGGACACGATGTGTGGACCTGGTGTGTGGACACGGGGTGTGGACCCGGTGTGTGGACCCGGTGTGTGGACCCGGTGTTTGGACCTGGTGTGTGGACACGTTGTGTGGACCTGGTGTGTGGACACGGGGTGTGGACCCGGTGTGTGGACCCGGTGTGTGAATCCGGTGTGGGAACCCGGTGTGTGGACCTGGTGTGTGAATCCGGTGTGTGGACATGGTGTGTGAATCCAGTGTGTGGACCCGGTGTGTGAATCCGGTGTGTGGATCCGGTGTGTGGACCCGGTGTGTGGACACGGTGTTTGGACCTGGTATGTGAACCCGGTGTATGGACCTGGTGTGTGGACCCGGTGTGTGGCCCCGGTGTGTGGCCCCGGTGTGTGGACCCGGTGTGTGGACACGGTGTGTGGACCCGGTGTGTGAACCCGGTGCGTGGACCCGGTGTGGCAACCCGGTTTGTGGACCCGGTGTGTGGACCTGGTGTGTGGACCTGGTGTGTGAACCCGGTGTGTGGACACGGTGTGTGGACCCGGTGTGTGGACCCGGTGTGTGATTCCAGTGTGTGGACCTGGTGTGTGGACCTGGTGTGTGAATCCAGTGTGTGGACCTGGTGTGTGAATCCAGTGTGTGGACCTGGTGTGTGAACCCGGTGTGTGGACCCGGTGTGTGGACGTGGTGTGTGGACACGGTGTGTGGACCCGGTGTGTGGACACGGTGTGTGGACCCGATGTGTGAACCCGGTGTGTAGACCCGGTGTGTGGACCCGGTGTGGGAACCCGGTGTGTGGACCCGGTGTGTGGACCTGGTGTGTGGACCTGGTGTGTGGACACGGTGTGTGGACCTGGTGTGTGAACCTGGTGTGTGGACCTGGTGTGTGAATCTGGTGTGTGGACCTGGTGTGTGAACCCGGTGTGTGGACCCGGTGTGTGGACACGGTGTGTGGACCTGGTGTGTGAACCTGGTGTGTGGACCTGGTGTGTGGACCTGGTGTGGGAACCCGGTGTGTGGACCTGGTGTGTGGACCTGGTGTGTGGACCTGGTGTGGGGACACGGTGTGTGGACCTGGTGTGTGGACCTGGTGTGGGAACCCGGTTTGTGGACCCGGTGTGTGGACCTGGTGTGTGGACCTGGTGTGTGGACACGGTGTGTGGACCTAGTGTGTGGACCTGGTGTGTGGACCCGGTGTGAGAATCCAGTGTGTGGACCTGGTGTTTGAACCCGGTGTGTGGACCTGGTGCGTGGACCTGGTGTGTGAACCAGGTGTGTGGACCTGGTGTGTGGACACGGTGTGTACCTGGTGTGTGGACCTGGTGTGTGAATCCAGTGTGTGGACCTGGTGTGTGAACCCGGTGTTTGGACCTGGTGTGTGAACCCGGTGTGTGCACCTGGTGTGTGGACCTAGTGTGTGGACACGGTGTGTGGACCTGGTGTGTGAATCTGGTGTTTGGACCTGGTGTGTGAACCCGGTGTGTGGACCTGGTGTGTGAACCCGGTGTGTGGACCCGGTGTGTGGAACCGGTGTGTGAACCAGGTGTGTGGACCCGGTGTGGGAACGACGTGTGTGGACATGGTGTGTGGACCTGGTGTGTGGACCTGGTGTGTGGACACGTTGTGTGGACCTGGTGTGTGGACACGAGGTGTGGACCTGGTGTGTGGACCTGGTGTGTGGACACGGTGTGTGGACCTGGTGTGTGGACACGGTGTGTGGACCCGGTGTGTGAATCCAGTTTGTGGACCCGGTGTGGGAACCCGGTGTGTGGACCTGGTGTGTGAACCAGGCGTGTGGACCTGGTGTGTGGACACGGTGTGTGGACCTGGTGTGTGAATCCGGTGTGTGGACCTTGTGTGTGAATCCAGTGTGTGGACACGGTGTGTGAACCCGGTGTGTGGACCCGGTGTGTTGACCCGGTGTGTGGACACGGTGTTTGGACCTGGTGTGTGAACCCGGTGTGTGGACCTGGTGTGTGGACACGGTGTGTGGACCTGGTGTGGGAACCCGGTATGTGGACCTGGTGTTTGGACCTGGTGTCTGAACACGGTGTGTGGACCTGGTGTGTGGACACGGTGTGTGGACCTGATGTGGGAACCCGGTGTGCGGACCTGGTGTGTGGACCTGGTATGTGGACATGGTGTGTGGACCTGGTGTGTGGACACGGTGTGTGGACCTGGTGTGTGGACCTGGTGTGTGAACCCGGTGTTTGGACCTGGTGTGTGGACACGGTGTGTGGACCTGGTGTGTGGACCTGGTGTGTGAACCCGGTGTGTGGACCCGGTGTGTGGACCCGATGTGTGGACCTGGTGTGTGGACCTGGTGTGTGGACACGTTGTGTGGACCTGGTGTGTGGACACGAGGTGTGGACCTGGTGTGTGGACCTGGTGTGTGGACACGGTGTGTGGACCTGGTGTGTGGACACGGTGTGTGGACCCGGTGTGTGAATCCAGTTTGTGGACCCGGTGTGGGAACCCGGTGTGTGGACCTGGTGTGTGAACCAGGCGTGTGGACCTGGTGTGTGGACACGGTGTGTGGACCTGGTGTGTGAATCCGGTGTGTGGACCTTGTGTGTGAATCCAGTGTGTGGACACGGTGTGTGAACCCGGTGTGTGGACCCGGTGTGTTGACCCGGTGTGTGGACACGGTGTTTGGACCTGGTGTGTGAACCCGGTGTGTGGACCTGGTGTGTGGACACGGTGTGTGGACCTGGTGTGGGAACCCGGTATGTGGACCTGGTGTTTGGACCTGGTGTCTGAACACGGTGTGTGGACCTGGTGTGTGGACACGGTGTGTGGACCTGATGTGGGAACCCGGTGTGCGGACCTGGTGTGTGGACCTGGTATGTGGACATGGTGTGTGGACCTGGTGTGTGGACACGGTGTGTGGACCTGGTGTGTGGACCTGGTGTGTGAACCCGGTGTTTGGACCTGGTGTGTGGACACGGTGTGTGGACCTGGTGTGTGGACCTGGTGTGTGAACCCGGTGTGTGGACCCGGTGTGTGGACCCGATGTGTGGACCTGGTGTGTGGACCCGGTGTGTGAATCCAGTGTATGGACCTGGTGTGGGAACCCGGTGTGTGGACCTGGTGTGTGGACCTGGTGTGTGGACCTGGTGATTGGACACGGTGTGTACCTTGTGTGTGGACCTGATGTGTGAATCCAGTGTGTTGACCTGGTGTTTGAACCGGGGTGTGGACCCGGTGTGTGGACCCGGTGTGTGGACCTGGTGTGTGGACACGGTGTGTGGACCTGGTGTGTGAACCTGGTGTGTGGACCCGGTGTGTGAATCCAGTCTCTGGACCTGGTGTGTGGACCTGGTGTGTGAACCTGGTGTGTGGACACGGTGTGTGGACCTGGTGTGTGAACCTGGTGTGTGGACCTGGTGTGTGGACCTGATGTGTGGACCTGGTGTGGGAACCTGGTGTGTGAACCCGGTGTTTGGACCTGGTGTGTGGACCTGGTGTGTGGACACGGTGTGTGGACCTGGTGTGTTGACGTGTTGTGTGAATCCGGTTTGTGGACCTGGTGTGTGGACACGGTGTGTGGACCTGGTGTGTGGACCCGGTGTGTGAATCCAGTGTGTGGACCTGGTGTGGGAACCCGGTGTGTGGACCTGGTGTGTGGACACGGTGTGGGAACCTGGTGTGTGAACCCGGTGTGTGAACCAGGTGTGTGGACCTGGTGTGTGGACACGGTGTGTGGACCTGGTGTGTGGACCTGGTGTGTGAACCCGGTGTGTGGACCTGGTGTGTGGACACGGTGTGTGGACCTGGTGTGTGGACCCGGTGTGTGAATCCAGTGTGTGGACCTGGTGTGTGAACCCGGTGTGTGGACCTGGTGTGTGGACCTTGTGTGTGAACCAGGTGTGTGGACCTGGTGTGTGGACACGGTGTGTACCTGGTGTGTGGACCTGGTGTGTGAATCCAGTGTGTGGACCTGGTGTGTGAACCCGGTATGTGGACCCGGTGTTTCGACCTGGTGTGTGGACACGATGTGTGGACCTGGTGTGTGGACACGGGGTGTGGACCCGGTGTGTGGACCCGGTGTGTGGACCCGGTGTTTGGACCTGGTGTGTGGACACGTTGTGTGGACCTGGTGTGTGGACACGGGGTGTGGACCCGGTGTGTGGACCCGGTGTGTGAATCCGGTGTGGGAACCCGGTGTGTGGACCTGGTGTGTGAATCCGGTGTGTGGACCTGGTGTGTGAATCCAGTGTGTGGACCCGGTGTGTGAATCCGGTGTGTGGATCCGGTGTGTGGACCCGGTGTGTGGACACGGTGTTTGGACCTGGTATGTGAACCCGGTGTATGGACCTGGTGTGTGGACCCGGTGTGTGGCCCCGGTGTGTGGCCCCGGTGTGTGGACCCGGTGTGTGGACACGGTGTGTGGACCCGGTGTGTGAACCCGGTGTGTGGACCCGGTGTGGCAACCCGGTGTGTGGACCCGGTGTGTGGACCTGGTGTGTGGACCTGGTGTGTGAACCCGGTGTGTGGACACGGTGTGTGGACCCGGTGTGTGGACCCGGTGTGTGAATCCAGTGTGTGGACCTGGTGTGTGGACCTGGTGTGTGAATCCAGTGTGTGGACCTGGTGTGTGAATCCAGTGTGTGGACCTGGTGTGTGAACCCGGTGTGTGGACCCGGTGTGTGGACGTGGTGTGTGGACACGGTGTGTGGACCCGGTGTGTGGACACGGTGTGTGGACCCGATGTGTGAACCCGGTGTGTAGACCCGGTGTGTGGACCCGGTGTGGGAACCCGGTGTGTGGACCCGGTGTGTGGACCTGGTGTGTGGACCTGGTGTGTGGACACGGTGTGTGGACCTGGTGTGTGAACCTGGTGTGTGGACCTGGTGTGTGAATCTGGTGTGTGGACCTGGTGTGTGAACCCGGTGTGTGGACCCGGTGTGTGGACACGGTGTGTGGACCTGGTGTGTGAACCTGGTGTGTGGACCTGGTGTGTGGACCTGGTGTGGGAACCCGGTGTGTGGACCTGGTGTGTGGACCTGGTGTGTGGACCTGGTGTGGGGACACGGTGTGTGGACCTGGTGTGTGGACCTGGTGTGGGAACCCGGTGTGTGGACCCGGTGTGTGGACCTGGTGTGTGGACCTGGTGTGTGGACACGGTGTGTGGACCTAGTGTGTGGACCTGGTGTGTGGACCCGGTGTGAGAATCCAGTGTGTGGACCTGGTGTGGGAACCCGGTGTGTGGACCTGGTGCGTGGACCTGGTGTGTGAACCAGGTGTGTGGACCTGGTGTGTGGACACGGTGTGTACCTGGTGTGTGGACCTGGTGTGTGAATCCAGTGTGTGGACCTGGTGTGTGAACCCGGTGTTTGGACCTGGTGTGTGAACCCGGTGTGTGCACCTGGTGTGTGGACCTAGTGTGTGGACACGGTGTGTGGACCTGGTGTGTGAATCTGGTGTTTGGACCTGGTGTGTGAACCCGGTGTGTGGACCTGGTGTGTGAACCCGGTGTGTGGACCCGGTGTGTGGAACCGGTGTGTGAACCAGGTGTGTGGACCCGGTGTGGGAACGACGTGTGTGGACATGGTGTGTGGACCTGGTGTGTGGACCTGGTGTGTGGACACGTTGTGTGGACCTGGTGTGTGGACACGGGGTGTGGACCCGGTGTGTGGACCCGGTGTGTGAATCCGGTGTGGGAACCCGGTGTGTGGACCTGGTGTGTGAATCCGGTGTGTGGACCTGGTCTGTGAATCCAGTGTGTGGACCCGGTGTGTGAATCCGGTGTGTGGACCAGGTGTGTGGACCCGGTGTGTGGACACGGTGTTTGGACCTGGTATGTGAACCCGGTGTATGGACCTGGTGTGTGGACCCGTTGTGTGGACCCGGTGTGTGGACCCGGTGTGTGGACACGGTGTGTGGACCCGGTGTGTGAACCCGGTGTGTGGACCCGGTCTGGCAACCCGGTGTGTGGACCCGGTGTGTGGACCTGGTGTGTGGACCTGGTGTGTGAACCCGGTGTGTGGACACGGTGTGTGGACCCGGTGTGTGGACCCGGTGTGTGAATCCAGTGTGTGGACCTGGTGCGTGGACCTGGTGTGTGAATCCAGTGTGTGGACCTGGTGTGTGAATCCAGTGTGTGGACCTGGTGTGTGAACCCGGTGTGTGGACCCGGTGTGTGGACGTGGTGTGTGGACACGGTGTGTGGACCCGGTGTGTGGACACGGTGTGTGGACCCGATGTGTGAACCCGGTATGTGGACCCGGTGTGTGGACCCGGTGTGGGAACCCGGTGTGTGGACCCGGTGTGTGGACCTGGTGTGTGGACCTTGTGTGTGAAGCCGGTGTGTGGACATGGTGTGTGGACCTGGTGTGTGGACCTGGTGTGTGGACCCAGTGTGTGGACCCGGTGTGTGAATCCAGTGTGTGAACCTGGTGTGGGAACCCGGTGTGTGAACCCGGTGTGTGGACCCGGTGTGTGGACCCGATGTGTGGACCTGGTGTGTGGACCCGGTGTGTGAATCCAGTGTGTGGACCTGGTTTGGGAACCCGGTGTGTGGACCTGGTGTGTGGACCTGGTGTGTGGACCTGGTGATTGGACACGGTGTGTACCTTGTGTGTGGACCTGATGTGTGAATCCAGTGTGTTGACCTGGTGTTTGAACCGGGGTGTGGACCCGGTGTGTGGACCCGGTGTGTGGACCTGGTGTGTGGACACGGTGTGTGGACCTGGTGTGTGAACCTGGTGTGTGGACCCGGTGTGTGAATCCAGTCTGTGGACCTGGTGTGTGGACCTGGTGTGTGAACCTGGTGTGTGGACACGGTGTGTGGACCTGGTGTGTGAACCTGGTGTGTGGACCTGGTGTGTGGACCTGGTGTGTGAACCCGGTGTTTGGACCTGGTGTGTGGACCTGGTGTGTGGACACGGTGTGTGGACCTGGTGTGTTGACGTGTTGTGTGAATCCGGTTTGTGGACCTGGTGTGTGGACACGGTGTGTGGACCTGGTGTGTGGACCCGGTTTGTGAATCCAGTGTGTGGACCTGGTGTGGGAACCCGGTGTGTGGACCTGGTGTGTGGACACGGTGTGGGAACCTGGTGTGTGAACCCGGTGTGTGAACCAGGTGTGTGGACCTGGTGTGTGGACACGGTGTGTGGACCTGGTGTGTGGACATGTTGTGTGAACCCGGTTTGTGGACCTGGTGTGTGGACACGGTGTGTGGACCTGGTGTGTGGACCCGGTGTGTGAATCCAGTGTGTGGACCTGGTGTGGGAACCCGGTGTGTGGACCTGGTGTGTGGACCTGGTGTGTGGACCTGGTGTGTGGACACGGTGTGTGGACCTGGTGTGTGGACGTGTTGTGTGAACCCGGTTTGTGGACCTGGTGTGTGGACACGGTGTGTGGACCTGGTGTGTGGACCCGGTGTGTGAATCCAGTGTGTGGACCTGGTGTGGGAACCCGGTGTGTGGACTTGGTGTGTGGACCTGGTGTGGGAACCTGGTGTGTGAACCCGGTGTGTGAACCTGGTGTGTGGACCCGGTGTGTGAATCCAGTCTGTGGACCTGGTGTGTGGACCTGGTGTGTGAACCTGGTGTGTGGACATGGTGTGTGGACCTGGTGTGTGAACCTGGTGTGTGGACCTGGTGTGTGGACCTGATGTGTGGACCTGGTGTGGGAACCTGGTGTGTGAACCCGGTATTTGGACCTGGTGTGTGGACCTGGTGTGTGGACGTGTTGTGTGAACCCGGTTTGTGGACCTGGTGTGTGGACACGGTGTGTGGACCTGGTGTGTGGACCCGGTGTGTGAATCCAGTGTGTGGACCTGGTGTGGGAACCCGGTGTGTGGACCTGGTGTGTGGAACTGGTGTGGGAACCTGGTGTGTGAACCCGGTGTGTGAACCAGGTGTGTGGACCTGGTGTGTGGACACGGTGTGTGGACCTGGTGTGTGGACCTGGTGTGTGAACCCGGTGTGTGGACCTGGTGTGTGGACACGGTGTGTGGACCTGGTGTGTGGACCCGGTGTGTGAATTCAGTGTGTGGACCTGGTGTGGGAACCCGGTGTGTGGACCTGGTGTGTGGACCTGGTGTGTGGACCTGGTGATTGGATACGGTGTGTACCTTGTGTGTGGACCTGATGTGTGAATCCAGTGTGTTGACCTGGTGTTTGAACCGGGGTGTGGACCCGGTGTGTGGACCCGGTGTGTGGACCTGGTGTGTGGACACGGTGTGTGGACCTGGTGTGTGAACCTGGTGTGTGGACCCGGTGTGTGAATCCAGTCTGTGGACCTGGTGTGTGGACCTGGTGTGTGGACCTGGTGTGTGGACCTGGTGCGTGGACCTGGTGTGTGAACCAGGTGTGTGGACCTGGTGTGTGGACCCGGTGTGTGGACCTGGTGTGTGAACCTGGTGTGGGAACCCGGTGTGTGGACCTGGTGTGTGGACCTTGTGTGTGAACCAGGTGTGTGGACCTGGTGTGTGGACACGGTGTGTACCTGGTGTGTGGACCTGGTGTGTGAATCCAGTGTGTGGACCTGGTGTGTGGACACGGGGTGTGGACCCGGTGTGTGGACCCGGTGTGTGGACCCGGTGTTTGGACCTTGTGTGTGGACACGTTGTGTGGACCTGGTGTGTGGACACGGGGTGTGGACCCGGTGTGTGGACCCGGTGTGTGAATCCGGTGTGGGAACCCGGTGTGTGGACCTGGTGTGTGAATCCGGTGTGTGGACCTGGTGTGTGAATCCAGTGTGTGGACCCGGTGTGTGAATCCGGTGTGTGGATCCGGTGTGTGGACCCGGTGTGTGGTCACGGTGTTTGGACCTGGTATGTGAACCCGGTGTATGGACCTGGTGTGTGGACCCGGTGTGTGGCCCCGGTGTGTGGCCCCGGTGTGTGGACCCGGTGTGTGGACACGGTGTGTGGACCCGGTGTGTGAACCCGGTGTGTGGACCCGGTGTGGCAACCCGGTGTGTGGACCCGGTGTGTGGACCTGGTGTGTGGACCTGGTGTGTGAACCCGGTGTGTGGACACGGTGTGTGGACCCGGTGTGTGGACCCGGTGTGTGAATCCAGTGTGTGGACCTGGTGTGTGGACCTGGTGTGTGAATCCAGTGTGTGGACCTGGTGTGTGAATCCAGTGTGTGGACCTGGTGTGTGAACCCGGTGTGTGGACCCGGTGTGTGGACGTGGTGTGTGGACACGGTGTGTGGACCCGGTGTGTGGACACGGTGTGTGGACCCGATGTGTGAACCCGGTGTGTAGACCCGGTGTGTGGACCCGGTGTGGGAACCCGGTGTGTGGACCCGGTGTGTGGACCTGGTGTGTGGACCTGGTGTGTGGACACGAAGTGTGGACCTGGTGTGTGAACCTGGTGTGTGGACCTGGTGTGTGAATCTGGTGTGTGGACCTGGTGTGTGAACCCGGTGTGTGGACCCGGTGTGTGGACACGGTGTGTGGACCTGGTGTGTGAACCTGGTGTGTGGACCTGGTGTGTGGACCTGGTGTGGGAACCCGGTGTGTGGACCTGGTGTGTGGACCTGGTGTGTCGACCTGGTGTGGGGACACGGTGTGTGGACCTGGTGTGTGGACCTGGTGTGGGAACCCGGTGTGTGGACCCGGTGTGTGGACCTGGTGTGTGGACCTGGTGTGTGGACACGGTGTGTGGACCTAGTGTGTGGACCTGGTGTGTGGACCCGGTGTGAGAATCCAGTGTGTGGACCTGGTGTGGGAACCCGGTGTGTGGACCTGGTGCGTGGACCTGGTGTGTGAACCAGGTGTGTGGACCTGGTGTGTGGACACGGTGTGTACCTGGTGTGTGGACCTGGTGTGTGAATCCAGTGTGTGGACCTGGTGTGTGAACCCGGTGTTTGGACCTGGTGTGTGAACCCGGTGTGTGCACCTGGTGTGTGGACCTAGTGTGTGGACACGGTGTGTGGACCTGGTGTGTGAATCTGGTGTTTGGACCTGGTGTGTGAACCCGGTGTGTGGACCTGGTGTGTGAACCCGGTGTGTGGACCCGGTGTGTGGAACCGGTGTGTGAACCAGGTGTGTGGACCCGGTGTGGGAACGACGTGTGTGGACATGGTGTGTGGACCTGGTGTGTGGACCTGGTGTGTGGACACGTTGTGTGGACCTGGTGTGTGGACACGGGGTGTGGACCCGGTGTGTGGACCCGGTGTGTGAATCCGGTGTGGGAACCCGGTGTGTGGACCTGGTGTGTGAATCCGGTGTGTGGACCTGGTCTGTGAATCCAGTGTGTGGACCCGGTGTGTGAATCCGGTGTGTGGACCAGGTGTGTGGACCCGGTGTGTGGACACGGTGTTTGGACCTGGTATGTGTACCCGGTGTATGGACCTGGTGTGTGGACCCGGTGTGTGGACCCGGTGTGTGGACCCGGTGTGTGGACACGGTGTGTGGACCCGGTGTGTGAACCCGGTGTGTGGACCCGGTCTGGCAACCCGGTGTGTGGACCCGGTGTGTGGACCTGGTGTGTGGACCTGGTGTGTGAACCCGGTGTGTGGACACGGTGTGTGGACCCGGTGTGTGGACCCGGTGTGTGAATCCAGTGTGTGGACCTGGTGTGTGGACCTGGTGTGTGAATCCAGTGTGTGGACCTGGTGTGTGAATCCAGTGTGTGGACCTGGTGTGTGAACCCGGTGTGTGGACCCGGTGTGTGGACGTGGTGTGTGGACACGGTGTGTGGACCCGGTGTGTGGACACGGTGTGTGGACCCGATGTGTGAACCCGGTATGTGGACCCGGTGTGTGGACCCGGTGTGGGAACCCGGTGTGTGGACCCGGTGTGTGGACCTGGTGTGTGGACCTGGTGTGTGAAGCCGGTGTGTGGACATGGTGTGTGGACCTGGTGTGTGGACCTGGTGTGTGGACCCAGTGTGTGGACCCGGTGTGTGAATCCAGTGTGTGAACCTGGTGTGGGAACCCGGTGTGTGAACCCGGTGTGTGGACCCGGTGTGTGGACCCGATGTGTGGACCTGGTGTGTGGACCCGGTGTGTGAATCCAGTGTGTGGACCTGGTTTGGGAACCCGGTGTGTGGACCTGGTGTGTGGACCTGGTGTGTGGACCTGGTGATTGGACACGGTGTGTACCTTGTGTGTGGACCTGATGTGTGAATCCAGTGTGTTGACCTGGTGTTTGAACCGGGGTGTGGACCCGGTGTGTGGACCCGGTGTGTGGACCTGGTGTGTGGACACGGTGTGTGGACCTGGTGTGTGAACCTGGTGTGTGGACCCGGTGTGTGAATCCAGTCTGTGGACCTGGTGTGTGGACCTGGTGTGTGAACCTGGTGTGTGGACACGGTGTGTGGACCTGGTGTGTGAACCTGGTGTGTGGACCTGGTGTGTGGACCTGATGTGTGGACCTGGTGTCGGAACCTGGTGTGTGAACCCGGTGTTTGGACCTGGTGTGTGGACCTGGTGTGTGGACACGGTGTGTGGACCTGGTGTGTTGACGTGTTGTGTGAATCCGGTTTGTGGACCTGGTGTGTGGACACGGTGTGTGGACCTGGTGTGTGGACCCGGTTTGTGAATCCAGTGTGTGGACCTGGTGTGGGAACCCGGTGTGTGGACCTGGTGTGTGGACACGGTGTGGGAACCTGGTGTGTGAACCCGGTGTGTGAACCAGGTGTGTGGACCTGGTGTGTGGACACGGTGTGTGGACCTGGTGTGTGGACGTGTTGTGTGAACCCGGTTTGTGGACCTGGTGTGTGGACACGGTGTGTGGACCTGGTGTGTGGACCCGGTGTGTGAATCCAGTGTGTGGACCTGGTGTGGGAACCCGGTGTGTGGACCTGGTGTGTGGACCTGGTGTGTGGACCTGGTGTGTGGACACGGTGTGTGGACCTGGTGTGTGGACGTGTTGTGTGAACCCGGTTTGTGGACCTGGTGTGTGGACACGGTGTGTGGACCTGGTGTGTGGACGTGTTGTGTGAACCCGGTTTGTGGACACGTTGTGTGGACCTGGTGTGTGGACACGGGGTGTGGACCCGGTGTGTGGACCCGGTGTGTGAATCCGGTGTGGGAACCCGGTGTGTGGACCTGGTGTGTGAATCCGGTGTGTGGACCTGGTCTGTGAATCCAGTGTGTGGACCCGGTGTGTGAATCCGGTGTGTGGACCAGGTGTGTGGACCCGGTGTGTGGACACGGTGTTTGGACCTGGTATGTGAACCCGGTGTATGGACCTGGTGTGTGGACCCGGTGTGTGGACCCGGTGTGTGGACCCGGTGTGTGGACACGGTGTGTGGACCCGGTGTGTGAACCCGGTGTGTGGACCCGGTCTGGCAACCCGGTGTGTGGACCCGGTGTGTGGACCTGGTGTGTGGACCTGGTGTGTGAACCCGGTGTGTGGACACGGTGTGTGGACCCGGTGTGTGGACCCGGTGTGTGAATCCAGTGTGTGGACCTGGTGTGTGGACCTGGTGTGTGAATCCAGTGTGTGGACCTGGTGTGTGAATCCAGTGTGTGGACCTGGTGTGTGAACCCGGTGTGTGGACCCGGTGTGTGGACGTGGTGTGTGGACACGGTGTGTGGACCCGGTGTGTGGACACGGTGTGTGGACCCGATGTGTGAACCCGGTATGTGGACCCGGTGTGTGGACCCGGTGTGGGAACCCGGTGTGTGGACCCGGTGTGTGGACCTGGTGTGTGGACCTGGTGTGTGAAGCCGGTGTGTGGACATGGTGTGTGGACCTGGTGTGTGGACCTGGTGTGTGGACCCAGTGTGTGGACCCGGTGTGTGAATCCAGTGTGTGAACCTGGTGTGGGAACCCGGTGTGTGAACCCGGTGTGTGGACCCGGTGTGTGGACCCGATGTGTGGACCTGGTGTGTGGACCCGGTGTGTGAATCCAGTGTGTGGACCTGGTTTGGGAACCCGGTGTGTGGACCTGGTGTGTGGACCTGGTGTGTGGACCTGGTGATTGGACACGGTGTGTACCTTGTGTGTGGACCTGATGTGTGAATCCAGTGTGTTGACCTGGTGTTTGAACCGGGGTGTGGACCCGGTGTGTGGACCCGGTGTGTGGACCTGGTGTGTGGACACGGTGTGTGGACCTGGTGTGTGAACCTGGTGTGTGGACCCGGTGTGTGAATCCAGTCTGTGGACCTGGTGTGTGGACCTGGTGTGTGAACCTGGTGTGTGGACACGGTGTGTGGACCTGGTGTGTGAACCTGGTGTGTGGACCTGGTGTATGGACCTGATGTGTGGACCTGGTGTCGGAACCTGGTGTGTGAACCCGGTGTTTGGACCTGGTGTGTGGACCTGGTGTGTGGACACGGTGTGTGGACCTGGTGTGTTGACGTGTTGTGTGAATCCGGTTTGTGGACCTGGTGTGTGGACACGGTGTGTGGACCTGGTGTGTGGACCCGGTTTGTGAATCCAGTGTGTGGACCTGGTGTGGGAACCCGGTGTGTGGACCTGGTGTGTGGACACGGTGTGGGAACCTGGTGTGTGAACCCGGTGTGTGAACCAGGTGTGTGGACCTGGTGTGTGGACACGGTGTGTGGACCTGGTGTGTGGACGTGTTGTGTGAACCCGGTTTGTGGACCTGGTGTGTGGACACGGTGTGTGGACCTGGTGTGTGGACCCGGTGTGTGAATCCAGTGTGTGGACCTGGTGTGGGAACCCGGTGTGTGGACCTGGTGTGTGGACCTGGTGTGTGGACCTGGTGTGTGGACACGGTGTGTGGACCTGGTGTGTGGACGTGTTGTGTGAACCCGGTTTGTGGACCTGGTGTGTGGACACGGTGTGTGGACCTGGTGTGTGGACCCGGTGTGTGAATCCAGTGTGTGGACCTGGTGTGGGAACTCGGTGTGTGGACTTGGTGTGTGGACCTGGTGTGGGAACCTGGTGTGTGAACCCGGTGTGTGAACCTGGTGTGTGGACCCGGTGTGTGAATCCAGTCTGTGGACCTGGTGTGTGGACCTGGTGTGTGAACCTGGTGTGTGGACATGGTGTGTGGACCTGGTGTGTGAACCTGGTGTGTGGACCTGGTGTGTGGACCTGATGTGTGGACCTGGTGTGGGAACCTGGTGTGTGAAACCGGTATTTGGACCTGGTGTGTGGACCTGGTGTGTGGACGTGTTGTGTGAACCCGGTTTGTGGACCTGGTGTGTGGACACGGTGTGTGGACCTGGTGTGTGGACCCGGTGTGTGAATCCAGTGTGTGGACCTGGTGTGGGAACCCGGTGTGTGGACCTGGTGTGTGGAACTGGTGTGGGAACCTGGTGTGTGAACCCGGTGTGTGAACCAGGTGTGTGGACCTGGTGTGTGGACACGGTGTGTGGACCTGGTGTGTGGACCTGGTGTGTGAACCCGGTGTGTGGACCTGGTGTGTGGACACGGTGTGTGGACCTGGTGTGTGGACCCGGTGTGTGAATTCAGTGTGTGGACCTGGTGTGGGAACCCGGTGTGTGGACCTGGTGTGTGGACCTGGTGTGTGGACCTGGTGATTGGACACGGTGTGTACCTTGTGTGTGGACCTGATGTGTGAATCCAGTGTGTTGACCTGGTGTTTGAACCGGGGTGTGGACCCGGTGTGTGGACCCGGTGTGTGGACCTGGTGTGTGGACACGGTGTGTGGACCTGGTGTGTGAACCTGGTGTGTGGACCCGGTGTGTGAATCCAGTCTGTGGACCTGGTGTGTGGACCTGGTGTGTGAACCTGGTGTGTGGACACGGTGTGTGGACCTGGTGTGTGAACCTGGTGTGTGGACCTGGTGTGTGGACCTGATGTGTGGACCTGGTGTGGGAACCTGGTGTGTGAACCCGGTGTTTGGACCTGGTGTGTGGACCTGGTGTGTGGACACGGTGTGTGGACCTGGTGTGTTGACGTGTTGTGTGAATCCGGTTTGTGGACCTGGTGTGTGGACACGGTGTGTGGACCTGGTGTGTGGACCCGGTTTGTGAATCCAGTGTGTGGACCTGGTGTGGGAACCCGGTGTGTGGACCTGGTGTGTGGACACGGTGTGGGAACCTGGTGTGTGAACCCGGTGTGTGAACCAGGTGTGTGGACCTGGTGTGTGGACACGGTGTGTGGACCTGGTGTGTGGACGTGTTGTGTGAACCCGGTTTGTGGACCTGGTGTGTGGACACGGTGTGTGGACCTGGTGTGTGGACCCGGTGTGTGAATCCAGTGTGTGGACCTGGTGTGTGGACCTGGTGTGTGGACCTGGTGTGTGGACCTGGTGTGTGGACACGGTGTGTGGACCTGGTGTGTGGACGTGTTGTGTGAACCCGGTTTGTGGACCTGGTGTGTGGACACGGTGTGTGGACCTGGTGTGTGGACCCGGTGTGTGAATCCAGTGTGTGGACCTGGTGTGGGAACCCGGTGTGTGGACTTGGTGTGTGGACCTGGTGTGGGAACCTGGTGTGTGAACCCGGTGTGTGAACCTGGTGTGTGGACCCGGTGTGTGAATCCAGTCTGTGGACCTGGTGTGTGGACCTGGTGTGTGAACCTGGTGTGTGGACATGGTGTGTGGACCTGGTGTGTGAACCTGGTGTGTGGACCTGGTGTGTGGACCTGATGTGTGGACCTGGTGTGGGAACCTGGTGTGTGAACCCGGTATTTGGACCTGGTGTGTGGACCTGGTGTGTGGACGTGTTGTGTGAACCCGGTTTGTGGACCTGGTGTGTGGACACGGTGTGTGGACCTGGTGTGTGGACCCGGTGTGTGAATCCAGTGTGTGGACCTGGTGTGGGAACCCGGTGTGTGGACCTGGTGTGTGGAACTGGTGTGGGAACCTGGTGTGTGAACCCGGTGTGTGAACCAGGTGTGTGGACCTGGTGTGTGGACACGGTGTGTGGACCTGGTGTGTGGACCTGGTGTGTGAACCCGGTGTGTGGACCTGGTGTGTGGACACGGTGTGTGGACCTGGTGTGTGGACCCGGTGTGTGAATTCAGTGTGTGGACCTGGTGTGGGAACCCGGTGTGTGGACCTGGTGTGTGGACCTGGTGTGTGAACCAGGTTTGTGGACCTGGTGTGTGGACACGGTGTGTACCTGGTGTGTGGACCTGGTGTGTGAATCCAGTGTGTGGACCTGGTGTGTGAACCCGGTATGTGGACCCGGTGTGTGGACATGGTGTGTGGACACGGTGTGTGGACCTGGAGTGTGAACCCGGTGTGTGAATCCAGTTTGTGGACCTGGTGTGTGAACCCGGTGTGTGGACCTGGTGTGTGGACCCGGTGTGTGAATCCAGTGTGTGGACCTGGTGTGTGAACCAGGTTTGTGGACCTGTTGTGTGGACACGGTGTGTGGACCTGGTGTGTGAACCTGGTGTGTGGACCTGGTGTGTGAATCTGGTGTGTGGACCTGGTGTGTGAACCCGGTGTGTGGACCCGGTGTGTGGACACGGTTTGTGGACCTGGTGTGTGAACCTGGTGTGTGGACCTGGTGTGTGGACCTGGTGTGGGAACCCGGTGTGTGGACCTGGTGTTTGGACCTGGTGTGGACCTGGTGTGGGGACACGGTGTGTGGACCTGGTGTGTGGACCTGGTGTGTGGACCTGGTGTGGGAACCCGTTGTGTGTGGACCCGGTGTGTGGACCTGGTGTGTGGACCTGGTGTGTGGACACGGTGTGTGGACCTGGTGTGTGGACCTGGTGTGTGGACCCGGTGTGTGAATCCAGTGTGTGGACCTGGTGTGGGAACCCGGTGTGTGGACCTGGTGCGTGGACCTGGTGTGTGAACCAGGTGTGTGGACCTGGTGTGTGGACACGGTGTGTACCTGGTGTGTGGACCTGGTGTGTGAATCCAGTGTGTGGACCTGGTATGTGAACCCGGTGTGTGGACCTGGTGTGGGAACCTGGTGTGTGAACCCGGTGTTTGGACCTGGTGTGTGGACCTGGTGTGTGGACACGGTGTGTGGACCTGGTGTGTTGACGTGTTGTGTGAATCCGGTTTGTGGACCTGGTGTGTGGACACGGTGTGTGGACCTGGTGTGTGGACCCGGTGTGTGAATCCAGTGTGTGGACCTGGTGTGGGAACCCGGTGTGTGGACCTGGTGTGTGGACACGGTGTGGGAACCTGGTGTGTGAACCCGGTGTGTGAACCAAGTGTGTGGACCTGGTGTGTGGACCTGGTGTGTGGACACGGTGTGTGGACCTGGTATGTGGACCTGGTGTGTGAACCCGGTGTGTGGACCTGGTGTGTGGACACGGTGTGTGGACCTGGTGTGTGGACCCGGTGTGTGAATCCAGTGTGTGGACCTGGTGTGGGAACCCGGTGTGTGGACCTGGTGTGTGGACCTTGTGTGTGAACCAGGTGTGTGGACCTGGTGTGTGGACACGGTGTGTACCTGGTGTGTGGACCTGGTGTGTGAATCCAGTGTGTGGACCTGGTGTGTGAACCCGGTATGTGGACCCGGTGTTTGGACATGGTGTGTGGACACGGTGTGTGGACCTGGAGTGTGAACCCGGTGTGTGAATCCAGTTTGTGGACCTGGTGTTTGGACCTGGTCTGTGAACCCGGTGTGTGGACCCGGTGTGTGGACCCGGTGTGTGGACCCGGTGTGTGACTCCAGTGTGTGGACCTGGTGTGTGAACCAGGTGTGTGGACCTGGTGGGTGGACACGGTGTGTGGACCTGGTGTGTGAACCTGGTGTGTGGACCTGGTGTGTGAATCTGGTGTGTGGACCTGGTGTGTGAACCCGGTGTGTGGACCCGGTGTGTGGACACGGTGTGTGGACCTTGTGTGTGAACCTGGTGTGTGGACCCGGTGTGTGGACCCGGTGTGTGAATCCAGTGTGTGAACCTGGTGTGGGAACCCGGTGTGTGGACCTGGTGTGTGGACACGGTGTGTACCTGGTGTGTGAACCTGGTGTGTGGACCTGGTGTGTGAATCCAGTGTGTGGACCTGGTGTGTGAATCCAGTGTGTGGACCTGGTGTGTGAACCCGGTGTGTGGACATGGTGTGTGGACCTGGTGTGTGGACCCGGTGTGGGAACCCGGTGTGTGGACCCGGTGTGTGGACCTGGTGTGTGGACATGGTGTGTGGACCTGGTGTGTGAACCCGGTGTGTGGACCTGGTGTGTGGACCTGGTGTGGATACCTGGTGTGTGAACCCGGTGTGTGGACCCTAGTGTGTGGACCTGGTGTGTGGACACGGTGTGTGGACCTGGTGTGTGGACCTGGTGTGTGAACCCGGTGTGTGAACCTGGTGTGTGTACACGGTGTGTGGACCTGGTGTGTGAACCAGGTGTGTGGACCTGGTGTGTGGACACGGTGTGTGGACCTGGTGTGTGAACCTGGTGTGTGGACCTGGTGTGTGAATCCAGTGTGTGGACCTGGTGTGTGAATCCAGTGTGTGGACCTGGTGTGTGAACCCGGTGTGTGGACCCGGTGTGTGGACATGGTGTGTGGACACGGTGTGTGGACCTGGTGTGTGAACCCGGTGTGTGAATCCAGTGTGTGGACCTGGTGTGTGAACCCGGTGTGTGGACATGGTGTGTGGACCTGGTGTGTGGACACGGTGTGTGGACCTAGTGTGTGAATTCGGTGTTTGGACCTGGTGTGTGAACCCGGTGTGTGGACCCGGTGTGTGAACCAGGTGTGTGGACCTGGTGTGTGGACACGGTGTGTGGACCCGGTGTGTGAACCGTGGTGTGTGGACCCGGTGTGTGGACCCGGTGTGGGAATCCGGTGTGTGGACATGGTGTGTGGACCTGGTGTGTGGACCTGGTGTGTGGACACGGTGTGTGGACCTGGTGTGTGGACACGGTGTGTGGACCCGGTGTGTGAATCCAGTTTGTGGACCCGGTGTGGGAACCCGGTGTGTGCACCTGGTGTGTGAACCAGGCGTGTGGACCTGGTGTGTGGACACGGTGTGTGGACCTGGTGTGTGAATCCGGTGTGTGGACCTTGTGTGTGAATCCAGTGTGTGGACACGGTGTGTGAACCCGGTGTGTGGACCCGGTGTGTTGACCCGGTGTGTGGACACGGTGTTTGGACCTGGTGTGTGAACCCGGTGTGTGGACCTGGTGTGTGGACACGGTGTGTGGACCTGGTGTGGGAACCCGGTATGTGGACCTGGTGTGTGGACCTGGTGTCTGAACACGGTGTTTGGACCTGGTGTGTGGACACGGTGTGTGGACCTGGTGTGGGAACCCGGTGTGCGGACCTGGTGTGTGGACCTGGTGTGTGGACATGGTGTGTGGACCTGGTGTGTGGACACGGTGTGTGGACCTGGTGTGTGGACCTGGTGTGTGAACCCGGTGTTTGGACCTGGTGTGTGGACACGGTGTGTGGACCTGGTGTGTGGACCTGGTGTGTGAACCCGGTGTGTGGACCCGGTGTGTGGACCCGATGTGTGGACCTGGTGTGTGGACCCGGTGTGTGAATCCAGTGTGTGGACCTGGTGTGGGAACCCGGTGTGTGGACCTGGTGTGTGGACCTGGTGTGTGGTCCTGGTGATTGGACACGGTGTGTACCTTGTGTGTGGACCTGATGTGTGAATCCAGTGTGTTGACCTGGTGTTTGAACCGGGGTGTGGACCCGGTGTGTGGACCCGGTGTGTGGACCTGGTGTGTGGACACGGTGTGTGGACCTGGTGTGTGAACCTGGTGTGTGGACCCGGTGTGTGAATCCAGTCTGTGGACCTGGTGTGTGGACCTGGTGTGTGAACCTGGTGTGTGGACACGGTGTGTGGACCTGGTGTGTGAACCTGGTGTGTGGACCTGGTGTGTGGACCTGATGTGTGGACCTGGTGTGGGAACCTGGTGTGTGAACCCGGTGTTTGGACCTGGTGTGTGGACCTGGTGTGTGGACACGGTGTGTGGACCTGGTGTGTTGACGTGTTGTGTGAATCCGGTTTGTGGACCTGGTGTGTGGACACGGTGTGTGGACCTGGTGTGTGGACCCGGTGTGTGAATCCAGTGTGTGGACCCGGTGTGGGAACCCGGTGTGTGGACCTGGTGTGTGGACACGGTGTGGGAACCTGGTGTGTGAACCCGGTGTGTGAACCAGGTGTGTGGACCTGGTGTGTGGACCTGGTGTGTGGACACGGTGTGTGGACCTGGTGTGTGGACCTGTTGTGTGAACCCGGTGTGTGGACCTGGTGTGTGGACACGGTGTGTGGACCTGATGTGTGGACCCGGTGTGTGAATCCAGTGTGTGGACCTGGTGTGGGAACCCGGTGTGTGGACCTGGTGTGTGGACCTTGTGTGTGAACCAGGTGTGTGGACCTGGTGTGTGGACACGGTGTGTACCTGGTGTGTGGACCTGGTGTGTGAATCCAGTGTGTGGACCTGGTGTGTGAACCCGGTATGTGGACCCGGTGTTTGGACCTGGTGTGTGGACACGATGTGTGGACCTGGTGTGTGAATCTGGTGTTTGGACCTGGTGTGTGAACCCGGTGTGTGGACCCGGTGTGTGGACCCGGTGTGTGATTCCAGTGTGTGGACCTGGTGTGTGAACCAGGTGTGTGGACCTGGTGTGTGGACACGGTGTGTGGACCTGGTGTGTGAACCTGGTGTGTGGACCTGGTGTGTGAATCTGGTGTGTGGACCTGGTGTGTGAACCCGGTGTGTGGACCCGGTGTGTGGACACGGTGTGTGGACCTGGTGTGTGAACCTGGTGTGTGGACCTGGTGTGTGGACCTGGTGTTGGAACCCGGTGTGTGGACCTGGTGTGTGGACCTGGTGTGTGGACCTGGTGTGGGGACACGGTGTGTGGACCTGGTGTGTGGACCTCGTGTGGGAACCCGGTGTGTGGACCCGGTGTGTGGACCTGGTGTGTGGACCTGGTGTGTGGACACGGTGTGTGGACCTAGTGTGTGGACCTGGTGTGTGGACCCGGTGTGTGAATCCAGTGTGTGGACCTGGTGTGGGAACCCGGTGTGTGGACCTGGTGCGTGGACCTGGTGTGTGAACCAGGTGTGTGGACCTGGTGTGTGGACACGGTGTGTACCTGGTGTGTGGACCTGGTGTGTGAATCCAGTGTGTGGACCTGGTGTGTGAACCCGGTGTGTGGACCTGGTGTGTGAACCCGGTGTGTGGACCTGGTGTGTGGACCTGGTGTGTGGACACGGTGTGTGGACCTGGTGTGTGAATCTGGTGTTTGGACCTGGTGTGTGAACCCGGTGTGTGGACCTGGTGTGTGAACCCGGTGTGTGGACCCGGTGTGTGGAACCGGTGTGTGAACCAGGTGTGTGGACCCGGTGTGGGAACGACGTGTGTGGACATGGTGTGTGGACCTGGTGTGTGGACCTGGTGTGTGGACACGTTGTGTGGACCTGGTGTGTGGACACGGGGTGTGGACCCGGTGTGTGGACCCGGTGTGTGAATCCGGTGTGGGAACCCGGTGTGTGGACCTGGTGTGTGAATCCGGTGTGTGGACCTGGTGTGTGAATCCAGTGTGTGGACCCGGTGTGTGAATCCGGTGTGTGGATCCGGTGTGTGGACCCGGTGTGTGGACACGGTGTTTGGACCTGGTATGTGAACCCGGTGTATGGACCTGGTGTGTGGACCCGGTGTGTGGCCCCGGTGTGTGGACCCGGTGTGTGGACACGGTGTGTGGACCCGGTGTGTGAACCCGGTGTTTGGACCCGGTGTGGCAACCCGGTGTGTGGACCCGGTGTGTGGACCTGGTGTGTGGACCTGGTGTGTGAACCCGGTGTGTGGACACGGTGTGTGGACCCGGTGTGTGGACCCGGTGTGTGAATCCAGTGTGTGGACCTGATGTGTGGACCTGGTGTGTGAATCCAGTGTGTGGACATGGTGTGTGAATCCAGTGTGTGGACCTGGTGTGTGAACCCGGTGTGTGGACCCGGTGAGTGGACGTGGTGTGTGGACACGGTGTGTGGACCCGGTGTGTGGACCCGGTGTGTGGACCCGGTGTGGGAACCCGGTGTGTGGACCCGGTGTGTGGACCTGGTGTGTGGACCTGGTGTGTGGACACGGTGTGTGGACCTGGTGTGTGAACCTGGTGTGTGGACCTGATGTGTGAATCTGGTGTGTGGACCTGGTTTGTGAACCCGGTGTGTGGACCCGGTGTGTGGACACGGTGTGTGGACCTGGTGTGTGAATCCAGTGTGTGGACCTGGTGTGTGAATCCAGTGTGTGGACCTGGTGTGTGAACCCGGTGTGTGGACCCGGTGTGTGGACATGGTGTGTGGACACGGTGTGTGGACCTGGTGTGTGAACCCGGTGTGTGAATCCAGTGTGTGGACCTGGTGTGTGAACCCGGTGTGTGGACATGGTGTGTGGACCTGGTGTGTGGACACGGTGTGTGGACCTAGTGTGTGAATCCGGTGTTTGGACCTGGTGTGTGAACCCGGTGTGTGGACCTGGTTTGTGAACCTGGTGTGGGGACCCGGTGTGTGGACCCGGTGTGTGAACCAGGTGTGTGGACCTGGTGTGTGGACACGGTGTGTGGACCCGGTGTGTGAACCGTGGTGTGTGGACCCGGTGTGTGGACCCGGTGTGGGAATCCGGTGTGTGGACATGGTGTGTGGACCTGGTGTGTGGACCTGGTGTGTGGACACGGTGTGTGGACCTGGTGTGTGGACACGGTGTGTGGACCCGGTGTGTGAATCCAGTTTGTGGACCCGGTGTGGGAACCCGGTGTGTGGACCTGGTGTGTGAACCAGGCGTGTGGACCTGGTGTGTGGACACGGTGTGTGGACCTGGTGTGTTAATCCGGTGTGTGGACCTTGTGTGTGAATCCAGTGTGTGGACACGGTGTGTGAACCCGGTGTGTGGACCCGGTGTGTTGACCCGGTGTGTGGACACGGTGTGTGGACACGGTGTGTGAACCCGGTGTGTGGACCTGGTGTGTTGACACGGTGTGTGGACCTGGTGTGGGAACCCGGTATGTGGACCTGGTGTGTGGACCTGGTGTCTGAACACGGTGTGTGGACCTGGTGTGTGGACACGGTGTGTGGACCTGGTGTGGGAACCCGGTGTGCGGACCTGGTGTGTGGACCTGGTATGTGGACATGGTGTGTGTACCTGGTGTGTGGACACGGTGTGTGGACCTGGTGTGTGGACCTGGTGTGTGAACCCGGTGTTTGGACCTGGTGTGTGGACACGGTGTGTGGACCTGGTGTGTGGACCTGGTGTGTGAACCCGGTGTGTGGACCCGGTGTGTGGACCCGATGTGTGGACCTGGTGTGTGGACCCGGTGTGTGAATCCAGTGTATGGACCTGGTGTGGGAACCCGGTGTGTGGACCTGGTGTGTGGACCTGGTGTGTGGACCTGGTGATTGGACACGGTGTGTACCTTGTGTGTGGACCTGATGTGTGAATCCAGTGTGTTGACCTGGTGTTTGAACCGGGGTGTGGACCCGGTGTGTGGACCCGGTGTGTGGACCTGGTGTGTGGACACGGTGTGTGGACCTGGTGTGTGAACCTGGTGTGTGGACCCGGTGTGTGAATCCAGTCTCTGGACCTGGTGTGTGGACCTGGTGTGTGAACCTGGTGTGTGGACACGGTGTGTGGACCTGGTGTGTTAACCTGGTGTGTGGACCTGGTGTGTGGACCTGATGTGTGGACCTGGTGTGGGAACCTGGTGTGTGAACCCGGTGTTTGGACCTGGTGTGTGGACCTGGTGTGTGGACACGGTGTGTGGACCTGGTGTGTTGACGTGTTGTGTGAATCCGGTTTGTGGACCTGGTGTGTGGACACGGTTTGTGGACCTGGTGTGTGGACCCGGTGTGTGAATCCAGTGTGTGGACCTGGTGTGGGAACCCGGTGTGTGGACCTGGTGTGTGGACACGGTGTGGGAACCTGGTGTGTGAACCCGGTGTGTGAACCAGGTGTGTGGACCTGGTGTGTGGACACGGTGTGTGGACCTGGTGTGTGGACCTGGTGTGTGAACCCGGTGTGTGGACCTGCTGTGTGGACACGGTGTGTGGACCTGGTGTGTGGACCCGGTGTGTGAATCCAGTGTGTGGACCTGGTGTGGGAACCCGGTGTGTGGACCTGGTGTGTGGACCTTGTGTGTGAACCAGGTGTGTGGACCTGGTGTGTGGACACGGTGTGTACCTGGTGTGTGGACCTGGTGTGTGAATCCAGTGTGTGGACCTGGTGTGTGAACCCGGTATGTGGACCCGGTGTTTGGACCTGGTGTGTGGACACGATGTGTGGACCTGGTGTGTGGACACGGGGTGTGGACCCGGTGTGTGGACCCGGTGTGTGGACCCGGTGTTTGGACCTGGTGTGTGGACACGTTGTGTGGACCTGGTGTGTGGACACGGGGTGTGGACCCGGTGTGTGGACCCGGTGTGTGAATCCGGTGTGGGAACCCGGTGTGTGGACCTGGTGTGTGAATCCGGTGTGTGGACCTGGTGTGTGAATCCAGTGTGTGGACCCGGTGTGTGAATCCGGTGTGTGGATCCGGTGTGTGGACCCGGTGTGTGGACACGGTGTTTGGACCTGGTATGTGAACCCGGTGTATGGACCTGGTGTGTGGACCCGGTGTGTGGCCCCGGTGTGTGGCCCCGGTGTGTGGACCCGGTGTGTGGACACGGTGTGTGGACCCGGTGTGTGAACCCGGTGTGTGGACCCGGTGTGTGAACCAGGTGTGTGGACCTGGTGTGTGGACCTGGTGTGTGGACACGGTGTGTGGACCTGGTGTGTGGACCTGGTGTGTGAACCCGGTGTGTGGACCCGGTGTGTGGACACGGTGTGTGGACCTGATGTGTGGACCCGGTGTGTGAATCCAGTGTGTGGACCTGGTGTGGGAACCCGGTGTGTGGACCTGGTGTGTGGACCTTGTGTGTGAACCAGGTGTGTGGACCTGGTGTGTGGACACGGTGTGTACCTGGTGTGTGGACCTGGTGTGTGAATCCAGTGTGTGGACCTGGTGTGTGAACCCGGTATGTGGACCCGGTGTTTGGACCTGGTGTGTGGACACGATGTGTGGACCTGGTGTGTGAATCTGGTGTTTGGACCTGGTGTGTGAACCCGGTGTGTGGACAAGGTGTGTGGACCCGGTGTGTGATTCCAGTGTGTGGACCTGGTGTGTGAACCAGGTGTGTGGACCTGGTGTGTGGACACGGTGTGTGGACCTGGTGTGTGAACCTGGTGTGTGGACCTGGTGTGTGAATCTGGTGTGTGGACCTGGTGTGTGAACCCGGTGTGTGGACCCGGTGTGTGGACACGGTGTGTGGACCTGGTGTGTGAACCTGGTGTGTGGACCTGGTGTGTGGACCTGGTGTTGGAACCCGGTGTGTGGACCTGGTGTGTGGACCTGGTGTGTGGACCTGGTGTGGGGACACGGTGTGTGGACCTGGTGTGTGGACCTCGTGTGGGAACCCGGTGTGTGGACCCGGTGTGTGGACCTGGTGTGTGGACCTGGTGTGTGGACACGGTGTGTGGACCTAGTGTGTGGACCTGGTGTGTGGACCCGGTGTGTGAATCCAGTGTGTGGACCTGGTGTGGGAACCCGGTGTGTGGACCTGGTGCGTGGACCTGGTGTGTGAACCAGGTGTGTGGACCTGGTGTGTGGACACGGTGTGTACCTGGTGTGTGGACCTGGTGTGTGAATCCAGTGTGTGGACCTGGTGTGTGAACCCGGTGTGTGGACCTGGTGTGTGAACCCGGTGTGTGGACCTGGTGTGTGGACCTGGTGTGTGGACACGGTGTGTGGACCTGGTGTGTGAATCTGGTGTTTGGACCTGGTGTGTGAACCCGGTGTGTGGACCTGGTGTGTGAACCCGGTGTGTGGACCCGGTGTGTGGAACCGGTGTGTGAACCAGGTGTGTGGACCCGGTGTGGGAACGACGTGTGTGGACATGGTGTGTGGACGTGTTGTGTGAACCCGGTTTGTGGACCTGGTGTGTGGACACGGTGTGTGGACCTGGTGTGTGGACCCGGTGTGTGAATCCAGTGTGTGGACCTGGTGTGGGAACCCGGTGTGTGGACTTGGTGTGTGGACCTGGTGTGGGAACCTGGTGTGTGAACCCGGTGTGTGAACCTGGTGTGTGGACCCGGTGTGTGAATCCAGTCTGTGGACCTGGTGTGTGGACCTGGTGTGTGAACCTGGTGTGTGGACATGGTGTGTGGACCTGGTGTGTGAACCTGGTGTGTGGACCTGGTGTGTGGACCTGATGTGTGGACCTGGTGTGGGAACCTGGTGTGTGAACCCGGTATTTGGACCTGGTGTGTGGACCTGGTGTGTGGACGTGTTGTGTGAACCCGGTTTGTGGACCTGGTGTGTGGACACGGTGTGTGGACCTGGTGTGTGGACCCGGTGTGTGAATCCAGTGTGTGGACCTGGTGTGGGAACCCGGTGTGTGGACCTGGTGTGTGGAACTGGTGTGGGAACCTGGTGTGTGAACCCGGTGTGTGAACCAGGTGTGTGGACCTGGTGTGTGGACACGGTGTGTGGACCTGGTGTGTGGACCTGGTGTGTGAACCCGGTGTGTGGACCTGGTGTGTGGACACGGTGTGTGGACCTGGTGTGTGGACCCGGTGTGTGAATTCAGTGTGTGGACCTGGTGTGGGAACCCGGTGTGTGGACCTGGTGTGTGGACCTGGTGTGTGGACCTGGTGATTGGACACGGTGTGTACCTTGTGTGTGGACCTGATGTGTGAATCCAGTGTGTTGACCTGGTGTTTGAACCGGGGTGTGGACCCGGTGTGTGGACCCGGTGTGTGGACCTGGTGTGTGGACACGGTGTGTGGACCTGGTGTGTGAACCTGGTGTGTGGACCCGGTGTGTGAATCCAGTCTGTGGACCTGGTGTGTGGACCTGGTGTGTGAACCTGGTGTGTGGACACGGTGTGTGGACCTGGTGTGTGAACCTGGTGTGTGGACCTGGTGTGTGGACCTGATGTGTGGACCTGGTGTGGGAACCTGGTGTGTGAACCCGGTGTTTGGACCTGGTGTGTGGACCTGGTGTGTGGACACGGTGTGTGGACCTGGTGTGTGGACACGGTGTGGGAACCTGGTGTGTGAACCCGGTGTGTGAACCAGGTGTGTGGACACGGTGTGGGAACCTGGTGTGTGAACCCGGTGTGTGAACCAGGTGTGTGGACCTGGTGTGTGGACACGGTGTGTGGACCTGGTGTGTGGACGTGTTGTGTGAACCCGGTTTGTGGACCTGGTGTGTGGACACGGTGTGTGGACCTGGTGTGTGGACCCGGTGTGTGAATCCAGTGTGTGGACCTGGTGTGTGGACCTGGTGTGTGGACCTGGTGTGTGGACACGGTGTGTGGACCTGGTGTGTGGACGTGTTGTGTGAACCCGGTTTGTGGACCTGGTGTGTGGACACGGTGTGTGGACCTGGTGTGTGGACCCGGTGTGTGAATCCAGTGTGTGGACCTGGTGTGGGAACCCGGTGTGTGGACTTGGTGTGTGGACCTGGTGTGGGAACCTGGTGTGTGAACCCGGTGTGTGAACCTGGTGTGTGGACCCGGTGTGTGAATCCAGTCTGTGGACCTGGTGTGTGGACCTGGTGTGTGAACCTGGTGTGTGGACATGGTGTGTGGACCTGGTGTGTGAACCTGGTGTGTGGACCTGGTGTGTGGACCTGATGTGTGGACCTGGTGTGGGAACCTGGTTTGTGAACCCGGTATTTGGACCTGGTGTGTGGACCTGGTGTGTGGACGTGTTGTGTGAACCCGGTTTGTGGACCTGGTGTGTGGACACGGTGTGTGGACCTGGTGTGTGGACCCGGTGTGTGAATCCAGTGTGTGGACCTGGTGTGGGAACCCGGTGTGTGGACCCGGTGTGTGAATCCAGTCTGTGGACCTGGTGTGTGGACCTGGTGTGTGAACCTGGTGTGTGGACATGGTGTGTGGACCTGGTGTGTGAACCTGGTGTGTGGACCTGGTGTGTGGACCTGATGTGTGGACCTGGTGTGGGAACCTGGTTTGTGAACCCGGTATTTGGACCTGGTGTGTGGACCTGGTGTGTGGACGTGTTGTGTGAACCCGGTTTGTGGACCTGGTGTGTGGACACGGTGTGTGGACACGGTGTGTGGACCTGGTGTGTGAACCTGGTGTGTGGACCTGGTGTGTGAATCCAGTGTGTGGACCTGGTGTGTGAATCCAGTGTGTGGACCTGGTGTGTGAACCCGGTGTGTGGACCCGGTGTGTGGACATGGTGTGTGGACACGGTGTGTGGACCTGGTGTGTGAACCCGGTGTGTGAATCCAGTGTGTGGACCTGGTGTGTGAACCCGGTGTGTGGACATGGTGTGTGGACCTGGTGTGTGGACACGGTGTGTGGACCTAGTGTGTGAATTCGGTGTTTGGACCTGGTGTGTGAACCCGGTGTGTGGACCCGGTGTGTGAACCAGGTGTGTGGACCTGGTGTGTGGACACGGTGTGTGGACCCGGTGTGTGAACCGTGGTGTGTGGACCCGGTGTGTGGACCCGGTGTGGGAATCCGGTGTGTGGACATGGTGTGTGGACCTGGTGTGTGGACCTGGTGTGTGGACACGGTGTGTGGACCTGGTGTGTGGACACGGTGTGTGGACCCGGTGTGTGAATCCAGTTTGTGGACCCGGTGTGGGAACCCGGTGTGTGCACCTGGTGTGTGAACCAGGCGTGTGGACCTGGTGTGTGGACACGGTGTGTGGACCTGGTGTGTGAATCCGGTGTGTGGACCTTGTGTGTGAATCCAGTGTGTGGACACGGTGTGTGAACCCGGTGTGTGGACCCGGTGTGTTGACCCGGTGTGTGGACACGGTGTTTGGACCTGGTGTGTGAACCCGGTGTGTGGACCTGGTGTGTGGACACGGTGTGTGGACCTGGTGTGGGAACCCGGTATGTGGACCTGGTGTGTGGACCTGGTGTCTGAACACGGTGTTTGGACCTGGTGTGTGGACACGGTGTGTGGACCTGGTGTGGGAACCCGGTGTGCGGACCTGGTGTGTGGACCTGGTGTGTGGACATGGTGTGTGGACCTGGTGTGTGGACACGGTGTGTGGACCTGGTGTGTGGACCTGGTGTGTGAACCCGGTGTTTGGACCTGGTTTGTGGACACGGTGTGTGGACCTGGTGTGTGGACCTGGTGTGTGAACCCGGTGTGTGGACCCGGTGTGTGGACCCGATGTGTGGACCTGGTGTGTGGACCCGGTGTGTGAATCCAGTGTGTGGACCTGGTGTGGGAACCCGGTGTGTGGACCTGGTGTGTGGACCTGGTGTGTGGACCTGGTGATTGGACACGGTGTGTACCTTGTGTGTGGACCTGATGTGTGAATCCAGTGTGTTGACCTGGTGTTTGAACCGGGGTGTGGACCCGGTGTGTGGACCCGGTGTGTGGACCTGGTGTGTGGACACGGTGTGTGGACCTGGTGTGTGAACCTGGTGTGTGGACCCGGTGTGTGAATCCAGTCTGTGGACCTGGTGTGTGGACCTGGTGTGTGAACCTGGTGTGTGGACACGGTGTGTGGACCTGGTGTGTGAACCTGGTGTGTGGACCTGGTGTGTGGACCTGATGTGTGGACCTGGTGTGGGAACCTGGTGTGTGAACCCGGTGTTTGGACCTGGTGTGTGGACCTGGTGTGTGGACACGGTGTGTGGACCTGGTGTGTTGACGTGTTGTGTGAATCCGGTTTGTGGACCTGGTGTGTGGACACGGTGTGTGGACCTGGTGTGTGGACCCGGTGTGTGAATCCAGTGTGTGGACCCGGTGTGGGAACCCGGTGTGTGGACCTGGTGTGTGGACACGGTGTGGGAACCTGGTGTGTGAACCCGGTGTGTGAACCAGGTGTGTGGACCTGGTGTGTGGACCTGGTGTGTGGACACGGTGTGTGGACCTGGTGTGTGGACCTGTTGTGTGAACCCGGTGTGTGGACCTGGTGTGTGGACACGGTGTGTGGACCTGATGTGTGGACCCGGTGTGTGAATCCAGTGTGTGGACCTGGTGTGGGAACCCGGTGTGTGGACCTGGTGTGTGGACCTTGTGTGTGAACCAGGTGTGTGGACCTGGTGTGTGGACACGGTGTGTACCTGGTGTGTG
Source organism: Lampris incognitus (assembly GCF_029633865.1). Taxonomy (NCBI): domain Eukaryota; kingdom Metazoa; phylum Chordata; class Actinopteri; order Lampriformes; family Lampridae; genus Lampris; species Lampris incognitus. The sequence continues at coordinate 68,882,867 of NC_079212.1, read as the reverse complement.
GACCTGGTGTGTGAATCCAGTGTGTGGACCTGGTGTGTGAACCCGGTATGTGGACCCGGTGTTTGGACCTGGTGTGTGGACACGATGTGTGGACCTGGTGTGTGAATCTGGTGTTTGGACCTGGTGTGTGAACCCGGTGTGTGGACCCGGTGTGTGGACCCGGTGTGTGATTCCAGTGTGTGGACCTGGTGTGTGAACCAGGTGTGTGGACCTGGTGTGTGGACACGGTGTGTGGACCTGGTGTGTGAACCTGGTGTGTGGACCTGGTGTGTGAATCTGGTGTGTGGACCTGGTGTGTGAACCCGGTGTGTGGACCCGGTGTGTGGACACGGTGTGTGGACCTGGTGTGTGAACCTGGTGTGTGGACCTGGTGTGTGGACCTGGTGTTGGAACCCGGTGTGTGGACCTGGTGTGTGGACCTGGTGTGTGGACCTGGTGTGGGGACACGGTGTGTGGACCTGGTGTGTGGACCTCGTGTGGGAACCCGGTGTGTGGACCCGGTGTGTGGACCTGGTGTGTGGACCTGGTGTGTGGACACGGTGTGTGGACCTAGTGTGTGGACCTGGTGTGTGGACCCGGTGTGTGAATCCAGTGTGTGGACCTGGTGTGGGAACCCGGTGTGTGGACCTGGTGCGTGGACCTGGTGTGTGAACCAGGTGTGTGGACCTGGTGTGTGGACACGGTGTGTACCTGGTGTGTGGACCTGGTGTGTGAATCCAGTGTGTGGACCTGGTGTGTGAACCCGGTGTGTGGACCTGGTGTGTGAACCCGGTGTGTGGACCTGGTGTGTGGACCTGGTGTGTGGACACGGTGTGTGGACCTGGTGTGTGAATCTGGTGTTTGGACCTGGTGTGTGAACCCGGTGTGTGGACCTGGTGTGTGAACCCGGTGTGTGGACCCGGTGTGTGGAACCGGTGTGTGAACCAGGTGTGTGGACCCGGTGTGGGAACGACGTGTGTGGACATGGTGTGTGGACCTGGTGTGTGGACCTGGTGTGTGGACACGTTGTGTGGACCTGGTGTGTGGACACGGGGTGTGGACCCGGTGTGTGGACCCGGTGTGTGAATCCGGTGTGGGAACCCGGTGTGTGGACCTGGTGTGTGAATCCGGTGTGTGGACCTGGTGTGTGAATCCAGTGTGTGGACCCGGTGTGTGAATCCGGTGTGTGGATCCGGTGTGTGGACCCGGTGTGTGGACACGGTGTTTGGACCTGGTATGTGAACCCGGTGTATGGACCTGGTGTGTGGACCCGGTGTGTGGCCCCGGTGTGTGGACCCGGTGTGTGGACACGGTGTGTGGACCCGGTGTGTGAACCCGGTGTTTGGACCCGGTGTGGCAACCCGGTGTGTGGACCCGGTGTGTGGACCTGGTGTGTGGACCTGGTGTGTGAACCCGGTGTGTGGACACGGTGTGTGGACCCGGTGTGTGGACCCGGTGTGTGAATCCAGTGTGTGGACCTGATGTGTGGACCTGGTGTGTGAATCCAGTGTGTGGACATGGTGTGTGAATCCAGTGTGTGGACCTGGTGTGTGAACCCGGTGTGTGGACCCGGTGAGTGGACGTGGTGTGTGGACACGGTGTGTGGACCCGGTGTGTGGACCCGGTGTGTGGACCCGGTGTGGGAACCCGGTGTGTGGACCCGGTGTGTGGACCTGGTGTGTGGACCTGGTGTGTGGACACGGTGTGTGGACCTGGTGTGTGAACCTGGTGTGTGGACCTGATGTGTGAATCTGGTGTGTGGACCTGGTTTGTGAACCCGGTGTGTGGACCCGGTGTGTGGACACGGTGTGTGGACCTGGTGTGTGAATCCAGTGTGTGGACCTGGTGTGTGAATCCAGTGTGTGGACCTGGTGTGTGAACCCGGTGTGTGGACCCGGTGTGTGGACATGGTGTGTGGACACGGTGTGTGGACCTGGTGTGTGAACCCGGTGTGTGAATCCAGTGTGTGGACCTGGTGTGTGAACCCGGTGTGTGGACATGGTGTGTGGACCTGGTGTGTGGACACGGTGTGTGGACCTAGTGTGTGAATCCGGTGTTTGGACCTGGTGTGTGAACCCGGTGTGTGGACCTGGTTTGTGAACCTGGTGTGGGGACCCGGTGTGTGGACCCGGTGTGTGAACCAGGTGTGTGGACCTGGTGTGTGGACACGGTGTGTGGACCCGGTGTGTGAACCGTGGTGTGTGGACCCGGTGTGTGGACCCGGTGTGGGAATCCGGTGTGTGGACATGGTGTGTGGACCTGGTGTGTGGACCTGGTGTGTGGACACGGTGTGTGGACCTGGTGTGTGGACACGGTGTGTGGACCCGGTGTGTGAATCCAGTTTGTGGACCCGGTGTGGGAACCCGGTGTGTGGACCTGGTGTGTGAACCAGGCGTGTGGACCTGGTGTGGTGTGTGGACCTGGTGTGTTAATCCGGTGTGTGGACCTTGTGTGTGAATCCAGTGTGTGGACACGGTGTGTGAACCCGGTGTGTGGACCCGGTGTGTTGACCCGGTGTGTGGACACGGTGTGTGGACACGGTGTGTGAACCCGGTGTGTGGACCTGGTGTGTTGACACGGTGTGTGGACCTGGTGTGGGAACCCGGTATGTGGACCTGGTGTGTGGACCTGGTGTCTGAACACGGTGTGTGGACCTGGTGTGTGGACACGGTGTGTGGACCTGGTGTGGGAACCCGGTGTGCGGACCTGGTGTGTGGACCTGGTATGTGGACATGGTGTGTGTACCTGGTGTGTGGACACGGTGTGTGGACCTGGTGTGTGGACCTGGTGTGTGAACCCGGTGTTTGGACCTGGTGTGTGGACACGGTGTGTGGACCTGGTGTGTGGACCTGGTGTGTGAACCCGGTGTGTGGACCCGGTGTGTGGACCCGATGTGTGGACCTGGTGTGTGGACCCGGTGTGTGAATCCAGTGTATGGACCTGGTGTGGGAACCCGGTGTGTGGACCTGGTGTGTGGACCTGGTGTGTGGACCTGGTGATTGGACACGGTGTGTACCTTGTGTGTGGACCTGATGTGTGAATCCAGTGTGTTGACCTGGTGTTTGAACCGGGGTGTGGACCCGGTGTGTGGACCCGGTGTGTGGACCTGGTGTGTGGACACGGTGTGTGGACCTGGTGTGTGAACCTGGTGTGTGGACCCGGTGTGTGAATCCAGTCTCTGGACCTGGTGTGTGGACCTGGTGTGTGAACCTGGTGTGTGGACACGGTGTGTGGACCTGGTGTGTTAACCTGGTGTGTGGACCTGGTGTGTGGACCTGATGTGTGGACCTGGTGTGGGAACCTGGTGTGTGAACCCGGTGTTTGGACCTGGTGTGTGGACCTGGTGTGTGGACACGGTGTGTGGACCTGGTGTGTTGACGTGTTGTGTGAATCCGGTTTGTGGACCTGGTGTGTGGACACGGTTTGTGGACCTGGTGTGTGGACCCGGTGTGTGAATCCAGTGTGTGGACCTGGTGTGGGAACCCGGTGTGTGGACCTGGTGTGTGGACACGGTGTGGGAACCTGGTGTGTGAACCCGGTGTGTGAACCAGGTGTGTGGACCTGGTGTGTGGACACGGTGTGTGGACCTGGTGTGTGGACCTGGTGTGTGAACCCGGTGTGTGGACCTGCTGTGTGGACACGGTGTGTGGACCTGGTGTGTGGACCCGGTGTGTGAATCCAGTGTGTGGACCTGGTGTGGGAACCCGGTGTGTGGACCTGGTGTGTGGACCTTGTGTGTGAACCAGGTGTGTGGACCTGGTGTGTGGACACGGTGTGTACCTGGTGTGTGGACCTGGTGTGTGAATCCAGTGTGTGGACCTGGTGTGTGAACCCGGTATGTGGACCCGGTGTTTGGACCTGGTGTGTGGACACGATGTGTGGACCTGGTGTGTGGACACGGGGTGTGGACCCGGTGTGTGGACCCGGTGTGTGGACCCGGTGTTTGGACCCGGTGTGTGGACACGTTGTGTGGACCTGGTGTGTGGACACGGGGTGTGGACCCGGTGTGTGGACCCGGTGTGTGAATCCGATGTGGGAACCCGGTGTGTGGACCTGGTGTGTGAATCCGGTGTGTGGACCTGGTGTGTGAATCCAGTGTGTGGACCCGGTGTGTGAATCCGGTGTGTGGATCCGGTGTGTGGACCCGGTGTGTGGACACGGTGTTTGGACCTGGTATGTGAACCCGGTGTATGGACCTGGTGTGTGGACCCGGTGTGTGGCCCCGGTGTGTGGCCCCGGTGTGTGGACCCGGTGTGTGGACACGGTGTGTGGACCCGGTGTGTGAACCCGGTGTGTGGACCCGGTGTGTGAACCAGGTGTGTGGACCTGGTGTGTGGACCTGGTGTGTGGACACGGTGTGTGGACCTGGTGTGTGGACCTGGTGTGTGAACCCGGTGTGTGGACCCGGTGTGTGGACACGGTGTGTGGACCTGATGTGTGGACCCGGTGTGTGAATCCAGTGTGTGGACCTGGTGTGGGAACCCGGTGTGTGGACCTGGTGTGTGGACCTTGTGTGTGAACCAGGTGTGTGGACCTGGTGTGTGGACACGGTGTGTACCTGGTGTGTGGACCTGGTGTGTGAATCCAGTGTGTGGACCTGGTGTGTGAACCCGGTATGTGGACCCGGTGTTTGGACCTGGTGTGTGGACACGATGTGTGGACCTGGTGTGTGAATCTGGTGTTTGGACCTGGTGTGTGAACCCGGTGTGTGGACAAGGTGTGTGGACCCGGTGTGTGATTCCAGTGTGTGGACCTGGTGTGTGAACCAGGTGTGTGGACCTGGTGTGTGGACACGGTGTGTGGACCTGGTGTGTGAACCTGGTGTGTGGACCTGGTGTGTGAATCTGGTGTGTGGACCTGGTGTGTGAACCCGGTGTGTGGACCCGGTGTGTGGACACGGTGTGTGGACCTGGTGTGTGAACCTGGTGTGTGGACCTGGTGTGTGGACCTGGTGTTGGAACCCGGTGTGTGGACCTGGTGTGTGGACCTGGTGTGTGGACCTGGTGTGGGGACACGGTGTGTGGACCTGGTGTGTGGACCTCGTGTGGGAACCCGGTGTGTGGACCCGGTGTGTGGACCTGGTGTGTGGACCTGGTGTGTGGACACGGTGTGTGGACCTAGTGTGTGGACCTGGTGTGTGGACCCGGTGTGTGAATCCAGTGTGTGGACCTGGTGTGGGAACCCGGTGTGTGGACCTGGTGCGTGGACCTGGTGTGTGAACCACGTGTGTGGACCTGGTGTGTGGACACGGTGTGTACCTGGTGTGTGGACCTGGTGTGTGAATCCAGTGTGTGGACCTGGTGTGTGAACCCGGTGTGTGGACCTGGTGTGTGAACCCGGTGTGTGGACCTGGTGTGTGGACCTGGTGTGTGGACACGGTGTGTGGACCTGGTGTGTGAATCTGGTGTTTGGACCTGGTGTGTGAACCCGGTGTGTGGACCTGGTGTGTGAACCCGGTGTGTGGACCCGGTGTGTGGAACCGGTGTGTGAACCAGGTGTGTGGACCCGGTGTGGGAACGACGTGTGTGGACATGGTGTGTGGACGTGTTGTGTGAACCCGGTTTGTGGACCTGGTGTGTGGACACGGTGTGTGGACCTGGTGTGTGGACCCGGTGTGTGAATCCAGTGTGTGGACCTGGTGTGGGAACCCGGTGTGTGGACTTGGTGTGTGGACCTGGTGTGGGAACCTGGTGTGTGAACCCGGTGTGTGAACCTGGTGTGTGGACCCGGTGTGTGAATCCAGTCTGTGGACCTGGTGTGTGGACCTGGTGTGTGAACCTGGTGTGTGGACATGGTGTGTGGACCTGGTGTGTGAACCTGGTGTGTGGACCTGGTGTGTGGACCTGATGTGTGGACCTGGTGTGGGAACCTGGTGTGTGAACCCGGTATTTGGACCTGGTGTGTGGACCTGGTGTGTGGACGTGTTGTGTGAACCCGGTTTGTGGACCTGGTGTGTGGACACGGTGTGTGGACCTGGTGTGTGGACCCGGTGTGTGAATCCAGTGTGTGGACCTGGTGTGGGAACCCGGTGTGTGGACCTGGTGTGTGGAACTGGTGTGGGAACCTGGTGTGTGAACCCGGTGTGTGAACCAGGTGTGTGGACCTGGTGTGTGGACACGGTGTGTGGACCTGGTGTGTGGACCTGGTGTGTGAACCCGGTGTGTGGACCTGGTGTGTGGACACGGTGTGTGGACCTGGTGTGTGGACCCGGTGTGTGAATTCAGTGTGTGGACCTGGTGTGGGAACCCGGTGTGTGGACCTGGTGTGTGGACCTGGTGTGTGGACCTGGTGATTGGACACGGTGTGTACCTTGTGTGTGGACCTGATGTGTGAATCCAGTGTGTTGACCTGGTGTTTGAACCGGGGTGTGGACCCGGTGTGTGGACCCGGTGTGTGGACCTGGTGTGTGGACACGGTGTGTGGACCTGGTGTGTGAACCTGGTGTGTGGACCCGGTGTGTGAATCCAGTCTGTGGACCTGGTGTGTGGACCTGGTGTGTGAACCTGGTGTGTGGACACGGTGTGTGGACCTGGTGTGTGAACCTGGTGTGTGGACCTGGTGTGTGGACCTGATGTGTGGACCTGGTGTGGGAACCTGGTGTGTGAACCCGGTGTTTGGACCTGGTGTGTGGACCTGGTGTGTGGACACGGTGTGTGGACCTGGTGTGTGGACACGGTGTGGGAACCTGGTGTGTGAACCCGGTGTGTGAACCAGGTGTGTGGACACGGTGTGGGAACCTGGTGTGCGAACCCGGTGTGTGAACCAGGTGTGTGGACCTGGTGTGTGGACACGGTGTGTGGACCTGGTGTGTGGACGTGTTGTGTGAACCCGGTTTGTGGACCTGGTGTGTGGACACGGTGTGTGGACCTGGTGTGTGGACCCGGTGTGTGAATCCAGTGTGTGGACCTGGTGTGTGGACCTGGTGTGTGGACCTGGTGTGTGGACACGGTGTGTGGACCTGGTGTGTGGACGTGTTGTGTGAACCCGGTTTGTGGACCTGGTGTGTGGACACGGTGTGTGGACCTGGTGTGTGGACCCGGTGTGTGAATCCAGTGTGTGGACCTGGTGTGGGAACCCGGTGTGTGGACTTGGTGTGTGGACCTGGTGTGGGAACCTGGTGTGTGAACCCGGTGTGTGAACCTGGTGTGTGGACCCGGTGTGTGAATCCAGTCTGTGGACCTGGTGTGTGGACCTGGTGTGTGAACCTGGTGTGTGGACATGGTGTGTGGACCTGGTGTGTGAACCTGGTGTGTGGACCTGGTGTGTGGACCTGATGTGTGGACCTGGTGTGGGAACCTGGTTTGTGAACCCGGTATTTGGACCTGGTGTGTGGACCTGGTGTGTGGACGTGTTGTGTGAACCCGGTTTGTGGACCTGGTGTGTGGACACGGTGTGTGGACCTGGTGTGTGGACCCGGTGTGTGAATCCAGTGTGTGGACCTGGTGTGGGAACCCGGTGTGTGGACCTGGTGTGTGGAACTGGTGTGGGAACCTGGTGTGTGAACCCGGTGTGTGAACCAGGTGTGTGGACCTGGTGTGTGGACACGGTGTGTGGACCTGGTGTGTGGACCTGGTGTGTGAACCCGGTGTGTGGACCTGGTGTGTGGACACGGTGTGTGGACCTGGTGTGTGGACCCGGTGTGTGAATTCAGTGTGTGGACCTGGTGTGGGAACCCGGTGTGTGGACCTGGTGTGTGGACCTGGTGTGTGAACCAGGTGTGTGGACCTGGTGTGTGGACACGGTGTGTACCTGGTGTGTGGACCTGGTGTGTGAATCCAGTGTGTGGACCTGGTGTGTGAACCCGGTATGTGGACCCGGTGTGTGGACATGGTGTGTGGACACGGTGTGTGGACCTGGATTGTGAACCCGGTGTGTGAATCCAGTTTGTGGACCTGGTGTGTGAACCCGGTGTGTGGACCTGGTGTGTGGACCCGGTGTGTGGACCTGGTGTGTGGACCTGGTGTGTGGACCTGGTGATTGGACACGGTGTGTACCTTGTGTGTGGACCTGATGTGTGAATCCAGTGTGTTGACCTGGTGTTTGAACCGGGGTGTGGACCCGGTGTGTGGACCCGGTGTGTGGACCTGGTGTGTGGACACGGTGTGTGGACCTGGTGTGTGAACCTGGTGTGTGGACCCGGTGTGTGAATCCAGTCTGTGGACCTGGTGTGTGGACCTGGTGTGTGAACCTGGTGTGTGGACACGGTGTGTGGACCTGGTGTGTGAACCTGGTGTGTAGACCTGGTGTGTGGACCTGATGTGTGGACCTGGTGTGGGAACCTGGTGTGTGAACCCGGTGTTTGGACCTGGTGTGTGGACCTGGTGTGTGGACACGGTGTGTGGACCTGGTGTGTGGACACGGTGTGGGAACCTGGTGTGTGAACCCGGTGTGTGAACCAGGTGTGTGGACACGGTGTGGGAACCTGGTGTGTGAACCCGGTGTGTGAACCAGGTGTGTGGACCTGGTGTGTGGACACGGTGTGTGGACCTGGTGTGTGGACGTGTTGTGTGAACCCGGTTTGTGGACCTGGTGTGTGGACACGGTGTGTGGACCTGGTGTGTGGACCCGGTGTGTGAATCCAGTGTGTGGACCTGGTGTGTGGACCTGGTGTGTGGACCTGGTGTGTGGACACGGTGTGTGGACCTGGTGTGTGGACGTGTTGTGTGAACCCGGTTTGTGGACCTGGTGTGTGGACACGGTGTGTGGACCTGGTGTGTGGACCCGGTGTGTGAATCCAGTGTGTGGACCTGGTGTGGGAACCCGGTGTGTGGACTTGGTGTGTGGACCTGGTGTGGGAACCTGGTGTGTGAACCCGGTGTGTGAACCTGGTGTGTGGACCCGGTGTGTGAATCCAGTCTGTGGACCTGGTGTGTGGACCTGGTGTGTGAACCTGGTGTGTGGACATGGTGTGTGGACCTGGTGTGTGAACCTGGTGTGTGGACCTGGTGTGTGGACCTGATGTGTGGACCTGGTGTGGGAACCTGGTTTGTGAACCCGGTATTTGGACCTGGTGTGTGGACCTGGTGTGTGGACGTGTTGTGTGAACCCGGTTTGTGGACCTGGTGTGTGGACACGGTGTGTGGACCTGGTGTGTGGACCCGGTGTGTGAATCCAGTGTGTGGACCTGGTGTGGGAACCCGGTGTGTGGACCTGGTGTGTGGAACTGGTGTGGGAACCTGGTGTGTGAACCCGGTGTGTGAACCAGGTGTGTGGACCTGGTGTGTGGACACGGTGTGTGGACCTGGTGTGTGGACCTGGTGTGTGAACCCGGTGTGTGGACCTGGTGTGTGGACACGGTGTGTGGACCTGGTGTGTGGACCCGGTGTGTGAATTCAGTGTGTGGACCTGGTGTGGGAACCCGGTGTGTGGACCTGGTGTGTGGACCTGGTGTGTGAACCAGGTGTGTGGACCTGGTGTGTGGACACGGTGTGTACCTGGTGTGTGGACCTGGTGCGTGAATCCAGTGTGTGGACCTGGTGTGTGAACCCGGTATGTGGACCCGGTGTGTGGACATGGTGTGTGGACACGGTGTGTGGACCTGGAGTGTGAACCCGGTGTGTGAATCCAGTTTGTGGACCTGGTGTGTGAACCCGGTGTGTGGACCTGGTGTGTGGACCCGGTGTGTGAATCCAGTGTGTGGACCTGGTGTGTGAACCAGGTTTGTGGACCTGTTGTGTGGACACGGTGTGTGGACCTGGTGTGTGAACCTGGTGTGTGGACCTGGTGTGTGAATCTGGTGTGTGGACCTGGTGTGTGAACCCGGTGTGTGGACCCGGTGTGTGGACACGGTGTGTGGACCTGGTGTGTGAACCTGGTGTGTGGACCTGGTGTGTGGACCTGGTGTGGGAACCCGGTGTGTGGACCTGGTGTTTGGACCTGGTGTGTGGACCTGGTGTGGGGACACGGTGTGTGGACCTGGTGTGTGGACCTGGTGTGTGGACCTGGTGTGGGAACCCGTTGTGTGTGGACCCGGTGTGTGGACCTGGTGTGTGGACCTGGTGTGTGGACACGGTGTGTGGACCTGGTGTGTGGACCTGGTGTGTGGACCCGGTGTGTGAATCCAGTGTGTGGACCTGGTGTGGGAACCCGGTGTTTGGACCTGGTGCGTGGACCTGGTGTGTGAACCAGGTGTGTGGACCTGGTGTGTGGACACGGTGTGTACCTGGTGTGTGGACCTGGTGTGTGAATCCAGTGTGTGGACCTGGTATGTGAACCCGGTGTGTGGACCTGGTGTGGGAACCTGGTGTGTGAACCCGGTGTTTGGACCTGGTGTGTGGACCTGGTGTGTGGACACGGTGTGTGGACCTGGTGTTTTGACGTGTTGTGTGAATCCGGTTTGTGGACCTGGTGTGTGGACACGGTGTGTGGACCTGGTGTGTGGACCCGGTGTGTGAATCCAGTGTGTGGACCTGGTGTGGGAACCCGGTGTGTGGACCTGGTGTGTGGACACGGTGTGGGAACCTGGTGTGTGAACCCAGTGTGTGAACCAAGTGTGTGGACCTGGTGTGTGGACCTGGTGTGTGGACACGGTGTGTGGACCTGGTATGTGGACCTGGTGTGTGAACCCGGTGTGTGGACCTGGTGTGTGGACACGGTGTGTGGACCTGGTGTGTGGACCCGGTGTGTGAATCCAGTGTGTGGACCTGGTGTGGGAACCCGGTGTGTGGACCTGGTGTGTGGACACGGTGTGTACCTGGTGTGTGGACCTGGTGTGTGAATCCAGTGTGTGGACCTGGTATGTGAACCCGGTGTGTGGACCTGGTGTGGGAACCTGGTGTGTGAATCCGGTGTGTGGATCCGGTGTGTGGACCCGGTGTGTGGACACGGTGTTTTGACCTGGTATGTGAACCCGGTGTATGGACCTGGTGTGTGGACCCGGTGTGTGGCCCCGGTGTGTGGACCCGGTGTGTGGACACGGTGTGTGGACCCGGTGTGTGAACCCGGTGTGTGGACCCGGTGTGTGAACCAGGTGTGTGGACCTGGTGTGTGGACCTGGTGTGTGGACACGGTGTGTGGACCTGGTGTGTGGACCTGGTGTGTGAACCCGGTGTGTGGACCCGGTGTGTGGACACGGTGTGTGGACCTGATGTGTGGACCCGGTGTGTGAATCCAGTGTGTGGACCTGGTGTGGGAACCCGGTGTGTGGACCTGGTGTGTGGACCTTGTGTGTGAACCAGGTGTGTGGACCTGGTGTGTGGACACGGTGTGTACCTGGTGTGTGGACCTGGTGTGTGAATCCAGTGTGTGGACCTGGTGTGTGAACCCGGTATGTGGACCCGGTGTTTGGACCTGGTGTGTGGACACGATGTGTGGACCTGGTGTGTGAATCTGGTGTTTGGACCTGGTGTGTGAACCCGGTGTGTGGACAAGGTGTGTGGACCCGGTGTGTGATTCCAGTGTGTGGACCTGGTGTGTGAACCAGGTGTGTGGACCTGGTGTGTGGACACGGTGTGTGGACCTGGTGTGTGAACCTGGTGTGTGGACCTGGTGTGTGAATCTGGTGTGTGGACCTGGTGTGTGAACCCGGTGTGTGGACCCGGTGTGTGGACACGGTGTGTGGACCTGGTGTGTGAACCTGGTGTGTGGACCTGGTGTGTGGACCTGGTGTTGGAACCCGGTGTGTGGACCTGGTGTGTGGACCTGGTGTGTGGACCTGGTGTGGGGACACGGTGTGTGGACCTGGTGTGTGGACCTCGTGTGGGAACCCGGTGTGTGGACCCGGTGTGTGGACCTGGTGTGTGGACCTGGTGTGTGGACACGGTGTGTGGACCTAGTGTGTGGACCTGGTGTGTGGACCCGGTGTGTGAATCCAGTGTGTGGACCTGGTGTGGGAACCCGGTGTGTGGACCTGGTGCGTGGACCTGGTGTGTGAACCAGGTGTGTGGACCTGGTGTGTGGACACGGTGTGTACCTGGTGTATGGACCTGGTGTGTGAATCCAGTGTGTGGACCTGGTGTGTGAACCCGGTGTGTGGACCTGGTGTGTGAACCCGGTGTGTGGACCTGGTGTGTGGACCTGGTGTGTGGACACGGTGTGTGGACCTGGTGTGTGAATCTGGTGTTTGGACCTGGTGTGTGAACCCGGTGTGTGGACCTGGTGTGTGAACCCGGTGTGTGGACCCGGTGTGTGGAACCGGTGTGTGAACCAGGTGTGTGGACCCGGTGTGGGAACGACGTGTGTGGACATGGTGTGTGGACGTGTTGTGTGAACCCGGTTTGTGGACCTGGTGTGTGGACACGGTGTGTGGACCTGGTGTGTGGACCCGGTGTGTGAATCCAGTGTGTGGACCTGGTGTGGGAACCCGGTGTGTGGACTTGGTGTGTGGACCTGGTGTGGGAACCTGGTGTGTGAACCCGGTGTGTGAACCTGGTGTGTGGACCCGGTGTGTGAATCCAGTCTGTGGACCTGTGTGTGGACCTGGTGTGTGAACCTGGTGTGTGGACATGGTGTGTGGACCTGGTGTGTGAACCTGGTGTGTGGACCTGGTGTGTGGACCTGATGTGTGGACCTGGTGTGGGAACCTGGTGTGTGAACCCGGTATTTGGACCTGGTGTGTGGACCTGGTGTGTGGACGTGTTGTGTGAACCCGGTTTGTGGACCTGGTGTGTGGACACGGTGTGTGGACCTGGTGTGTGGACCCGGTGTGTGAATCCAGTGTGTGGACCTGGTGTGGGAACCCGGTGTGTGGACCTGGTGTGTGGAACTGGTGTGGGAACCTGGTGTGTGAACCCGGTGTGTGAACCAGGTGTGTGGACCTGGTGTGTGGACACGGTGTGTGGACCTGGTGTGTGGACCTGGTGTGTGAACCCGGTGTGTGGACCTGGTGTGTGGACACGGTGTGTGGACCTGGTGTGTGGACCCGGTGTGTGAATTCAGTGTGTGGACCTGGTGTGGGAACCCGGTGTGTGGACCTGGTGTGTGGACCTGGTGTGTGGACCTGGTGATTGGACACGGTGTGTACCTTGTGTGTGGACCTGATGTGTGAATCCAGTGTGTTGACCTGGTGTTTGAACCGGGGTGTGGACCCGGTGTGTGGACCCGGTGTGTGGACCTGGTGTGTGGACACGGTGTGTGGACCTGGTGTGTGAACCTGGTGTGTGGACCCGGTGTGTGAATCCAGTCTGTGGACCTGGTGTGTGGACCTGGTGTGTGAACCTGGTGTGTGGACACGGTGTGTGGACCTGGTGTGTGAACCTGGTGTGTGGACCTGGTGTGTGGACCTGATGTGTGGACCTGGTGTGGGAACCTGGTGTGTGAACCCGGTGTTTGGACCTGGTGTGTGGACCTGGTGTGTGGACACGGTGTGTGGACCTGGTGTGTGGACACGGTGTGGGAACCTGGTGTGTGAACCCGGTGTGTGAACCAGGTGTGTGGACACGGTGTGGGAACCTGGTGTGTGAACCCGGTGTGTGAACCAGGTGTGTGGACCTGGTGTGTGGACCTGGTGTGTGGACCTGGTGTGTGGACCTGGTGTGTGGACCTGGTGTGTGGACACGGTGTGTGGACCTGGTGTGTGGACGTGTTGTGTGAACCCGGTTTGTGGACCTGGTGTGTGGACACGGTGTGTGGACCTGGTGTGTGGACCCGGTGTGTGAATCCAGTGTGTGGACCTGGTGTGGGAACCCGGTGTGTGGACTTGGTGTGTGGACCTGGTGTGGGAACCTGGTGTGTGAACCCGGTGTGTGAACCTGGTGTGTGGACCCGGTGTGTGAATCCAGTCTGTGGACCTGGTGTGTGGACCTGGTGTGTGAACCTGGTGTTTGGACATGGTGTGTGGACCTGGTGTGTGAACCTGGTGTGTGGACCTGGTGTGTGGACCTGATGTGTGGACCTGGTGTGGGAACCTGGTGTGTGAACCCGGTATTTGGACCTGGTGTGTGGACCTGGTGTGTGGACGTGTTGTGTGAACCCGGTTTGTGGACCTGGTGTGTGGACACGGTGTGTGGACCTGGTGTGTGGACCCGGTGTGTGAATCCAGTGTGTGGACCTGGTGTGGGAACCCGGTGTGTGGACCTGGTGTGTGGAACTGGTGTGGGAACCTGGTGTGTGAACCCGGTGTGTGAACCAGGTGTGTGGACCTGGTGTGTGGACACGGTGTGTGGACCTGGTGTGTGGACCTGGTGTGTGAACCCGGTGTGTGGACCTGGTGTGTGGACACGGTGTGTGGACCTGGTGTGTGGACCCGGTGTGTGAATTCAGTGTGTGGACCTGGTGTGGGAACCCGGTGTGTGGACCTGGTGTGTGGACCTGGTGTGTGAACCAGGTGTGTGGACCTGGTGTGTGGACACGGTGTGTACCTGGTGTGTGGACCTGGTGTGTGAATCCAGTGTGTGGACCTGGTGTGTGAACCCGGTATGTGGACCCGGTGTGTGGACATGGTGTGTGGACACGGTGTGTGGACCTGGAGTGTGAACCCGGTGTGTGAATCCAGTTTGTGGACCTGGTGTGTGAACCCGGTGTGTGGACCTGGTGTGTGGACCCGGTGTGTGAATCCAGTGTGTGGACCTGGTGTGTGAACCAGGTTTGTGGACCTGTTGTGTGGACACGGTGTGTGGACCTGGTGTGTGAACCTGGTGTGTGGACCTGGTGTGTGAATCTGGTGTGTGGACCTGGTGTGTGAACCCGGTGTGTGGACCCGGTGTGTGGACACGGTGTGTGGACCTGGTGTGTGAACCTGGTGTGTGGACCTGGTGTGTGGACCTGGTCTGGGAACCCGGTGTGTGGACCTGGTGTTTGGACCTGGTGTGTGGACCTGGTGTGGGGACACGGTGTGTGGACCTGGTGTGTGGACCTGGTGTGTGGACCTGGTGTGGGAACCCGTTGTGTGTGGACCCGGTGTGTGGACCTGGTGTGTGGACCTGGTGTGTGGACACGGTGTGTGGACCTGGTGTGTGGACCTGGTGTGTGGACCCGGTGTGTGAATCCAGTGTGTGGACCTGGTGTGGGAACCCGGTGTGTGGACCTGGTGCGTGGACCTGGTGTGTGAACCAGGTGTGTGGACCTGGTGTGTGGACACGGTGTGTACCTGGTGTGTGGACCTGGTGTGTGAATCCAGTGTGTGGACCTGGTATGTGAACCCGGTGTGTGGACCTGGTGTGGGAACCTGGTGTGTGAACCCGGTGTTTGGACCTGGTGTGTGGACCTGGTGTGTGGACACGGTGTGTGGACCTGGTGTGTTGACGTGTTGTGTGAATCCGGTTTGTGGACCTGGTGTGTGGACACGGTGTGTGGACCTGGTGTGTGGACCCGGTGTGTGAATCCAGTGTGTGGACCTGGTGTGGGAACCCGGTGTGTGGACCTGGTGTGTGGACACGGTGTGGGAACCTGGTGTGTGAACCCGGTGTGTGAACCAAGTGTGTGGACCTGGTGTGTGGACCTGGTGTGTGGACACGGTGTGTGGACCTGGTATGTGGACCTGGTGTGTGAACCCGGTGTGTGGACCTGGTGTGTGGACACGGTGTGTGGACCTGGTGTGTGGACCCGGTGTGTGAATCCAGTGTGTGGACCTGGTGTGGGAACCCGGTGTGTGGACCTGGTGTGTGGACCTTGTGTGTGAACCAGGTGTGTGGACCTGGTGTGTGGACACGGTGTGTACCTGGTGTGCGGACCTGGTGTGTGAATCCAGTGTGTGGACCTGGTGTGTGAACCCGGTATGTGGACCCGGTGTTTGGACATGGTGTGTGGACACGGTGTGTGGACCTGGAGTGTGAACCCGGTGTGTGAATCCAGTTTGTGGACCTGGTGTGTGAACCCGGTGTGTGGACCTGGTGTGTGGACCTGGTGTGTGGACACGATGTTTGGACCTGGTGTGTGAATCTGGTGTTTGGACCTGGTCTGTGAACCCGGTGTGTGGACCCGGTGTGTGGACCCGGTGTGTGGACCCGGTGTGTGACTCCAGTGTGTGCACCTGGTGTGTGAACCAGGTGTGTGGACCTGGTGTGTGGACACGGTGTGTGGACCTGGTGTGTGAACCTGGTGTGTGGACCTGGTGTGTGAATCTGGTGTGTGGACCTGGTGTGTGAACCCGGTGTGTGGACCCGGTGTGTGGACACGGTGTGTGGACCTTGTGTGTGAACCTGGTGTGTGGACCCGGTGTGTGGACCCGGTGTGTGAATCCAGTGTGTGAACCTGGTGTGGGAACCCGGTGTGTGGACCTGGTGTGTGGACCTGGTGTGTGGACCCGGTGTGGGAACCCGGTGTGTGGACCCGGTGTGTGGACCCGGTGTGTGGACATGGTGTGTGGACCTGGTGTGTGAACCCGGTGTGTGGACCTGGTGTGTGGACCTGGTGTGGATACCTGGTGTGTGAACCCGGTGTGTGGACCCTAGTGTGTGGACCTGGTGTGTGGACACGGTGTGTGGACCTGGTGTGTGGACCTGGTGTATGAACCCGGTGTGTGAACCTGGTGTGTGTACACGGTGTGTGGACCTGGTGTGTGAACCAGGTGTGTGGACCTGGTGTGTGGACACGGTGTGTGGACCTGGTGTGTGAACCTGGTGTGTGGACCTGGTGTGTGAATCCAGTGTGTGGACCTGGTGTGTGAATCCAGTGTGTGGACCTGGTGTGTGAACCCGGTGTGTGGACCCGGTGTGTGGACATGGTGTGTGGACACGGTGTGTGGACCTGGTGTGTGAACCCGGTGTGTGAATCCAGTGTGTGGACCTGGTGTGTGAACCCGGTGTGTGGACATGTTGTGTGGACCTGGTGTGTGGACACGGTGTGTGGACCTAGTGTGTGAATTCGGTGTTTGGACCTGGTGTGTGAACCCGGTGTGTGGACCCGGTGTGTGAACCAGGTGTGTGGACCTGGTGTGTGGACACGGTGTGTGGACCCGGTGTGTGGACCTGGTGTGTGGACACGGTGTGGGAACCTGGTGTGTGAACCCGGTGTGTGAACCAGGTGTGTGGACACGGTGTGGGAACCTGGTGTGTGAACCCGGTGTGTGAACCAGGTGTGTGGACCTGGTGTGTGGACACGGTGTGTGGACCTGGTGTGTGGACGTGTTGTGTGAACCCGGTTTGTGGACCTGGTGTGTGGACACGGTGTGTGGACCTGGTGTGTGGACCCGGTGTGTGAATCCAGTGTGTGGACCTGGTGTGTGGACCTGGTGTGTGGACCTGGTGTGTGGACCTGGTGTGTGGACACGGTGTGTGGACCTGGTGTGTGGACGTGTTGTGTGAACCCGGTTTGTGGACCTGGTGTGTGGACACGGTGTGTGGACCTGGTGTGTGGACCCGGTGTGTGAATCCAGTGTGTGGACCTGGTGTGGGAACCCGGTGTGTGGACTTGGTGTGTGGACCTGGTGTGGGAACCTGGTGTGTGAACCCGGTGTGTGAACCTGGTGTGTGGACCCGGTGTGTGAATCCAGTCTGTGGACCTGGTGTGTGGACCTGGTGTGTGAACCTGGTGTGTGGACATGGTGTGTGGACCTGGTGTGTGAACCTGGTGTGTGGACCTGGTGTGTGGACCTGATGTGTGGACCTGGTGTGGGAACCTGGTGTGTGAACCCGGTATTTGGACCTGGTGTGTGGACCTGGTGTGTGGACGTGTTGTGTGAACCCGGTTTGTGGACCTGGTGTGTGGACACGGTGTGTGGACCTGGTGTGTGGACCCGGTGTGTGAATCCAGTGTGTGGACCTGGTGTGGGAACCCGGTGTGTGGACCTGGTATGTGGAACTGGTGTGTGGACACGGTGTGTGGACCTGGTGTGTGGACCTGGTGTGTGAACCCGGTGTGTGGACCTGGTGTGTGGACACGGTGTGTGGACCTGGTGTGTGGACCCGGTGTGTGAATTCAGTGTGTGGACCTGGTGTGGGAACCCGGTGTGTGGACCTGGTGTGTGGACCTGGTGTGTGAACCAGGTGTGTGGACCTGGTGTGTGGACACGGTGTGTACCTGGTGTGTGGACCTGGTGTGTGAATCCAGTGTGTGGACCTGGTGTGTGAACCCGGTATGTGGACCCGGTGTGTGGACATGGTGTGTGGACACGGTGTGTGGACCTGGAGTGTGAACCCGGTGTGTGAATCCAGTTTGTGGACCTGGTGTGTGAACCCGGTGTGTGGACCTGGTGTGTGGACCCGGTGTGTGAATCCAGTGTGTGGACCTGGTGTGTGAACCAGGTTTGTGGACCTGTTGTGTGGACACGGTGTGTGGACCTGGTGTGTGAACCTGGTGTGTGGACCTGGTGTGTGAATCTGGTGTGTGGACCTGGTGTGTGAACCCGGTGTGTGGACCCGGTGTGTGGACACGGTGTGTGGACCTGGTGTGTGAACCTGGTGTGTGGACCTGGTGTGTGGACCTGGTCTGGGAACCCGGTGTGTGGACCTGGTGTTTGGACCTGGTGTGTGGACCTGGTGTGGGGACACGGTGTGTGGACCTGGTGTGTGGACCTGGTGTGTGGACCTGGTGTGGGAACCCGTTGTGTGTGGACCCGGTGTGTGGACCTGGTGTGTGGACCTGGTGTGTGGACACGGTGTGTGGACCTGGTGTGTGGACCTGGTGTGTGGACCCGGTGTGTGAATCCAGTGTGTGGACCTGGTGTGGGAACCCGGTGTGTGGACCTGGTGCGTGGACCTGGTGTGTGAACCAGGTGTGTGGACCTGGTGTGTGGACACGGTGTGTACCTGGTGTGTGGACCTGGTGTGTGAATCCAGTGTGTGGACCTGGTATGTGAACCCGGTGTGTGGACCTGGTGTGGGAACCTGGTGTGTGAACCCGGTGTTTGGACCTGGTGTGTGGACCTGGTGTGTGGACACGGTGTGTGGACCTGGTGTGTTGACGTGTTGTGTGAATCCGGTTTGTGGACCTGGTGTGTGGACACGGTGTGTGGACCTGGTGTGTGGACCCGGTGTGTGAATCCAGTGTGTGGACCTGGTGTGGGAACCCGGTGTGTGGACCTGGTGTGTGGACACGGTGTGGGAACCTGGTGTGTGAACCCGGTGTGTGAACCAAGTGTGTGGACCTGGTGTGTGGACCTGGTGTGTGGACACGGTGTGTGGACCTGGTATGTGGACCTGGTGTGTGAACCCGGTGTGTGGACCTGGTGTGTGGACACGGTGTGTGGACCTGGTGTGTGGACCCGGTGTGTGAATCCAGTGTGTGGACCTGGTGTGGGAACCCGGTGTGTGGACCTGGTGTGTGGACCTTGTGTGTGAACCAGGTGTGTGGACCTGGTGTGTGGACACGGTGTGTACCTGGTGTGCGGACCTGGTGTGTGAATCCAGTGTGTGGACCTGGTGTGTGAACCCGGTATGTGGACCCGGTGTTTGGACATGGTGTGTGGACACGGTGTGTGGACCTGGAGTGTGAACCCGGTGTGTGAATCCAGTTTGTGGACCTGGTGTGTGAACCCGGTGTGTGGACCTGGTGTGTGGACCTGGTGTGTGGACACGATGTTTGGACCTGGTGTGTGAATCTGGTGTTTGGACCTGGTCTGTGAACCCGGTGTGTGGACCCGGTGTGTGGACCCGGTGTGTGACTCCAGTGTGTGGACCTGGTGTGTGAACCAGGTGTGTGGACCTGGTGTGTGGACACGGTGTGTGGACCTGGTGTGTGAACCTGGTGTGTGGACCTGGTGTGTGAATCTGGTGTGTGGACCTGGTGTGTGAACCCGGTGTGTGGACCCGGTGTGTGGACACGGTGTGTGGACCTTGTGTGTGAACCTGGTGTGTGGACCCGGTGTGTGGACCCGGTGTGTGAATCCAGTGTGTGAACCTGGTGTGGGAACCCGGTGTGTGGACCTGGTGTGTGGACCTGGTGTGTGGACCCGGTGTGGGAACCCGGTGTGTGGACCCGGTGTGTGGACCTGGTGTGTGGACATGGTGTGTGGACCTGGTGTGTGAACCCGGTGTGTGGACCTGGTGTGTGGACCTGGTGTGGATACCTGGTGTATGAACCCGGTGTGTGGACCCTAGTGTGTGGACCTGGTGTGTGGACACGGTGTGTGGACCTGGTGTGTGGACCTGGTGTGTGAACCCGGTGTGTGAACCTGGTGTGTGTACACGGTGTGTGGACCTGGTGTGTGAACCAGGTGTGTGGACCTGGTGTGTGGACACGGTGTGTGGACCTGGTGTGTGAACCTGGTGTGTGGACCTGGTGTGTGAATCCAGTGTGTGGACCTGGTGTGTGAATCCAGTGTGTGGACCTGGTGTGTGAACCCGGTGTGTGGACCCGGTGTGTGGACATGGTGTGTGGACACGGTGTGTGGACCTGGTGTGTGAACCCGGTGTGTGAATCCAGTGTGTGGACCTGGTGTGTGAACCCGGTGTGTGGACATGTTGTGTGGACCTGGTGTGTGGACACGGTGTGTGGACCTAGTGTGTGAATTCGGTGTTTGGACCTGGTGTGTGAACCCGGTGTGTGGACCCGGTGTGTGAACCAGGTGTGTGGACCTGGTGTGTGGACACGGTGTGTGGACCCGGTGTGTGAACCGTGGTGTGTGGACCCGGTGTGTGGACCCGGTGTGGGAATCCGGTGTGTGGACATGGTGTGTGGACCTGGTGTGTGGACCTGGTGTGTGGACACGGTGTGTGGACCTGGTGTGTGGACACGGTGTGTGGACCCGGTGTGTGAATCCAGTTTGTGGACCCGGTGTGGGAACCCGGTGTGTGCACCTGGTGTGTGAACCAGGCGTGTGGACCTGGTGTGTGGACACGGTGTGTGGACCTGGTGTGTGAATCCGGTGTGTGGACCTTGTGTGTGAATCCAGTGTGTGGACACGGTGTGTGAACCCGGTGTGTGGACCCGGTGTGTTGACCCGGTGTGTGGACACGGTGTTTGGACCTGGTGTGTGAACCCGGTGTGTGGACCTGGTTTGTGGACACGGTGTGTGGACCTGGTGTGGGAACCCGGTATGTGGACCTGGTGTGTGGACCTGGTGTCTGAACACGGTGTGTGGACCTGGTGTGTGGACACGGTGTGTGGACCTGGTGTGGGAACCCGGTGTGCGGACCTGGTGTGTGGACCTGGTGTGTGGACATGGTGTGTGGACCTGGTGTGTGGACACGGTGTGTGGACCTGGTGTGTGGACCTGGTGTGTGAACCCGGTGTTTGGACCTGGTGTGTGGACACGGTGTGTGGACCTGGTGTGTGGACCTGGTGTGTGAACCCGGTGTGTGGACCCGGTGTGTGGACCCGATGTGTGGACCTGGTGTGTGGACCCGGTGTGTGAATCCAGTGTGTGGACCTGGTGTGGGAACCCGGTGTGTGGACCTGGTGTGTGGACCTGGTGTGTGGACCTGGTGATTGGACACGGTGTGTACCTTGTGTGTGGACCTGATGTGTGAATCCAGTGTGTTGACCTGGTGTTTGAACCGGGGTGTGGACCCGGTGTGTGGACCCGGTGTGTGGACCTGGTGTGTGGACACGGTGTGTGGACCTGGTGTGTGAACCTGGTGTGTGGACCCGGTGTGTGAATCCAGTCTGTGGACCTGGTGTGTGGACCTGGTGTGTGAACCTGGTGTGTGGACACGGTGTGTGGACCTGGTGTGTGAACCTGGTGTGTGGACCTGGTGTGTGGACCTGATGTGTGGACCTGGTGTGGGAACCTGGTGTGTGAACCCGGTGTTTGGACCTGGTGTGTGGACCTGGTGTGTGGACACGGTGTGTGGACCTGGTGTGTTGACGTGTTGTGTGAATCCGGTTTGTGGACCTGGTGTGTGGACACGGTGTGTGGACCTGGTGTGTGGACCCGGTGTGTGAATCCAGTGTGTGGACCCGGTGTGGGAACCCGGTGTGTGGACCTGGTGTGTGGACACGGTGTGGGAACCTGGTGTGTGAACCCGGTGTGTGAACCAGGTGTGTGGACCTGGTGTGTGGACCTGGTGTGTGGACACGGTGTGTGGACCTGGTGTGTGGACCTGGTGTGTGAACCCGGTGTGTGGACCTGGTGTGTGGACACGGTGTGTGGACCTGATGTGTGGACCCGGTGTGTGAATCCAGTGTGTGGACCTGGTGTGGGAACCCAGTGTGTGGACCTGGTGTGTGGACCTTGTGTGTGAACCAGGTGTGTGGACCTGGTGTGTGGACACGGTGTGTACCTGGTGTGTGGACCTGGTGTGTGAATCCAGTGTGTGGACCTGGTGTGTGAACCCGGTATGTGGACCCGGTGTTTGGACCTGGTGTGTGGACACGATGTGTGGACCTGGTGTGTGAATCTGGTGTTTGGACCTGGTGTGTGAACCCGGTGTGTGGACCCGGTGTGTGGACCCGGTGTGTGATTCCAGTGTGTGGACCTGGTGTGTGAACCAGGTGTGTGGACCTGGTGTGTGGACACGGTGTGTGGACCTGGTGTGTGAACCTGGTGTGTGGACCTGGTGTGTGAATCTGGTGTGTGGACCTGGTGTGTGAACCCGGTGTGTGGACCCGGTGTGTGGACACGGTGTGTGGACCTGGTGTGTGAACCTGGTGTGTGGACCTGGTGTGTGGACCTGGTGTTGGAACCCGGTGTGTGGACCTGGTGTGTGGACCTGGTGTGTGGACCTGGTGTGGGGACACGGTGTGTGGACCTGGTGTGTGGACCTCGTGTGGGAACCCGGTGTGTGGACCCGGTGTGTGGACCTGGTGTGTGGACCTGGTGTGTGGACACGGTGTGTGGACCTAGTGTGTGGACCTGGTGTGTGGACCCGGTGTGTGAATCCAGTGTGTGGACCTGGTGTGGGAACCCGGTGTGTGGACCTGGTGCGTGGACCTGGTGTGTGAACCAGGTGTGTGGACCTGGTGTGTGGACACGGTGTGTACCTGGTGTGTGGACCTGGTGTGTGAATCCAGTGTGTGGACCTGGTGTGTGAACCCGGTGTGTGGACCTGGTGTGTGAACCCGGTGTGTGGACCTGGTGTGTGGACCTGGTGTGTGGACACGGTGTGTGGACCTGGTGTGTGAATCTGGTGTTTGGACCTGGTGTGTGAACCCGGTGTGTGGACCTGGTGTGTGAACCCGGTGTGTGGACCCGGTGTGTGGAACCGGTGTGTGAACCAGGTGTGTGGACCCGGTGTGGGAACGACGTGTGTGGACATGGTGTGTGGACCTGGTGTGTGGACCTGGTGTGTGGACACGTTGTGTGGACCTGGTGTGTGGACACGGGGTGTGGACCCGGTGTGTGGACCCGGTGTGTGAATCCGGTGTGGGAACCCGGTGTGTGGACCTGGTGTGTGAATCCGGTGTGTGGACCTGGTGTGTGAATCCAGTGTGTGGACCCGGTGTGTGAATCCGGTGTGTGGATCCGGTGTGTGGACCCGGTGTGTGGACACGGTGTTTGGACCTGGTATGTGAACCCGGTGTATGGACCTGGTGTGTGGACCCGGTGTGTGGCCCCGGTGTGTGGACCCGGTGTGTGGACACGGTGTGTGGACCCGGTGTGTGAACCCGGTGTGTGGACCCGGTGTGGCAACCCGGTGTTTGGACCCGGTGTGTGGACCTGGTGTGTGGACCTGGTGTGTGAACCCGGTGTGTGGACACGGTGTGTGGACCCGGTGTGTGGACCCGGTGTGTGAATCCAGTGTGTGGACCTGATGTGTGGACCTGGTGTGTGAATCCAGTGTGTGGACCTGGTGTGTGAATCCAGTGTGTGGACCTGGTGTGTGAACCCGGTGTGTGGACCCGGTGTGTGGACATGGTGTGTGGACACGGTGTGTGGACCCGGTGTGTGGACACGGTGTGTGGACCCGATGTGTGAACCCGGTGTGTGGACCCGTTGTGTGGACCCGGTGTGGGAACCCGGTGTGTGGACCCAGTGTGTGGACCTGGTGTGTGGACCTGGTGTGTGGACACGGTGTGTGGACCTGGTGTGTGAACCTGGTGTGTGGACCTGGTGTGTGAATCTGGTGTGTGGACCTGGTGTGTGAACCCGGTGTGTGGACCCGGTGTGTGGACACGGTGTGTGGACCTGGTGTGTGAATCCAGTGTGTGGACCTGGTGTGTGAATCCAGTGTGTGGACCTGGTGTGTGAACCCGGTGTGTGGACCCGGTGTGTGGACATGGTGTGTGGACACGGTGTGTGGACCTGGTGTGTGAACCCGGTGTGTGAATCCAGTGTGTGGACCTGGTGTGTGAACCCGGTGTGTGGACATGGTGTGTGGACCTGGTGTGTGGACACGGTGTGTGGACCTAGTGTGTGAATCCGGTGTTTGGACCTGGTGTGTGAACCCGGTGTGTGGACCTGGTTTGTGAACCTGGTGTGGGGACCCGGTGTGTGGACCCGGTGTGTGAACCAGGTGTGTGGACCTGGTGTGTGGACACGGTGTGTGGACCCGGTGTGTGAACCGTGGTGTGTGGACCCGGTGTGTGGACCCGGTGTGGGAATCCGGTGTGTGGACATGGTGTGTGGACCTGGTGTGTGGACCTGGTGTGTGGACACGGTGTGTGGACCTGGTGTGTGGACACGGTGTGTGGACCCGGTGTGTGAATCCAGTTTGTGGACCCGGTGTGGGAACCCGGTGTGTGGACCTGGTGTGTGAACCAGGCGTGTGGACCTGGTGTGTGGACACGGTGTGTGGACCTGGTGTGTGAATCCGGTGTGTGGACCTTGTGTGTGAATCCAGTGTGTGGACACGGTGTGTGAACCCGGTGTGTGGACCCGGTGTGTTGACCCGGTGTGTGGACACGGTGTTTGGACCTGGTGTGTGAACCCGGTGTGTGGACCTGGTGTGTGGACACGGTGTGTGGACCTGGTGTGGGAACCCGGTATGTGGACCTGGTGTGTGGACCTGGTGTCTGAACACGGTGTGTGGACCTGGTGTGTGGACACGGTGTGTGGACCTGGTGTGGGAACCCGGTGTGCGGACCTGGTGTGTGGACCTGGTATGTGGACATGGTGTGTGTACCTGGTGTGTGGACACGGTGTGTGGACCTGGTGTGTGGACCTGGTGTGTGAACCCGGTGTTTGGACCTGGTGTGTGGACACGGTGTGTGGACCTGGTGTGTGGACCTGGTGTGTGAACCCGGTGTGTGGACCCGGTGTGTGGACCCGATGTGTGGACCTGGTGTGTGGACCCGGTGTGTGAATCCAGTGTATGGACCTGGTGTGGGAACCCGGTGTGTGGACCTGGTGCGTGGACCTGGTGTGTGAACCAGGTGTGTGGACCTGGTGTGTGGACACGGTGTGTACCTGGTGTGTGGACCTGGTGTGTGAATCCAGTGTGTGGACCTGGTGTGTGAACCCGGTGTTTGGACCTGGTGTGTGGACACGGTGTGTGGACCTTGTGTGTGGACCTGGTGTGTGAACCCGGTGTGTGGACCCGGTGTGTGGACCCGATGTGTGGACCTGGTGTGTGGACCCGGTGTGTGAATCCAGTGTGTGGACCTGGTGTGGGAACCCGGTGTGTGGACCTGGTGTGTGGACCTGGTGTGTGGACCTGGTGATTGGACACGGTGTGTACCTTGTGTGTGGACCTGATGTGTGAATCCAGTGTGTTGACCTGGTGTTTGAACCGGGGTGTGGACCCGGTGTGTGGACCCGGTGTGTGGACCTGGTGTGTGGACACGGTGTGTGGACCTGGTGTGTGAACCTGGTGTGTGGACCCGGTGTGTGAATCCAGTCTGTGGACCTGGTGTGTGGACCTGGTGTGTGAACCTGGTGTGTGGACACGGTGTGTGGACCTGGTGTGTGAACCTGGTGTGTGGACTTGGTGTGTGGACCTGATGTGTGGACCTGGTGTGGGAACCTGGTGTGTGAACCCGGTGTTTGGACCTGGTGTGTGGACCTGGTGTGTGGACACGGTGTGTGGACCTGGTGTGTTGACGTGTTGTGTGAATCCGGTTTGTGGACCTGGTGTGTGGACACGGTGTGTGGACCTGGTGTGTGGACCCGGTGTGTGAATCCAGTGTGTGGACCTGGTGTGGGAACCCGGTGTGTGGACCTGGTGTGTGGACACGGTGTGGGAACCTGGTGTGTGAACCCGGTGTGTGAACCAGGTGTGTGGACCTGGTGTGTGGACCTGGTGTGTGGACACGGTGTGTGGACCTGGTGTGTGAATCTGGTGTTTGGACCTGGTGTGTGAACCCGGTGTGTGGACCCGGTGTGTGGACCCGGTGTGTGATTCCAGTGTGTGGACCTGGTGTGTGAACCAGGTGTGTGGACCTGGTGTGTGGACACGGTGTGTGGACCTGGTGTGTGAACCTGGTGTGTGGACCTGGTGTGTGAATCTGGTGTGTGGACCTGGTGTGTGAACCCGGTGTGTGGACCCGGTGTGTGGACACGGTGTGTGGACCTGGTGTGTGAACCTGGTGTGTGGACCTGGTGTGTGGACCTGGTGTTGGAACCCGGTGTGTGGACCTGGTGTGTGGACCTGGTGTGTGGACCTGGTGTGGGGACACGGTGTGTGGACCTGGTGTGTGGACCTCGTGTGGGAACCCGGTGTGTGGACCCGGTGTGTGGACCTGGTGTGTGGACCTGGTGTGTGGACACGGTGTGTGGACCTAGTGTGTGGACCTGGTGTGTGGACCCGGTGTGTGAATCCAGTGTGTGGACCTGGTGTGGGAACCCGGTGTGTGGACCTGGTGCGTGGACCTGGTGTGTGAACCAGGTGTGTGGACCTGGTGTGTGGACACGGTGTGTACCTGGTGTGTGGACCTGGTGTGTGAATCCAGTGTGTGGACCTGGTGTGTGAACCCGGTGTGTGGACCTGGTGTGTGAACCCGGTGTGTGGACCTGGTGTGTGGACCTGGTGTGTGGACACGGTGTGTGGACCTGGTGTGTGAATCTGGTGTTTGGACCTGGTGTGTGAACCCGGTGTGTGGACCTGGTGTGTGAACCCGGTGTGTGGACCCGGTGTGTGGAACCGGTGTGTGAACCAGGTGTGTGGACCCGGTGTGGGAACGACGTGTGTGGACATGGTGTGTGGACCTGGTGTGTGGACCTGGTGTGTGGACACGTTGTGTGGACCTGGTGTGTGGACACGGGGTGTGGACCCGGTGTGTGGACCCGGTGTGTGAATCCGGTGTGGGAACCCGGTGTGTGGACCTGGTGTGTGAATCCGGTGTGTGGACCTGGTGTGTGAATCCAGTGTGTGGACCCGGTGTGTGAATCCGGTGTGTGGATCCGGTGTGTGGACCCGGTGTGTGGACACGGTGTTTGGACCTGGTATGTGAACCCGGTGTATGGACCTGGTGTGTGGACCCGGTGTGTGGCCCCGGTGTGTGGACCCGGTGTGTGGACACGGTGTGTGGACCCGGTGTGTGAACCCGGTGTGTGGACCCGGTGTGGCAACCCGGTGTTTGGACCCGGTGTGTGGACCTGGTGTGTGGACCTGGTGTGTGAACCCGGTGTGTGGACACGGTGTGTGGACCCGGTGTGTGGACCCGGTGTGTGAATCCAGTGTGTGGACCTGATGTGTGGACCTGGTGTGTGAATCCAGTGTGTGGACCTGGTGTGTGAATCCAGTGTGTGGACCTGGTGTGTGAACCCGGTGTGTGGACCCGGTGTGTGGACATGGTGTGTGGACACGGTGTGTGGACCCGGTGTGTGGACACGGTGTGTGGACCCGATGTGTGAACCCGGTGTGTGGACCCGGTGTGTGGACCCGGTGTGGGAACCCGGTGTGTGGACCCAGTGTGTGGACCTGGTGTGTGGACCTGGTGTGTGGACACGGTGTGTGGACCTGGTGTGTGAACCTGGTGTGTGGACCTGGTGTGTGAATCTGGTGTGTGGACCTGGTGTGTGAACCCGGTGTGTGGACCCGGTGTGTGGACACGGTGTGTGGACCTGGTGTGTGAATCCAGTGTGTGGACCTGGTGTGTGAATCCAGTGTGTGGACCTGGTGTGTGAACCCGGTGTGTGGACCCGGTGTGTGGACATGGTGTGTGGACACGGTGTGTGGACCTGGTGTGTGAACCCGGTGTGTGAATCCAGTGTGTGGACCTGGTGTGTGAACCCGGTGTGTGGACATGGTGTGTGGACCTGGTGTGTGGACACGGTGTGTGGACCTAGTGTGTGAATCCGGTGTTTGGACCTGGTGTGTGAACCCGGTGTGTGGACCTGGTTTGTGAACCTGGTGTGGGGACCCGGTGTGTGGACCCGGTGTGTGAACCAGGTGTGTGGACCTGGTGTGTGGACACGGTGTGTGGACCCGGTGTGTGAACCGTGGTGTGTGGACCCGGTGTGTGGACCCGGTGTGGGAATCCGGTGTGTGGACATGGTGTGTGGACCTGGTGTGTGGACCTGGTGTGTGGACACGGTGTGTGGACCTGGTGTGTGGACACGGTGTGTGGACCCGGTGTGTGAATCCAGTTTGTGGACCCGGTGTGGGAACCCGGTGTGTGGACCTGGTGTGTGAACCAGGCGTGTGGACCTGGTGTGTGGACACGGTGTGTGGACCTGGTGTGTGAATCCGGTGTGTGGACCTTGTGTGTGAATCCAGTGTGTGGACACGGTGTGTGAACCCGGTGTGTGGACCCGGTGTGTTGACCCGGTGTGTGGACACGGTGTTTGGACCTGGTGTGTGAACCCGGTGTGTGGACCTGGTGTGTGGACACGGTGTGTGGACCTGGTGTGGGAACCCGGTATGTGGACCTGGTGTGTGGACCTGGTGTCTGAACACGGTGTGTGGACCTGGTGTGTGGACACGGTGTGTGGACCTGGTGTGGGAACCCGGTGTGCGGACCTGGTGTGTGGACCTGGTATGTGGACATGGTGTGTGTACCTGGTGTGTGGACACGGTGTGTGGACCTGGTGTGTGGACCTGGTGTGTGAACCCGGTGTTTGGACCTGGTGTGTGGACACGGTGTGTGGACCTGGTGTGTGGACCTGGTGTGTGAACCCGGTGTGTGGACCCGGTGTGTGGACCCGATGTGTGGACCTGGTGTGTGGACCCGGTGTGTGAATCCAGTGTATGGACCTGGTGTGGGAACCCGGTGTGTGGACCTGGTGCGTGGACCTGGTGTGTGAACCAGGTGTGTGGACCTGGTGTGTGGACACGGTGTGTACCTGGTGTGTGGACCTGGTGTGTGAATCCAGTGTGTGGACCTGGTGTGTGAACCCGGTGTTTGGACCTGGTGTGTGGACACGGTGTGTGGACCTGGTGTGTGGACCTGGTGTGTGAACCCGGTGTGTGGACCCGGTGTGTGGACCCGATGTGTGGACCTGGTGTGTGGACCCGGTGTGTGAATCCAGTGTGTGGACCTGGTGTGGGAACCCGGTGTGTGGACCTGGTGTGTGGACCTGGTGTGTGGACCTGGTGATTGGACACGGTGTGTACCTTGTGTGTGGACCTGATGTGTGAATCCAGTGTGTTGACCTGGTGTTTGAACCGGGGTGTGGACCCGGTGTGTGGACCCGGTGTGTGGACCTGGTGTGTGGACACGGTGTGTGGACCTGGTGTGTGAACCTGGTGTGTGGACCCGGTGTGTGAATCCAGTCTGTGGACCTGGTGTGTGGACCTGGTGTGTGAACCTGGTGTGTGGACACGGTGTGTGGACCTGGTGTGTGAACCTGGTGTGTGGACCTGGTGTGTGGACCTGATGTGTGGACCTGGTGTGGGAACCTGGTGTGTGAACCCGGTGTTTGGACCTGGTGTGTGGACCTGGTGTGTGGACACGGTGTGTGGACCTGGTGTGTTGACGTGTTGTGTGAATCCGGTTTGTGGACCTGGTGTGTGGACACGGTGTGTGGACCTGGTGTGTGGACCCGGTGTGTGAATCCAGTGTGTGGACCTGGTGTGGGAACCCGGTGTGTGGACCTGGTGTGTGGACACGGTGTGGGAACCTGGTGTGTGAACCCGGTGTGTGAACCAGGTGTGTGGACCTGGTGTGTGGACCTGGTGTGTGGACACGGTGTGTGGACCTGGTGTGTGGACCTGGTGTGTGAACCCGGTGTGTGGACCTGGTGTGTGGACACGGTGTGTGGACCTGGTGTGTGGACCCGGTGTGTGAATCCAGTGTGTGGACCTGGTGTGGGAACCCGGTGTGTGGACCTGGTGTGTGGTCCTTGTGTGTGAACCAGGTGTGTGGACCTGGTGTGTGGACACGGTGTGTACCTGGTGTGTGGACCTGGTGTGTGAATCCAGTGTGTGGACCTGGTGTGTGAACCCGGTATGTGGACCCGGTGTTTGGACCTGGTGTGTGGACACGATGTGTGGACCTGGTGTGTGAATCTGGTGTTTGGACCTGGTGTGTGAACCCGGTGTGTGGACCCGGTGTGTGGACCCGGTGTGTGGACCCGGTGTGTGACTCCAGTGTGTGGACCTGGTGTGTGAACCAGGTGTGTGGACCTGGTGTGTGGACACGGTGTGTGGACCTGGTGTGTGAACCTGGTGTGTGGACCTGGTGTGTGAATCTGGAGTGTGGACCTGGTGTGTGAACCCGGTGTGTGGACCCGGTGTGTGGACACGGTGTGTGGACCTGGTGTGTGAACCTGGTGTGTGGACCTGGTGTGTGGACCTGGTGTGGGAACCCGGTGTGTGGACCTGGTGTGTGGACCTGGTGTGTGGACCTGGTGTGGGGACACGGTGTGTGGACCTGGTGTGTGGACCTCGTGTGGGAACCCGGTGTGTGGACCCGGTGTGTGGACCTGGTGTGTGGACCTGGTGTGTGGACACGGTGTGTGGACCTAGTGTGTGGACCTGGTGTGTGGACCCGGTGTGTGAATCCAGTGTGTGGACCTGGTGTGGGAACCCGGTGTGTGGACCTGGTGCGTGGACCTGGTGTGTGAACCAGGTGTGTGGACCTGGTGTGTGGACACGGTGTGTACCTGGTGTGTGGACCTGGTGTGTGAATCCAGTGTGTGGACCTGGTGTGTGAACCCGGTGTGTGGACCTGGTGTGTGAACCTGGTGTGTGGACCTGGTGTGTGGACCTGGTGTGTGGACACGGTGTGTGGACCTGTTGTGTGAATCTGGTGTTTGGACCTGGTGTGTGAACCCGGTGTGTGGACCTGGTGTGTGAACCCGGTGTGTGGACCCGGTGTGTGGAACCGGTGTGTGAACCAGGTGTGTGGACCCGGTGTGGGAACGACGTGTGTGGACATGGTGTGTGGACCTGGTGTGTGGACTGGTGTGTGGACACGTTGTGTGGACCTGGTGTGTGGACACGGGGTGTGGACCCGGTGTGTGGACCCGGTGTGTGAATCCGGTGTGGGAACCCGGTGTGTGGACCTGGTGTGTGAATCCGGTGTGTGGACCTGGTGTGTGAATCCAGTGTGTGGACCCGGTGTGTGAATCCGGTGTGTGGATCCGGTGTGTGGACCCGGTGTGTGGACACGGTGTTTGGACCTGGTATGTGAACCCGGTGTATGGACCTGGTGTGTGGACCCGGTGTGTGGCCCCGGTGTGTGGACCCGGTGTGTGGACACGGTGTGTGGACCCGGTGTGTGAACCCGGTGTGTGGACCCGGTGTGGCAACCCGGTGTTTGGACCCGGTGTGTGGACCTGGTGTGTGGACCTGGTGTGTGAACCCGGTGTGTGGACACGGTGTGTGGACCCGGTGTGTGGACCCGGTGTGTGAATCCAGTGTGTGGACCTGATGTGTGGACCTGGTGTGTGAATCCAGTGTGTGGACCTGGTGTGTGAATCCAGTGTGTGGACCTGGTGTGTGAACCCGGTGTGTGGACCCGGTGTGTGGACATGGTGTGTGGACACGGTGTGTGGACCCGGTGTGTGGACACGGTGTGTGGACCCGATGTGTGAACCCGGTGTGTGGACCCGGTGTGTGGACCCGGTGTGGGAACCCGGTGTGTGGACCCAGTGTGTGGACCTGGTGTGTGGACCTGGTGTGTGGACACGGTGTGTGGACCTGGTGTGTGAACCTGGTGTGTGGACCTGGTGTGTGAATCTGGTGTGTGGACCTGGTGTGTGAACCCGGTGTGTGGACCCGGTGTGTGGACACGGTGTGTGGACCTGGTGTGTGAATCCAGTGTGTGGACCTGGTGTGTGAATCCAGTGTGTGGACCTGGTGTGTGAACCCGGTGTGTGGACCCGGTGTGTGGACATGGTGTGTGGACACGGTGTGTGGACCTGGTGTGTGAACCCGGTGTGTGAATCCAGTGTGTGGACCTGGTGTGTGAACCCGGTGTGTGGACATGGTGTGTGGACCTGGTGTGTGGACACGGTGTGTGGACCTAGTGTGTGAATCCGGTGTTTGGACCTGGTGTGTGAACCCGGTGTGTGGACCTGGTTTGTGAACCTGGTGTGGGGACCCGGTGTGTGGACCCGGTGTGTGAACCAGGTGTGTGGACCTGGTGTGTGGACACGGTGTGTGGACCCGGTGTGTGAACCGTGGTGTGTGGACCCGGTGTGTGGACCCGGTGTGGGAATCCGGTGTGTGGACATGGTGTGTGGACCTGGTGTGTGGACCTGGTGTGTGGACACGGTGTGTGGACCTGGTGTGTGGACACGGTGTGTGGACCCGGTGTGTGAATCCAGTTTGTGGACCCGGTGTGGGAACCCGGTGTGTGGACCTGGTGTGTGAACCAGGCGTGTGGACCTGGTGTGTGGACACGGTGTGTGGACCTGGTGTGTGAATCCGGTGTGTGGACCTTGTGTGTGAATCCAGTGTGTGGACACGGTGTGTGAACCCGGTGTGTGGACCCGGTGTGTTGACCCGGTGTGTGGACACGGTGTTTGGACCTGGTGTGTGAACCCGGTGTGTGGACCTGGTGTGTGGACACGGTGTGTGGACCTGGTGTGGGAACCCGGTATGTGGACCTGGTGTGTGGACCTGGTGTCTGAACACGGTGTGTGGACCTGGTGTGTGGACACGGTGTGTGGACCTGGTGTGGGAACCCGGTGTGCGGACCTGGTGTGTGGACCTGGTATGTGGACATGGTGTGTGTACCTGGTGTGTGGACACGGTGTGTGGACCTGGTGTGTGGACCTGGTGTGTGAACCCGGTGTTTGGACCTGGTGTGTGGACACGGTGTGTGGACCTGGTGTGTGGACCTGGTGTGTGAACCCGGTGTGTGGACCCGGTGTGTGGACCCGATGTGTGGACCTGGTGTGTGGACCCGGTGTGTGAATCCAGTGTATGGACCTGGTGTGGGAACCCGGTGTGTGGACCTGGTGCGTGGACCTGGTGTGTGAACCAGGTGTGTGGACCTGGTGTGTGGACACGGTGTGTACCTGGTGTGTGGACCTGGTGTGTGAATCCAGTGTGTGGACCTGGTGTGTGAACCCGGTGTTTGGACCTGGTGTGTGGACACGGTGTGTGGACCTGGTGTGTGGACCTGGTGTGTGAACCCGGTGTGTGGACCCGGTGTGTGGACCCGATGTGTGGACCTGGTGTGTGGACCCGGTGTGTGAATCCAGTGTGTGGACCTGGTGTGGGAACCCGGTGTGTGGACCTGGTGTGTGGACCTGGTGTGTGGACCTGGTGATTGGACACGGTGTGTACCTTGTGTGTGGACCTGATGTGTGAATCCAGTGTGTTGACCTGGTGTTTGAACCGGGGTGTGGACCCGGTGTGTGGACCCGGTGTGTGGACCTGGTGTGTGGACACGGTGTGTGGACCTGGTGTGTGAACCTGGTGTGTGGACCCGGTGTGTGAATCCAGTCTGTGGACCTGGTGTGTGGACCTGGTGTGTGAACCTGGTGTGTGGACACGGTGTGTGGACCTGGTGTGTGAACCTGGTGTGTGGACCTGGTGTGTGGACCTGATGTGTGGACCTGGTGTGGGAACCTGGTGTGTGAACCCGGTGTTTGGACCTGGTGTGTGGACCTGGTGTGTGGACACGGTGTGTGGACCTGGTGTGTTGACGTGTTGTGTGAATCCGGTTTGTGGACCTGGTGTGTGGACACGGTGTGTGGACCTGGTGTGTGGACCCGGTGTGTGAATCCAGTGTGTGGACCTGGTGTGGGAACCCGGTGTGTGGACCTGGTGTGTGGACACGGTGTGGGAACCTGGTGTGTGAACCCGGTGTGTGAACCAGGTGTGTGGACCTGGTGTGTGGACCTGGTGTGTGGACACGGTGTGTGGACCTGGTGTGTGGACCTGGTGTGTGAACCCGGTGTGTGGACCTGGTGTGTGGACACGGTGTGTGGACCTGGTGTGTGGACCCGGTGTGTGAATCCAGTGTGTGGACCTGGTGTGGGAACCCGGTGTGTGGACCTGGTGTGTGGTCCTTGTGTGTGAACCAGGTGTGTGGACCTGGTGTGTGGACACGGTGTGTACCTGGTGTGTGGACCTGGTGTGTGAATCCAGTGTGTGGACCTGGTGTGTGAACCCGGTATGTGGACCCGGTGTTTGGACCTGGTGTGTGGACACGATGTGTGGACCTGGTGTGTGAATCTGGTGTTTGGACCTGGTGTGTGAACCCGGTGTGTGGACCCGGTGTGTGGACCCGGTGTGTGGACCCGGTGTGTGACTCCAGTGTGTGGACCTGGTGTGTGAACCAGGTGTGTGGACCTGGTGTGTGGACACGGTGTGTGGACCTGGTGTGTGAACCTGGTGTGTGGACCTGGTGTGTGAATCTGGAGTGTGGACCTGGTGTGTGAACCCGGTGTGTGGACCCGGTGTGTGGACACGGTGTGTGGACCTGGTGTGTGAACCTGGTGTGTGGACCTGGTGTGTGGACCTGGTGTGGGAACCCGGTGTGTGGACCTGGTGTGTGGACCTGGTGTGTGGACCTGGTGTGGGGACACGGTGTGTGGACCTGGTGTGTGGACCTCGTGTGGGAACCCGGTGTGTGGACCCGGTGTGTGGACCTGGTGTGTGGACCTGGTGTGTGGACACGGTGTGTGGACCTAGTGTGTGGACCTGGTGTGTGGACCCGGTGTGTGAATCCAGTGTGTGGACCTGGTGTGGGAACCCGGTGTGTGGACCTGGTGCGTGGACCTGGTGTGTGAACCAGGTGTGTGGACCTGGTGTGTGGACACGGTGTGTACCTGGTGTGTGGACCTGGTGTGTGAATCCAGTGTGTGGACCTGGTGTGTGAACCCGGTGTGTGGACCTGGTGTGTGAACCTGGTGTGTGGACCTGGTGTGTGGACCTGGTGTGTGGACACGGTGTGTGGACCTGTTGTGTGAATCTGGTGTTTGGACCTGGTGTGTGAACCCGGTGTGTGGACCTGGTGTGTGAACCCGGTGTGTGGACCCGGTGTGTGGAACCGGTGTGTGAACCAGGTGTGTGGACCCGGTGTGGGAACGACGTGTGTGGACATGGTGTGTGGACCTGGTGTGTGGACTGGTGTGTGGACACGTTGTGTGGACCTGGTGTGTGGACACGGGGTGTGGACCCGGTGTGTGGACCCGGTGTGTGAATCCGGTGTGGGAACCCGGTGTGTGGACCTGGTGTGTGAATCCGGTGTGTGGACCTGGTGTGTGAATCCAGTGTGTGGACCCGGTGTGTGAATCCGGTGTGTGGATCCGGTGTGTGGACCCGGTGTGTGGACACGGTGTTTGGACCTGGTATGTGAACCCGGTGTATGGACCTGGTGTGTGGACCCGGTGTGTGGCCCCGGTGTGTGGACCCGGTGTGTGGACACGGTGTGTGGACCCGGTGTGTGAACCCGGTGTGTGGACCCGGTGTGGCAACCCGGTGTGTGGACCCGGTGTGTGGACCTGGTGTGTGGACCTGGTGTGTGAACCCGGTGTGTGGACACGGTGTGTGGACCCGGTGTGTGGACCCGGTGTGTGAATCCAGTGTGTGGACCTGGTGTGTGGACCTGGTGTGTGAATCCAGTGTGTGGACCTGGTGTGTGAATCCAGTGTGTGGACCTGGTGTGTGAACCCGGTGTGTGGACCCGGTGTGTGGACGTGGTGTGTGGACACGGTGTGTGGACCCGGTGTGTGGACACGGTGTGTGGACCCGATGTGTGAACCCGGTGTGTGGACCCGGTGTGTGGACCCGGTGTGGGAACCCGGTGTGTGGACCCGGTGTGTGGACCTGGTGTGTGGACCTGGTGTGTGGACACGGTGTGTGGACCTGGTGTGTGAACCTGGTGTGTGGACCTGGTGTGTGAATCTGGTGTGTGGACCTGGTGTGTGAACCCGGTGTGTGGACCCGGTGTGTGGACACGGTGTGTGGACCTGGTGTGTGAACCTGGTGTGTGGACCTGGTGTGTGGACCTGGTGTGGGAACCCGGTGTGTGGACCTGGTGTGTGGACCTGGTGTGTGGACCTGGTGTGGGGACACGGTGTGTGGACCTGGTGTGTGGACCTGGTGTGGGAACCCGGTGTGTGGACCCGGTGTGTGGACCTGGTGTGTGGACCTGGTGTGTGGACACGGTGTGTGGACCTAGTGTGTGGACCTGGTGTGTGGACCCGGTGTGAGAATCCAGTGTGTGGACCTGGTGTGGGAACCCGGTGTGTGGACCTGGTGCGTGGACCTGGTGTGTGATCCAGGTGTGTGGACCTGGTGTGTGGACACGGTGTGTACCTGGTGTGTGGACCTGGTGTGTGAATCCAGTGTGTGGACCTGGTGTGTGAACCCGGTGTTTGGACCTGGTGTGTGAACCCGGTGGACCCGGTGTGGGAACCCGGTGTGTGGACCTGGTGTGTGAACCAGGTGTGTGGACCTGGTGTGTGGACACGGTGTGTGGACCTGGTGTGTGAATCCGGTGTGTGGACCTTGTGTGTGAATCCAGTGTGTGGACACGGTGTGTGAACCCGGTGTGTGGACCCGGTGTGTGGACCCGGTGTGTGGACACGGTGTTTGGACCTGGTTTGTGAACCCGGTGTGTGGACCTGGTGTGTGGACACGGTGTGTGGACCTGGTGTGGAACCGGGTATGTGGACCTGGTGTGTGGACCTGGTGTCTGAACCCGGTGTGTGGACCTGGTGTGTGGACACGGTGTGTGGACCTGGTGTGGGAACCCGGTGTGCGGACCTGGTGTGTGGACCTGGTGTGTGGACATGGTGTGTGGACCTGGTGTGTGGACACGGTGTGTGGACCTGGTGTGTGGACCTGGTGTGTGAACCCGGTGTTTGGACCTGGTGTGTGGACACGGTATGTGGACCTGGTGTGTGGACCTTGTGTGGGAACCCGGTGTGTGGACCCGGTGTGTGGACCCGATGTGTGGACCTGGTGTGTGGACCCGGTGTGTGAATCCAGTGTGTGGACCTGGTGTGGGAACCCGGTGTGTGGACCTGGTGTGTGGACCTGGTGTGTGGACACGGTGTGTGGACCTGGTGTGTGAACCTGGTGTGTGGACCCGGTATGTGAATCCAGTCTGTGGACTTGGTGTGTGGACCTGGTGTGTGAACCTGGTGTGTGGACACGGTGTGTGGACCTGGTGTGTGGACCTGGTGTGTGGACCTGGTGTGTGGACGTGTTGTGTGAACCCGTTTTGTGGACCTGGTGTGTGGACACGGTGTGTGGACCTGGTGTGTGGACCCGGTGTGTGAATCCAGTGTGTGGACCTGGTGTGGGAACCCGGTGTGTGGACCTGGTGTGTGGACCTGGTGTGTGGACCTGGTGTGTGGACACGGTGTGTGGACCTGGTGTGTGGACGTGTTGTGTGAACCCGGTTTGTGGACCTGGTGTGTGGACACGGTGTGTGGACCTGGTGTGTTGACCCGGTGTGTGAATCCGGTGTGTGGACCTTGTGTGTGAATCCAGTGTGTGGACACGGTGTGTGAACCCGGTGTGTGGACCCGGTGTGTGGACCTGGTGTGTGGACCTGGTGTGGGAACCTGGTGTGTGAACCCGGTGTGTGAACCTGGTGTGTGGACCCGGTGTGTGAATCCAGTCTGTGGACCTGGTGTGTGGACCTGGTGTGTGAACCTGGTGTGTGGACACGGTGTGTGGACCTGGTGTGTGAACCTGGTGTGTGGACCTGGTGTGTGGACCTGATGTGTGGACCTGGTGTGGGAACCTGGTGTGTGAACCCGGTATTTGGACCTGGTGTGTGGACACGGTGTGTGGACCTGGTGTGTGGACCCGGTGTGTGAATCCAGTGTGTGGACCTGGTGTGTGAACCCGGTGTGTGGACC
Source organism: Lampris incognitus (assembly GCF_029633865.1). Taxonomy (NCBI): domain Eukaryota; kingdom Metazoa; phylum Chordata; class Actinopteri; order Lampriformes; family Lampridae; genus Lampris; species Lampris incognitus. The sequence goes on along the minus strand of NC_079212.1, from coordinate 68,845,036 downwards.
CGGTGTGTGGACGTGGTGTGTGGACACGGTGTGTGGACCCGGTGTGTGGACACGGTGTGTGGACCCGATGTGTGAACCCGGTGTGTGGACCCGGTGTGTGGACCCGGTGTGGGAACCCGGTGTGTGGACCCGGTGTGTGGACCTGGTGTGTGGACCTGGTGTGTGGACACGGTGTGTGGACCTGGTGTGTGAACCTGGTGTGTGGACCTGGTGTGTGAATCTGGTGTGTGGACCTGGTGTGTGAACCCGGTGTGTGGACCCGGTGTGTGGACACGGTGTGTGGACCTGGTGTGTGAACCTGGTGTGTGGACCTGGTGTGTGGACCTGGTGTGGGAACCCGGTGTGTGGACCTGGTGTGTGGACCTGGTGTGTGGACCTGGTGTGGGGACACGGTGTGTGGACCTGGTGTGTGGACCTGGTGTGGGAACCCGGTGTGTGGACCCGGTGTGTGGACCTGGTGTGTGGACCTGGTGTGTGGACACGGTGTGTGGACCTAGTGTGTGGACCTGGTGTGTGGACCCGGTGTGAGAATCCAGTGTGTGGACCTGGTGTGGGAACCCGGTGTGTGGACCTGGTGCGTGGACCTGGTGTGTGATCCAGGTGTGTGGACCTGGTGTGTGGACACGGTGTGTACCTGGTGTGTGGACCTGGTGTGTGAATCCAGTGTGTGGACCTGGTGTGTGAACCCGGTGTTTGGACCTGGTGTGTGAACCCGGTGGACCCGGTGTGGGAACCCGGTGTGTGGACCTGGTGTGTGAACCAGGTGTGTGGACCTGGTGTGTGGACACGGTGTGTGGACCTGGTGTGTGAATCCGGTGTGTGGACCTTGTGTGTGAATCCAGTGTGTGGACACGGTGTGTGAACCCGGTGTGTGGACCCGGTGTGTGGACCCGGTGTGTGGACACGGTGTTTGGACCTGGTTTGTGAACCCGGTGTGTGGACCTGGTGTGTGGACACGGTGTGTGGACCTGGTGTGGAACCGGGTATGTGGACCTGGTGTGTGGACCTGGTGTCTGAACCCGGTGTGTGGACCTGGTGTGTGGACACGGTGTGTGGACCTGGTGTGGGAACCCGGTGTGCGGACCTGGTGTGTGGACCTGGTGTGTGGACATGGTGTGTGGACCTGGTGTGTGGACACGGTGTGTGGACCTGGTGTGTGGACCTGGTGTGTGAACCCGGTGTTTGGACCTGGTGTGTGGACACGGTATGTGGACCTGGTGTGTGGACCTTGTGTGGGAACCCGGTGTGTGGACCCGGTGTGTGGACCCGATGTGTGGACCTGGTGTGTGGACCCGGTGTGTGAATCCAGTGTGTGGACCTGGTGTGGGAACCCGGTGTGTGGACCTGGTGTGTGGACCTGGTGTGTGGACACGGTGTGTGGACCTGGTGTGTGAACCTGGTGTGTGGACCCGGTATGTGAATCCAGTCTGTGGACTTGGTGTGTGGACCTGGTGTGTGAACCTGGTGTGTGGACACGGTGTGTGGACCTGGTGTGTGGACCTGGTGTGTGGACCTGGTGTGTGGACGTGTTGTGTGAACCCGTTTTGTGGACCTGGTGTGTGGACACGGTGTGTGGACCTGGTGTGTGGACCCGGTGTGTGAATCCAGTGTGTGGACCTGGTGTGGGAACCCGGTGTGTGGACCTGGTGTGTGGACCTGGTGTGTGGACCTGGTGTGTGGACACGGTGTGTGGACCTGGTGTGTGGACGTGTTGTGTGAACCCGGTTTGTGGACCTGGTGTGTGGACACGGTGTGTGGACCTGGTGTGTTGACCCGGTGTGTGAATCCAGTGTGTGGACCTGGTGTGGGAACCCGGTGTGTGGACCTGGTGTGTGGACCTGGTGTGGGAACCTGGTGTGTGAACCCGGTGTGTGAACCTGGTGTGTGGACCCGGTGTGTGAATCCAGTCTGTGGACCTGGTGTGTGGACCTGGTGTGTGAACCTGGTGTGTGGACACGGTGTGTGGACCTGGTGTGTGAACCTGGTGTGTGGACCTGGTGTGTGGACCTGATGTGTGGACCTGGTGTGGGAACCTGGTGTGTGAACCCGGTATTTGGACCTGGTGTGTGGACCTGGTGTGTGGACGTGTTGTGTGAACCCGGTTTGTGGACCTGGTGTGTGGACACGGTGTGTGGACCTGGTGTGTGGACCCGGTGTGTGAATCCAGTCTGTGGACCTGGTGTGTGGACCTGGTGTGTGAACCTGGTGTGTGGACACGGTGTGTGGACCTGGTGTGTGAACCTGGTGTGTGGACCTGGTGTGTGGACCTGATGTGTGGACCTGGTGTGGGAACCTGGTGTGTGAACCCGGTATTTGGACCTGGTGTGTGGACCTGGTGTGTGGACGTGTTGTGTGAACCCGGTTTGTGGACCTGGTGTGTGGACACGGTGTGTGGACCTGGTGTGTGGACCCGGTGTGTGAATCCAGTGTGTGGACCTGGTGTGGGAACCCGGTGTGTGGACCTGGTGTGTGGAACTGGTGTGGGAACCTGGTGTGTGAACCCGGTGTGTGAACCAGGTGTGTGGACCTGGTGTGTGGACACGGTGTGTGGACCTGGTGTGTGGACCTGGTGTGTGAACCCGGTGTGTGGACCTGGTGTGTGGACACGGTGTGTGGACCTGGTGTGTGGACCCGGTGTGTGAATTCAGTGTGTGGACCTGGTGTGGGAACCCGGTGTGTGGACCTGGTGTGTGGACCTGGTGTGTGAACCAGGTGTGTGGACCTGGTGTGTGGACACGGTGTGTACCTGGTGTGTGGACCTGGTGTGTGAATCCAGTGTCTGGACCTGGTGTGTGAACCCGGTATGTGGACCCGGTGTGTGGACATGGTGTGTGGACACGGTGTGTGGACCTGGAGTGTGAACCCGGTGTGTCAATCCAGTTTGTGGACCTTGTGTGTGAACCCGGTGTGTGGACCTGGTGTGTGGACCCGGTGTGTGAATCCAGTGTGTGGACCTGGTGTGTGAACCAGGTTTGTGGACCTGTTGTGTGGACACGGTGTGTGGACCTGGTGTCTGAACCTGGTGTGTGGACCTGGTGTGTGAATCTGGTGTGTGGACCTGGTGTGTGAACCCGGTGTGTGGACCCGGTGTGTGGACACGGTGTGTGGACCTGGTGTGTGAACCTGGTGTGTGGACCTGGTGTGTGGACCTGGTGTGGGAACCCGGTGTGTGGACCTGGTGTTTGGACCTGGTGTATGGACCTGGTGTGGGGACACGGTGTGTCGACCTGGTGTGTGGATCTGGTGTGTGGACCTGGTGTGGGAACCCGTTGTGTGTGGACCCGGTGTGTGGACCTGGTGTGTGGACCTGGTGTGTGGACACGGTGTGTGGACCTGGTGTGTGGACCTGGTGTGTGGACCCGGTGTGTGAATCCAGTGTGTGGACCTGGTGTGGGAACCCGGTGTGTGGACCTGGTGCGTGGACCTGGTGTGTGAACCAGGTGTGTGGACCTGGTGTGTGGACCCAGTGTGTGGACCCGGTGTGTGAATCCAGTGTGTGAACCTGGTGTGGGAACCCGGTGTGTGGACCCGGTGTGTGGACCTGGTGTGTGAACCAGGTGTGTGGACCTGGTGTGTGGACACGGTGTGTGGACCTGGTGTGTGAACCTGGTGTGTGGACCTGGTGTGTGAATCCAGTGTGTGGACCTGGTGTGTGAATCCAGTGTGTGGACCTGGTGTGTGAATCCAGTGTGTGGACCTGGTGTGTGAACCCGGTGTGTGGACCCGGTGTGTGGACATGGTGTGTGGACACGGTTTGTGGACCTGGTGTGTGAACCCGGTGTGTGAATCCAGTGTTTGGACCTGGTGTGTGAACCCGCTGTGTGGACATGGTGTGTGGACCTGGTGTGTGGACCCGGTGTGGGAACCCGGTGTGTGGACCCGGTGTGTGGACCTGGTGTGTGGACATGGTGTGTGGACCTTTTGTGTGAACCCGGTGTGTGGACCTGGTGTGTGGACCTGGTGTGGGAACCTGGTGTGTGAACCCGGTGTGTGGACCTGATGTGTGGACACGGTGTGTGGACCTGGTGTGTGAACCTGGTGTGTGGACCTGGTGTGTGAATACAGTGTGTGGACCTGGTGTGTGAATCCAGTGTGTGGACCTGGTGTGTGAACCCGGTGTGTGGACCCGGTGTGTGGACATGGTGTGTGGACACGGTGTGTGGACCTGGTGTGTGAACCCGGTGTGTGAATCCAGTGCGTGGACCTGGTGTGTGAACCCGGTGTGTGGACATGGTGTGTGGACCTGGTGTGTGGACCCGGTGTGGGAACCCGGTGTGTGGACCCGGTGTGTGGACCTGGTGTGTGGACATGATGTGTGGACACGGTGTGTGAACCCGGTGTGTGGACCTGGTGTGTGGACCTGGTGTGGGAACCTGGTGTGTGAACCCGGTGTGTGGACCTGGTGTGTGGACCTGGTGTGTGGACACGGTGTGTGGACCTGGTGTGTGGACCTGGTGTGTGAACCCGGTGTGTGAACCTGGTGTGTGGACACGGTGTGTGGACCTGGTGTGTGAACCAGGTGTGTGGACCTGGTGTGTGGACACGGTATATGGACCTGGTGTGTGAACCTGGTGTGTGGACCTGGTGTGTGAATCCAGTGTGTGGACCTTGTGTGTGAATCCAGTGTGTGGACCTGGTGTGTGAACCCGGTGTGTGGACCCGGTGTGTGGACATGGTGTGTGGACACGGTGTGTGGACCTGGTGTGTGAACCCGGTGTGTGAATCCAGTGTGTGGACCTCGTGTGTGAACCCGGTGTGTGGACATGGTGTGTGGACCTGGTGTGTGGACACGGTGTGTGCACCTAGTGTGTGAATCTGGTGTTTGGACCTGGTGTGGGAACCCGGTGTGTGGACCTGGTTTGTGAACCTGGTGTGGGGACCCGGTGTGTGGACCCGGTGTGTGAACCAGGTGTGTGGACCTGGTGTGTGGACACGGTGTGTGGACCCGGTGTGTGAACCGTGGTGTGTGGACCCGGTGTGTGGACCCGGTGTGGGAATCCGGTGTGTGGACATGGTGTGTGGACCTGGTGTGTGGACCTGGTGTGTGGACACGGTGTGTGGACCTGGTGTGTGGACACGGTGTGTGGACCCGGTGTGTGAATCCAGTTTGTGGACCCGGTGTGGGAACCCGGTGTGTGGACCTGGTGTGTGAACCAGGTGTGTGGACCTGGTGAGTGGACACGGTGTGTGGACCTGGTGTGTGAATCCGGTGTGTGGACCTTGTGTGTGAATCCAGTGTGTGGACACGGTGTGTGAACCCGGTGTGTGGACCCGGTGTGTGGACCCGGTGTGTGGACACGGTGTTTGGACCCGGTGTGTGGACCTGGTGTGTGGACACGGTGTGTGGACCTGGTGTGGAACCGGGTATGTGGACCTGGTGTGTGGACCTGGTGTCTGAACCCGGTGTGTGGACCTGGTGTGTGGACACGGTGTGTGGACCTGGTGTGGGAACCCGGTGTGCGGACCTGGTGTGTGGACCTGGTGTGTGGACATGGTGTGTGGACCTGGTGTGTGGACACGGTGTGTGGACCTGGTTTGTGGACCTGGTGTGTGAACCTGGTGTTTGGACCTGGTGTGTGGACACGGTATGTGGACCTGGTGTGTGAACCTTGTGTGGGAACCCGGTGTGTGGACCCGGTGTGTGGACCCGATGTGTGGACCTGGTGTGTGGACCCGGTGTGTGAATCCAGTGTGTGGACCTGGTGTGGGAACCCGGTGTGTGGACCTGGTGTGTGGACCTGGTGTGTGGACCTGGTGATTGGACACGGTGTGTACCTTGTGTGTGGACCTGATGTGTGATTCCAGTGTGTTGACCTGGTGTGTGAACCCGGTGTGTGAACCCGGTGTGTGGACCCGGTGTGTGGACCTGGTGTGTGGACACGGTGTGTGGACCTGGTGTGTGAACCTGGTGTGTGGACCCGGTGTGTGAATCCAGTCTGTGGACTTGGTGTGTGGACCTGGTGTGTGAACCTGGTGTGTGGACACGGTGTGTGGACCTGGTGTGTGGACCTGGTGTGTGGACCTGGTGTGTGGACACGGTGTGTGGACCTGGTGTGTGGACGTGTTGTGTGAACCCGGTTTGTGGACCTGGTGTGTGGACACGGTGTGTGGACCTGGTGTGTGGACCCGGTGTGTGAATCCAGTGTGTGGACCTGGTGTGGGAACCCGGTGTGTGGACCTGGTGTGTGGACCTGGTGTGTGGACCTGGTGTGTGGACACGGTGTGTGGACCTGGTGTGTGGACGTGTTGTGTGAACCCGGTTTGTGGACCTGGTGTGTGGACACGGTGTGTGGACCTGGTGTGTGGACCCGGTGTGTGAATCCAGTGTGTGGACCTGGTGTGGGAACCCGGTGTGTGGACCTGGTGTGTGGACCTGGTGTGGGAACCTGGTGTGTGAACCCGGTGTGTGAACCTGGTGTGTGGACCCGGTGTGTGAATCCAGTCTGTGGACCTGGTGTGTGGACCTGGTGTGTGAACCTGGTGTGTGGACACGGTGTGTGGACCTGGTGTGTGAACCTGGTGTGTGGACCTGGTGTGTGGACCTGATGTGTGGACCTGGTGTGGGAACCTGGTGTTTGAACCCGGTATTTGGACCTGGTGTGTGGACCTGGTGTGTGGACGTGTTGTGTGAACCCGGTTTGTGGACCTGGTGTGTGGACATGGTGTGTGGACCTGGTGTGTGGACCCGGTGTGTGAATCCAGTCTGTGGACCTGGTGTGTAGACCTGGTGTGTGAACCTGGTGTGTGGACACGGTGTGTGGACCTGGTGTGTGAACCTGGTGTGTGGACCTGGTGTGTGGACCTGATGTGTGGACCTGGTGTGGGAACCTGGTGTGTGAACCCGGTATTTGGACCTGGTGTGTGGACCTGGTGTGTGGACGTGTTGTGTGAACCCGGTTTGTGGACCTGGTGTGTGGACACGGTGTGTGGACCTGGTGTGTGGACCCGGTGTGTGAATCCAGTGTGTGGACCTGGTGTGGGAACCCGGTGTGTGGACCTGGTGTGTGGAACTGGTGTGGGAACCTGGTGTGTGAACCCGGTGTGTGAACCAGGTGTGTGGACCTGGTGTGTGGACACGGTGTGTGGACCTGGTGTGTGGACCTGGTGTGTGAACCCGGTGTGTGGACCTGGTGTGTGGACACGGTGTGTGGACCTGGTGTGTGGACCCGGTGTGTGAATTCAGTGTGTGGACCTGGTGTGGGAACCCGGTGTGTGGACCTGGTGTGTGGACCTGGTGTGTGAACCAGGTGTGTGGACCTGGTGTGTGGACACGGTGTGTACCTGGTGTGTGGACCTGGTGTGTGAATCCAGTGTCTGGACCTGGTGTGTGAACCCGGTATGTGGACCCGGTGTGTGGACATGGTGTGTGGACACGGTGTGTGGACCTGGAGTGTGAACCCGGTGTGTGAATCCAGTTTGTGGACCTGGTGTGTGAACCCGGTGTGTGGACCTGGTGTGTGGACCCGGTGTGTGAATCCAGTGTGTGGACCTGGTGTGTGAACCAGGTTTGTGGACCTGTTGTGTGGACACGGTGTGTGGACCTGGTGTGTGAACCTGGTGTGTGGACCTGGTGTGTGAATCTGGTGTGTGGACCTGGTGTGTGAACCCGGTGTGTGGACCCGGTGTGTGGACACGGTGTGTGGACCTGGTGTGTGAACCTGGTGTGTGGACCTGGTGTGTGGACCTGGTGTGGGAACCCGGTGTGTGGACCTGGTGTTTGGACCTGGTGTGTGGACCTGGTGTGGGGACACGGTGTGTCGACCTGGTGTGTGGACCTGGTGTGTGGACCTGGTGTGGGAACCCGTTGTGTGTGGACCCGGTGTGTGGACCTGGTGTGTGGACCTGGTGTGTGGACACGGTGTGTGGACCTGGTGTGTGGACCTGGTGTGTGGACCCGGTGTGTGAATCCAGTGTGTGGACCTGGTGTGGGAACCCGGTGTGTGGACCTGGTGCGTGGACCTGGTGTGTGAACCAGGTGTGTGGACATGGTGTGTGGACACGGTGTGTACCTGGTGTGTGGACCTGGTGTGTGAATCCAGTGTGTGGACCTGGTATGTGAACCCGGTGTGTGGACCTGGTGTGTGAACCCGGTGTGTGGACCTGGTGTGTGGACCTGGTGTGTGGACACGGTGTGTGGACCTGGTGTGTGAATCTGGTGTTTGGACCTGGTGTGTGAACCCGGTGTGTGGACCTGGTGTGTGAACCCGGTGTGTGGACCCGGTGTGTGGACCCGGTGTGTGAACCAGGTGTGTGGACCCGGTGTGGGAACGAGGCGTGTGGACATGGTGTGTGGACCTGGTGTGTGGACCTGGTGTGTGGACACGGTGTGTGGACCTGGTGTGTGGACACGGGGTGTGGACCCGGTGTGTGGACCCGGTGTGTGAATCCGGTGTGGGAACCCGGTGTGTGGACCTGGTGTGTGAATCCGGTGTGTGGACCTGGTGTGTGAATCCAGTGTGTGGACCCGGTGTGTGAATCCGGTCTGTGGACCCGGTGTGTGGACCCGGTGTGTGGACACGGTGTTTGGACCTGGTATGTGAACCCGGTATGGACCTGGTGTGTGGACCCGGTGTGTGGACCCGGTGTGTGGACCCGATGTGTGGACACGGTGTGTGGACCCGGTGTGTGAACCCGGTGTGTGGACCCGGTGTGGCAACCCGGTGTTTGGACCCGGTGTGTGGACCTGGTGTGTGGACCTGGTGTGTGAACCCGGTGTGTGGACACGGTGTGTGGACCCGGTGTGTGGACCCGGTGTGTGAATCCAGTGTGTGGACCTGGTGTGTGGACCTGGTGTGTGAATCCAGTGTGTGGACCTGGTGTGTGAATCCAGTGTGTGGACCTGGTGTGTGAACCCGGTGTGTGGACCCGGTGTGTGGACGTGGTGTGTGGACACGGTGTGTGGACCCGGTGTGTGGACACGGTGTGTGGACCCGATGTGTGAACCCGGTGTGTGGACCCGGTGTGTGGACCCGGTGTGGGAACCCGGTGTGTGGACCCGGTGTGTGGACCTGTTGTGTGGACCTGGTGTGTGAACCCGGTGTGTGGACATGGTGTGTGGACCTGGTGTGTGGACCTGGTGTGTGGACCCGGTGTGTGGACCCGGTGTGTGAATCCAGTGTGTGAACCTGGTGTGGGAACCCGGTGTGTGGACCCGGTGTGTGGACCTGGTGTGTGAACCAGGTGTGTGGACCTGGTGTGTGGACACGGTGTGTGGACCTGGTGTGTGAACCTGGTGTGTGGACCTGGTGTGTGAATCCAGTGTGTGGACCTGGTGTGTGAATCCAGTGTGTGGACCTGGTGTGTGAATCCAGTGTGTGGACCTGGTGTGTGAACCCGGTGTGTGGACCTGGTGTGTGGACATGGTGTGTGGACACGGTTTGTGGACCTGGTGTGTGAACCCGGTGTGTGAGTCCAGTGTGTGGACCTGGTGTGTGAACCCGGTGTGTGGACATGGTGTGTGGACCTGGTGTGTGGACCCGGTGTGGGAACCCGGTGTGTGGACCCGGTTTGTGGACCTGGTGTGTGGACATGGTGTGTGGACCTGGTGTGTGAACCCGGTGTGTGGACCTGGTGTGTGGACCTGGTGTGGGAACCTGGTGTGTGAACCCGGTGTGTGGACCTGGTGTGTGAATCCAGTGTGTGGACGTGGTGTGTGAATCCAGTGTGTGGACCTGGTGTGTGAACCCGGTGTGTGGACCCGGTGTGTGGACATGGTGTGTGGACACGGCGTGTGGACCTGGTGTGTGAACCTGGTCTCTGAATCCAGTGTGTGGACCTGGTGTGTGAACCCGGTGTGTGGACATGGTGTGTGGACCTGGTGTGTGGACACGGTGTGTGGACCTGGTGTGTGAATCTGGTGTTTGGACCTGGTGTGTGAACCCGGTGTGTGGACCTGGTTTGTGAACCTGGTGTGGGGACCCGGTGTGTGGACCCGGTGTGTGAACCAGGTGTGTGGACCTGGTGTGTGGACACGGTGTGTGGACCCGGTGTGTGAACCTGTTGTGTGGACCCGGTGTGTGGACCCGGTGTGGGAATCCGGTGTGTGGACCTGGTGTGTCGACCTGGTGTGTGGACACGGTGTGTGGACCTGGTGTTTGGACACGGTGTGTGGACCCGGTGTGTGAATCCAGTGTGTGGACCCGGTGTGGGAACCCGGTGTGTGGACCTGGTGTGTGAACCAGGTGTGTGGACCTGGTGTGTGGACACGGTGTGTGGACCTGGTGTGTGAATCCGGTGTGTGGACCTTGTGTGTGAATCCAGTGTGTGGACCCGGTGTGTGAACCCGGTGTGTGGACCCGGTGTGTGGACCCGGTGTGTGGACACGGTGTTTGGACCTTGTGTGTGAACCCGGTGTGTGGACCTGGTGTGTGGACACGGTGTGTGGACCTGGTGTGGGAACCCGGTTTGTGGACCTGGTGTGTGGTCCTGGTGTCTGAACCCGGTGTTTGGACCTGGTGTGTCGACACGGTGTGTGGACCTGGTTTGGGAACCCGGTGTGTGGACCCGGTGTGTGGACCTGGTGTGTGGACATGGTGTGTGGACCTGGTGTGTGGACACGGTGTGTGGACCTGGTGTGTGGACCTGGTGTGTGAACCAGGTGTTTGTACCTGGTGTGTGGACACGGTGTGTGGACCTGGTGTGTGGACCTTGTGTGGGAACCCGGTGTGTGGACCCGGTGTGTGGACCCGATGTGTGGACCTGGTGTGTGGACCCGGTGTGTGAATCCAGTGTGTGGACCTGGTGTGGGAACCCGGTGTGTGGACCTGGTGTGTGGACTTGGTGTGTGGACCTGGTGTGTGGACACGGTGTGTACCTTGTGTGTGGACCTGGTGTGTGAATCCGGTGTGTGGACCTGGTGTGTGAACCCGGTGTGTGGACCTGGTGTGTGGACCCGGTGTGTGGACCTGGTGTGTGGACACGGTGTGTGGACCTGGTGTGTGAACCTGGTGTGTGGACCCGGTGTGTGAATCCAGTCTGTGGACCTGGTGTGTGGACCTGTTGTGTGAACCTGGTGTGTGGACACGGTGTGTGGACCTGGTGTGTGAACCTGGTGTGTGGACCTGGTGTGTGGACCTGATGTGTGGACCTGGTGTGGGAACCTGGTGTGTGAACCCGGTGTGTGGACCTGGTGTGTGGACCTGGTGTGTGGACACGGTGTGTGGACCTGGTGTGTGGACGTGTTGTGTGAACGCGGTGTGTGGACCTGGTGTTTGGACCCGGTGTGTGAATCCAGTGTGTGGACCTGGTGTGGGAACCCGGTGTGTGGACCTGGTGTGTGGACATGGTGTGTGGACCTGGTGTGTGGACCTGGTGTGTGAACCCGGTGTGTGGACCTGGTGTGTGGACACGGTGTGTGGACCTGGTGTGTGGACCCGGTGTGTGAATCCAGTGTGTGGACCCGGTGTGGGAACCCGTTGTGTGGACCTGGTGTGTGGACCTGGTGTGTGAACCAGGTGTGTGGACCTGGTGTGTGGACACGGTGTGTACCTGGTATGTGGACCTGGTGTGTGAATCCAGTGTGTGGACCTGGTGTGTGAACTCGGTATGTGAAGCCGGTGTGTGGACATGGTGTGTGGACACGGTGTGTGGACCTGGTGTGTGAACCCGGTGTGTGAATCCGGTGTGTGGACCTGGTGTGTGAACCCGGTGTGTGGACCTGGTGTGTGGACCTGGTGTGTGGACACGGTGTGTGGACCTGGTGTGTGAATCTGGTGTTTGGACCTGGTGTGTGAACCTGGTGTGTGGACCTGGTGTGTGAACCCGGTGTGTGGACCCGGTGTGTGGACCCGGTGTGTGAATCCAGTGTGTGAACATGGTGTGGGAACCCGTTGTGTGGACCCGGTGTGTGGACCTGGTGTGGGAACCCGGTGTGTGGACCTGGTGTGTGGACCTGGTGTGGGAACCCGGTGTGTGGACCTGGTGTGTGGACCTGGTGTTTGGACCTGGTGTGTGAACCCGGTGTGTGGACCTGGTGTGTGAACCCGGTGTGTGGACCCGGTGTGTGAATCCAGTGTGTGGACCCGGTGTGGGAACCCGGTGTGTGGACCTGGTGTGTGAACCAGGTGTGTGGACCTGGTGTGTGGACACAGTGTGTGGACCTGGTGTGTGAATCCGGTGTGTGGACCTTGTGTGTGAATCCAGTGTGTGGACCCGGTGTGTGAACCCGGTGTGTGGACCCGGTGTGTGGACCCGGTGTGTGGACACGGTGTTTGGACCTTGTGTGTGAACCCGGTGTGTGGACCTGGTGTGTGGACACGGTGTGTGGACCTGGTGTGGGAACCCGGTGTGTGGACCTGGTGTGGGAACCCGGTGTGTGGACCTGGTGTGTGGTCCTGGTGTCTGAACCCGGTGTGTGGACCTGGTGTGTGGACACGGTGTGTGGACCTGGTTTGGGAACCCGGTGTGTGGACCCGGTGTGTGGACCTGGTGTGTGGACATGGTGTGTGGACCTGTTGTGTGGACACGGTGTGTGGACCTGGTGTGTGGACCTGGTGTGTGAACCCGGTGTTTGGACCTGGTGTGTGGACACGGTGTGTGGACCTGGTGTGTGGATCTTGTGTGGGAACCCGGTGTTTGGACCCGGTGTGTGCACCCGATGTGTGGACCTGGTGTGTGCAGCCGGTGTGTGAATCCAGTGTGTGGACCTGGTGTGGGAACCCGGTGTGTGGACCTGGTGTGTGGACTTGGTGTGTGGACCTGGTGTGTGGACACGGTTTGTACCTTGTGTGTGGACCTGGTGTGTGAATCCGGTGTGTGGACCTGGTGTGTGAACCCGGTGTGTGGACCCGGTGTGTGGACCCGGTGTGTGGACCTGGTGTGTGGACACGGTGTGTGGACCTGGTGTGTGAACCCGGTGTGTGGACCCGGTGTGTGGACGCGGTGTGTGAATCCAGTGTGTGAACCTGGTGTGGGAACCCGGTGTGTGGACCCGGTGTGTGGACCTGGTGTGGGAACCCGGTGTGTGGACCTGGTGTGTGGACCTGGTGTGGGAACCCGGTGTGTGGACCTGGTGTGTGGACCTGGTGTGTGGACCTGGTGTGGGGACACGGTGTGTGGACCTGGTGTGTGGACCTGGTGTGTGGACCTGGTGTGGGAACCCGGTGTGTGGACCTGGTGTGTGGACCTGGTGTGTGGACCTGGTGTGTGGACACGGTGTGTGGACCTGGTGTATGGACATGGTGTGTGGACCTGGTGTGTGGACACGGTGTGTGGACCTGGTGTGTGGACCTGGTGTGTGAACCTGGTGTGTGGACCTGGTGTGGGAACCCGGTGTGTGGACCTGGTGTGTGGACCTGGTGTGTGGTACCTGGTGTGGGGACACGGTGTGTGGACCTGGTGTGTGGACCTGGTGTGTGGACCTGGTGTGGGAACCCGGTGTGTGGACCCGGTGTGTGGACCTGGTGTGTGGACCTGGTGTGTGGACACGGTGTGTGGACCTGGTGTGTGGACATGATGTGTGGACCTGGTGTGTGGACACGGTGTGTGGACCTGGTGTGTGGACCTGGTGTGTGAACCCGGTGTTTGGACCTGGTGTGTGGACACGGTGTGTGGACCTGGTGTGTGGACCTTGTGTGGGAACCCGGTGTGTGGACCCGGTGTGTGGACCCGATGTGTGGACCTGGTGTGTGGACCCGGTGTGTGAATCCAGTGTGTGGACCTGGTGTGGGAACCCGGTGTGTGGACCTGGTGTGTGGACCTGGTGTGTGGACCTGGTGTGTGGACACGGTGTGTACCTTGTGTGTGGACCTGGTGTGTGAATCCGGTGTTTGGACCTGGTGTGTGAACCCGGTGTGTGGACCCGGTGTGTGGACCCGGTGTGTGAATCCAGTGTGTGAACATGGTGTGGGAACCCGTTGTGTGGACCCGGTGTGTGGACCTGGTGTGGGAACCCGGTGTGTGGACCTGGTGTGTGGACCTGGTGTGTGAACCCGGTGTGTGGACCTGGTGTGTGGACCTGGTGTTTGGACCTGGTGTGTGAACCCGGTGTGTGGACCTGGTGTGTGAACCCGGTGTGTGGACCCGGTGTGTGAATCCAGTGTGTGGACCCGGTGTGGGAACCCGGTGTGTGGACCTGGTGTGTGAACCAGGTGTGTGGACCTGGTGTGTGGACACGGTGTGTGGACCTGATTTGTGAATCCGGTGTGTGGACCTTGTGTGTGAATCCAGTGTGTGGACCCGGTGTGTGAACCCGGTGTGTGGACCCGGTGTGTGGACCCGGTGTGTGGACACGGTGTTTGGACCTTGTGTGTGAACCCGGTGTGTGGACCTGGTGTGTGGACACGGTGTGTGGACCTGGTGTGGGAACCCGGTGTGTGGACCTGGTGTGTGGTCCTGGTGTCTGAACCCGGTGTGTGGACCTGGTGTGTGGACACGGTGTGTGGACCTGGTTTGGGAACCTGGTGTGTGGACCCGGTGTGTGGACCTGGTGTGTGGACATGGTGTGTGGACCTGGTGTGGACACGGTGTGTGGACCTGGTGTGTGGACCTGGTGTGTGAACCCGGTGTTTGGACCTGGTGTGTGGACACGGTGTGTGGACCTGGTGTGTGGACACGGTTTGTACCTTGTGTGTGGACCTGGTGTGTGAACCTGGTGTGTGGACCTGGTGTGGGAGCCTGGTGTGTGGACCTGGTGTGTGGACCTGATGTGTGGACCTGGTGTGGGGACACGGTGTGTGGACCTGGTGTGTGGACCTGGTGTGTGGACCTGGTGTGGGAACCCGGTGTGTGGACCTGGTGTGTGGACCTGGTGTGTGGACCTGGTGTGTGGACACGGTGTGTGGACCTGGTGTGTGGACATGATGTGTGGACCTGGTGTGTGGACACGGTGTGTGGACCTGGTGTGTGGACCTGGTGTGTGAACCCGGTGTTTGGACCTGGTGTGTGGACACGGTGTGTGGACCTGGTGTGTGGACCTTGTGTGGGAACCCGGTGTGTGGACCCGGTGTGTGGACCCGATGTGTGGACCTGGTGTGTGGACCCGGTGTGTGAATCCAGTGTGTGGACCTGGTGTGGGAACCCGGTGTGTGGACCTGGTGTGTGGACCTGGTGTGTGGACCTGGTGTGTGGACACGGTGTGTACCTTGTTAGTGGACCTGGTGTGTGAATCCGGTGTGTGGACCTGGTGTGTGAACCCGGTGTGTGTACCCGGTGTGTGGACCCGGTGTGTGGACCTGGTGTGTGGACACGGTGTGTGGACCTGGTGTGTGAACCTGGTGTTTGGACCCGGTGTGTGAATCCAGTCTGTGGACCTGGTGTGTGGACCTGGTGTGTGAACCTGGTGTGTGGACACGGTGTGTGGACCTGGTGTGTGAACCTGGTGTGTGGACCTGGTGTGTGGACCTGATGTGTGGACCTGGTGTGGGAACCTGGTGTGTGAACCCGGTGTGTGGACCTGGTGTGTGGACCTGGTGTGTGGACACGGTGTGTGGACCTGGTGTGTGGACGTGTTGTGTGAACCTGGTTTGTGGACCTGGTGTGTGAACACGGTGTGTGGACCTGGTGTGTGAACCAGGTGTGTGGACCTGGTGTGTGGACACAGTGTGTGGACCTGGTGTGTGAATCCGGTGTGTGGACCTTGTGTGTGAATCCAGTGTGTGGACCCGGTGTGTGAACCCGGTGTGTGGACCCGGTGTGTGGACCCGGTGTGTGGACACGGTGTTTGGACCTTGTGTGTGAACCCGGTGTGTGGACCTGGTGTGTGGACACGGTGTGTGGACCTGGTGTGGGAACCCGGTGTGTGGACCTGGTGTGTGGTCCTGGTGTCTGAACCCGGTGTGTGGACCTGGTGTGTGGACACGGTGTGTGGACCTGGTTTGGGAACCCGGTGTGTGGACCCGGTGTGTGGACCTGGTGTGTGGACATGGTGTGTGGACCTGGTGTGTGGACCTTGTGTGGGAACCCGGTGTTTGGACCCGGTGTGTGCACCCGATGTGTGGACCTGGTGTGTGCAGCCGGTGTGTGAATCCAGTGTGTGGACCTGGTGTGGGAACCCGGTGTGTGGACCTGGTGTGTGGACTTGGTGTGTGGACCTGGTGTGTGGACACGGTTTGTACCTTGTGTGTGGACCTGGTGTGTGAATCCGGTGTGTGGACCTGGTGTGTGAACCCGGTGTGTGGACCCGGTGTGTGGACCCGATGTGTGGACCTGGTGTGTGGACACGGTGTGTGGACCTGGTGTGTGAACCCGGTGTGTGGACCCGGTGTGTGGACGCGGTGTGTGAATCCAGTGTGTGAACCTGGTGTGGGAACCCGGTGTGTGGACCCGGTGTGTGGACCTGGTGTGGGAACCCGGTGTGTGGACCTGGTGTGTGGACCTGGTGTGGGAACCCGGTGTGTGGACCTGGTGTGTGGACCTGGTGTGTGGACCTGGTGTGGGGACACGGTGTGTGGACCTGGTGTGTGGACCTGGTGTGTGGACCTGGTGTGGGAACCCGGTGTGTGGACCTGGTGTGTGGACCTGGTGTGTGGACCTGGTGTGTGGACACGGTGTGTGGACCTGGTGTATGGACATGGTGTGTGGACCTGGTGTGTGGACACGGTGTGTGGACCTGGTGTGTGGACCTGGTGTGTGAACCTGGTGTGTGGACCTGGTGTGGGAACCCGGTGTGTGGACCTGGTGTGTGGACCTGGTGTGTGGACCTGGTGTGGGGACACGGTGTGTGGACCTGGTGTGTGGACCTGGTGTGTGGACCTGGTGTGGGAACCCGGTGTGTGGACCTGGTGTGTGGACCTGGTGTGTGGACCTGGTGTGTGGACACGGTGTGTGGACCTGGTGTGTGGACATGATGTGTGGACCTGGTGTGTGGACACGGTGTGTGGACCTGGTGTGTGGACCTGGTGTGTGAACCCGGTGTTTGGACCTGGTGTGTGGACACGGTGTGTGGACCTGGTGTGTGGACCTTGTGTGGGAACCCGGTGTGTGGACCCGGTGTGTGGACCCGATGTGTGGACCTGGTGTGTGGACCCGGTGTGTGAATCCAGTGTGTGGACCTGGTGTGGGAACCCGGTGTGTGGACCTGGTGTGTGGACCTGGTGTGTGGACCTGGTGTGTGGACACGGTGTGTACCTTGTGTGTGGACCTGGTGTGTGAATCCGGTGTTTGGACCTGGTGTGTGAACCCGGTGTGTGGACCCGGTGTGTGGACCCGGTGTGTGAATCCAGTGTGTGAACATGGTGTGGGAACCCGTTGTGTGGACCCGGTGTGTGGACCTGGTGTGGGAACCCGGTGTGTGGACCTGGTGTGTGGACCTGGTGTGTGAACCCGGTGTGTGGACCTGGTGTGTGGACCTGGTGTTTGGACCTGGTGTGTGAACCCGGTGTGTGGACCTGGTGTGTGAACCCGGTGTGTGGACCCGGTGTGTGAATCCAGTGTGTGGACCCGGTGTGGGAACCCGGTGTGTGGACCTGGTGTGTGAACCAGGTGTGTGGACCTGGTGTGTGGACACGGTGTGTGGACCTGATTTGTGAATCCGGTGTGTGGACCTTGTGTGTGAATCCAGTGTGTGGACCCGGTGTGTGAACCCGGTGTGTGGACCCGGTGTGTGGACCCGGTGTGTGGACACGGTGTTTGGACCTTGTGTGTGAACCCGGTGTGTGGACCTGGTGTGTGGACACGGTGTGTGGACCTGGTGTGGGAACCCGGTGTGTGGACCTGGTGTGTGGTCCTGGTGTCTGAACCCGGTGTGTGGACCTGGTGTGTGGACACGGTGTGTGGACCTGGTTTGGGAACCTGGTGTGTGTACCCGGTGTGTGGACCTGGTGTGTGGACATGGTGTGTGGACCTGGTGTGTGGACACGGTGTGTGGACCTGGTGTGTGGACCTGGTGTGTGAACCCGGTGTTTGGACCTGGTGTGTGGACACGGTGTGTGGACCTGGTGTGTGGACCTTGTGTGGGAACCCGGTGTTTGGACCCGGTGTGTGCACCCGATGTGTGGACCTGGTGTGTGCAGCCGGTGTGTGAATCCAGTGTGTGGACCTGGTGTGGGAACCCGGTGTGTGGACCTGGTGTGTGGACTTGGTGTGTGGACCTGGTGTGTGGACACGGTTTGTACCTTGTGTGTGGACCTGGTGTGTGAATCCGGTGTGTGGACCTGGTGTGTGAACCCGGTGTGTGGACCCGGTGTGTGGACCCGGTGTGTGGACCTGGTGTGTGGACACGGTGTGTGGACCTGGTGTGTGAACCCGGTGTGTGGACCCGGTGTGTGGACCTGGTGTATGGACATGGTGTGTGGACCTGGTGTGTGGACACGGTGTGTGGACCTGGTGTGTGGACCTGGTGTGTGAACCTGGTGTGTGGACCTGGTGTGGGAGCCCGGTGTGTGGACCTGGTGTGTGGACCTGATGTGTGGACCTGGTGTGGGGACACGGTGTGTGGACCTGGTGTGTGGACCTGGTGTGTGGACCTGGTGTGGGAACCCGGTGTGTGGACCTGGTGTGTGGACCTGGTGTGTGGACCTGGTGTGTGGACACGGTGTGTGGACCTGGTGTGTGGACATGATGTGTGGACCTGGTGTGTGGACACGGTGTGTGGACCTGGTGTGTGGACCTGGTGTGTGAACCCGGTGTTTGGACCTGGTGTGTGGACACGGTGTGTGGACCTGGTGTGTGGACCTTGTGTGGGAACCCGGTGTGTGGACCCGGTGTGTGGACCCGATGTGTGGACCTGGTGTGTGGACCCGGTGTGTGAATCCAGTGTGTGGACCTGGTGTGGGAACCCGGTGTGTGGACCTGGTGTGTGGACCTGGTGTGTGGACCTGGTGTGTGGACACGGTGTGTACCTTGTTAGTGGACCTGGTGTGTGAATCCGGTGTGTGGACTTGGTGTGTGAACCCGGTGTGTGTACCCGGTGTGTGGACCCGGTGTGTGGACCTGGTGTGTGGACACGGTGTGTGGACCTGGTGTGTGAACCTGGTGTTTGGACCCGGTGTGTGAATCCAGTCTGTGGACCTGGTGTGTGGACCTGGTGTGTGAACCTGGTGTGTGGACACGGTGTGTGGACCTGGTGTGTGAACCTGGTGTGTGGACCTGGTGTGTGGACCTGATGTGTGGACCTGGTGTGGGAACCTGGTGTGTGAACCCGGTGTGTGGACCTGGTGTGTGGACCTGGTGTGTGGACACGGTGTGTGGACCTGGTGTGTGGACGTGTTGTGTGAACCTGGTTTGTGGACCTGGTGTGTGAACACGGTGTGTGGACCTGGTGTGTGGACCCGGTGTGTGAATCCAGTGTGTGGACCTGTTGTGGGAACCCGGTGTGTGGACCTGGTGTGTGGACCTGGTGTGGGAACCTGGTGTGTGAACCCGGTGTGTGAACCCGGTGTGTGGACCTGGTGTGTGGACCTGGTGTGTGGACACGGTGTGTGGACCTGGTGTGTGGACCTGGTGTGTGAACCCGGTGTGTGGACCTGGTGTGTGGACACGGTGTGTGGACCTGGTGTGTGGACCCGGTGTGTGGACCCGGTGTGTGGACCCGGTGTGTGGACACGGTGTGTGGACCTGGTGTGTGAACCCGGTGTGTGGACCCGGTGTGTGGACCCGGTGTGTGAATCCAGTGTGTGAACCTGGTGTGGGAACCCGGTGTGTGGACCCGGTGTGTGGACCTGGTGTGGGAACCCGGTGTGTGGACCTGGTGTGTGGACCTGGTGTGGGAACCCGGTGTGTGGACCTGGTGTGTGGACCTGGTGTGTGGACCTGGTGTGGGGACACGGTGTGTGGACCTGGTGTGTGGACCTGGTGTGTGGACCTGGTGTGGGAACCCGGTGTGTGGACCTGGTGTGTGGACCTGGTGTGTGGACCTGGAGTGTGGACACGGTGTGTGGACCTGGTGTATGGACATGGTGTGTGGACCTGGTGTGTGGACACGGTGTGTGGACCTGGTGTGTGGACCTGGTGTGTGGACCTGGTGTGGGAGCCCGGTGTGTGGACCTGGTGTGTGGACCTGATGTGTGGACCTGGTGTGGGGACACGGTGTGTGGACCTGGTGTGTGGACCTGGTGTGTGGACCTGGTGTGGGAACCCGGTGTGTGGACCTGGTGTGTGGACCTGGTGTGTGGACCTGGTGTGTGGACACGGTGTGTGGACCTGGTGTGTGGACATGATGTGTGGACCTGGTGTGTGGACACGGTGTGTGGACCTGGTGTGTGGACCTGGTGTGTGAACCCGGTGTTTGGACCTGGTGTGTGGACACGGTGTGTGGACCTGGTGTGTGGACCTTGTGTGGGAACCCGGTGTGTGGACCCGGTGTGTGGACCCGATGTGTGGACCTGGTGTGTGGACCCGGTGTGTGAATCCAGTGTGTGGACCTGGTGTGGGAACCCGGTGTGTGGACCTGGTGTGTGGACCTGGTGTGTGGACCTGGTGTGTGGACACGGTGTGTACCTTGTGTGTGGACCTGGTGTGTGAATCCGGTGTGTGGACCTGGTGTGTGAACCCGGTGTGTGGACCCGGTGTGTGGACCCGGTGTGTGGACCTGGTGTGTGGACACGGTGTGTGGACCTGGTGTGTGAACCTGGTGTGTGGACCCGGTGTGTGAATCCAGTCTGTGGACCTGGTGTGTGGACCTGGTGTGTGAACCTGGTGTGTGGACACGGTGTGTGGACCTGGTGTGTGAACCTGGTGTGTGGACCTGGTGTGTGGACCTGATGTGTGGACCTGGTGTGGGAACCTGGTGTGTGAACCCGGTGTGTGGACCTGGTGTGTGGACCTGGTGTGTGGACACGGTGTGTGGACCTGGTGTGTGGACGTGTTGTGTGAACCTGGTTTGTGGACCTGGTGTGTGAACACGGTGTGTGGACCTGGTGTGTGGACCCGGTGTGTGAATCCAGTGTGTGGACCTGTTGTGGGAACCCGGTGTGTGGACCTGGTGTGTGGACCTGGTGTGGGAACCTGGTGTGTGAACCCGGTGTGTGAACCCGGTGTGTGGACCTGGTGTGTGGACCTGGTGTGTGGACACGGTGTGTGGACCTGGTGTGTGGACATGATGTGTGGACCTGGTGTGTGGACACGGTGTGTGGACCTGGTGTGTGGACCTGGTGTGTGAACCCGGTGTTTGGACCTGGTGTGTGGACACGGTGTGTGGACCTGGTGTGTGGACCTTGTGTGGGAACCCGGTGTGTGGACCCGGTGTGTGGACCCGATGTGTGGACCTGGTGTGTGGACCCGGTGTGTGAATCCAGTGTGTGGACCTGGTGTGGGAACCCGGTGTGTGGACCTGGTGTGTGGACCTGGTGTGTGGACCTGGTGTGTGGACACGGTGTGTACCTTGTGTGTGGACCTGGTGTGTGAATCCGGTGTTTGGACCTGGTGTGTGAACCCGGTGTGTGGACCCGGTGTGTGGACCCGGTGTGTGAATCCAGTGTGTGAACATGGTGTGGGAACCCGTTGTGTGGACCCGGTGTGTGGACCTGGTGTGGGAACCCGGTGTGTGGACCTGGTGTGTGGACCTGGTGTGTGAACCCGGTGTGTGGACCTGGTGTGTGGACCTGGTGTTTGGACCTGGTGTGTGAACCCGGTGTGTGGACCTGGTGTGTGAACCCGGTGTGTGGACCCGGTGTGTGAATCCAGTGTGTGGACCCGGTGTGGGAACCCGGTGTGTGGACCTGGTGTGTGAACCAGGTGTGTGGACCTGGTGTGTGGACACGGTGTGTGGACCTGATTTGTGAATCCGGTGTGTGGACCTTGTGTGTGAATCCAGTGTGTGGACCCGGTGTGTGAACCCGGTGTGTGGACCCGGTGTGTGGACCCGGTGTGTGGACACGGTGTTTGGACCTTGTGTGTGAACCCGGTGTGTGGACCTGGTGTGTGGACACGGTGTGTGGACCTGGTGTGGGAACCCGGTGTGTGGACCTGGTGTGTGGTCCTGGTGTCTGAACCCGGTGTGTGGACCTGGTGTGTGGACACGGTGTGTGGACCTGGTTTGGGAACCTGGTGTGTGTACCCGGTGTGTGGACCTGGTGTGTGGACATGGTGTGTGGACCTGGTGTGTGGACACGGTGTGTGGACCTGGTGTGTGGACCTGGTGTGTGAACCCGGTGTTTGGACCTGGTGTGTGGACACGGTGTGTGGACCTGGTGTGTGGACCTTGTGTGGGAACCCGGTGTTTGGACCCGGTGTGTGCACCCGATGTGTGGACCTGGTGTGTGCAGCCGGTGTGTGAATCCAGTGTGTGGACCTGGTGTGGGAACCCGGTGTGTGGACCTGGTGTGTGGACTTGGTGTGTGGACCTGGTGTGTGGACACGGTTTGTACCTTGTGTGTGGACCTGGTGTGTGAATCCGGTGTGTGGACCTGGTGTGTGAACCCGGTGTGTGGACCCGGTGTGTGGACCCGGTGTGTGGACCTGGTGTGTGGACACGGTGTGTGGACCTGGTGTGTGAACCCGGTGTGTGGACCCGGTGTGTGGACCTGGTGTATGGACATGGTGTGTGGACCTGGTGTGTGGACACGGTGTGTGGACCTGGTGTGTGGACCTGGTGTGTGAACCTGGTGTGTGGACCTGGTGTGGGAGCCCGGTGTGTGGACCTGGTGTGTGGACCTGATGTGTGGACCTGGTGTGGGGACACGGTGTGTGGACCTGGTGTGTGGACCTGGTGTGTGGACCTGGTGTGGGAACCCGGTGTGTGGACCTGGTGTGTGGACCTGGTGTGTGGACCTGGTGTGTGGACACGGTGTGTGGACCTGGTGTGTGGACATGATGTGTGGACCTGGTGTGTGGACACGGTGTGTGGACCTGGTGTGTGGACCTGGTGTGTGAACCCGGTGTTTGGACCTGGTGTGTGGACACGGTGTGTGGACCTGGTGTGTGGACCTTGTGTGGGAACCCGGTGTGTGGACCCGGTGTGTGGACCCGATGTGTGGACCTGGTGTGTGGACCCGGTGTGTGAATCCAGTGTGTGGACCTGGTGTGGGAACCCGGTGTGTGGACCTGGTGTGTGGACCTGGTGTGTGGACCTGGTGTGTGGACACGGTGTGTACCTTGTTAGTGGACCTGGTGTGTGAATCCGGTGTGTGGACCTGGTGTGTGAACCCGGTGTGTGTACCCGGTGTGTGGACCCGGTGTGTGGACCTGGTGTGTGGACACGGTGTGTGGACCTGGTGTGTGAACCTGGTGTTTGGACCCGGTGTGTGAATCCAGTCTGTGGACCTGGTGTGTGGACCTGGTGTGTGAACCTGGTGTGTGGACACGGTGTGTGGACCTGGTGTGTGAACCTGGTGTGTGGACCTGGTGTGTGGACCTGATGTGTGGACCTGGTGTGGGAACCTGGTGTGTGAACCCGGTGTGTGGACCTGGTGTGTGGACCTGGTGTGTGGACACGGTGTGTGGACCTGGTGTGTGGACGTGTTGTGTGAACCTGGTTTGTGGACCTGGTGTGTGAACACGGTGTGTGGACCTGGTGTGTGGACCCGGTGTGTGAATCCAGTGTGTGGACCTGTTGTGGGAACCCGGTGTGTGGACCTGGTGTGTGGACCTGGTGTGGGAACCTGGTGTGTGAACCCGGTGTGTGAACCCGGTGTGTGGACCTGGTGTGTGGACCTGGTGTGTGGACACGGTGTGTGGACCTGGTGTGTGGACCTGGTGTGTGAACCCGGTGTGTGGACCTGGTGTGTGGACACGGTGTGTGGACCTGGTGTGTGGACCCGGTGTGTGGACCCGGTGTGTGGACCCGGTGTGTGGACACGGTGTGTGGACCTGGTGTGTGAACCCGGTGTGTGGACCCGGTGTGTGGACCCGGTGTGTGAATCCAGTGTGTGAACCTGGTGTGGGAACCCGGTGTGTGGACCCGGTGTGTGGACCTGGTGTGGGAACCCGGTGTGTGGACCTGGTGTGTGGACCTGGTGTGGGAACCCGGTGTGTGGACCTGGTGTGTGGACCTGGTGTGTGGACCTGGTGTGGGGACACGGTGTGTGGACCTGGTGTGTGGACCTGGTGTGTGGACCTGGTGTGGGAACCCGGTGTGTGGACCTGGTGTGTGGACCTGGTGTGTGGACCTGGAGTGTGGACACGGTGTGTGGACCTGGTGTATGGACATGGTGTGTGGACCTGGTGTGTGGACACGGTGTGTGGACCTGGTGTGTGGACCTGGTGTGTGAACCTGGTGTGTGGACCTGGTGTGGGAGCCCGGTGTGTGGACCTGGTGTGTGGACCTGATGTGTGGACCTGGTGTGGGGACACGGTGTGTGGACCTGGTGTGTGGACCTGGTGTGTGGACCTGGTGTGGGAACCCGGTGTGTGGACCTGGTGTGTGGACCTGGTGTGTGGACCTGGTGTGTGGACACGGTGTGTGGACCTGGTGTGTGGACATGATGTGTGGACCTGGTGTGTGGACACGGTGTGTGGACCTGGTGTGTGGACCTGGTGTGTGAACCCGGTGTTTGGACCTGGTGTGTGGACACGGTGTGTGGACCTGGTGTGTGGACCTTGTGTGGGAACCCGGTGTGTGGACCCGGTGTGTGGACCCGATGTGTGGACCTGGTGTGTGGACCCGGTGTGTGAATCCAGTGTGTGGACCTGGTGTGGGAACCCGGTGTGTGGACCTGGTGTGTGGACCTGGTGTGTGGACCTGGTGTGTGGACACGGTGTGTACCTTGTGTGTGGACCTGGTGTGTGAATCCGGTGTGTGGACCTGGTGTGTGAACCCGGTGTGTGGACCCGGTGTGTGGACCCGGTGTGTGGACCTGGTGTGTGGACACGGTGTGTGGACCTGGTGTGTGAACCTGGTGTGTGGACCCGGTGTGTGAATCCAGTCTGTGGACCTGGTGTGTGGACCTGGTGTGTGAACCTGGTGTGTGGACACGGTGTGTGGACCTGGTGTGTGAACCTGGTGTGTGGACCTGGTGTGTGGACCTGATGTGTGGACCTGGTGTGGGAACCTGGTGTGTGAACCCGGTGTGTGGACCTGGTGTGTGGACCTGGTGTGTGGACACGGTGTGTGGACCTGGTGTGTGGACGTGTTGTGTGAACCTGGTTTGTGGACCTGGTGTGTGAACACGGTGTGTGGACCTGGTGTGTGGACCCGGTGTGTGAATCCAGTGTGTGGACCTGTTGTGGGAACCCGGTGTGTGGACCTGGTGTGTGGACCTGGTGTGGGAACCTGGTGTGTGAACCCGGTGTGTGAACCCGGTGTGTGGACCTGGTGTGTGGACCCGGTGTGTGGACACGGTGTGTGGACCTGGTGTGTGGACCTGGTGTGTGAACCCGGTGTGTGGACCTGGTGTGTGGACACGGTGTGTGGACCTGGTGTGTGGACCCGGTGTGTGAATCCAGTGTGTGGACCCGGTGTGGGAACCCGGTGTGTGGACCTGGTGTGTGGACCTGGTGTGTGAACCAGGTGTGTGGACCTGGTGTGTGGACACGGTGTGTACCTGGTGTGTGGACCTGGTGTGTGAATCCAGTGTGTGGACCTGGTGTGTGAACCCGGTATGTGGAGCCGGTGTGTGGACATGGTGTGTGGACACGGTGTGTGGACCTGGTGTGTGAACCCGGTGTGTGGACCTGGTGTGTGAACCCGGTGTGTGGACCTGGTGTGTGGACCTGGTGTGTGGACACGGTGTGTGGACCTGGTGTGTGAATCTGGTGTTTGGACCTGGTGTGTGAACCCGGTGTGTGGACCTGGTGTGTGAACCCGGTGTGTGGACCCGGTGTGTGGACCCGTTGTGTGAATCCAGTGTGTGAACCTGGTGTGGGAACCCGGTGTGTGGACCCGGTGTGTGGACCTGGTGTGGGAACCCGGTGTGTGGACCTGGTGTGTGGACCTGGTGTGGGAACCCGGTGTGTGGACCTGGTGTGTGGACCTGGTGTGTGGACCTGGTGTGGGGACACGGTGTGTGGACCTGGTGTGTGGACCTGGTGTGTGGACCTGGTGTGGGAACCCGGTGTGTGGACCTGGTGTGTGGACCTGGTGTGTGGACCTGGTGTGTGGACACGGTGTGTGGACCTGGTGTGTGGACCTGGTGTGTGGACCCGGTGTGTGAATCCAGTGTGTGGACCTGGTGTGGGAACCCGGTGTGTGGACCTGGTGTGTGGACCTGGTGTGTGAACCAGGTGTGTGGACCTGGTGTGTGGACACGGTGTGTACCTGGTGTGTGGACCTGGTGTGTGAATCCATTGTGTGGACCTGGTGTGTGAACCCGGTGTTTGGACCTGGTGTGTGGACCTGGTGTGTGGACCTGGTGTGTGGACCTGGTGTGTGGACCTGGTGTGTGAACCCGGTGTTTGGACCTGGTGTGTGGACACGGTGTGTGGACCTGGTGTGTGGACCTTGTGTGGGAACCCGGTGTGTGGACCCGGTGTGTGGACCCGATGTGTGGACCTGGTGTGTGGACCCGGTGTGTGAATCCAGTGTGTGGACCTGGTGTGGGAACCCGGTGTGTGGACCTGGTGTGTGGACCTGGTGTGTGGACCTGGTGTGTGGACACGGTGTGTACCTTGTGTGTGGACCTGGTGTGTGAATCCGGTGTGTGGACCTGGTGTGTGAACCCGGTGTGTGGACCCGGTGTGTGGACCCGGTGTGTGGACCTGGTGTGTGGACACGGTGTGTGGACCTGGTGTGTGAACCTGGTGTGTGGACCCGGTGTGTGAATCCAGTCTGTGGACCTGGTGTGTGGACCTGGTGTGTGAACCTGGTGTGTGGACACGGTGTGTGGACCTGGTGTGTGAACCTGGTGTGTGGACCTGGTGTGTGAACACGGTGTGTGGACCTGGTGTGTGGACCCGGTGTGTGAATCCAGTGTGTGGACCTGTTGTGGGAACCCGGTGTGTGGACCTGGTGTGTGGACCTGGTGTGGGAACCTGGTGTGTGAACCCGGTGTGTGAACCCGGTGTGTGGACCTGGTGTGTGGACCCGGTGTGTGGACACGGTGTGTGGACCTGGTGTGTGGACCTGGTGTGTGAACCCGGTGTGTGGACCTGGTGTGTGGACACGGTGTGTGGACCTGGTGTGTGGACCCGGTGTGTGAATCCAGTGTGTGGACCCGGTGTGGGAACCCGGTGTGTGGACCTGGTGTGTGGACCTGGTGTGTGAACCAGGTGTGTGGACCTGGTGTGTGGACACGGTGTGTATCTGGTGTGTGGACCTGGTGTGTGAATCCAGTGTGTGGACCTGGTGTGTGAACCCGGTATGTGGAGCCGGTGTGTGGACATGGTGTGTGGACACGGTGTGTGGACCTGGTGTGTGGACCTTGTGTGGGAACCCGGTGTGTGGACCCGGTGTGTGGACCCGATGTGTGGACCTGGTGTGTGGACCCGGTGTGTGAATCCAGTGTGTGGACCTGGTGTGGGAACCCGGTGTGTGGACCTGGTGTGTGGACCTGGTGTGTGGACCTGGTGTGTGGACACGGTGTGTACCTTGTGTGTGGACCTGGTGTGTGAATCCGGTGTGTGGACCTGGTGTGTGAACCCGGTGTGTGGACCCGGTGTGTGGACCCGGTGTGTGGACCTGGTGTGTGGACACGGTGTGTGGACCTGGTGTGTGAACCTGGTGTGTGGACCCGGTGTGTGAATCCAGTCTGTGGACCTGGTGTGTGGACCTGGTGTGTGAACCTGGTGTGTGGACACGGTGTGTGGACCTGGTGTGTGAACCTGGTGTGTGGACCTGGTGTGTGAACACGGTGTGTGGACCTGGTGTGTGGACCCGGTGTGTGAATCCAGTGTGTGGACCTGTTGTGGGAACCCGGTGTGTGGACCTGGTGTGTGGACCTGGTGTGGGAACCTGGTGTGTGAACCCGGTGTGTGAACCCGGTGTGTGGACCTGGTGTGTGGACCCGGTGTGTGGACACGGTGTGTGGACCTGGTGTGTGGACCTGGTGTGTGAACCCGGTGTGTGGACCTGGTGTGTGGACACGGTGTGTGGACCTGGTGTGTGGACCCGGTGTGTGAATCCAGTGTGTGGACCCGGTGTGGGAACCCGGTGTGTGGACCTGGTGTGTGGACCTGGTGTGTGAACCAGGTGTGTGGACCTGGTGTGTGGACACGGTGTGTACCTGGTGTGTGGACCTGGTGTGTGAATCCAGTGTGTGGACCTGGTGTGTGAACCCGGTATGTGGAGCCGGTGTGTGGACATGGTGTGTGGACACGGTGTGTGGACCTGGTGTGTGAACCCGGTGTGTGGACCTGGTGTGTGAACCCGGTGTGTGGACCCGGTGTGTGGACCTGGTGTGTGGACACGGTGTGTGGACCTGGTGTGTGAATCTGGTGTTTGGACCTGGTGTGTGAACCCGGTGTGTGGACCTGGTGTGTGAACCCGGTGTGTGGACCCGGTGTGTGGACCCGTTGTGTGAATCCAGTGTGTGAACCTGGTGTGGGAACCCGGTGTGTGGACCCGGTGTGTGGACCTGGTGTGGGAACCCGGTGTGTGGACCTGGTGTGTGGACCTGGTGTGGGAACCCGGTGTGTGGACCTGGTGTGTGGACCTGGTGTGTGGACCTGGTGTGTGGACCTGGTGTGGGAACCCGGTGTGTGGACCTGGTGTGTGGACCTGGTGTGTGGACCTGGTGTGTGGACACGGTGTGTGGACCCTGTGTGTGGACCTGGTGTGTGGACCCGGTGTGTGAATCCAGTGTGTGGACCTGGTGTGGGAACCCGGTGTGTGGACCTGGTGTGTGGACCTGGTGTGTGAACCAGGTGTGTGGACCTGGTGTGTGGACACGGTGTGTACCTGGTGTGTGGACCTGGTGTGTGAATCCATTGTGTGGACCTGGTGTGTGAACCCGGTGTGTGGACCTGGTGTGTGAACCCGGTGTGTGGACCTGGTGTGTGGACCTGGTGTGTGGACACGGTGTGTGGACCTGGTGTGTGAATCTTGTGTTTGGACCTGGTGTGTGAACCCGGTGTGTGGACCTGGTGTGTGGACCTGGTGTGTGGACCTGGTGTGTGGACACGGTGTGTACCTTGTGTGTGGACCTGGTGTGTGAATCCGGTGTGTGGACCGGGTGTGTGAACCCGGTGTGTGGACCCGGTGTGTGGACCCGGTGTGTGGACCTGGTGTGTGGACACGGTGTGTGGACCTGGTGTGTGAACCTGGTGTGTGGACCCGGTGTGTGAATCCAGTCTGTGGACCTGGTGTGTGGACCTGGTGTGTGAACCTGGTGTGTGGACACGGTGTGTGGACCTGGTGTGTGAACCTGGTTTGTGGACCTGGTGTGTGGACCTGATGTGTGGACCTGGTGTGGGAACCTGGTGTGTGAACTCGGTGTGTGGACCTGGTGTGTGGACCTGGTGTGTGGACACGGTGTGTGGACCTGGTGTGTGGACGTGTTATGTGAACCTGGTTTGTGGACCTGGTGTGTGAACACGGTGTGTGGACCTTGTGTGTGGACCCGGTGTGTGAATCCAGTGTGTGGACCTGTTGTGGGAACCCGGTGTGTGGACCTGGTGTGTGGACCTGGTGTGGGAACCTGGTGTGTGAACCCGGTGTGTGAACCCGGTGTGTGGACCTGGTGTGTGGACCTGGTGCGTGGACACGGTGTGTGGACCTGGTGTGTGGACCTGGTGTGTGAACCCGGTGTGTGGACCTGGTGTGTGGACACGGTATGTGGACCTGGTGTGTGGACCCGGTGTGTGAATCCAGTGTGTGGACCCGGTGTGGGAACCCGGTGTGTGGACCTGGTGTGTGGACCTGGTGTGTGAACCAGGTGTGTGGACCTGGTGTGTGGACACGGTGTGTACCTGGTGTGTGGACCTGGTGTGTGAATCCAGTGTGTGGACCTGGTGTGTGAACCCGGTATGTGGAGCCGGTGTGTGGACATGGTGTGTGGACACGGTGTGTGGACCTGGTGTGTGAACCCGGTGTGTGGACCTGGTGTGTGAACCCGGTGTGTGGACCTGGTGTGTGGACCTGGTGTGTGGACACGGTGTGTGGACCTGGTGTGTGAATCTGGTGTTTGGACCTGGTGTGTGAACCCGGTGTGTGGACCTGGTGTGTGAACCCGGTGTGTGGACCCGGTGTGTGGACCCGTTGTGTGAATCCAGTGTGTGAACCTGGTGTGGGAACCCGGTGTGTGGACCCGGTGTGTGGACCTGGTGTGGGAACCCGGTGTGTGGACCTGGTGTGTGGACCTGGTGTGGGAACCCGGTGTGTGGACCTGGTGTGTGGACCTGGTGTGTGGACCTGGTGTGG
Source organism: Lampris incognitus (assembly GCF_029633865.1). Lineage (NCBI taxonomy): Eukaryota > Metazoa > Chordata > Actinopteri > Lampriformes > Lampridae > Lampris > Lampris incognitus. Next base: position 68,814,930 of record NC_079212.1, on the reverse strand, counting down.
GGACACGGTGTGTGGACCTGGTGTGTGGACCTGGTGTGTGGACCTGGTGTGGGAACCCGGTGTGTGGACCTGGTGTGTGGACCTGGTGTGTGGACCTGGTGTGTGGACACGGTGTGTGGACCTGGTGTGTGGACCTGGTGTGTGGACCCGGTGTGTGAATCCAGTGTGTGGACCTGGTGTGGGAACCCGGTGTGTGGACCTGGTGTGTGGACCTGGTGTGTGAACCAGGTGTGTGGACCTGGTGTGTGGACACGGTGTGTACCTGGTGTGTGGACCTGGTGTGTGAATCCATTGTGTGGACCTGGTGTGTGAACCCGGTGTGTGGACCTGGTGTGTGAACCCGGTGTGTGGACCTGGTGTGTGGACCTGGTGTGTGGACACGGTGTGTGGACCTGGTGTGTGAATCTTGTGTTTGGACCTGGTGTGTGAACCCGGTGTGTGGACCTGGTGTGTGGACCTGGTGTGTGGACCTGGTGTGTGGACACGGTGTGTGGACCTGGTGTGTGAACCAGGTGTGTGGACCTGGTGTGTGGACACGGTGTGTACCTGGTGTGTGGACCTGGTGTGTGAATCCAGTGTTTGGACCTGGTGTGTGAACCCGGTGTGTGGACCCGGTGTGTGGACCTGGTGTGTGGACACGGTGTGTGGACCTGGTGTGTGAACCTGGTGTGTGGACCCGGTGTGTGAATCCAGTCTGTGGACCTGGTGTGTGGACCTGGTGTGTGAACCTGGTGTGTGGACACGGTGTGTGGACCTGGTGTGTGAACCTGGTTTGTGGACCTGGTGTGTGGACCTGATGTGTGGACCTGGTGTGGGAACCTGGTGTGTGAACCCGGTGTGTGGACCTGGTGTGTGGACCTGGTGTGTGGACACGGTGTGTGGACCTGGTGTGTGGACGTGTTATGTGAACCTGGTTTGTGGACCTGGTGTGTGAACACGGTGTGTGGACCTGGTGTGTGGACCCGGTGTGTGAATCCAGTGTGTGGACCTGTTGTGGGAACCCGGTGTGTGGACCCGGTGTGTGGACCTGGTGTGGGAACCTGGTGTGTGAACCCGGTGTGTGAACCCGGTGTGTGGACCTGGTGTGTGGACCTGGTGTGTGGACACGGTGTGTGGACCTGGTGTGTGGACCTGGTGTGTGAACCCGGTGTGTGGACCTCGTGTGTGGACACGGTATGTGGACCTGGTGTGTGGACCCGGTGTGTGAATCCAGTGTGTGGACCCGGTGTGGGAACCCGGTGTGTGGACCTGGTGTGTGGACCTGGTGTGTGAACCAGGTGTGTGGACCTGGTGTGTGGACACGGTGTGTACCTGGTGTGTGGACCTGGTGTGTGAATCCAGTGTGTGGACCTGGTGTGTGAACCCGGTATGTGGAGCCGGTGTGTGGACATGGTGTGTGGACACGGTGTGTGGACCTGGTGTGTGAACCCGGTGTGTGGACCTGGTGTGTGAACCCGGTGTGTGGACCTGGTGTGTGGACCTGGTGTGTGGACACGGTGTGTGGACCTGGTGTGTGAATCTGGTGTTTGGACCTGGTGTGTGAACCCGGTGTGTGGACCTGGTGTGTGAACCCGGTGTGTGGACCCGGTGTGTGGACCCGTTGTCTGAATCCAGTGTGTGAACCTGGTGTGGGAACCCAGTGTGTGGACCCGGTGTGTGGACCTGGTGTGGGAACCCGGTGTGTGGACCTGGTGTGTGGACCTGGTGTGGGAACCCGGTGTGTGGACCTGGTGTGTGGACCTGGTGTGTGGACCTGGTGTGGGGACACGGTGTGTGGACCTGGTGTGTGGACCTGGTGTGTGGACCTGGTGTGGGAACCCGGTGTGTGGACCTGGTGTGTGGACCTGGTGTGTGGACCTGGTGTGTGGACACGGTGTGTGGACCTGGTGTGTGGACCTGGTGTGTGGACCCGGTGTGTGAATCCAGTGTGTGGACCTGGTGTGGGAACCCGGTGTGTGGACCTGGTGTGTGGACCTGGTCTGTGAACCAGGTGTGTGGACCTGGTGTGTGGACACGGTGTGTACCTGGTGTGTGGACCTGGTGTGTGAACCCGGTGTGTGGACCTGGTGTGTGAACCCGGTGTGTGGACCTGGTGTGTGGACCTGGTGTGTGGACACGGTGTGTGGACCTGGTGTGTGAATCTTGTGTTTGGACCTGGTGTGTGAACCCGGTGTGTGGACCTGGTGTGTGGACCTGGTGTGTGGACCTGGTGTGTGGACACGGTGTGCACCTTGTGTGTGGACCTGGTGTGTGAATCCGGTGTGTGGACCTGGTGTGTGAACCCGGTGTGTGGACCCGGTGTGTGGACCCGGTGTGTGGACCTGGTGTGTGGACACGGTGTGTGGACCTGGTGTGTGAACCTGGTGTGTGGACCCGGTGTGTGAATCCAGTCTGTGGACCTGGTGTGTGGACCTGGTGTGTGAACCTGGTGTGTGGACACGGTGTGTGGACCTGGTGTGTGAACCTGGTGTGTGGACCCGGTGTGTGAACCCGGTGTGTGGACCCGGTTTGTGGACCCGGTGTGGGAACCCGGTGTGCAGACCCGGTGTGTGGACCTGGTGTGTGGACCTGGTGTGTGAACCCGGTGTGTGGACACGGTGTGTGGACCTGGTGTGTGGACCTGGTGTGTGAACCTGGTGTGTGGACCCGGTGTGTGGACCCGGTGTGTGAATCCAGTGTGTGGACCTGGTGTGTGGACCTGGTGTGTGAATCCAGTGTGTGGACCTGGTGTGTGAATCCAGTGTGTGGACCTGGTGTGTGAACCCGGTGTGTGGACCCGGTGTTTGGACGTGGTGTGTGGACACGGTGTGTGGACCTGGTGTGTGAACCCGGTGTGTGAATCCAGTGTGTGGACCTGGTGTGTGAACCCGGTGTGTGGACATGGTGTGTGGACCTGGTGTGTGGACACGGTGTGTGGACCTGGTGTGTGAATCTCGTGTTTGGACCTGGTGTGTGAACCCGGTGTGTGGACCTGGTGTGTGAACCTGGTGTGGGGACCCGGTGTGTGGACCCGGTGTGTGAACCAGGTGTGTGGACCTGGTGTGTGGACACGGTGTGTGGACCCGGTGTGTGAACCTTGTGTGTGAACCCGGTGTGTGGACCCGGTGTGGGAATCCGGTGTGTGGACATGGTGTGTGGACACGGTGTGTGGACCCGGTGTGTGGACCCGGTGTGGGAACCCGGTGTGTGGACCCGGTGTGTGGACCCGGTGTGTGGACATGGTGTGTGGACCTGGTGTGTGGACCTGGTGTGTGGACCCGGTGTGTGGACCCGGTGTGTGAATCCAGTGTGTGAACCTGGTGTGGGAACCCGGTGTGTTGACCCGGTGTGTGGACCTGGTGTGTGAACCAGGTGTGTGGACCTGGTGTGTGGACACGGTGTGTGGACCTGGTGTGTGAACCTGGTGTGTGGACCTGGTGTGTGAATCCAGTGTGTGGACCTGGTGTGTGAATCCAGTGTGTGGACCTGGTGTGTGAACCCGGTGTGTTGACCCGTTGTGTGGACAAGGTGTGTGGACACGGTTTGTGGACCTGGTGTGTGAACCCGGTGTGTGAATCCAGTGTGTGGACCTGGTGTGTGAACCCGTTGTGTGGACATGGTGTGTGGACCTGGTGTGTGGACCCGGTGTGGGAACCCGGTGTTTGGACCCGGTGTGTGGACCTGGTGTGTGGACATGGTGTGTGGACCTGGTGTGTGAACCCGGTGTGTGGACCTGGTGTGTGGACCTGGTGTGGGAACCTGGTGTGTGAACCCGGTGTGTGGACCTGGTGTGTGGACCTGGTGTGTGGACACGGTGTGTGGACCTGGTGTGTGGACCTGGTGTGTGAACCCGGTGTGTGAACCTGGTGTGTGGACACGGTGTGTGGACCTGGTGTGTGAACCAGGTGTGTGGACCTGGTGTGTGGACACGGTGTGTGGACCTGGTGTGTGAACCTGGTGTGTGGACCTGGTGTGTGAATCCAGTGTGTGGACCTGGTGTGTGAATCCAGTGTGTGGACCTGGTGTGGGAACCCGGTGTGTGGACCTGGTGTGTGGACCTGGTGTGTGAACCAGGTGTGTGGACCTGGTGTGTGGACACGGTGTGTACCTGGTGTGTGGACCTGGTGTGTGAATCCATTGTGTGGACCTGGTGTGTGAACCCGGTGTGTGGACCTGGTGTGTGAACCCGGTGTGTGGACCTGGTGTGTGGACCTGGTGTGTGGACACGGTGTGTGGACCTGGTGTGTGAATCTTGTGTTTGGACCTGGTGTGTGAACCCGGTGTGTGGACCTGGTGTGTGGACCTGGTGTGTGGACCTGGTGTGTGGACACGGTGTGTGGACCTGGTGTGTGAACCAGGTGTGTGGACCTGGTGTGTGGACACGGTGTGTACCTGGTGTGTGGACCTGGTGTGTGAATCCAGTGTTTGGACCTGGTGTGTGAACCCGGTGTGTGGACCCGGTGTGTGGACCTGGTGTTTGGACACGGTGTGTGGACCTGGTGTGTGAACCTGGTGTGTGGACCCGGTGTGTGAATCCAGTCTGTGGACCTGGTGTGTGGACCTGGTGTGTGAACCTGGTGTGTGGACACGGTGTGTGGACCTGGTGTGTGAACCTGGTTTGTGGACCTGGTGTGTGGACCTGATGTGTGGACCTGGTGTGGGAACCTGGTGTGTGAACCCGGTGTGTGGACCTGGTGTGTGGACCTGGTGTGTGGACACGGTGTGTGGACCTGGTGTGTGGACGTGTTATGTGAACCTGGTTTGTGGACCTGGTGTGTGAACACGGTGTGTGGACCTGGTGTGTGGACCCGGTGTGTGAATCCAGTGTGTGGACCTGTTGTGGGAACCCGGTGTGTGGACCCGGTGTGTGGACCTGGTGTGGGAACCTGGTGTGTGAACCCGGTGTGTGAACCCGGTGTGTGGACCTGGTGTGTGGACCTGGTGTGTGGACACGGTGTGTGGACCTGGTGTGTGGACCTGGTGTGTGAACCCGGTGTGTGGACCTCGTGTGTGGACACGGTATGTGGACCTGGTGTGTGGACCCGGTGTGTGAATCCAGTGTGTGGACCCGGTGTGGGAACCCGGTGTGTGGACCTGGTGTGTGGACCTGGTGTGTGAACCAGGTGTGTGGAACTGGTGTGTGGACACGGTGTGTACCTGGTGTGTGGACCTGGTGTGTGAATCCAGTGTGTGGACCTGGTGTGTGAACCCGGTATGTGGAGCCGGTGTGTGGACATGGTGTGTGGACACGGTGTGTGGACCTGGTGTGTGAACCCGGTGTGTGGACCTGGTGTGTGAACCCGGTGTGTGGACCTGGTGTGTGGACCTGGTGTGTGGACACGGTGTGTGGACCTGGTGTGTGAATCTGGTGTTTGGACCTGGTTTGTGAACCCGGTGTGTGGACCTGGTGTGTGAACCCGGTGTGTGGACCCGGTGTGTGGACCCGGTGTGTGGACATGGTGTGTGAACCTGGTGTGGGAACCCAGTGTGTGGACCCGGTGTGTGGACCTGGTGTGGGAACCCGGTGTGTGGACCTGGTGTGTGGACCTGGTGTGGGAACCCGGTGTGTGGACCTGGTGTGTGGACCTGGTGTGTGGACCTGGTGTGGGGACACGGTGTGTGGACCTGGTGTGTGGACCTGGTGTGTGGACCTGGTGTGGGAACCCGGTGTGTGGACCTGGTGTGTGGACCTGGTGTGTGGACCTGGTGTGTGGACACGGTGTGTGGACCTGGTGTGTGGACCTGGTGTGTGGACCCGGTGTGTGAATCCAGTGTGTGGACCTGGTGTGGGAACCCGGTGTGTGGACCTGGTGTGTGGACCTGGTCTGTGAACCAGGTGTGTGGACCTGGTGTGTGGACACGGTGTGTACCTGGTGTGTGGACCTGGTGTGTGAACCCGGTGTGTGGACCTGGTGTGTGAACCCGGTGTGTGGACCTGGTGTGTGGACCTGGTGTGTGGACACGGTGTGTGGACCTGGTGTGTGAATCTTGTGTTTGGACCTGGTGTGTGAACCCGGTGTGTGGACCTGGTGTGTGGACCTGGTGTGTGGACCTGGTGTGTGGACACGGTGTGTACCTTGTGTGTGGACCTGGTGTGTGAATCCGGTGTGTGGACCTGGTGTGTGAACCCGGTGTGTGGACCCGGTGTGTGGACCCGGTGTGTGGACCTGGTGTGTGGACACGGTGTGTGGACCTGGTGTGTGAACCTGGTGTGTGGACCCGGTGTGTGAATCCAGTCTGTGGACCTGGTGTGTGGACCTGGTGTGTGAACCTGGTGTGTGGACACGGTGTGTGGACCTGGTGTGTGAACCTGGTGTGTGGACCCGGTGTGTGAACCCGGTGTGTGGACCCGGTTTGTGGACCCGGTGTGGGAACCCGGTGTGCAGACCCGGTGTGTGGACCTGGTGTGTGGACCTGGTGTGTGAACCCGGTGTGTGGACACGGTGTGTGGACCTGGTGTGTGGACCTGGTGTGTGAACCTGGTGTGTGGACCCGGTGTGTGGACCCGGTGTGTGAATCTGGTGTGTGGACCTGGTGTGTGGACCTGGTGTGTGAATCCAGTGTGTGGACCTGGTGTGTGAATCCAGTGTGTGGACCTGGTGTGTGAACCCGGTGTGTGGACCCGGTGTGTGGACGTGGTGTGTGGACACGGTGTGTGGACCTGGTGTGTGAACCCGGTGTGTGAATCCAGTGTGTGGACCTGGTGTGTGAACCCGGTGTGTGGACATGGTGTGTGGACCTGGTGTGTGGACACGGTGTGTGGACCTGGTGTGTGAATCTCGTGTTTGGACCTGGTGTGTGAACCCGGTGTGTGGACCTGGTTTGTGAACCTGGTGTGGGGACCCGGTGTGTGGACCCGGTGTGTGAACCAGGTGTGTGGACCTGGTGTGTGGACACGGTGTGTGGACCCGGTGTGTGAACCTTGTGTGTGAACCCGGTGTGTGGACCCGGTGTGGGAATCCGGTGTGTGGACATGGTGTGGAGACCTGGTGTGCGGACCTGGTGTGTGGACACGGTGTGTGGACCCGGTGTGTGGACCCGGTGTGGGAACCCGGTGTGTGGACCCGGTGTGTGGACCCGGTGTGTGGACCTGGTGTGTGAACCCGGTGTGTGGACATGGTGTGTGGACCTGGTGTGTGGACCTGGTGTGTGGACCCGGTGTGTGGACCCGGTGTGTGAATCCAGTGTGTGAACCTGGTGTGGGAACCCGGTGTGTTGACCCGGTGTGTGGACCTGGTGTGTGAACCAGGTGTGTGGACCTGGTGTGTGGACACGGTGTGTGGACCTGGTATGTGAACCTGGTGTGTGGACCTGGTGTGTGAATCCAGTGTGTGGACCTGGTGTGTGAATCCAGTGTGTGGACCTGGTGTGTGAACCCGGTGTGTTGACCCGTTGTGTGGACAAGGTGTGTGGACACGGTTTGTGGACCTGGTGTGTGAACCCGGTGTGTGAATCCAGTGTGTGGACCTGGTGTGTGAACCCGGTGTGTGGACATGGTGTGTGGACCTGGTGTGTGGACCCGGTGTGGGAACCCGGTGTTTGGACCCGGTGTGTGGACCTGGTGTGTGGACATGGTGTGTGGACCTGGTGTGTGAACCCGGTGTGTGGACCTGGTGTGTGGACCTGGTGTGGGAACCTGGTGTGTGAACCCGGTGTGTGGACCTGGTGTGTGGACCTGGTGTGTGGACACGGTGTGTGGACCTGGTGTGTGGACCTGGTGTGTGAACCCGGTGTGTGAACCTGGTGTGTGGACACGGTGTGTGGACCTGGTGTGTGAACCAGGTGTGTGGACCTGGTGTGTGGACACGGTGTGTGGACCTGGTGTGTGAACCTGGTGTGTGGACCTGGTGTGTGAATCCAGTGTGTGGACCTGGTGTGTGAATCCAGTGTGTGGACCTGTTGTGTGAACCCGGTGTGTGGACCCGGTGTGTGGACATGGTGTGTGGACACGTCGTGTGGACCTGGTGTGTGGACCCGGTGTGTGAATCCCGTGTGTGGACCTGGTGTGTGAACCCGGTGTTTGGACATGGTGTGTGGACCTGGTGTGTGGACACGGTGTGTGGACCTGGTGTGTGAATCTGGTGTTTGGACCTGGTGTGTGAACCCGGTGTGTGGACCTGGTTTGTGAACCTGGTGTGGGGACCCGGTGTGTGGACCCGGTGTGTGAACCAGGTGTGTGGACCTGGTATGTGGACACGGTGTGTGGACCCGGTGTGTGAACCTGGTGTGTGGACCCGGTGTGTGGACCCGGTGTGGGAATCCGGTATGTGGACCTGGTGTGTGGACCTGGTGTGTGGACACGGTGTGTGGACCTGGTGTGTGGACACGGTGTGTGGACCCGGTGTGTGAATCCAGTGTGTGGACCCGGTGTGGGAACCCGGTGTGTGGACCTGGTGTGTGAACCAGGTGTGTGGACCTGGTGTGTGGACACGGTGTGTGGACCTGGTGTGTGAATCCGGTGTGTGGACCTTGTGTGTGAATCCAGTGTGTGGACCCGGTGTGTGAACCCGGTGTGTGGACCCGGTGTGTGGACCTGGTGTGTGGACACGGTGTGTGGACCTGGTGTGGGAACCCGGTGTGTGGACCTGGTGTGTGGTCCTGGTGTCTGAACCCGGTGTGTGGACCTGGTGTGTGGACACGGTGTGTGGACCTGGTGTGGGAACCCGGTGTGTGGACCCGGTGTGTGGACCTGGTGTGTGGACATGGTGTGTGGACCTGGTGTGTGGACACGGTGTGTGGACCTGGTGTGTGGACCTGGTGTGTGAACCCGGTGTTTGGACCTGGTGTGTGGACACGGTGTGTGGACCTGGTGTGTGGACCTTGTATGGGAACCCGGTGTGTGGACCCGGTGTGTGGACCCGATGTGTGGACATGGTGTGTGGACCCGGTGTGTGAATCCAGTGTGTGGACCTGGTGTGGGAACCCGGTGTGTGGACCTGGTGTGTGGACCTGGTGTGTGGACCTGGTGTGTGGACACGGTGTGTACCTTGTGTGTGGACCTGGTGTGTGAATCCGGTGTGTGGACCTGGTGTGTGAACCCGGTGTGTGGACCCGGTGTGTGGACCCGGTGTGTGGACCTGGTGTGTGGACACGGTGTGTGGACCTGGTGTGTGAACCTGGTGTGTGGACCCGGTGTGTGAATCCAGTCTGTGGACCTGGTGTGTGGACCTGGTGTGTGAACCTGGTGTGTGGACACGGTGTGTGGACCTGGTGTGTGAACCTGGTGTGTGGACCTGGTGTGTGGACCTGATGTGTGGACCTGGTGTGGGAACCTGGTGTGTGAACCCGGTGTGTGGACCTGGTGTGTGGACCTGGTGTGTGGACACGGTGTGTGGACCTGGTGTGTGGACACGGTGTGTGGACCTGGTGTGTGGACGTGTTGTGTGAACCCGGTTTGTGGACCTGGTGTGTGGACACGGTGTGTGGACCTGGTGTGTGGACCCGGTGTGTGAATCCAGTGTGTGGACCTGGTGTGGGAACCCGGTGTGTGGACCTGGTGTGTGGACCTGGTGTGGGAACCTGGTGTGTGAACCCGGTGTGTGAACCCGGTGTGTGGACCTGGTATGTGGACCTGGTGTGTGGACACGGTGTGTGGACCTGGTGTGTGGACCTGGTGTGTGAACCCGGTGTGTGGACCTGGTGTGTGGACACGGTGTGTGGACCTGGGGTGTGGACCCGGTGTGTGAATCCAGTGTGTGGACCCGGTGTGGGAACCCGGTGTGTGGACCTGGTGTGTGGACCTGGTGTGTGAACCAGGTGTGTGGACCTGGTGTGTGGACACGGTGTGTACCTGGTGTGTGGACCTGGTGTGTGAATCCAGTGTGTGGACCTGGTGTGTGAACCCGGTATGTGGAGCCGGTGTGTGGACATGGTGTGTGGACCCGGTGTGTGGACCCGGTGTGTGAATCCAGTGTGTGAACCTGGTGTGGGAACCCGGTGTGTGGACCCGGTGTGTGGACCTGGTGTGGAAACCCGGTGTGTGGACCTGGTGTGTGGACCTGGTGTGGGAACCCGGTGTGTGGACCTGGTGTGTGGACCTGGTGTGTGGACCTGGTGTGGGGACACGGTGTGTGGACCTGGTGTGTGGACCTGGTGTGTGGACCTGGTGTGGGAACCCGGTGTGTGGACCTGGTGTGTGGACCTGGTGTGTGGACCTGGTGTGTGGACACGGTGTGTGGACCTGGTGTGTGGACCTGGTGTATGGACACGGTGTGTGGACCTGGTGTGTGGACACGGTGTGTGGACCTGGTGTGTGGACCTGGTGTGTGAACCCGGTGTTTGGACCTGGTGTGTGGACACGGTGTGTGGACCTGGTGTGTGGACCTTGTGTGGGAACCCGGTGTGTGGACCCGGTGTGTGGACCCGATGTGTGGACCTGGTGTGTGGACCCGGTGTGTGAATCCAGTGTGTGGACCTGGTGTGGGAACCCGGTGTGTGGACCTGGTGTGTGGACCTGGTGTGTGGACCTGGTGTGTGGACACGGTGTGTACCTTGTGTGTGGACCTGGTGTGTGAATCCGGTGTGTGGACCTGGTGTGTGAACCCGGTGTGTGGACCCGGTGTGTGGACCCGGTGTGTGGACCTGGTGTGTGGACACGATGTGTGGACCTGGTGTGTGAACCTGGTGTGTGGACCCGGTGTGTGAATCCAGTCTGTGGACCTGGTTTGTTGACCTGGTGTGTGAACCTGGTGTGTGGACACGGTGTGTGGACCTGGTGTGTGAACCTGGTGTGTGGACCCGGTGTGTGGACCCGGTGTGGGAATCCGGTATGTGGACCTGGTGTGTGGACCTGGTGTGTGGACACGGTGTGTGGACCTGGTGTGTGGACACGGTGTGTGGACCCGGTGTGTGAATCCAGTGTGTGGACCCGGTGTGGGAACCCGGTGTGTGGACCTGGTGTGTGAACCAGGTGTGTGGACCTGGTGTGTGGACACGGTGTGTGGACCTGGTGTGTGAATCCGGTGTGTGGACCTTGTGTGTGAATCCAGTGTGTGGACCCGGTGTGTGAACCCGGTGTGTGGACCCGGTGTGTGGACCTGGTGTGTGGACACGGTGTGTGGACCTGGTGTGGGAACCCGGTGTGTGGACCTGGTGTGTGGTCCTGGTGTCTGAACCCGGTGTGTGGACCTGGTGTGTGGACACGGTGTGTGGACCTGGTGTGGGAACCCGGTGTGTGGACCCGGTGTGTGGACCTGGTGTGTGGACATGGTGTGTGGACCTGGTGTGTGGACACGGTGTGTGGACCTGGTGTGTGGACCTGGTGTGTGAACCCGGTGTTTGGACCTGGTGTGTGGACACGGTGTGTGGACCTGGTGTGTGGACCTTGTATGGGAACCCGGTGTGTGGACCCGGTGTGTGGACCCGATGTGTGGACATGGTGTGTGGACCCGGTGTGTGAATCCAGTGTGTGGACCTGGTGTGGGAACCCGGTGTGTGGACCTGGTGTGTGGACCTGGTGTGTGGACCTGGTGTGTGGACACGGTGTGTACCTTGTGTGTGGACCTGGTGTGTGAATCCGGTGTGTGGACCTGGTGTGTGAACCCGGTGTGTGGACCCGGTGTGTGGACCCGGTGTGTGGACCTGGTGTGTGGACACGGTGTGTGGACCTGGTGTGTGAACCTGGTGTGTGGACCCGGTGTGTGAATCCAGTCTGTGGACCTGGTGTGTGGACCTGGTGTGTGAACCTGGTGTGTGGACACGGTGTGTGGACCTGGTGTGTGAACCTGGTGTGTGGACCTGGTGTGTGGACCTGATGTGTGGACCTGGTGTGGGAACCTGGTGTGTGAACCCGGTGTGTGGACCTGGTGTGTGGACCTGGTGTGTGGACACGGTGTGTGGACCTGGTGTGTGGACACGGTGTGTGGACCTGGTGTGTGGACGTGTTGTGTGAACCCGGTTTGTGGACCTGGTGTGTGGACACGGTGTGTGGACCTGGTGTGTGGACCCGGTGTGTGAATCCAGTGTGTGGACCTGGTGTGGGAACCCGGTGTGTGGACCTGGTGTGTGGACCTGGTGTGGGAACCTGGTGTGTGAACCCGGTGTGTGAACCCGGTGTGTGGACCTGGTATGTGGACCTGGTGTGTGGACACGGTGTGTGGACCTGGTGTGTGGACCTGGTGTGTGAACCCGGTGTGTGGACCTGGTGTGTGGACACGGTGTGTGGACCTGGGGTGTGGACCCGGTGTGTGAATCCAGTGTGTGGACCCGGTGTGGGAACCCGGTGTGTGGACCTGGTGTGTGGACCTGGTGTGTGAACCAGGTGTGTGGACCTGGTGTGTGGACACGGTGTGTACCTGGTGTGTGGACCTGGTGTGTGAATCCAGTGTGTGGACCTGGTGTGTGAACCCGGTATGTGGAGCCGGTGTGTGGACATGGTGTGTGGACCCGGTGTGTGGACCCGGTGTGTGAATCCAGTGTGTGAACCTGGTGTGGGAACCCGGTGTGTGGACCCGGTGTGTGGACCTGGTGTGGAAACCCGGTGTGTGGACCTGGTGTGTGGACCTGGTGTGGGAACCCGGTGTGTGGACCTGGTGTGTGGACCTGGTGTGTGGACCTGGTGTGGGGACACGGTGTGTGGACCTGGTGTGTGGACCTGGTGTGTGGACCTGGTGTGGGAACCCGGTGTGTGGACCTGGTGTGTGGACCTGGTGTGTGGACCTGGTGTGTGGACACGGTGTGTGGACCTGGTGTGTGGACCTGGTGTATGGACACGGTGTGTGGACCTGGTGTGTGGACACGGTGTGTGGACCTGGTGTGTGGACCTGGTGTGTGAACCCGGTGTTTGGACCTGGTGTGTGGACACGGTGTGTGGACCTGGTGTGTGGACCTTGTGTGGGAACCCGGTGTGTGGACCCGGTGTGTGGACCCGATGTGTGGACCTGGTGTGTGGACCCGGTGTGTGAATCCAGTGTGTGGACCTGGTGTGGGAACCCGGTGTGTGGACCTGGTGTGTGGACCTGGTGTGTGGACCTGGTGTGTGGACACGGTGTGTACCTTGTGTGTGGACCTGGTGTGTGAATCCGGTGTGTGGACCTGGTGTGTGAACCCGGTGTGTGGACCCGGTGTGTGGACCCGGTGTGTGGACCTGGTGTGTGGACACGATGTGTGGACCTGGTGTGTGAACCTGGTGTGTGGACCCGGTGTGTGAATCCAGTCTGTGGACCTGGTTTGTGGACCTGGTGTGTGAACCTGGTGTGTGGACACGGTGTGTGGACCTGGTGTGTGAACCTGGTGTGTGGACCTGGTGTGTGGACCTGATGTGTGGACCTGGTGTGGGAACCTGGTGTGTGAACCCGGTGTGTGGACCTGGTGTGTGGACCTGGTGTGTGGACACGGTGTGTGGACCTGGTGTGTGGACGTGTTGTGTGAACCCGGTTTGTGGACTTGGTGTGTGGACACGGTGTGTGGACCTGGTGTGTGGACCCGGTGTGTGAATCCAGTGTATGGACCTGGTGTGGGAACCCGGTGTGTGGACCTGGTGTGTGGACCTGGTGTGGGAACCTGGTGTGTGAACCCGGTGTGTGAACCCGGTGTGTGGACCTGGTGTGTGGACCTGGTGTGTGGACACGATGTGTGGACCTGGTGTGTGGACCTGGTGTGTGAACCCGGTGTGTGGACCTGGTGTGTGGACACGGTGTGTGGACCTGGTGTGTGGACCCGGTGTGTGAATCCAGTGTGTGGACCCGGTGTGGGAACCCGGTGTGTGGACCTGGTGTGTGGACCTGGTGTGTGAACCAGGTGTGTGGACCTGGTGTGTGGACACGGTGTGTACCTGGTGTGTGGACCTGGTGTGTGAATCCAGTGTGTGGACCTGGTGTGTGAACCCGGTATGTGGACCCGGTGTGTGGACATGGTGTGTGGACACGGTGTGTGGACCTGGTGTGTGAACCCGGTGTGTGAATCCGGTGTGTGGACCTGGTGTGTGAACCCGGTGTGTGGACCTGGTGTGTGGACCTGGTGTGTGGACACGGTGTGTGGACCTGGTGTGTGAATCTGGTGTTTGGACCTGGTGTGTGAACCCGGTGTGTGGACCTGGTGTGTGAACCCGGTGTGTGGACCCGGTGTGTGGACCCGGTGTGTGAATCCCGTGTGTGAACCTGGTGTGGGAACCCGGTGTGTGGACCCGGTGTGTGGACCTGGTGTGGGAACCCGGTGTGTGGACCTGGTGTGTGGACCTGGTGTGGGAACCCGGTGTGTGGACACGGTGTGTGGACCTGGTGTGTGGACCTTGTATGGGAACCCGGTGTGTGGACCCGGTGTGTGGACCCGATGTGTGGACATGGTGTGTGGACCCGGTGTGTGAATCCAGTGTGTGGACCTGGTGTGGGAACCCGGTGTGTGGACCTGGTGTGTGGACCTGGTGTGTGGACCTGGTGTGTGGACACGGTGTGTACCTTGTGTGTGGACCTGGTGTGTGAATCCGGTGTGTGGACCTGGTGTGTGAACCCGGTGTGTGGACCCGGTGTGTGGACCCGGTGTGTGGACCTGGTGTGTGGACACGGTGTGTGGACCTGGTGTGTGAACCTGGTGTGTGGACCCGGTGTGTGAATCCAGTCTGTGGACCTGGTGTGTGGACCTGGTGTGTGAACCTGGTGTGTGGACACGGTGTGTGGACCTGGTGTGTGAACCTGGTGTGTGGACCTGGTGTGTGGACCTGATGTGTGGACCTGGTGTGGGAACCTGGTGTGTGAACCCGGTGTGTGGACCTGGTGTGTGGACCTGGTGTGTGGACACGGTGTGTGGACCTGGTGTGTGGACACGGTGTGTGGACCTGGTGTGTGGACGTGTTGTGTGAACCCGGTTTGTGGACCTGGTGTGTGGACACGGTGTGTGGACCTGGTGTGTGGACCCGGTGTGTGAATCCAGTGTGTGGACCTGGTGTGGGAACCCGGTGTGTGGACCTGGTGTGTGGACCTGGTGTGGGAACCTGGTGTGTGAACCCGGTGTGTGAACCCGGTGTGTGGACCTGGTATGTGGACCTGGTGTGTGGACACGGTGTGTGGACCTGGTGTGTGGACCTGGTGTGTGAACCCGGTGTGTGGACCTGGTGTGTGGACACGGTGTGTGGACCTGGGGTGTGGACCCGGTGTGTGAATCCAGTGTGTGGACCCGGTGTGGGAACCCGGTGTGTGGACCTGGTGTGTGGACCTGGTGTGTGAACCAGGTGTGTGGACCTGGTGTGTGGACACGGTGTGTACCTGGTGTGTGGACCTGGTGTGTGAATCCAGTGTGTGGACCTGGTGTGTGAACCCGGTATGTGGAGCCGGTGTGTGGACATGGTGTGTGGACCCGGTGTGTGGACCCGGTGTGTGAATCCAGTGTGTGAACCTGGTGTGGGAACCCGGTGTGTGGACCCGGTGTGTGGACCTGGTGTGGAAACCCGGTGTGTGGACCTGGTGTGTGGACCTGGTGTGGGAACCCGGTGTGTGGACCTGGTGTGTGGACCTGGTGTGTGGACCTGGTGTGGGGACACGGTGTGTGGACCTGGTGTGTGGACCTGGTGTGTGGACCTGGTGTGGGAACCCGGTGTGTGGACCTGGTGTGTGGACCTGGTGTGTGGACCTGGTGTGTGGACACGGTGTGTGGACCTGGTGTGTGGACCTGGTGTATGGACACGGTGTGTGGACCTGGTGTGTGGACACGGTGTGTGGACCTGGTGTGTGGACCTGGTGTGTGAACCCGGTGTTTGGACCTGGTGTGTGGACACGGTGTGTGGACCTGGTGTGTGGACCTTGTGTGGGAACCCGGTGTGTGGACCCGGTGTGTGGACCCGATGTGTGGACCTGGTGTGTGGACCCGGTGTGTGAATCCAGTGTGTGGACCTGGTGTGGGAACCCGGTGTGTGGACCTGGTGTGTGGACCTGGTGTGTGGACCTGGTGTGTGGACACGGTGTGTACCTTGTGTGTGGACCTGGTGTGTGAATCCGGTGTGTGGACCTGGTGTGTGAACCCGGTGTGTGGACCCGGTGTGTGGACCCGGTGTGTGGACCTGGTGTGTGGACACGATGTGTGGACCTGGTGTGTGAACCTGGTGTGTGGACCCGGTGTGTGAATCCAGTCTGTGGACCTGGTTTGTGGACCTGGTGTGTGAACCTGGTGTGTGGACACGGTGTGTGGACCTGGTGTGTGAACCTGGTGTGTGGACCTGGTGTGTGGACCTGATGTGTGGACCTGGTGTGGGAACCTGGTGTGTGAACCCGGTGTGTGGACCTGGTGTGTGGACCTGGTGTGTGGACACGGTGTGTGGACCTGGTGTGTGGACGTGTTGTGTGAACCCGGTTTGTGGACTTGGTGTGTGGACACGGTGTGTGGACCTGGTGTGTGGACCCGGTGTGTGAATCCAGTGTGTGGACCTGGTGTGGGAACCCGGTGTGTGGACCTGGTGTGTGGACCTGGTGTGGGAACCTGGTGTGTGAACCCGGTGTGTGAACCCGGTGTGTGGACCTGGTGTGTGGACCTGGTGTGTGGACACGATGTGTGGACCTGGTGTGTGGACCTGGTGTGTGAACCCGGTGTGTGGACCTGGTGTGTGGACACGGTGTGTGGACCTGGTGTGTGGACCCGGTGTGTGAATCCAGTGTGTGGACCCGGTGTGGGAACCCGGTGTGTGGACCTGGTGTGTGGACCTGGTGTGTGAACCAGGTGTGTGGACCTGGTGTGTGGACACGGTGTGTACCTGGTGTGTGGACCTGGTGTGTGAATCCAGTGTGTGGACCTGGTGTGTGAACCCGGTATGTGGACCCGGTGTGTGGACATGGTGTGTGGACACGGTGTGTGGACCTGGTGTGTGAACCCGGTGTGTGAATCCGGTGTGTGGACCTGGTGTGTGAACCCGGTGTGTGGACCTGGTGTGTGGACCTGGTGTGTGGACACGGTGTGTGGACCTGGTGTGTGAATCTGGTGTTTGGACCTGGTGTGTGAACCCGGTGTGTGGACCTGGTGTGTGAACCCGGTGTGTGGACCCGGTGTGTGGACCCGGTGTGTGAATCCCGTGTGTGAACCTGGTGTGGGAACCCGGTGTGTGGACCCGGTGTGTGGACCTGGTGTGGGAACCCGGTGTGTGGACCTGGTGTGTGGACCTGGTGTGGGAACCCGGTGTGTGGACCTGGTGTGTGGACCTGGTGTGTGGACCTGGTGTGGGGACACGGTGTGTGGACCTGGTGTGTGGACCTGGTGTGTGGACCTGGTGTGGGAACCCGGTGTGTGGACCTGGTTTGTGGACCTGGTGTGTGGACCTGGTGTGTGGACACGGTGTGTGGACCTGGTGTGTGGACCTGGTGTGTGGACCCGGTGTGTGAATCCAGTGTGTGGACCTGGTGTGTGGACCTGGTGTGTGGACCTGGTGTGTGGACACGGTGTGTACCTGGTGTGTGGACCTGGTGTGTGAATCCATTGTGTGGACCTGGTGTGTGAACCCGGTGTGTGGACCTTGTGTGTGAACCCGGTGTGTGGACCTGGTGTGTGGACCTGGTGTGTGGACACGGTGTGTGGACCTGGTGTGTGAATCTGGTGTTTGGACCTGGTGTGTGAACCCGGTGTGTGGACCTGGTGTGTGAACCCGGTGTGTGGACCCGGTGTGTGGACCCGGTGTGTGAACCAGGTGTGTTGACCCGGTGTGGGAACGAGGTGTGTGGACATGGTGTGTGGACCTGGTGTGTGGACCTGGTGTGTGGACACGGTGTGTGGACCTGGTGTGTGGACAAGGGGTGTGGACCCGTTGTGTGGACCGGGTGTGTGAATCCGGTGTGGGAACCCGGTGTGTGGACCTGGTGTGTGAATCCGGTGTGTGGACCTGGTGTGTGAATCCAGTGTGTGGACCCGGTGTGTGAATCCGGTGTGTGGACCCGGTGTGTGGACCCGGTGTGTGGACACGGTGTTTGGACCTGGTATGTGAACCCGGTGTGTGGACCTGGTGTGTGGACCCGGTGTGTGGACCCGGTGTGTGGACACGGTGTGTTGACCCGGTGTGTGAACCCGGTGTGTGGACCCGGTTTGTGGACCCGGTGTAGGAACCTGGTGTGCAGACCCGGTGTGTGGACCTGGTGTGTGGACCTGGTGTGTGAACCCGGTGTGTGGACACGGTGTGTGGACCTGGTGTGTGGACCTGGTGTGTGAACCTGGTGTGTGGACCCGGTGTGTGGACCCGGTGTGTGAATCCAGTGTGTGGACCTGGTGTGTGGACCTGGTGTGTGAATCCAGTGTGTGGACCTGGTGTGTGAATCCAGTGTGTGGACCTGGTGTGTGAACCCGGTGTGTGGACCCGGTGTGTGGACGTGGTGTGTGGACACGGTGTGTGGACCTGGTGTGTGAACCCGGTGTGTGAATCCGGTGTGTGGACCTGGTGTGTGAACCCGGTGTGTGGACATGGTGTGTGGACCTGGTGTGTGGACACGGTGTGTGGACCTGGTGTGTGAATCTCGTGTTTGGACCTGGTGTGTGAAACCGGTGTGTGGACCTGGTGTGTGAACCTGGTGTGGGGACCCGGTGTGTGGACCCGGTGTGTGAACCAGGTGTGTGGACCTGGTGTGTGGACACGGTGTGTGGACCCGGTGTGTGAACCTTGTGTGTGGACCCGGTGTGTGGACCCGGTGTGGGAATCCGGTGTGTGGACATGGTGTGTGGACCTGGTGTGTGGACCTGGTGTGTGGACACGGTGTGTGGACCCGGTGTGTGGACCCGGTGTGTGAATCCAGTGTGTGGACCCGGTGTGGGAACCCGGTGTGTGGACCTGGTGTTTGAACCAGGTGTGTGGACCTGGTGTGTGGACACGGTGTGTGGACCTGGTGTGTGAATCCGGTGTGTGGACCCGGTGTGTGAATCCAGTGTGTGGACCCGGTGTGTGAACCCGGTGTGTGGACCCGGTGTGTGGACCCGGTGTGTGGACACAGTGTTTGGACCTGGTGTGTGAACCTGGTGTGTGGACCCGGTGTGTGGACCCGGTGTGTGAATCCAGTGTGTGGACCTGGTGTGTGGACCTGGTGTGTGAATCCAGTGTGTGGACCTGGTGTGTGAATCCAGTGTGTGGACCTGGTGTGTGAACCCGGTGTGTGGACCCGGTGTGTGGACGTGGTGTGTGGACACGGTGTGTGGACCTGGTGTGTGAACCCGGTGTGTGAATCCGGTGTGTGGACCTGGTGTGTGTACCCGATGTGTGGACACGGTGTGTGGACCTGGTGTGGGAACCCGGTGTGTGGACCTGGTATGTGGACCTGGTGTCTGAACCCGGTGTGTGGACCTGGTGTGTGGACACGGTGTGTGGACCTGGTGTGGGAACCCGGTGTGTGGACCTGGTGTGTGGACCTGGTGTGTGGACACGGTGTGTGGACCTGGTGTGTGGACCTGGTGTGTGAACCCGGTGTTTGGATCTGGTGTGTGGACGCGGTGTGTGGACCTGGTGTGTGGACCTTGTGTGGGAACCCGGTGTGTGGACCCGGTGTGTGGACCCGATGTGTGGACCTGGTGTGTGGACCCGGTGTGTGAATCCAGTGTGTGGACCTGGTGTGGGAACCCGGTGTGTGGACCTGGTGTGTGACTTGGTGTGTGGACCTGGTGTGTGGACCTGGTGTGTGGACACGGTGTGTACCTTGTGTGTGGACCTGGTGTGTGAATCCAGTGTGTGGACCTGGCGTGTGAACCCGGTGTGTGGACCCGGTGTGTGGACCCGGTGTGTGGACCTGGTGTGTGGACACGGTGTGTGGACCTGGTGTGTGAACCTGGTGTGTGGACCCGGTGTGTGAATCCAGTCTGTGGACCTGGTGTGTGGACCTGGTGTGTGAACCCGGTGTGTGGACCTGGTGTGTGGACACGGTGTGTGGACCTGGTGTGTGAACCTGGTGTGTGGACCCGGTGTGTGAATCCAGTCTGTGGACCTGGTGTGTGGACCTGGTGTGTGGACCCGGTGTGTCGACCTGGTGTTTGGACCCGGTGTGTGGATCCGGTGTGTGGACCTGGTGTGTGGACCTGGTGTGTGAACCCGGTGTGTGGACCCGGTGTGTGGACACGGTGTGTGGACCCGGAGTGTGAACCTGGTGTGTGGACCCGGTGTGTGGACCCGGTGTGGGAACCCGGTGTGTGGACCTGGTGTGTGGACATGGTGTGTGGACCTGGTGTGTGGACAAGGTGTGTGGACCTGGTGTGTGAACCCGGTGTGGGGACACGGTGTGTGGACCTGGTGTGTGGACCCGGTGTGTGAATCCAGTGTGTGGACCTGGTGTGGGAACCCGGTGTGTGGACCCGGTGTGTGGACCCGGTGTGGGGACCCGGTGTGGGAACCCGGTGTGGGAACCCGGTGTGTGGACCTGGTGTGTGGACACGGTGTGTGGACCTGGTGTGTGAACCTGGTGTGTGGACCTGGTGTGTGAATCCGGTGTGTGGACCTGGTGTGTGAACCCGGTGTGTGGACACGGTGTGTGGACCTGGTGTGTGAACCTGGTGTGTGGACCTGGTGTGTGGACCTGGTGTGTGGACCTCGTGTGTGAACCAGGTGTGTGGACCTGGTGTGTGGACACGGTGTGTGGACCTGGTGTGTGAACTTGGTGTGTGGACACGGTGTGTGCACCTGGTATGTGGACCTGGTGTGTGAATCCAGTGTGTGGACCTGGTGTGGGAACCCGGTGTGTGGACCTGGTGTGTGGACTTGGTGTGTGGACCTGGTGTGTGGACCTGGTGTGTGGACACGGTGTGTACCTTGTGTGTGGACCTGGTGTGTGAATCCAGTGTGTGGACCTGGTGTGTGAACCCGGTGTGTGGACCCGGTGTGTGGACCCGGTGTGTGGACCTGGTGTGTGGACACGGTGTGTGGACCTGGTGTGTGAACCTGGTGTGTGGACCCGGTGTGTGAATCCAGTCTGTGGACCTGGTGTGTGGACCTGGTGTGTGAACCCGGTGTGTGGACCTGGTGTGTGGACACGGTGTGTGGACCTGGTGTGTGAACCCGGTGTGTGGACCTGGTGTGTGGACCTGATGTGTGGACCCGTTGTGTGGACCTGGTGTGTGGACCCGGTGTGTGGACACGGTGTGTGGACCTGGTGTGTGGACCTGGTGTGTGGACACGGTGTGTGCACCTGGTATGTGGACCTGGTGTGTGGACCCGGTGTGTGGACCTGGTGTGTGGACCCGGTGTGTGGATCCGGTGTGTGGACCTGGTGTGTGGACCTGGTGTGTGAACCCGGTGTGTGGACCCGGTGTGTGGACACGGTGTGTGGACCCGGAGTGTGAACCTGGTGTGTGGACCCGGTGTGTGGACCCGGTGTGGGAACCCGGTGTGTGGACCTGGTGTGTGGACATGGTGTGTGGACCTGGTGTGTGGACAAGGTGTGTGGACCTGGTGTGTGAACCCGGTGTGGGGACACGGTGTGTGGACCTGGTGTGTGGACCCGGTGTGTGAATCCAGTGTGTGGACCTGGTGTGGGAACCCGGTGTGTGGACCCGGTGTGTGGACCCGGTGTGGGGACCCGGTGTGGGAACCCGGTGTGTGAACCCGGTGTGTGGACCCGGTGTGTGGACCTGGTGTGTGAACCTGGTGTGTGGACCTGGTGTGTGGACCTGGTGTGTGGACCTCGTGTGTGAACCAGGTGTGTGGACCTGGTGTGTGGACACGGTGTGTGGACCTGGTGTGTGAACCCGGTGTGTAGACCTGGTGTGTGAACCCGGTGTGTGGACACGGTGTGTGGACCTGGTGTGTGAACCTGGTGTGTGGACCTGGAGTGTGGACCTGGTGTGTGGACCTCGTGTGTGAACCAGGTGTGTGGACCTGGTGTGTGGACACGGTGTGTGGACCTGGTGTGTGAACTTGGTGTGTGGACCTGGTGTGTGAATCCGGTGTGTGGACCTGGTGTGTGGACCCGGTGTGTGGACCTGGTTCGTGGACCCGGTGTGTAAACTCAGTGTTTGAACCCAGTGTGTAGAACTGGTGTGGGAACCCAGTGTAACGGTTGGTTTGGGAGTGTGTGTGTGTGTGTGTGTGTGTGTGTGTGTGTGTGTGTGTGTGTGTGTGTGTGTGTGTGAAATGTCCACACTGTTCCCTGTGCTGAATAATGTCTCTCATGTATGGAATTTGCTGTGTGTGTGTGTGTGTGTGTGTGTGTGTGTGTATGTGTGAAGAGTGTGGACGTGTGGCCTCTGAAGCTTAATGTATAGATGCACATGCACACATAGAATGTGCAAACACATGGCAAGATATGAGGAGCGGTGTAGACCGTAACTCTCTGTTCCACTCTCACACACACTACCAAGCTGTGGTAGGTTTGATAGTGCATGTGAGATTGTTTGATAGCGTGACAGGGTTTGATAATGCATGACAGAGTTTCATAGTGTATAAGGAGGGTTTGATAGTGCATGAGAGAGGTTTAGCAGGTTTGATGGTGTGTGAGATGCTTGATAGTGTGTGACAGAGTTTGATGGTGTGTGAGAGAGTTTGATGGTGTGTGAAAGGGTTTGATGGTGTGTGAGATGTTTGATGGTGTGTGAGATGTTTGATAATGTTTGAGATGTTTGATGGTGTGTGAGAGAGGGTTTGACAGTCCATGAGGAGGGTTTCGTATTGCATAAGGAGGGTTTGATAGTGCATGAGGGATGTTTAGCAGGTTTGATAGTGTGTGAGAGAGTTTGATGGTGTGTGAGATGTTTGATGGTGTGAGAGAGTTTGATGGTGTGTGAGATGTTTGATGGTGTGTGAGAGAGTTTGATGGTGTGTGAGAGAGTTGATGGTGTGAGAGAGTTTGATGGTGTGTGAGAGAGTTGATGGTGTGATAGAGTTTGATGGTGTGTGAGATGTTTGATATGTGTGAGATGTTTGATGGTGTGTGAGATGTTTGATAATGTGTGAGATGTTTGATGGTGTGTGAGATGTTTGATGGTATGTGAGATGTTTGATAATGTGTGAGATGTTTGATGGTGTGTGAGATGTTTGATGGTGTGTGAGATGTTTGGTAGTGTGTGAGAGAGTTTGATGGTGTGTGAGAGAGTTTGATGGTGTGTGAGAGAGTTTGATGGTGTGTGAGAGAGGTTGATAATGTGTGAGTGTAGCTGAGAATTATGGCCCAGATGACCTCTCAAACATGGCGACAGAGACATTTACACCACTGCCAAACACACACAAACAAGGATACACATTCACACACACGCACACGCACACGCATACACACACACACGTTTCCACACGTGCAAGCAGGCTCACATTTGTATAAATAGGCATGGCACCTTCTGCGCTGACATTATCTCCAGACTCCAGAGGAGTAGCACAGTTTTAACAGTTTGTGTTGATGGTTTTATTTTGTCCACATTTACTAAAGCCCAGCAGGATGTCATTCCCCAGCAGGCTTTGCTGTATTCTTGGATCATGTTTTAGCATTTTTAGGCTGATCTCTGTTCAGAACCCTGAATTGACACAGCGGAGTGTGGGGCTGGAAAAGTGTGTCTGTAGAGGCCGTTACACAGGGTGTGTGAACCCTGTGTAACGTTTGGCTTTGAGTGTGTTTTCAGTATCAGACTTTACTCATACTTTCAGCCTGTATGCATGCGTGTTTGTGTGTGTGTGTGAATATGAAATGTGCACATTGTGCGCTTACTTATTGGATGCTGAATAACGTCTCTCATTTATGGAATATACTCTGTGAAGAGTGTGAACATGTGGCCTCTGAAGCTTAATGTATAGATGCATGTTCACAAATACACATGCACACACATGCCTGGATATGAGAAGCCGTGTAGACCATAATCCTCAGTTCACCTCTCACACACACTACCAAACTCTGAGAGGGTTTATAGTGTGTGACATAGGGCTTGATAGTGTGTAAGAGAGGGTTGGATAGTGTGTGTGAGAGAGTTTGATAGTGCATGTGAGAGTTTGACAGTGCATGACAGAGGGTTTGACAGTGCGTGAGAGGTTTGATAGTGTGTGACATAAGGCTTGATAGTACATGTGAGAGGTTTGGTAGTGCACGTGAGAGGGTTTGAGAGTGCATGTGAGAGGTTTGATAGTGCATGTGAGAGGTTTGATAGTGCATGTGAGATGGTTTGATAGTGCACGTGAGATGGTTTGATAGTACATGCGAGAGGGTTTGATAGTGCATGTGAGAAGTTTGATAGTGTGTGACATAAGGCTTGATAGTGCATGTGAGAGGTTTGGTAGTGCACGTGAGAGGGTTGGATAGTGCATGTGAGATTTTTGATAGTGTGTGACATAAGGCTTGATAGTGCATATGAGAGGTTTGAGAGTGCGTGTGAAAGGGTTGGATAGTGCATATGAGAGGTTTGATAGTGCATTTGAGAGTTTCACAGTGCGTGACAGAGGGTTTGACAGTGCGTGAGAGGTTTGATAGTGCATGTGAGAGGTTTGATAGTGTGTGACATAAGGCTTGATAGTGCATGTGAGAGGTTTGAGAGTGCATGTGAGAGGGTTGGATAGTGCATATGAGAGGTTTGATAGTGCATGTGAGAGTTTGACAGTGCATGACAGAGGGTTTGACAGTGCGTGAGAGGTTTGATAGTGTGTGACATAAGGCTTGATAGTACATGTGAGAGGTTTGGTAGTGCACGTGAGAGGGTTTGATAGTGCATGTGAGAAGTTTGATAGTGCGTGACATAAGGCTTGATAGTGCATGTGAGAGGTTTGGTAGTGCACGTGAGAGGGTTGGATAGTGCATGTGAGATTTTTGATAGTGTGTGACATAAGGCTTGATAGTGCATATGAGAGGTTTGAGAGTGCATGTGAAAGGGTTGGATAGTGCATTTGAGAGTTTGACAGTGCGTGACAGAGGGTTTGACAGTGCGTGAGAGGTTTGATAGTGCATGTGAGAGGTTTGATAGTGTGTGACATAAGGCTTGATAGTGCATGTGAGAGGTTTGGTAGTGCACGTGAGAGGGTTTGATAGTGCATGTGAGAGGGTTTGAGAGTGCATGTGAGAGGTTTGATAGTGCATGTGAGAGGGTTTGAGAGTGCATGTGAGAGGTTTGATAGTGCATGTGAGAGGGTTTGATAGTGCACGTGAGATTGCTTGATAGTGCATGTGAGAGGGTTTGATAGTGCATGTGAGAGGTTTGATAGTACATGTGAGTAGTTTGATAGTGCACGTGAGATGGTTTAATAGTGCACGTGAGATGGTTTGATAGTGCACGTGAGATGTTTGATAGTGCGTGACATAAGGCTTGATAGTGCGTGTGAGAGGTTTATTAGGTTTGATAGTGTGTGAGAGTGTAGCTGAGAATTATGGCCTCAATGACCTCTCAGATTTAGTGGCATAGACATTTACACTACTACCAAACATGCAAACATGGATACACATTCACACACACACACACACACACACACACACACACACACACACACACACACACACACACACACACACACACACACACACACACACACACACACACCCCTGTAAGTCTCCATCTACTATATAGCATTATAAAACACATATATTCACTCATAGCCAGACACAACAGCCAGCGTGCTTCGTGTACTCAACAGTAACGGTGGTCTCTGTCCAGCACAGAGCTGAGATACACAACTCCTCCTCCTCCTCATGCTCCTCCTCCTCATGCTCCTTGCCTGTGTTCACAAATTCACACCCATAAGAGCTACCTCTCTCCCTATATACTGCTGTGGTAATGGGGGTATCATGAAAGGTATTAACCCAATTAACAGGAGAATTATGGAGCCTCCGCGCTCTTGCAGTGGTGCAGTGTGAAGCAGCATACTCACGATCCATCCCACCCTGATAACAAAGCCAATTACAGGCTTCACAGCCGCAGCTCTAGCCTATTGGATGTTAGCACGAGAGGAATTACTCTTTAAACTGCCCATCCTGAGTTTACACGTATCTCAATGTTACACGTTGTTCCTGACTGTAATTAAGCAAAGCAAACCAGTAGAGTTATGTGAATGAAAGTCATGATGGAAGATGGGAAGGAGAGGGGGTAGTGGAACATGTGCCACCTTACTTAGTATAGTGCGTGTGCGGGGTTGGATAGCGCGCGAGAGAGGGCAACCTTTTTGTTTTACGATAATACTCATGTGCTATGAATGCTCTGTTACCAGGCACGGCGTTATGGGTGGGCCTGACGGTCCTAGGCCCGCCCACTTTTCACCAGGCCCACCCTACAATTTTCCTACCTAAAAAAATATATTATATATATTAGTTTTTACAAATGTTCATTTAGTCAATGATTCGAAATCAGCCAATGGTCGCATGATTTTGTGCTAAAAAATAGTTTTTATGAACATAATTTTATATGTTGATGTTCATGCGCAAGCAAGTTCATGAGACGCGTGATGTGAGGGCCTTTGATTGGGCTGTGGTTGCTTGGTCACAGACCTGTTGCGCCCTCTATTGGTCGGTCAGTGATAGAATTATGGTTCAAAATGGTCACTCACTGGCTTTCAACGTTGGCAAGTGATGGTACCGCTGCTGCTCAAGCAATATATATTTTGCACTGAGTAATTTTTAACATTTTGGCTCATTTTGTCAATGTGGCATGACTTATGAGGGGTTTTTTGTGATTACATTTGTTATTCTATCTAGCTCGATTTTGGTCTCAAAATGCACCAAATTGATGCATTTAAATTATCAATATTGAAAAATTTTCTTCCGGGGGAGCATGCCCCTGGACCCCCCTAGGGGATTCCAGGCCCATCCTTAATGGGCCTGGCCCACCCAAAACTGAAATCCTGGAGCCGTGCCTGTTAATACAGACAACAAGTCCTCCGACCCTTACGGCCACGTAGGTGGTTTGTTCCTCCCCTGCAGCGCTGCTAATTATGACGTCTGAGGACGTGGGGACGTTATCATTGTTCCTGCAAGGTGGAGGTGTAAAAGTAAGCAAACATAGCAGCTTGGGGAAGATTTGTCAAGCAACCAAGAGTTTATAAATACTTCTTGCGCTCCCCCATCTCTTGGCTCGTTCCATTTTGATTGGTAACGAAGGTCAGAGGTCATACGATGACGAGGCACCCGATGCACCAGATTGTCGTTATTTACACGACCACTAGAGGTCGCGTAACTTTAAAACTTAACTCTAGGTCGTGAAAAGCTGCTTGTACAACCAACCAATGGGGTGGGGTGGTGTTTTGGTGCAGCACAGTCTCGTGTGCCTGTTATATAAAAGGTGAGTGAGAGCTGCCTCACGCTTTTTACATACTTACACACTCGGGCTGTCGCCATATTAGATTTTCACTACACGACTTTCGTGGCCAAAAGAATTCACAATAAATGATATCATCGTGATATCAATAGAAAATGTTAATAACATCATAATAATGCTAACAGTCAAATTTATCCTTAACCTCGTTCAGTGTGAGTTTTGTCTCTTTTTTATTCTTTGTGGCAAATGAAACACAGTCTATAGTGTACAAGTGTAGGGAGGTGGAGAGAGTTTGTAACCATACAAAAACAACAATTACACTTAATGGCTAGTGAAAAGGCAGCCAGATGAACTGATGAACAACAAACCCACAAGGCCTAACATCTCCATCACTACAATGTCACCTGAGACAGAATCACTTGCAGGGAGCAGCGGGCAGAGTTTGTGTTTGAGACCACAGACTGACAACTCACCACTCCGATATGCTGGGATTTAATGTCCACTCACCATTTCTTTATGTAAGATGGTGAAGGTGACACGTCATTTATGCTGTAATGTTTTATTTTTGAGATGTCTCATTCCTAGTTCAATTTACGAGGTAATCTGGGAGTAGCCACTAGGGGGCGCTCAGTTTGTTGATATGCCTTGTTGAACAGCTGTTAGGGCTGCCGTCGTTGGTCGTGGCGGCCATTTTAGGTCACAACGTTTTTGTCATGTTGAAGGTAAGCTGTTGAAACGGGGTGCTCTGTTAAATCCATCTGCAATCCTATGTTTAAATGGTCATCCATGTAGTTTTGTAAACGTGTGCCAGAGATATCGTTTTATGTTTTAGGTTGTTATTTTGTGAAAATGGTTTTGTTTTATGACGTTTGATGCCCATGTGGCTAGTGAGCTGCTGAGAGCTAACCCGTAAATGCTAGCTAGGCTGCTCGGGAGCTAACCCGTAAATGCTAGCTAGCTGCTCGTTCTGTGTGGCACCAGGCCTACTGTTAATTTAAAAATAAGTTGAAATTAGAGACAAAGGTTTTGATATGTTAAAGGTGACGAAAGACAGCCAAGAGAAAATAAATGCTGCCCTGCTCGGCCCAAAGAACGCCGACTCCTGTCCGTTTTCTCCTGACTCCAACCACACCAATCAAATAACACAACGCAGAGGGGGCCAGGGAGGAGGCAAACATACAGGGCTAGGGAGCCGGCCTGCAGAACCAAGGTGCTACACTTACACCATGTTTTCCACTCTCCATTTTTGATAACATGATTGTGCGCAGCAGTAGTAGCCAGACAGCGTGGTAGCAGCTAGCTAGCTAGTGTGGCAGTTTGATCAAGTTTAAACCAGTCTGAGTCAATGCCAAAGCCCACAAAGGATACATGCATTCATAATACACACGAGCCCTGCTTATTTCTTTACAAACGAAATTAATTTATATTTAATTGCAAGCCAGGGAATTAAGTAATAATAATAAAAATGTAACCGGTTATTTTCTTGCCCGGTGCGGGATTCGATATGGGGTGTACTGTACCACAAGGCGACATCACTAACCGCTCGGCTAAAGGGTCAGACCCGTTAGCTAGGGGCTAACGTGTCTTCTTAGTAGTTTACAGTCGTCACCCTCCCCGGAAGCGCGCCCTGGCGCTTTGTTATTCCCGCGCTCCGAAGAGACTTCTGAGGATCTGCGCACTTCCGGATCCCACCGCTGCCACCAATGTAACCGGTTATTTTCTCGACCGGTGCGGGATTCGATACGGGTGTACTGCACCACAAGGCGACATCACTAACTGCTCGGCTAAAGGGTCAGACCCGTTAGCTAGGGACTAACGTGTCTTATTAGTAGTTTATAATAATAATATTAATAATAATAATAATAATAATAATAATAATAATGATAGCTTTGTATATTTTTGCAAAACAATTTTACAAAGCGGGCGGCACGGTGGTGCAGTGGTTAGTGCGGTCGCCTCACAGCAGAAAAGTCCTGGGTTCGAGCCCCGGGGCAGTCCAACCGTGGGGGTCGTCCCGGGTCGTCCTCTGTGTGGAGTTTGCATGTTCTCCCCGTGTCTGCGTGGGTGTGCTCCGGTTTCCTCCCACAGTCCAAAGACATGTAGGTCAGGTAAATCGGCCATACTAAATTGTCCCTAGTAGACCATGGGCCAGACGATATTTCGGTACACTCAAGGTGGCAAAACTTACTTATAATTTTTGAAAGGATCCATGTCTGTAGATGATATTTTGGTATGATAACCATTCCTGAGTGGCAGCTGTATCACAGTTATCAGCTCATGAAGTTAACCACCCGCTAAACTAAATTGCATTTTAGACGCTGGTGCATATCCTGGTTTAGCCTCATGGTCAGGACATTTTTCAATGTTCTATAATATTGTCTTTGGTATCATTTTAAAGGGGACCTTCTTAGCTTTCATTCAAGCCCTGTTGTGGATATTTCTCACAAATATAGAGGTCACTTGAGCTCTTCAACCCGTCAATAACACACATCTTTCTGCAATGTTCGCCTAAACTATATACTTTCTTTTAGCCCTGTGGCATCTAGGAATATCAGGGACACAAAACACAAAAACTGGAATACTCACAGGACTGTAAAGATTCAGGAAATGTATAATATACCCATACTATTTCATTGTGTGAGGTGATTGTGAACCTTAAATGAGCACTAGACCAAAGCCAGTTAGGTCACAAACTGGTCTCTATACATTTGTTTAAATACACAATCAAAATACATGATAAAAAGGAATACCATAGTGAGGTAATGAACTATTTTAATATTTTAAACAACATTGACATTTACATATACTTAGTCAATGATACATGTAATCCCATATCATTAGTGGGTATATGTAATGGTAATGGGTAGGGTAATGGGTATATGTGAATATGGTTACATTATTGTTATCAAGCTCTGGGTAACCAAGTCCAGAATCAACATCCTGTGCATCAATAGACTACTACCACAGTAATACCATCAGAATCATCACACTGTCATTCATCAAACTGCTCGTTTCTCTCATCATCTGACTCCCCAAGTTCAAAGTCCAGTTCTGGACCATCCTGCTGTTTTTGGTTACTGCAGTTCTGTAACCTGCACATGTCTGTGCATGGAAGTCCATTTGACAGGCACATGCAGCTTGGCATTTTGCATGAATGCACACACTTGCATGTTAGCATTTCCAAGACCACATCTGGTGCAGGTGGGGAGCGCATCCAGTAAATGGCCAGCTTGCCTTCATCGTCTGTCCATCCATACTCAGTAGGGCTTGGCACCACAGGGTTAGCCTGCAGACAGCACTTCCATATTGCTGCCTGATAGTTGGCTCGTTGAACATGCATAAAGAGACAGTCTCTACATGGTGGCAGCTGGCTGGACTCAACCTCTCCCCTTTTGGTGCAGAAGAGCTGGTAACGCAGTTTGTTCACCTCAGCAGTGCTGCTATTAGCAACATACATCCGACAGGTGAACTGCTCAATTTTCTGGAACAGCTCATCACTCACATTCCATGTCTGTCCCAGTTGACTAAAAGTCTCTTGGCAGGAAGTGTGCTTTCTCACTATCTTCAGGGTATTCAGCTTCCCTCGACCAGTGAATGCACTGACAGTGTCACAGCCTGTGAAGGCATGTAAGCCAATTAGGCTGTCACAGATGCTGTCTCCAAGTGAACTTGCCAGTTTGGTGATGTCGACAAACCGTGTGCGGTTCTGAGTCCCACACTTCTGGTAGATGGGACAGGTGATGTCCTTCTGGAAGCCAAGACAAAGCACCATGACATCAGTGTCCTCAGCTGTGATGATAACTGACTTTGAGCCCGCATTTGCTGCATGCAATGCATGCAGGAGCAGACGGGTGTCAGCTTCTTCATGTGTGGAGTGCAGTTCTGCTGCTTCCTCACACCCATCTTCTGTCAACTTGTAGCAGGTTTCCTCACAGGTCATGTACAACACCTTGCCATGCAGCATAGCTCTGTATCGTGGGAGTTTCCACTCTTCCACCAGAAACTTGATGAGACTGGTCTTGTTGGAGGAACTGCACAGACATTTTCTCCACTGCTGGACGTGGTGTCCCCCTGCAAGATTCTTGTACTGGAGAGTGATGTCTCCACCCCGGTTCAGTCGTTCAGCATCTTTGATCGAAGTCTGGTGATAGACATCAAAAACAACATCAATCCCCCCACTCTGTGCTCCCTCATGGAGGACCTGGGTCAAGGCTGACTCTGCCACCTGTGCAAAGGTTTTGTTGTTGCCATTCATTTTTTGGACCAGGCTCATCCCATCAATGATGGAAGTAGATGGGATTGGGATGTCTTCTGCAGGAGCTACATTCTTTTCAAGCTCTCTGGCAAGTGCAGCCTTGTTTGTTTTTCGTAAGGACCCATCAGCATTTGCCAGTGCCCATGGTAGTGGGCCCAATGGGTAGGCAAGGACATCCTTCAGATTCACCTCCCTGCTTTCAGCCACCAGGATCATGTGACTGAAAAGGTTTCTATCTGCCTTCAGAACCACATCCTGTGCTTTCTTTCCATGAGCTTGTTTTGTGCTGACATTGGAGAATGTTTTCAGACTTTGCTTGGTCATCTTGTCGTGGAATTTCACAGGTGGTGGGTCTGCATCTAACCTTGTTTGCTGGAATGCTTGGTAGGCCTCTTCTCCTTTCTCAAGAGCTCTCGAGAGATCTATGGTCACATCAGGTGGAGCCATGTTGCCAGTGGAGAGGCTAACCAAATCAATCTCATCAGGGGACATAGGATTGAGCCAGTTATTCTCCATAAGGTCCATGAGAGACTGGACATCTGCTTCATCTCTCTTGATCCTTGGACTCTGTAGATCTGGATGAGACCATTTGCACCTGCCTTGACCTGTCAGGTCTCTCAGCTGTCTGAGGTACATGCTTCTATACTCAGCTGTGAGATAATATTTGGTCACAGCTCCTGGCTTCAAGCTGAATCCCTTTGTCCCTCCAGCTGTTTGGGTGTCTTTGTTCACCGTTTCTTCTATAGCTTCGTCAACGGGGATTCGGCCAAAGGGATTGGTGGAGCCCAGTTGGACTGAGAAGCCTCCTTCCATGAATTCTGTGTACACATCTGGGTGTGTGATGGGCAGCTCAGACATCTGGGCGTAGTAGTGGTGGAGGTAGCGTGCATAATTAATCCTGTCATAAGCAAAGCACCATGGGATCATTGCTCGAATGCTAGCCAAGTGTAGCATCCAGTCTCCCTCTCTGGATGCTCGGATGAGCCCCAACAAGATTTCAACCATGTCCAAATAGGACATCCAGAAGTTCGAGAGGCTGCCGTTTCCACCTCTAAGGAACTCACGGTAGACTTCAAATAGATCCATGATGCGTGTACAAGAGCTGTTCTCGAGGACCTCCTTCAAAGCATGTTGTGAGACTTCTTTCTCAAGGCGGTCAATGGTCTTCAGAGTCTCATTCAGGTGAACCATGTCAATCCTGTGAGTTTCTTCAAAGCAGGACAGGAAACCATTCAAGGTCAGTCGCATGAGAGCCTCATACAGGAGCTTGTGGTTTCGCACTGCCCTGTTGTACTTGCGGCCATCCATAACACCAGCAATTGAGCCTTCTGCAATCATGCCAGACTCAATGCAGAGGTCTTTGAGTCCAGCATCTTGGAAACGCTTTCCTATTATTGCCGGCAGTGTGCAGATGGTGTGGAATACCCCAAGCCTAACGATGATATCATGGAACTTGTCATCGTGTTTCCATGTGATCTCGACAGCCTTCGCATACAGGGCTTGGTCAAAGACACAGACAATCTTCCTCAGGCCTAAGCACTGCATGATGCTCAGTGACTGGTTAAGCACCTCGTTGACAGTAGACATTTGTGTCGCTGGAGCATTGATGGTAGGCAGATAGCCTATATTGTCGGGGATGACCGTCATCTCTCCTCGAGTCAGGATGTTGAAGCCTGTCCAGCTGCTGACTGACTGTTCTTCTTGTTGAGACATGCGTGCTAGGACCCAAAGAAGGTTTTCTCTCTGGCAAGCTTAGTATTGGCTGCAGTATCGGCATCTGACTTTTTGCTTTGTGGTGGCCCTACCCGTTGTCCAGCATTGTAAGTTGGTAACATTGGTGGGGGTCCATCAATGCTTCTCTTCTTTGTTTTGGGAACAGTGGGCATGGGTTGGACAGGAAGTGGGTTGACTGGCTTTCCTTGCACAGCAATCCCATTGACTCTGTGAGATGTTCCCTCACCACTGACAGTTTCTTCAAGACGGTCGATATTGTCCCAGGCTAAAGTTGTGAATATGCCAGGATGGATGTTAGCTGGAAGGGCAATGCCACTCCCTGATGATGAGAGTTTCTGGAGACACAGGGCAGTGTTGATCTCTTCCATCTGTGAATAGGACACACTGTGACCAAGTCGGTTGAGGATGTTTATCAACTCTACATTTCCTGTCAACGATTTGACACTGAATGCAGAACAATGTGCTTGGAAGGCTTGGTATTTCCACATGTCACTGCATATACTATGTCATGGCCAAATGACTGCAGAACGCACTGCACTCTCTGGGATGCATGATCAGGATCATTTTAGCCTGTGAGTAGAGAGTACAGGAAGATAATGAGCGACTCTGGAATGGTAGGACATTCTGCTTCTGGTTTGACTTCAGGCGGCCAGGTTTGTGGAACATCTTGACTTTTAATGTCTGCTCTCAATTTGATGGCTGCTTTGGCTATAACATCTTGTGCACTGACACTTTTCAGGGTCTGCAGCTCCCTTTTGAGAGACTGATTTTCTTTGGCAAGTTCCCTCATGGACAAGTTATCGGGATAGAGGAGGAATTTTCCTTTCTCATCAGGGAATATCTGCAAGGTTCCAGCAAACTCACTCTCCAGGTTTCGCCTTATGTGCTTCTTGGTTGATTCCTTGACTTTGGAAATGCCTTGGGAGTTCATTGAAGCTACCAGTCTAGAAGAGAGATCAGTCATTGTCATCACTTGAGGATTGCCAAAAAGCTCCATCCTGATGAAGAGGAACAGCTCAGTGTATGCCTTATTCACAGCAGCTTCATACTGGGCTGCAGCATCATCATCTTCATTGCTGGCAACCTCTCCTTTGGAAACCTCTTCTTTGGTGTAAAGTCTATAGCATGACCTGTGGTAGTGCCCTTCAGCTGCTACAAGGTCTCTACTCACAATGGCAAGGATTCTGCTGTCCCTTTTCTTTGTGGCTGCACTCCTGATCTTTGCATCAGCTCGCAGTTCTCGACACTGCACCAGTACTTCTCTCGTATTCTGTCTCTTGGAATATTTGCTGTTTTTCTGACAAAATATGCACTCTGCATCATAAGTCCTAGATGTACTTGGAGCATGTCGAGCTACTCTCTTAGATTGTTTCTCTTCAGCAGAGACACAACTTTTCTTTTCTTTTGCAAGGAGGCCATCAAGAATTTGCTTCATAGTGAAGATACTGCGACACTTTCTGTGGTAGTAGATTGCTGGAATCTGTCCCTCAGGAATGTATTTTGCCAGTTTCAAAACTGGTGCATGATTTCGTATCTGAGCTGCCCTGAGCAGAGTTCTCCATGAGTTGACACTTTGTAGTGAAACCAGCTTATCTGTATCATCAGAACAGTGGATAATGCACTCCACCCGTGGGCGCTTTGGTATTGGGTAAAAACTTGCTTGTTCACCAGTGGCCATATTCAGTCAGTTTTCACCTGCCACATACAAACAAATACATGTAACTTAGGTGTATGAACACTACTAAAACAAAGTTTACTTTGCTTCACCAGCGTCATATTACCATTATTTATCTTACATAGCCACAAATAGATACATTACCTAGTTGCTATGCAATAGCTGTATTTTGTCCACATGAGGCCGCTAAAATCAACACAAGATGAAAGTTCCTCGTAGCCACTTTAACTAATCATATTAACATATACATTAAAAGAACATGCTAACATTATGGGAAATTAGCTTACAATCTTCTCCAGAGTGAGACAAGAAGATAGATACCAGTTTCCTCTATATGTGTTTAGTAGAAAGCTATCTGGCTGCACGTTAGCCTAGCTTAGCACAATGAATGGAAGTACACAGTACTGGTTATCCTTGGTTGTTGGCCAACTAAGAACTGTCCCAGAGTTTAAGCTAGGCTAATCAGTACCAGGGGTGTTGAAATGCTATATTTGTAAAAATCTGGGCAAATACACAATCGTGAGAGGCACAGAAACAGGTTTCCTGAAAGAAAAATGAAATAGCTGCTCATTTGGAAAGGTTATTATATATTATTTTACTTCTGTTAGTGTACCAAATAAAATGGCACCAGTGAAGTTGTGTCACCTTGGGTGATATCGATATCTGGTCTGACCCATGGACTAACTGGCTTTGGTCTAGTTAGTTTCTTAGTAATAATGCCCTTCTAATTTAAGGTTCACAATCACCTCACACAATGAAATAGTACGGGTATATTATACATTTCCTGAATCTTTACAGTCCTGTGAGTATTCCAGTTTTTGTGTTTTGTGTCCCTGATATTCCTAGATGCCACAGGGCTAAAAGAAAATATATAGTTTAGGCGAACATTGCAGAAAGATGTGTGTTATTGACGGGTTGAAGAGCTCAAGTGACCTCTATATTTGTGAGAAATATCCACAACAGGGCTTGAATGAAAGCTAAGAAGGTCCCCTTTAAAATGATACCAAAGACAATATTATAGGACATTGAAAAATGCCCTGACCATGAGGCTAAACAAGGATATGCACCAGCGTCTAAAATGCAATTTACTTTAGGGGGTGGTTAACTTCATGAGCTGATAACTGTGATACAGCTGCCACTCTGGAATGGTTATTATACCAAAATATCCTCTACAGAGATGGATCCTTTCAAAAATTATAAGTAAGTTTTGCCACCTTGAGTGTACCGAAATAGGAAATTTTGGGCTCTGGCCCATGGACTATAGGGGTGAATGTGTGTGCCCTGTGATGCCTGCCGCCCAATGGCTGCTGGGATAATCTCCAGTATACCGCGACCCGACGTCGCATAAGCGGCTTGGATCATGGATGGATGGATGGATGGATGGGTGAATTTTACAAAGTGCTTTACATGGAAATAAAACCATACAAGGTAAAAATTAAATAAGAATAAGACCAAATGCGTGAGAGTAAAAATAAAAACAGTATGGATAAAGAAAAAAAAAATATATCAACATTTGTAAAAGTCAAGTCAATTTTATTTTTATAGCCCAATATTACAAATTTGCCTCAGTGGGCTTAACAGCAGTACAACCTGGAATGTACAGTCCCAAAAAGCTTTCACAAAAAGAAAAGTTTTAAGACGAGATGTAAAAGAAGCTAACACACTTGGTGTGTCTTAGTTCAACAGGAAGAGAGTTCCATAGTGTGGGGCTCTAACAGCAAAAGCACTCTTTGTGACAAACCGAGACCTGGGAATAACCAGCAGGGATCCATCTGTGGATCTTAATGGTGGAGAGGGTGTATGCCAGGTCAATCAATCACAAATGTATATAGGAACAAGACCGTTTAAAGCCTTAAAGGTGAGCAATAACATTTCAAAATCAATGCGAAATACAACAAGGAGCCAGTGTAGGGAAGAAAGCACAGGAGTGATATGCCTCTCTGTCCTGGTAATGAGCCGAGCAGCGGTGTTTTGTACCAACTGCAGCCTGTGGAGTGAGCCCTTGCTGATACCCGAGTAAAGTTCGTGGCAATACTCAAGCCGAGAATAGATAAAAGCCTGTACAACTCTTTTTGCAGATTGGCAATTGATAAAAAATGACCTATTTTGGAGATTAGCTCGAGCTGGAGAAAGCATGACTGAACAACATGTTTGATTCGATTATCAAAACCGAGGTTAGTATTGAATATTACCTCTGGAGTTCTACCAGCCTGCTTAAGACTACCTGCCAGAGCACCAAAATTAATTCCAAAAGGGCTCATGGAATTTGGGGGACAGAACAGAATGACTTCAGACTTATCATTAAATTTGGAAAAAAAATTTGGACTTCCGGTATTTAATGTCAGAGAGGAACGTTGTGATGTTTGCAGGGCGCTAGGATCTGCGGGTTTTAGTGGCATGTAGAACTGAGTGTCATCAGCATAAAAATGGTAAAACACATCGTGATTTTGAATGACCTGGCCAGGGAACAGCATGCATATAGAAAACAGAACGGTGCCAAGAACTGAGCCTTGAGGGACACCACAACTCAACCGGAGGAAGTAGAGTTATCCAGAACAACAGAAAACGCTTTGTTTGTAAGGTCAGAGCATAAGAAACTAAGAGCTGAGCCCTTGATGCTAACCCAAGTCTCTGAGCGATGTAAGAGGATGCTGTGATCGACTGTGTCAAAGGCAGCACTTAAGCCTAAAAGAACAAAAATCAGTAGGACATTAGTGACCTTAACTGGAGCTGCCCCTGTACTATGAAGGGCTCGAAACAGTTAAAAACACGATTAGTGTTCATAAAAAAAATCAATTGAGATGAAATTATTCTCTCCAGAACCTTAGATTAAAAAAAAAGACAATTTGGAGACTGGTCTGTGGTTAGTCTGTAGGACAGGGGCTCTAAATTAGGTTTCTTCAGCAATAGGTTAGTAATGCCATGCTTAAAACTGTCTGGAAAAGAACCAGAGGCCAGACAATTATTATGAATTTGATGAATAATGGGGCTAACAGGTGAAAATACCTCCTTGAGTTGCTTAGTGGGAATGATGTCTAAGATCCAGGAGGAGGAGTTCAGATTGGCGACTCTACCCTCTAACACTAAATCTGTAATTGGTTGAAACCGAGTAAACGAGGCAGATGGGAAATGGGTGTGTGATCTGGGTCACCGGCGCTCTCCCATCCCCTGATTGGTGTTTTAGTTGACCTGCGACCGTATGCCCGAATGACCCTGATCGCCCAGCTTCACTCACCTCCCCTTTCTCCAATTGGCTGTCCGGTTCCTGCCCTGTCCTGCGCACCTGCGCCCAACCTCCCTTCCCTTTCTCTGATTGGTTGTCCGGTTCCTGCTCTGTCCTGCGCACCTGCGCCCAAACTCCCTCCCCTGTCTCCGATTGGTTGGACGGGTGTTCAAACCCCAGCATGTCCTTGCTGTCTGCTTTTGGGTCCCCTCCTGCTCCCGCCCGTGACAAATACAAGGGCCAGGCTGGATTTGGGACCTGATTCCTTCATTTTATTTGCAAAACGAGTGAGCATTTTTTCGGAGAACTCAACATCCGGCTCAAAAATAGAGGTGTGTGTGTGTGTGTGGGGGGGGGGCAATTAATAACATAATCAATGACCCAGAGAGAACTTCGGGATTGTGGTTATTTCTTGATACCAGTTCAGAGAAGTACGCGGATCTCGCATCCTTAACCACCGTGTGGTAAATTAATGTTTGGTTTTTAAGGGTGTTGTGCGCTAATTCCGACTTGTTGAGCTTCCACCGGCGTTTTGATTTTCTAAGGGCAGGGGTGCGATCACTGAGCCAGGGGAGGTTATTTGATTTTTGTTTCCTAATTTTTAACGGTGCAGTTTGGTCGAGCATGGATAGGCACTGATCATTGAATGAATTCAATAGCGCATTAAAGGATGATGAATTAAAAGCGTCGCTAAACTGAACTGTAGAGCCAGCGTCGGGAGAGGGAGAGGAGCACCAGGAATACAGAGCTGTAGTGGGACTTTTAAAATGACAGCTTTATGGCCGGTTACAAGCACATCCAGCAGGGTGAGACACCTGAGAGAGAAACCAGATCAGCGAACAAGGTCTAGAATATGACCTTTGTTATATGTGACCCCTTTAACAGATTGAATGAGATTAAAAGAGTCCATCCATCCATTTTCCGAACCGCTTATCCTGCTCTCAGGAGCCTATCCCAGCAGTCATTGGGCGGCAGGCGAGGAGACACCATGGACAGGCCGCCATCACACACACACCTAGGGACAATTTAGTACAGTCGTTTCACCTGACCTACATGTCTTTGGACTGTCGGAGGAAACCGGAGCCCCCGGAGGAAACCCACGCAGACACGGGGAGAACATGCAAACTCCACACAGGACGACCCGGGACGGCCCCCAAGGTTGGACTAACCCTGGGCTCAAACCCAGGGCCTTCTTACTGTGAGG
Organism: Lampris incognitus; assembly: GCF_029633865.1. Classification (NCBI taxonomy): domain Eukaryota; kingdom Metazoa; phylum Chordata; class Actinopteri; order Lampriformes; family Lampridae; genus Lampris; species Lampris incognitus. The sequence continues at coordinate 68,775,776 of NC_079212.1, read as the reverse complement.
CGAGCGCTCTAACCACTGCGCCACCGTGCCACCCTAGAGGAGTCTATAACAGTGTTTCTCAACCCAGTCCTCAAGGACCCCCCTATCCTGCAGATTTTCATTGTAACCCTGCATAGGTAGCCCTGCTTGTACTTACTCAACCAATTATCTCGCAGCACTTAATTATGCAAGGTGTGCAACATCTGACAAAATGCATTGCTGATTTGTTGAATAACTACAAACAGGTACCTATTCAGGGTTGCAAAGAAAATATGCAGGATAGGGGGTCCTTGAGGACTGGGTTGAGAAACACTGGTCTATAACATCCGAAATATGTGGAGTCAGGGAATGGGAAGGACAACACACATGCATGTCAGCATCACCAACAAGCACCCTGTCATAGTTCTGCATGAAGGGAAAAGGGGAGAAAAACCTAACTGAATTAGGGGGCCTATAAATGGAGATACAGAGTAAAGAGGGAGGGCCAGTGATTAAAAAACATCAAACTGGAGGTCTAAATAGAACAGTCAATTTAAATAAGCTCAACCAACCACACCATCAGTCAAGTTTCAAAGGTTATAGTAGAGCAAAAGGGAAATAAAAAGTTCCATGTCATCCAGTTCAGCTAATAAAGTAAATAAACTCCACTTCGGGATTTCCCAGTTACCACTATACATTTTATTCAATTCAGTCCACTCAACAAAAATAGTCCACTTAGGGATTTTCTGGTTATCCAACAAACAAAACTCAAAACAAGGAAATATTCCCCACCGCAGTTCAGTTCAAACCCCCAAAGCTTTAGTGAAGAGAAGGAAAGACAAGAAAAACAAGACAAACAGTCACGCGCCTCTCGCCGCCTCGTGGGCACCGTGGTGACTGATCATTAAGGTGTGGTCGTCTCGTGGGTACCGTGGTGACTGATTATTAAGGTGTGGCCACCTGGTGGGTACCGTGGTGAGTGATAATTAAGGTGTGGTCGCCTCGTGGGTACCGTGGTGAGTGATAATTAAGGTGTGGTCGCCTCGTGGGTACTGTGGTGACTGATTATTAAGATGTGGTCGCCTCGTGGGTACTGTGATGAGTGATTATTAAGATGGGGTCGCCTCGTGGGAACCGTGGTGACTGATAATTAAGGTGTGGTCGCCTTGTGGGTACCGTGGTGAGTGGTAATTAAGGTGTGGTCGCCTCGTGGGCACCGTGGTGACTGATTATGAAGGTGTGGTCGCCTCGTGGGTACCGTGGTGAGTGGTAATTAAGGTGTGGTCGCCTCGTGGGTACCGTGGTGAGTGATAATTAAGGTGTGGTCACCTCGTGGGAACCGTGGTGAGTGATAATTAAGGTGTGGTCGCCTCGTGGGAACCGTGGTGAGTGGTAATTAAGGTGTGGTCGCCTCGTGGGTACCGCGGTGAGTGATAATTAAGGTGTGGTCGACTCGTGAGTACCGTGGTGAGTGGTAATTAAGGTGTAGTCGAGTCGCCCGAGGTGTTTAGGCGTCGCATCCTCGGCGGAGTCCTTGAGGGGATTTTTCGGGCAACACACGCGAAGGCCCTGGTAGGTCTAACTTCTCCCTGCTCTTTACTCGCCGGCGTCAGTCGCCATATTGATTTGTGTGACTCCTCATAAATGAACGTAAGGGGCGTCCGGGTAGCATAGCGGTCTATTCTGTTGCCTACCAACACGGGGATCGCTGGTTCGAATCCCCGTCTTCCCTTCGACTTGGTCGGGCGTTCCTACAGACACAATTGGCCGTGTCTGCTGTTAGGAAGCCGGATGTGGGTATGTGTCCTGGTCGCTGCACCAGCGCCTCTTCTGGTTAGTCAGAGCGCCTGTTCACAGGGGAGGGGGTAATAGCGTGATCCTCCCACGTGCTACGTCTCACTGGCAAAACCCCTCACTGTCAGGTGAAAAGAAGCTGCTGGCGACTCCACATGTATCAGAGGAGGCATGTGGTAGCCTGCAGCCCTCCCCGGATAGGTGGAGGGGGTGGAGCAGCGACCAGCACGGCTCGGAAGAGTGGGGTAATTGGCCAAGTACAATTGGGGTGACCCCCCCCCCAAAATAAATAAATAAATAAATAAACAAAGGGACGTAAGGCGCAGGTCTTCCTGAAAGCGGGTAATTCAGGACTGGGTGACAGGACTGGTGGGTGTGTGGAGGTGAGTGAAAACAGGCTGATGGTCGGAAACAGTTTTTGATTATGTGTAATAACAGTTTGGACGCTCGCCACACCAGCTAGCTACTGCGTCACAGCGTCACGTCCGGTGTGCTCGCCTGGACGTTGGGGGAAGGAGACAAAGCGGGATCAGAAAGAAACGAAAGTGATTTAAGAGGCACTGGATTATTTACACCATATGTTCATGTGTGTCGTATTCCTCTGTTTTTTTAATTTTTTAATTTTATTATTTGGACCCCCCCCACCCCATTTTTTTTCTCCCCAGCTGTACTTAGCCAATTACTCCACTCTTCCGAGCCGTCCCGGTCGCTGCTCCACCCCCTCTGCTGATCCGGGGAGGGCTGCAGACTACCACATGCCTCCTCCCATACGTGTGGAGTCGCCAGCCGCTTCTTTTCACCTGATAGTGAGGAGTTTCACCAGGGGGACATAGCGCGTTCCCCCTCCCCCCTTGAACAGGCGCCCCGACCGCCCAGAGGAGGCGCTAGTGCAGTGACCGGGACACATACCCACATCCGGCTTCCCACCCGCACACACGGCCAGTGGTGTCTGTAGGGACGCCCGACCAAGCCGGAGGTAAGACGGGGATTTGTGCTGACGATCCCCGTGTTACGTGTGTCTTATTAACATGACATCAATATTTCATTTTTTAAATATCACGGTTATCATCAATACCGGTATATCATGACATCCCTAACACCTTCTGTGTTCACCCTCAGGGGGGATATATATATATATAGCGAGCTGTTTAGTGCATGAGAACATGAATGTGAACTGAACAGTCACATCAATCTGGCTTAGCCAACATATGACCGGTGATTTATGAAGAAGAAGGGGGGAGAGAGAGAGAGAGAGAGAGAGAGAGAGAGAGAGAGAGAGAGAGAGAGAGAGAGAGAGAGAGAGAGAGAGAGAGAGAGAGAGAGAGAGAGAGAGAGAGAGAGAGAGAGAGAGAGAGAGAGAGCGAGCAAGCGAGAGATGCCTGAAAGATCTGATTGTATGGGGAGAATGGATTTTTGGCGGAGAAAGTCAATTACAGCCCACAAAGCACTTGGTTAAAATATCAAGGTCGCAATATTGTGATAGGCACTGTATGCGTGCTGTGTCAAAGTGCCATTTTTCATCCTTTTGTGTCTCTACTGGAGGTCAAACCCATTTGGGCTTCATTTATTAACCCTAAAGTGCTGCTCTTGGCAGGCACGGGGCTCTCAGGCCTGGGGGCCGGGGCACAAAGCAGAAAGAGGCAGAGAGAAAGATCACTCCGAGTGTGTGTGTGGGCATGAGTGGTACTCTGAACAATCTACCTAATAGAATAGCAAACTCTCTCTCTCTCTCTCTCTCACTTACACACTCATCCTGGTATGGTGTGATGGACAGAGGGGTCAATGGAATTCCACACAAACTCAATCTGCACTTATTGTCAATAAACATTAAAGAGATCATCAAGCAAAAACAGGGGACAGCTGTTTTTGTTGCGGTAATGACACGCTTCAAGAGATTAAAAATCAATGGAGACCAGCAGCTCAAGGAGTTGCCCTGTCCATAGATGGATTTCCAGTGATGTCTTCTTTCTGAACCAAGAGGTAAAAGGTAAAAGCCATTATAATGCCTGTATGGAACATCATTGTGGTTGGCTGGAGATACCTAAGAAATGCTGTCAGCTATTGCTAAAAATCTATTTTGGAAATGTATTCAGTCACCAGATGTTCCACGGCCAGGACGGAATCCCCATTGTTCCTCCTGGATCCAAGGTCGACAAGGTCCTTTCCAGCACCCTAGAGTAGACTTTCCCAGGGAGGCTGAGCAGTGTGATGCACACCCTCCGCCCCCCCTCTTTTTTTCTAATATGGGAACCACCACTCAAGTCTGTCACTCTACAGGTACTCCCCTGACCTCCACGGGACTCTGAAGAGGCGTGTCAACGAAGACAGCTCAACAATGTCCACAGCCTTCAGCATCTCAGGGCGAATGCCATCCACACTTGGCGCCTTGCCACCGAGGAGCTTCTTAACTACCTCAGAGACCTCTGCCAGGGATATGGGTGGGACTTCCCCTGAGTCCTCAGACTCTACCTCCTCCACTGATGACGTGTTAGCCGGGTTCAGGAGCTCCTCAAAATGTTCTTTCCACCACCTGACAACATCTCCAGTCAATATCAGCAGTTCCCTCACCGGCTAAACACAGCATGAGTCAAGCCCTGCTTCTCCTTCGTGAGTCACCGGATGGTTTGCTAGAACTTTCTTGAGGCCAACCGCAAGTCCTCCTCCATAGCCTTGCCGAACTCCTCCCACACCCGAGTTTTTGCTTTCGCGACCGCCGAAGCTGCAGCCCTTCTGGCCTCCCGGTACCGGTCTGCTGCTTCAGGAAACCCCTGGGCCAATCAAGCCCGAACGGATTCCTTCAGCCTGACGGCTTCCGTCATTGCTGGTGAACCAGTGGGTTCTTCAGTTGCCACCCCGACAGGCACAGATGACCTTATGACCACAGCTCCTACCTGCCGCATCTGTAATAGAGGCAATAAACTCCATGTCCTCAGCCTTCCTCGGGATACACGAGAACTTCTTCTGGAGGTGGGAGTTGAAGATCTTCTGGACAGGGGCCTCCACCAGACGTTCACAGTTCACCCTCACTAGACGTTTGGGTTTGCGAGGTCTGTTCGGCAGCCTTCCCCGCCATCTGATCCGACTCACCACCAGGTGGTGATCAGTTGACAGCCCTGCTCCTCTCTTCACCCAAGTGTCTTAAACATACAGCCTGATGTACATACATATCTGATGATACGACCACAAAGTCTATCATCGATCTTTGGCCAAAGGTGTTCTGGTACCAAGTACACTTATGAACTACTTTATGTTCGAACATGGTTTTTGTTATGGCCAGTCAATGACTCGCAGAGAAGTCCAATAAAATGGCACCGCTCGGATTCCGACTGAGCATGCCGTTCCTTCCAATGACGCCACTTCAGGTTTCTCCATCGTTGTCCACGTGAGCGTTGAAGTCCCTCAGCAGAACTATATAGTCCTCAGGTGGAACCCTATCCAGGACACCACCCAGAGACTCCAAGAAAGCCGGATACTCCAAACTGTTATTCGGTGCATAAGCACACACAACAGGGGAGAACTCCAACACGGCGGCGCTCAACTGGGGACTTGTGAGTATCCCAACTCGTTACCCTTGTGGAAGTGCTGAGGGGGACATGGCAGTTTGACCAGCCAGGCTACATGTGTTTTGTGGACTTGGAGAAGGCTCACGACCGTGTTCCCCGAGGCACTCTGTGGGGGATATTGCGGGAGTATGGGGTACCGGGACAATTGCTACAAGCTATCCAGTCCTTGTATAACCAATGTGAGAGCTGTGTCCTCATTCTCGGCACAAAGTCAAACACGTTTTCGGTGGATGCCGGACTCCACCAAGGTTGTCCCTTGTCTCCGATTCTGTTTGTGATATTAATGGACAAGATCTTAAGGCGTAGCCAAGGTGAAGAGTGTGTCCGTTTTGGAGACCTCAGAATTGCATATCTGCTCCTCTTAAATAATGTGGTTCTGATGGCTTCATCAGAACGCGACCTCCAGCACGCACTGGGGAAGTTTGCAGCTAATTGTGAAATGGCCGGGATGAGAGTCGGCACCTCCACGTCTGAGGCCATGGTTCTCTATCGGAAAATGGTGAGTTGCTCCCTCCGGGTTGGGGATGAGTTTTTGCCTCAAGTGAAGGAGTTCAAGTATCTCAGGGTCTTGTTCACGAGTGAGGGTAGGATGGAGCGGAAGAATGGAGTGGAAGATTGGCGCAGCATCAGCAGTAATGCGGATGTGCTACTGTGGCACTGAGTGTTTTCATAGACATTGGCATGAACAAGATTAAAATATCTTGCCCCCCATTTAAAATTAAAACTCCTTATAAAAAAAGCGAAAGACTTTAACATATGTTAAAGTTACTGCTTCAATGTTGTTCATGTGATTTCTATTATTTTCTAGTATTTCTGGTTCTGTCTTAAATGGTTGAAACACATGGTCAACAGGGGGCGCTGTAGGTGTAAGGTATCGGTGACTGACGCCTGTCACTAGTAGAGTGAGACGTCAGACGCACGAATAAGACACAGACGCCATGACTGATGTTGTGTTTGTTTATGTTCCAACAGGAATAAAAAGAAAAATTAATGTGCTACACAAGAACCGGCCATCGCGTCATTCTTAAAAGTGTAACACTACCAGACCGTTGTGGTGAAAAGGGAGCTGAATCGGAAGGCAAAGCTCTCAATTTACCAGTCAGTCTCCGTTCCAACCCTCACCTATGGTCATGAGCTTTGGGTGAGATCGCAGACACAAGCGGCTGAAATTAGTTTCCTCCGTAGGGCGTCCAGGCTCAGCCTTAGAGATAGGGTGAGGAGCTCGGACACCCGGAGGGAGCTCGGAGTAGAGCCGCTGCTCCTTCGCGTCGAAAGGAGCCAGCTGAGGTGGTTCGGGCATCTGACTAGGATTCCTCCTGGTCGCCTTCCTTTGGAGGTTTTCTGGAAACGTCCAACTGGGAGCAGTCCCCGGGGAAGACCCCGAACTCGCTGGAGGGAGTCCATATCCAATCTGGCCTAGGAACGTCTTGGGATTCCCTAGGAGGAGTTGGAGGGCGTTGCTGGGGAGAGGGATGTCTTGAGTGCCCTACTTAGCTTGCTGCCACTGAGACCCGACCCCGGAGAAATGGCTGATGATGAGATGAGAAGAATCAATCACCCGAAGTTCTTCATAATCCCTAAACTACAGATATTGAAATCCAGCTTGTAAAAGTGTTTTAGCCAAGTTACTCACTTATCCTTGTAAAGGTTCTCTTTATTCATGTGAGATGTATGCTAACAATGATTTTGTAAGTATAGGTGTCACCTCTTTTCCAAAACTGATGTCTCATTTTGAAGTGAGAGTCCTCAATTTAAACACGCTACTCTCCAGACAAATGGCAGTCTATCAGGCAGAGTGACAGCTCCCAGCCAGAGTGGCCATACGCCCATTTAATGGAGACGGAGACCCAATTACAGAGTCACTGTGTTATCTAGTATTTACATAGTTCTCTGCTAAAGGCTTCCACAGGTCACAGGGTCGTCAATAATAAATGATGTTGAGATGATGTGTAGCAGACAAACACAAAGATTTATGTGCAGGTGGATACACAGCGAGGTACACACATACACATCTCTCCACAAGTACAAGTAACTGCAAAGGTGGATATGCTGTAACACTAATTACATGTATTAAGACTCATCATTCTAAGCACACTCTGAACATTTTAAAATGATATATCCCTTACCTTCACTTACCTGCCTTTTTCACTGCAGTTGACCGAGAATTTATGGGGAAAGTGATTAGGATAATGGCAGCTGTTCTTTAGTCACCTGTCAAGGGAAAGAACGGCCATACCAGGCATACTATATATCCTATGCAACCCAATCAGGGAATGAGGTCATAATTGGCTCACTGTGGAGGACTACTTTTCCTCCATCATATCTGGTGGCATGTATGTTGGCATGTTGAGTTAATTTACCACATGTACTTTTTGCCCTGTAAACACAATCAAATGATCCGCCGTTGAAGGGCAGTGATTGATTGATGCGCTAATTGATCAGTAAATGTAGCGTCCCGTTTTATCCTTGAACCGGTTCTCTGTGTGCATCTCGCGCTGCGCCGGATTTCCCCTCTCCTATTTTGGTCTCTGATAAAAGTGGTCTAAATGAGCAAGCTCCATTAACACCTTCCACCCTAAAGGTGGCCTGCTGCTGACTCAGGTCCTGAGGAGGCGGAGGAGGAGAAAAGTGAGTCCTGAAGGACAGTCTGCTGATTATGAGCCCCCCCACCCCCTCCATCACAGGTGTGACCCCTGGAGAGAGGCATTGTGGGATTGGCCCCCAAACCCCGCCCCCTCACAAAAGAGGACCCGAACGGCGTAGGGAGAAAATGCTGATCTGAGAAAGTAGCGGGGGAAATGCACAGAGGTCATGGAGCGGGGAAAGGTGAAGAGGTAAGAGGAAAGTAGGCAAAAGAGGGGAGGTGAAGACATTTAACCAACCTTACTCACTGCTTACTCTATGAGACAAAGACAGTTTGAGTAGGAAAAGTGTTGTTTATGTGAAAAAGAAGAAAATGGCTCGGGAAGAGAGACAAAAACGTGATGGGTGTAGGTGAGATCAGGGATAATGTGTATGTGGAAGTAATAATTCACTAGCTTGCCATGGTCTCTTTTGGTCAGCTTTTTAGTGATAGCTGGGGTGTTAAAGGTGTTGTTCTGAGATGAGAGAGAGAGAGAGAGAGAGAGAGAGAGAGAGAGAGAGAGAGAGAGAGAGAGAGAGCAGGAAAAATGAGACCGATATTAAATGTAGAAGGGCTGCTGGTGATATCACTTAGGAGATGAAACCAACCAGAGAATGGCATGTCCTTCAGTGTAGGGCATATATACAACACACACACTAACACACACACACACACACAGACACACTCTCCCTCTCTCTCTCTAGGACAGTCCCATCCGTTATGATCAGTAGAGGCAGACCCAAACGGAGACAATGGAATTAAGTAAAGTAAAAGGGGTTTACTGCAGAATAGCAGGGAGTGAGAGTGGCAGGCAAGGCAGAAATGAGAGAGGTGATGGCGGATGGCAGAGCTGAACTGAGCAGGACCGACGGATGGAGTGAGCGTGGCTGGCAGAGAATAAGTGAGCGGGGCAAGTCAGACAGGCGGGGGATCCACAGAGTAGTGATGCTGGAAGCACAAGGAGACAAGGTAAATACACATAACGCAAACGACACAAGGAATAACTCCGAATATACAACTGCAGAGTGGCAGAACGAGACTACCACAAGTGGTTGAAACGACGGTCTGGCGACTACTGGATGGAAAACAGGAGGAGGTATACTGTCGAGTTCCTGAGTTTTCCCCCCGTTTTTCTCCCAATTGTACTTGGCCAATTACCCCACTCTTCCGAGCCGTCCTGGTCGCTGCTTCACCCCCTCTGCCGATCCGGAGAGGGCTGCAGACTACCGCATGCCTCCTCCGATACACGTGGAGTCGCCAGCCACTTCTTTTCACCTGACAGTGAGGAGTTTCGCCAGGGGGGACGTAGCGCATGAGAGGATCACGCTATTCCCCCCAGCCCCCCCCCCGAACAGGCGCCACTATCGACAAGAGGAGGAGCTAGTGCAGTGACCAGGATAAGACGCCCGACCAAGCCGGAGGTAACATGGGGATTCGAACCGGCGATCCCCATATTGGCGGGCAACAGAATAGACCGCCATGCCACCCGGACGGAGTTCATGAGCTGATGGGAGGCAGGTGTGCAGGCTGGGCAGGTAAGATGAATGAGCCGCAAATCAGGAGAGAGCCGGAGAGTGCCAGGGAAGGAAGCCACGCCCACACCACATACACAGACAGACAGGAGATACCAGGAAAAATGGAAACACATAGAAACACAAGGACAAAAAAACAAAAAAAAAAACTGCTGGAGACACGGCTGGGGCCGTGATAGTACCCCCCCCACCGAGAGCTTCCAGGCAAATCACTGGTCTTTTCAAGGTGGTCTCTATGGAAGTCCCAGATGAGAGAGGGGTCCAAGCCGAGCTGGTGGGGTATCCAACCGCGTTCTTTTGGGCCGTACCCTCCCATTGCACCAGGTACTGGTACCCACGCCTTGGCGGCGTATGTCCAACAGTGTAGGGCGGGTGGTTATCAATGAACTGGGTGGGTGGAGGGAGAACAGCCGGAGGGCACAATGGGCTGGTTTCAACTCGGAGAAATGGGAGGTGGTTTTCATTGAGGGAGGCAACTTGAGTTTTACGGTGGAGGAATTGATGATACAGTCTATTTCATAAGGTCCAATGAACGGGGTGTTAATTTTCTGGATTTGGTCTTTAACGTGATATATTTGGAGGAAAGCCAGTCTTTCTGACTTGGCTGGTAGCTGGCTGCTGGAGTCCGATGACTGTCAGCGATGCGCTGGTTGCGGTCGGCTGAGCGGAGCAGAATGGAGCCGGCATCCTTCCACACCCTGCGACAGTGGTCAAGATGGGCCTGGACCCAGGGTCAGGAGATTTCATCCTCCTGAGCAGGAAACAGAGGCACCTGATAACCCAGGGAGTGTCCAAAGGGTGTCCTGCCTTTGGCAGAACTGGGCAAGGAATTTAAGAAGGGACACGGTTCGGCTGATATCAGGAAGACAGATGAATGGGGAGGTGTGAACCCATTGAAGGAGCTGTGAGTGGACAGAATAGGTACAAAAAGACAGTTATTAGGGTCATTTCTTTGAGTCGTTTGGGCCTCTTTGCAGGGATTCAATCTACCAGGTCACTGCGGCCACCAGACACGATGAGGGAAGGATGGTATCTGGTTTAGATGGATTGTTGTCGGGGACAAACTGTTGGGAGAGGGCATCAGGCTTGATATTTCTGGAACTGTGTCGGAAGTGAGAGTGAAATTGAATCATCTGAAGAAAAGCGCCCAACGGGCTTGACGGGAATTAAGTCGCTTGGTGTTTTGGATGTAAGCCAGGTCGTTGTGATCCATCCAAATGATGAATGGATTTGTTGTCAAAATACGTTCCCGCGGCTATGCTCCAAGTCTGAGGCCATGGTTCTCTACCGGAAAATGGTGGATTGCTCCCTCGGCGTTGGGGATGAGTTGTTACCACAAGTGAATGTGTTCAAATATATCAGGGTCTTGTTCACGAGTGAGGGTAGGATGGAGCAGGAGATTGACAGGCGGATTGGTGCAGCATCAGCAGTAATGTGGACGTTGTACCGGACCGTTGTGGTGAAGAGGGAGCTGAGCCGGAAGGCAAAGCTCTCAATTTACCAGTCAGTCTTCGTTCCAGCCCTCACCTATGTTCATGAGCTTTGGGTAGTTACCGAAAGGGTGAGATCATGGATACTATCGGCTGAAATGAGTTTCCTCCGTAGGGTGTCTGGACTCAGCCTTAGAGATAGGGTGAGGAGCTCGGACATCCGGAGGGAGCTTCGGAGTAGAGCTCGCTGCTCTTTCGCATCGCAGGGAGCCAGTTGAGGTGGTTCGGGCATCTGATTAGGATGCCTCTTGGACACCTTCCTTTGGAGGTTTTCTGGGCACGTCCAACTTGAAAGGAGACCCTGGGGTAGACCCAGAACTCACGGAAGGGACTATGTATATGTCCAATCTGGCCTGGGAACGTTTTGGATCCCCCGGAGAAGCTGGAGGCCGTTGCTGGGGAGAGGGACGTCTTGAGTGCCTTGCTTAGCTTGCTGCCACCGCGACCCGACCCCGGAGAAGCGGCTGAGATGAGATGAGATGAGATGAGATGAGAAGAGATGAAATGAGAAGAGAATTAAGGAAGCAGAAGAAGGTCAGAATGACAGCCAGCAGACAGGACCTGGTAGCAAAGAGGTGAGTTACAAAGGAGACTGCACTTAAGAGATGTATACCATCATACCATATATTAAGGCAAATAGAACTTTTAGAAACTGATAGGTTGCAGAACAATCACACCCTACTCTTCTCAACTAATATGACAGGACTCTTAATAAAACAGTGTTGGCAACCGATAGTAAAGAAAGTTCTGGTAAAACATTTGTGAGTCTGTTTAAACAGAAATGCCGGTCTGCTGCTGCTGTTGTGTGTGGGTGTATGAGTGGGTCTGACTTGCTGGCAGTTTTGCTAAAGAACACGGTGACCCCTGACTACAAAAGTTGTGGTGTGGTATGCCCCCAATCAGCTGGTGTAGTGGGTTTTATTTATCGTGGTGTACAGACAGCAGGCCTCATGTTAAGCAAGCGGAGTGTTATAAAGCCCCTAAGACTGCAGGTCGCTGACACACGAGGCTGCGCTGTACAGGTTTTCCTTTCCCTTCTCCAGAGAAGAAGTTGACTCCCCCGATAGTGCTTGTATAATTCACACCCTGGGTCAGATTGAGGTGCACTGAGACACTGGCACGCCCCAACCTCCCCTCTCTCTCTCTCTCTCTCTCTCTCTCTCTCTCTCTCTCTCTCTCTCTCTCCTCTCTCTCTCTCTCTCTCTCTCTCTCTCTCTCTCTCTCTCTCTCTCTCTCTCTCTCTCTCTCTCTCTCTCTCTCTCTCTCTCTCTCTACTCTCAGTGGGTCTTAACTAGTCTATATCGCCTTCTGTGTTTCTCGTTCACAGTCCACCCGTCCTTCTTTCTCTCCCTGCTCTTCACTCTTACTCCGTGACCCACTCTTCCTTGTCCGGGACTAAACGTTGACATTTCTCTACGGCGGGAGGATACTGATCAAAATATTCATAGGATATCGATCGTCTCAACTCGAGGAAAAACCCACCCCGCCACTGCCTTCTTCCTTTATCCAACCCGCCCCTACCCCTCTTTCATACCTTTCTCCATCCCGTTTATCTGCGTGCGAGGAGGGAGGGAGAGCTTAAAGGTTAACTGGTAGAAGGAGTGGACGTTGAAAAGAAGTAGGTGGAGGCGGAGAAGGGAGTTTATTTGTCGGCCCTGTTGTCAACCTGGTGTGGACTGCGAATGCACGTGTTTGGCTATGTGTGAGACCGACAAAGAGAGAGACAGAGAGAGAGAGAGAGGAGAGAGAGAGAGAGAGAGAGAGATGAGAGAGAGAGAGAGAGAGAGAGAGAGAGAGAGAGAGAGAGAGAGAGAGAGAGCGAGAGAGAGATACACAGAGAGCCTGAGAAGGAAAGAGAGAGAGTGCGAGAGAAGAGAGAGAGAGAGAGCAAGAGACAGCAAGAGAGAGAGCCTTAGAAGGAAAGAGAGAGAGAGTGAGAGAAGGAAAGAGAGAGAGACAGTGAGAGAGAGACAGCGATAGAGAGAGCCTGAGAAGGAAAGAGAGAGATAGCCTGAGAAGGAAAGAGAGAGAGAGAGCGAGAGAGAGACAGCGAGAGAGAGAGCCTGAGAAGGAAAGAGAGAATAAGAAGACTAAGAAGGAGAGATAGCGCGAGAGATACACAGAGAGCCTGAGAAGGAAAGAGAGAGAGAGCGAGAGAAGTTAAGAGAGACTAAGAAGACTAAGAAGGAGAGAGAGATACACAGAGAGCCTGAGAAGGAAAGAGAGAGAGAGCGAGAGAAGTTAAGATAGACTAAGAAGACTAAGAAGGAGAGAGAGATACACAGAGAGCCTGAGAAGGAGAGACTAAGAAGACTCAGGAGAGAGATATATATACACAGAGAGCCTGAGAAGGAAAGAGATACTAAGAAGACTAAGAAGGAGAGAGAGAGAGAGAGAGAGAGAGAGAGAGAGAGAGAGAGAGAGAGAGAGAGAGAGAGAGAGAGAGAGAGAGAGAGAGGAGAGAGAGAGAGAGCCTGAGAAGGAAAGAGAGAGAGAGCGAGAGAAGGAAAGAGAGAGAGAGAGACAGCAAGAGAGAGAGCCTGAGAAGGAAAGAGAGACTAAGAAGACTAAGAAGGAAAGAGAGAGAGAGAGAAAGAGAGAGCGAGAGAGAGAGAGCCTGAGAGAGAGCCTGAGAGGGAGAGTCTATGAAGACTAAGAAGGAAAGAGAGAGAGGGATAATAAATTGAGCAAGAAGAATACAGCATGTAAACAAGTGACAAGATACAAACACAGGGAAGCAGTGTGTGTGTGCGTGTGTTTACGTGTGTGTGTGTGTTTGTGTGTTGAGGTGTATTTATTATTTGTTAATGAATATGAATGCAGACGTGTCCGTGTGGATCTGTGTGCATGGCCTTGCCCATGTTAGTGCCTGTGTAAATATTAATTATGTGTTATGATACGGGTGACAGTTGAAACGGTTTCATTTACCTTGTTGTCATGTGATTGTGTTCGTTTCTGTTGTCATCAGTTCCGCCTGCAGAAAATATGTAATGGCGGGGGGGGGGGGGAGATGGGGCCGGTAAAAATCTTGGGGGTGACACACTGAAAAGGCTATACAGCACAGGGGGATTTCAGGGTACACAAGTTAATACAAAGGTGAAGACACTATATTATAGTGTGTAATAAATTGTTTAATTCCCTGGCTAATTCCATGTGATTATCAGATTATGATATTCACATGAGATCAGCCTATCAAATTCCAGTTTGAATGCACCATCACCAATAACGCAAGGGTGTGGTCTTAAACAGAAATATTAATTCTTAGCTGATTACAAAGGTTTCATTGATGTCCAGTACATTGTAGCCTATTTTGTATTATTTACAAGTACCTTCCATTCTTTGAATCATCGCCTCAAACGGATGTCAAGATTCTGGTTGGCCAAAATGTGTTTGGCTGCGCATTGGCTGCGAAAACGCACAGGATTGTAAGATGGTGACAGACGTAGTCTTCGGCCCTCTTAGGGCCGTTATGCCACTGTGTTGCTTATAAGGCAGTCAGTTTAGACTGAATAGGACACGTAGATGAGTGACAAAACGTTCCTTTCAATAAACGTTGTGTCCAGATGACCAGATTTTCCGCCTCCGGTGGGAATTCACGTTCGCGGCGGCCTCAGCCAGTGCCGGTGTGGAAAGATGGCGGCGCGAGTTCACATGTGCGGCGGCCTCACCCAGTACTAACGATGCAGTGTCTTTGTCCACGTCTAAGTCTTGTCTTCATCTGTTGGCTGGGAGAGCTGGCGCTGGATCGGCTGGGCGAGGTTGGTTGGCTGTACTGTGGGCCCAGGGACCACGGTGCTGCCCGGAGCTGCGCCCGAGGAGGTAACACCCGAGGGCGGTCTGACTGGATGCAGAAGCGGGGCAGGTTAAGCTAACTGCTCACCCCTGCAGACCGGCAGTACCGTTAACTGTCACGCCCCGTCTGGATAGTTAAGTTATCTTTTGTTTCTCCCAGTGTTCTTTGTGTTGTACTTCCTGTCTTATTCTGATACTATTGTCTTGTTTCAGGTCCTTTACTTCCTGCCCTCACGTGTCTCCCTCCTGTGTGATTACCTGCCCTGCCCTAATGTGTTGCACCTGTGTCTCATGGTCTCGCCTCCTCCAGAATATATAGTCTTAGTGTTCCCTTCCTTCTGCGCCAGGTCGTCTTGTTCCTTGTGACAGCGTTCCAGCATTGTTCCCCTTGTGTGAGTTTCTTCAGCCCTATAGTTTCCTGACCTGGTCTTGCCTTTTCGACCTCGCCTTTCGCCTACCGCTTTGGACACTGTTGCCTTGTTATCTGACCACCTGTGTACCGACCTCTTTCCAATTAAAAGGACTGATTTTTGTGAACTGAGACTGAGTCTGCGTCTTGACTCCAAGCCTGTGGTTCAGTGATGACAATAACACCGAGGAGACTCTGGCGGCAGCCTCGCCTGGCGTTGACTGGTGTTTTTGATGTCGTCGTGAGGAGTGCGGGGAGGTGTGTTGAGGGTGTCTGGCTGGGGGAGCTGGCGCTGGATCAGCTGGGAGGGCTTGGTCTGCTTCGGCCGTTTGCCACAGGAACCACGGCCCAGCCTGGAGCTGCGCCCGAGGAGGAGGTGCAGAGGGCGGTCTGAGGGAACGCGGGACTGGGGCAGGCTAGGCTAACTTAGAGCCCATTGCAGTCATCCTGGCTTGCGTTTGTTCCCTTGGGCAGTGATTTTATTGTATTTTATTTTATTTGATATATGTGTTAGTTTGAAGATCTGTGTTCTTGTACTTCTTGGGTGTGTTTTTGTCTGTATATTGCACTGCTGTGGGCTGGGTGAAACGGCATTTCGTTTCATTTCATGTGCGCAAGTATAATGGTTATGCTGTAATTCTGAACGCACTGAATTGAAAAAAAATACGTGTTAAAAACATCAACTAGATGTGCACTGAGTATAAAAAGATAAGTTAGAATTGCTGAGTTAAAAATGCACTCTGATCTGCAGATCAGGTTATCTGCAATCCATTGCTCTGGCCTTCGAGGTAAAAAGATGGGGGTTAAAAGAGATAACCTATGTGTTTAAAATGCACAGTCCAATTCCAATTTACATCCCATAATGTTTTGGGAAAATACACTTACAGTTACGTTTTGCAGTGTTTCCTTATTTCGCCAGGTTTAGTCATTAGCCTGTAATCTACTGATCTGTTGTCGACTGCTAATGCCTTGTTCAGACATGCAGGGGAATAAAGTGTTGCTTGCGTTCGGCCATTACAACATGGGACTTGACTGCAGCAACATGGTGTCCGTGTTGTGTTTCTTTCCATCCCCCCTTACAGGGGCGTAACATTTGGAGGCACCGCTGGGAGTGTGTGCAGCGTGGGTCAGCGTCTACCAGAGACGTCCCCCAGCCATCACGCATCCTTTTAATCAACCGACACATCGAGAGCAGGTGGTGAATCGGTTACAGTGGGTTCCTGACCGTCTGAGGGCAGAATGCATGTCATCTGAGGTATTTCTACATACCAGGAGAACTGCTACCACTACCCAACGATTAAAAGGTACCACTTCACACCGTTAATATCCTCGCTCTGCTAGAAAGATGGATTCGTCGTCAGAGTTGGAGAAAGTACAGCTAGAAGTAATAAGAGAATTATGTGTGCTGCCCAGAGATATCCTAGTGGAGTTGAGTGACTATCTAACCATCGCCAGGGCAGAGTTCGAGCATGTTACTGGCAAGGGTCGAACAGCTCTCATCACGCTAATTTCAAACTACCTACGGAGCGAAGAGCTAGAAAAACGTGAGGATAAAGGAATGGCTCACGTACTGCATTTTAAAGACAAAATCTCTGAGGTCCAGACAGCTTGTAAAACCGATACACCAAAACAAGTAGACGAGGAGCAGAAGAAACAAGGTGACGAGAAGGAGATAATACTGAGAGAAATTGAGGCTTTGCAGCTTCAGTTGAAACAGAATGAGAAAGACAAGCAGGAGAACAGGGAACTTAAAAACATGGTTTCCAGCAGGAAGGTAACACAGAGCACAGCCCCCAGTCATGCACTTTCCCCATGACATAAGGACTTTAAAATAGCTGGCCAGATCGGTGAGCCCGGTCAGAAAGATCGACTGTCCTTTTCAGGCCTATCTCATCAAATCGAACATGGCCTAAGGAAGGGGTTCCCAGGACTTGAGATTGTAGATGCAGTGATAAGAGCAATATCCCCTGGCATGCAACTTCGTAGCTATCTGGAGGGGAAAGCCAGCTTGACCTTACCCACATTGCGGCGGATACTCCATTCTCATTACCAGGACAAAAGTGCAACCAATCTCTATAAGCATCTGACCTCAGAAGCGCAGGGCATCAAAGAAACCCCACAGAACTTCCTTATTCGTACTTTCGACCTGAGACAAAAGATCTTGTTCGCTTCGCAGGAATCTGAGTCAGGTCTCCAATATGACCCTGGGTTAGTGCAGAACATGTTTCTTCACACTGTGTTAACTGGCCTGCAGAGTGACAACATCAAGCGTGACCTCCAGCCTTACCTGGAGCAAACCAACATTTCTGATGAACTGTTACTAGAACGAATGAACACAGCATGTGCCTATGAGGCAGAGAGGCAAAACAAGAAAAAATTGTTAGGACAACAACGGCCTGTCATTATCCACTCAGCCCAGTCGAGCGACGCTCCTGTGGAAAAGAATGAAGAACTGCCCACTAGACAAAACCCTGGTAAAATGTCCCCTATTGTTCTCTCCCAGCTTGAAGAAATTAGGTCTGAAATGGCTATGCTCAAAGATCTGAAAGCTGAAGTGTCTCAAATTAGGGAGTCCATGCAACAGCCCCAGCACACGCCCAGGCACCACCCAACAGCAGGGGGGGGGCAATGGTGCATCAGTTCCACAGTTTTCAGGTCCGGAAATGCAGTACCCGCCACAGGGATAGTGGTTTACCCGTGGTGCCGGGCACAGAGGAGGAACCGCTCAGTACCAGCAAAGGTTTGCCCCTCAGCGCAGCTTTCTTCCATCAAACCGTGGGCGAATGAGGAAATGTTTCAGCTGTCAACAGAATGGAGCTGAAGATTACTGCAGGCGCTGTTATAGGTGTGGCAGCAACGAGCACTTCCTTGCTGGTTGCCAAGCGAGGGAACAGAGACAGTTTCCTTTAAACAGGGAAAGGTCGCTCGCATGGGACAGGGAGTGACCAGTGGCACAGCAAGGTCCCAGCACTGAGCACACTGTGGACAAAAGGGTGAAGGGGTAAGACTGAAGCAATGTGCGTCATGTAAGAAAGTGCTCTACTGTTCTAGGCCATGTCAAGTGGATAATTGGACTGTTCACGAAAAAGAGTGTGCATCCCCTTCATGTATGGTTACGAGCACTACCCCCCCAAAAAATAATAAAAAAAACAGGCTAAAAGGGCTCCATTGGTAGGGAAAAGCATGTGAGTGATTGCGTCCTCGAAGGTCAAAGTGTTAAAGCTTTGTGGGACTCAGGCTCCCAGGTAACAATAATTGATGAACTATGGAAAGTAGTACACTTACCAGTCACAAGACTAAGAGACATTTCAGAAATTCTGGACATAACAGAGACCCTAGACATAGTGGCAGCAAACAGGGAGAACATGCCATATGCAGGTTGGATAGAGGTAACTTTCAGGTTAGCTTCAGAGGGAGCACCCACCCACAGAAGTTGTTGTCCCCACACTTGTAATGAAGGGTGGTATTGCTCAACCAATTATTGGTTCTAAAGTAATTGGGCTCATTATAGACGGTGAATTGAAACAGGCCAACAGTACTAAAAAGGAACGACTGAGTGAAACAGTAAGAGCAGCATTCTCAGGCCAAGCTAAAGCCTTTGTAGAACAGGTAACTGCTGCCATAGAACAAGTCAGTATTGAGCGAGTGAATGAGTATGTAGTTAAGACAAAAAAAAGAGGGGATCAACTTTCCCAAACACACGTCAGTCCAAGTTGAGTGCCATGTGCATATGGGCTCACCACAGGAAGATACCTCATTAATCTTCGAGCCTGATGTGAATCCCCGCTGGACGGAGGGACTCGAACTGTGTGGCATGCTCATTAACATGACTAAAGGTGCCAAACCCTCTATTACAGTAAGTGTGCAGAACCCTAGAGACCACGATATGTTGTTGGCAGGGAGAACTGTGATTGGGACTGTCCAGCATATCCAGGCAGTCTACCCAGCCTCCATACTAGAGGGGTCCCGCCCTCCACCACCAGCCACATTGAATCACATAAGAGTTGAACAAGATCAAACTACTGGCGATGTTTGCGATCCGCCTGTGAATCTGAGCCACCTCAGTGAGCCAGAGAGAGAGGTAGCTCATAAGATGTTAAGAGAGGAGTCTGCCTCCTTTTCGAGAACGGATGATGATATCGGCTGCATAGAATAATTGCAACTCAGCATATCGCTGAAAGACACCAAGCCTGTAGCGAAAACATACCTTTCCGTGCCTAAGCCACTTCCCGGGAAAGGAAGGACTACTTGAATGACCTCATCGCTCAGGGCTGGGTAGAGAAGTCTAATTCACCGTACGCATCACCGGTCGTGTGTATTTGAAAAAAAGATGGGAGTCTACGGCTGTGTATTGATTTCCGGGAAGTTAACAGAAAGAATCTCCCCGACCGCCAGCCCATTCCCAGAGTGCAGGACATAATGGATGGCCTAGGAGGAAACTCATTGTTCTCTCTCTTAGATCAAGGAAAAGCATATCATCAGGGCTTTATGGCGAAGGAGAGCAGACCCCTCACCGCTCTTGTAACACCGTGGGGTCTGTATGAATGGATCCGAATCCCCTTTGGCATGATGAACGCTCCAGTTGCCTTCCAGCGCTGCATGGGAGAATGTTTGGAAGGGTTGAGGGATGAGATCTGCATTCCATACTTGGATGACACGCTGGTCTTCAGTAGATCCTTCGAGGATCATGCGGAGGATGTGAGGACAGTGTTACAGCGGCTACGGCAGCACGGGATAAAGCTGAAACCCAGTAGGTGTGAAGTGTTCAAGCGCGAGGTCCGCTACTTAGGGCGCATCGTGTCTGCTGAGGGCAGTAAAATGGACCCCGCTGACACTCTTGCGGTGAGAGCTTTAAAGGAGAAGAGGCCACGGACTGTGGTAGAGCTGAGGGCAGTCATGGGGCTACTGAGCTACTACCGACAGTACATTAGGGACTTCTCCCGCATCGCTGGACCTCTTTATGCCCTGACCGAACTGGACCCTGGATCAGATAAACAGAAGGACAGTAACACGAGCACAAGAAGAGTAAAAGGAAAGAACAAAGGGACACCTTCACAAAAGCTGATTACATGGACTGACAAACACCAACAAATACTGGAAAGATTGATTGACTGTCTGGTTGAGCCGCCTATATTGGGATTCCCAGATTTCAACAGATCGTTCATCATGCACACAGACGCTTCAAACCAAGGCCTAGGTGCAGTGTTGTATCAAGAACAGGAGGGGAAGCTCCGTGTAATAGCCTATGCATCTCGCACACTGACCAAAGCTGAAAAAATTACCATTTTCATTCAGGGAAACTTGCATTTCTAGCCTTGCAGTGGGCCGTTACTGAAAGGTTCCGAGATTACCTAATTGGCTCATCTTGCACCATATACACAGACAACAATCCACTTACCTATGTGTTGTCAACGGCCAAACTCAACGCAACTGGACATAGGTGGGTTGCGGACTTAGCAGACTTCCACCTAACTATCAAATGTCGCCCCGGCAAAGAGAATTCTGATGCTGATGGCCTTTCACGGATGCCCAGTGACATAGAAACAATGATGGGAGAATGCACGGAACAAATGCCCTCTCCTTCTGTGCAAGCTACAGTACAAGCTGTGGAAACAAAAGTCCCACACAGCATGGTCCGTGATGGCTCTCAGTGGTGCTGAGACAGATGAGGGGACGTCTATGCCCTTTTCAAGAGTAGCTATCTGCAAAGCTAGGAGAGATGATCAAAACATTGGCCCTATCATGGCCTGCAACCTGTCAAATAAAAGCCAGAGGGACAGCCGCTAAAATAATTAAGTGCAAAGAGCAAGGGTTTACTCCGTGACTGGGAAAAACTCAGCCCCGATGGAGATGGGGTACTTCACCGAAAGACTGCAAACACAACTTGTTCTACCCAAAATACACAAGACAACAGTTCTGAGACAACTCCAGACGAAATGGGACACCAAGGTGTGGAACGCACAACATCACTCGTTCGGGATCGCTTCTTCTGGCCACACATGCAGCAAGAGATAGAGCACTATGTCACTCAATGCTATGCCTGCCTCAAACAGAAAAGGCCCTGTGGAGAAACGAGAGCTCCACTCACCTTGATTGTCACAACTCAGCCATTCGAACTTGTATCCATTGACTTTCTGCATTTAGACAAGTGCAGAGGTGGATATGAATACATATTAGTGATCGGTGATCATTACACACACTTTGCACATGCCTATGCCACAACATTGAAATCTGCCGAAACTGTTGCCGATAAGATATTCAATGATTGTGCGCTGAAGTTTGGGTTCCCTTTAAGAATCCATCACGACCAGGGAGGGGAATTTGAAAATCAGTTGTTTGTGCAGCTGAAGAAAAACTGTGGAGTGATGGGCTCAAGAACAACACCGTATCACCCACAAGGCAACGGGGAAGTTGAGCGGCTAAACAGGACATTACTGCAATTGCTGAAAACCCTTACTGAGAGTCAGAAGTCAAATTGGAGAGAGTCGTTGCCCAAGCTCATCTATGCCTACAACAGCACTCGATGTGAAGCCACCCGCTTCTCTCCCTTCTATCTTCTATTTGGGAGGTCACCAAGACTACCTGTTGACTTACTGTTTAGCTTGACCCCTGAGACTGGAACTACTGATCATCAAGAATACATGACAAAATGGAAACAACAAGTGCAAGGGGCATATGAGATCACAACAGCAAATGCAAAACCATGTGCTGAGAGGGGCAAACGAAATTATGACAACAAAGTAAGGAGTTCTGTGTTGCATGAGGGTGACCGGGTTCTCATTAGGAATATGACATCCAGAGGAGGAACGGGGAAGCTCCGGAACCACTGGGAAGATTGCATCCACAAAGTCATCTGTCAGGTGGGAAAAGATATGCCCATATATGAAGTACTGCCAGAACAAGTCAGATGGAGAGGAAGTAGAATACTGCACCGTAACCTCTTGTTGCCATGTGACTACTTGCCCCTAGAGATTCAGTTAAAACCTCACAAAGCCAAGAGACAAATCACAGCTCACACCAGTAGTGACAGGGAAGGACAAAACCAAGATGCCGACAATGATGATAGTGATGATGATGACTACGGATACTATATGCCAAGAGATCAGCCTGTGGTCCAGCCTCAGGTAAATACAGACAGAGAGGATGCTGACAGGGAAGTCACACAACCGTCACAGGATGCTGAGCCTCAGCAACAAGGCATTCCTCAGCTGGATCAGAACCGGGGAGACATACTGACGGAGGTGGACACGTCAGGTCAAGAGGAGAGAATAGTTCAAGAGGAAATGGCCCTGGAAGAGAGAGTGCCAGTACCACTGTCACCTGTTCAAAGTGAAAATAACAGTGGAAATGAACAACGATACCAGCGACCGGAGAGAGAGAGACGACCTCCGAGAGTTTTCACATATGATCAGCTGGGTAATCCCAGTTGTTACAGTACTGGACTCCCAAGTAACACCATGTAATGGTACTCGCCAGCACCCTATGGAGCCATGAAAGAGACAACTGCATGGATGACTCCGGCACAGCACTTTAACTACCAGCCTGCTGTTGTACCAGGGTACTGAATGAAGAGCACATACACAAACACCATACACTCATGGACAGTTGGACAAGCCGAGTGCAAACGCACACACACGCGCACACACACACACACACACACACACACACACACACGCACACACACCACACACAATATGGACTGTTGGACAAGCCGAGTGCTGACACCCATACACCATACACTCATGATGAACTGTTGAAACAGCTGAGTGCTGACATACACACACACACACACACACACACACACACACACACACACACACACACACACACACACACACACACACACACACACACGCACACACACACACACACGCTACACACACTCATGGACTTTTGATTAAGCCAAGTGCTCACATACAAACCCTTGCGAGGATGATCTGATAGCATTATATGCACTGGGTAATTGTTTTAAACGTTGATAACCTGCTTCCTGAGATGTCAAGGACGACATCTATGTTGAAGGGGAGTGTGTAATGGCTATTAAAATGCTGTGATTCTGAAAGCACTGAATGGAAAAATATGTGTTAAAAAACATACACTAGATGTGCACTGAGTATACAAAGATAAGTTAAATTTGCTGAGTTAAAAATGCACTCTGATCTGCAGCTCAGGTTATCTGTAATCCATTGCTCTGGCCTTCCAGGTAAAAGAGTGTAAAAAGATGGGGGTTAAAGATACAACTTATGTGTTTAAAATGCACAGTCTAATTCTAATTTACATTCCATAATGTTTTGGGAAAATACACTTAAATTTACGTTTTACAGGGTTTCCTTGCTTCGCCAGGTTTAGTCATTAGCCTGTAATCTACTGATCTGTTGTCGATTGATAATGCCTTTTTTAGACCTGTAGGGGAATAAAGTGTTGCCTGCGTTCGGCCATTACAACATCGGACTTGACTGCAGCAGCATGGTGTCCGTGTTTTGTTTCTTTCTATTCCCCTTTACTGGAGCGTAACACAAGTACATGAGGTGAAATGACAAATAAAGTGTTCCTGATTCCTGAACTGATTCAACTTTGCTTCATTTTCTTGGGTTACTGAGCATGTACAAAACCTTAAACTTGTTCGTCAGTACGAGCAAACGGCGTGTAAAATGGCAGTCTACAGGAACCACCTGAGATTAAGCCTCAGATAGGGACAGTGCAGGATTACACCTAAGAGCCTGCAAACGAAATCTTCTGTCAAGGGCCACCGAGCTAGCCAGATACTCAAGAAGGCACAGATCCAGCTGTTGAACGATCTGGTGAGACAAACTAATTTTACCATCGACGCAAAAAGGAGCAGATCCAACAGAGGTTCACGTCGCATCTTGATGAGACCACTTTCCAGCGTGTGATTGAGTCCACGGAGAAGGCTCGTCTAGCTCAACACGAAAAGTCAAAAACCAGGCAGCAAAATAAGTTCGACCTACTTGCTGCAGGCCAGAGACATCGGCAGACAAAGGACGGCACCCTCAACTGCAGACAGAGAGATGGACGCCATACACACGCTGGCGATGCGGATAAGTGGGCGGAGAATCTGTCCGACAGACAACTCACCCAGGCAGAGAAAGACATCCTTGCTAAGGGGCTGAATTTTGCTTTCACGCCAAAGCAAATCCCACTAGTAGAACTGCTCACAGCAACGGAATCGTCTCTCATCTCTCATCACCAGCCACTTCTCTGTGGTCGGTTCGCGGTGGCAGCAAGCTAGGTAGGTCCAGGCGTCCCCCTCCCGAGTAACGCCCTGCAGCTCGTCCAAGGTGTTCCCAGGCCAAAATGAACATGTAGTCCCTCCAGCGAGTTTTGGGTCTCCCCAGGGGTCTCTCCCAGTTGGTCCTCCTGGACCAGTCTGCGATGCCGGAAGTCGGCACGCCCCGGTCCCCGCCTTTGCCTGCCGCACAGCCTACATTGCACCCTACCCCAATGATCATCCCCGCGGGTGGTGGGTCCATAAGGGTGAGTCACGGAAATCAGCAAGCCGTAAGAACAACATTGCGGACATAAAAGCAGAGCAACTGCGGACGAGTTTCAGCCTGCTTCAGCAATGCGAAGGCACCACCATCCAACATCAGTAGAGACGAGAGGAAAGTTCTCACGACTCCCAGTAAGTACCTCCGGCTTGGCTGGGCGTCACCACAGACACAATTCGCAGTGTGTGCGGGTGGGAAGCCGGATATTGGTATGTGTCCTGGTCGCTGCAGTAGCGCCTCCTCTGGTCGGTCGGGGCGCCTGTTCGGGGGGGGGGACTGGGGGGAATAGCGTGATCGTCTCACGCGCTACGTCGCCCTGGTGAAACTCCTCACTGTCAGGTGAAAAGAAGAGGCTGGCGACCCCAAATGTATGGGAGGAGGCATGTGGTAGTCTGCAGCCCTCCCCGGATCGGAAGAGGGGGTGGAGCAGCGACCGGGACGGTTCGGAAGAGTGGGGTAACTGGCCGGATACAATTGGGGAGGAAAAAGGGGGAAATCAAATAAATAAATCTACTAAACACAGTTGTCAGTGTGAAAATGAGACTGGTCTTAGGGCGTTCGGGTAGCGTAGCGGTCTATTCCGTTGCCTACCAACACGGAGATCGCTGGATCGAATCCTCGTGTTACCTCCGGCTTGGTCGGGCGTCCCTACAGACACAACTGGCCGTGTCTGCGGGATGTGGGTATGTGTCCTGGTCGCTGCACTAGCGCCTCCTCTGGTCGGTCGGGGTGCCGGTTCGGGACGGGAGGGGCGGGGACTGGGGGAATAGCGTAACCCTCCCACGCGCAACGTCCCCCTGGTGAAACTCCTCACTGTCAGGTGAAAAGTAGCGGCTGGCGACTCCACATGTATGGGAGGAGGCGTGTGGTAGTCTGTAGTCTCGGAAGAGTGGGGTAATTGGCCAACTGGCGAGAAAAAAGGCGGGAACCCCCCCCCAGTAAATAAACAAACAAATAAATAAATTTAAAAATCACATCTTCAGTTGTCGGCGTGAACATAATGATGCTCTTACGGTTTCCAATAATGCCCAAGGCCTCACAAAAAGAAGAAAAAAAAAGAAAAAGTAAGCTTCCGGGTGGTACAAGGCTTTCTTCCGTCAGCAACGACGTCCTCCTCCCACCAAGTTCCTTCCCGTCCTTACGTCCAGCTTTTAGCGAGCCATGATGGCGCCTCTTGGACGGACACCTTCATTTTTTAACAGACATAAGTCTCTGCGAGGCAGCCCAGCAGGAGGGAAATGTGAAAGGAAGACACTGGAGGGGGGGGGCTGGAAATGCTGGGGACTCGAATTACACCCCTCACCGCTCCGCTAGCCTGCACTGCATAGCACAGCCACCAAAACGCCGTTTAAACGGTGGTGTAATGCCGCGTAATGAAGGAGGATCCGCTCCTCTCTCCGCCGGGTGGGGGCGGCTTGGCGGGGATTGGATGCGCAGCTCTGCGCTGCGTAATGCGCCTCATGCTCAGAAAGGAAAGAGGGGGAAGGAAGATGTGAAGTTAAGCTGAGAGGAAACCGGCCTTGAGTCCACAAAATTATCTGAAAAGAAGCGCGCCAGACAAGGAGACGGAGAGAGAGGGGGGGGGGCAGAGAGTGCACCTCCCCCTCGCTGACCTTTCTGGACTGGCATTTAATGCATAAAGTTAGAATAAAGCAGAATCAATCATGCGTCGGGACTTGGTGCTGGACAGGGGTGCAACACGCATTTCTGGGAGGGCAATGGTTCTGGTGACCAGCCACCGAACCAAAGCCCGCACGTGCACACACACACACACACACACACACACACACACACACACACACACACACACACACACACACACACACACACACACACACACACACACACACACTCACAGGAACAACTGTTAGTGTTGTGTTTGGAGGGTTTAAAGGTTATCATTCCTGCTCTGTGTTGTGATACAGATCTCTGGTAGCCTTGAATAAATCCATGTTTGAATGTTTCCCCCACAGCATCTCCGCTGAGGAACAGCCCAGCCAGCGTTTCCTGTAAGCACGGCGTTTATTTATTGATACCCCCCCCCAAACCAGACAGCACAATTGCTGTGGCCCGGACCCTTGCCACACCCGACATTTCATCCGGCCCACATGCCGCATGAGATGATGGCACTTCAGTGTTTGCCAGATCTGGGCCAGCACCAAGCCATAGCAATGCCGAGAGCACCGCATCTTTGCCAAAAAAGGCCCACATTTGATTTGGCATATCTGGGCCATATTTGACATGTGGGCCACTTCAGGCTCACATCCACTCTGTCAGGGCCGGAAGAAGACCATCAGTGCCACATCATTGCCTGAAGTGGCCCACATCCGGACATCATTTGGGAATTGCATCCGGCCAATTACCCCACTCTTCCGAGCCGTCCCGGTCTCTGCTCCACCCCCTCTGCCGATCCGGGGAGGGCTGCAGACTACCACATGCCTCCTCCCATACATGTGGAGTCACCAGCCGCTTCCTTTCACCTGACAGTGAGGAGTTTCGTCCGGGGGACGTAGCGCTTGTGAGGATCACGCTACCCCCCCCCCCCTCAGTTCCCCCTCCCCTCGAACAGGCGCCCCGACCGACCAGAGGAGGCGCTAGTGCGGCGACCAGGACACATACCCACATCCAGCTTCCCACCCGCAGACACGGCCATTTGTGTCTGTAGGGACGCGCGACAAAGCCGGAGGTAACACGGGGATTCGAACCGACGGTCCCCGTGTTGGTAGGCAACGGAATAAATCGCTACGCTTCCCGGATGCCCCCGAATGCATGTTTTTTTTTCCACAAAAAGTCTGTTGGGTAACAGGCCAGGCAGCGCTTTATGTATGCATATGTTATTTTGTACACAGGTGACCTGGCGTGACGTGCTTGTATTCTATTGTGTACGTGTGTGCGCGTGCGCTTGCACGTATGCGTGTGCTATAAATGTGTGCGACTATTTTTTCCGTGCGTGTGTGCGTGTGTGTGTGTGTTTGTGTGTGTGTGTGTACAGGCTTCCGGGTGAGATGCTGTGTCTGTGTGCAGGCGCTGCACCAAACTCTTCTGTATGCAGCTCGGCCCTCCACCCTCTGCTCCACTGAAGCCTTCGGGTTCCAGGCACGAGCGGAGGGCTCACGCGGAAGCCCGGAGACCGCGTTGGGCGAGAGTGCTGGTCTGGTCCGGTCCCACCGGCCGCGGGGCACGGGGGCGCCGGCCCAGACACCGTGTAAGGGTTATGTGATCCCCCGACGTGAGAGACCTCTGCTCTGCCCCGACGCGAGAGACGGAGGAAGGAAAGACTAGTCAGGAAGCATTAGGGTGAAGGAGGAAGAGCGGGTTAGGGACGCGCGAGACACAGAGAAAGAGAGGGTGAGCGAGAGAGAGAGAGAGAGAGAGAGAGAGAGAGAGAGAGAGAGAGAGAGAGAGAGAGAGAGAGAGAGAGAGCCAAAAGTCATAAAGAATGAATCACTGAGCTGATGAACAAGGGAATGAATGAAAAACGGGGAGCCAAGCAAGAAAAGAATGTTTGAATATGTCAAAAAAAGACATGAAGGAAAAGGGCTAAGTTAAAAATAGGGCTGAATAAAAGGGGGAGGGGGAGGAAAGAAACAATCGAGAGAGGGAAAAGAGCGGCAGGGAAGTGAATGCTCAGCGTTGTAAGTATATAAACGCAGCAAAGACACCTTACTGCAGCGCTGCTCTGCTGAGTGTGTGTGTGTGTGTGTGTGTGGGTGTGGGTGTGTGTGGGTGTGTGTGTGTGTGTGTGGTTGGGTGGGTGGGTATGATTTGTGTGCACATTCACAAATTTGCAGTACTAGTATGGGTTGAAAGGCAGTTTTGATCAGTCAGCATCGTTTTGCGGAGATCGCAACTGATCCTTTCTAGTCATGACTACATTGTATCTGGTGAGGTGTCATTTTAACAAATCAGAAGAATAGTTTCACGAATAAGCGTTGGTGACGAAGTGTAAAAACTAACCCAGCCACTGAGGATGCACAAGCCAGCGCATTATGAGTGCCGGTCCCAAGCCCGGATAAATGGGGAGGGTTGCGTCAGGAAGGGCATCCCGCGTAAACTCTTTGCCAGATCAAATATGCGTATCATACCCATGCGTGAATGAGAGGGAGGGCAGGGGAATGGTGAGGATGCAAGGAGTAGAGGTGATGAAGGCGTATGAGTATAAATACTTGGGGTCAACTGTCCAAAATAATGGGGAGTGCAGAAGAGAGGTGAAGAAGAGAGTGCAGGCAGGGTGGAGTGGGTGGAGAAGAGAGTCAGGAGTGATTTGCGACAGAAGGGTACCAGCAAGAGTTAAAGGGAAGGTTTACAAGATGGTTGTGAGACCAGCTATGTTGTATGGTTTGGAGACAGCGGCACTGACGAAAAGACAGGAGGTGCAGCTGGAGGTGGCAGAGTTGAAGATGATAAGATTTTCATTGGGAGTGATGAAGAAGGACAGGATTAGGAACGAGTATATTAGAGGGACAGCTCAGGCTGGACGGTTTGGAGACAAAGCAAGAGAGGCAAGATTGAGATGGTTTGGACATGTGTGGAGGAGAGATGCTGGGTATATTGGGAGAAGGATGCTGAATATGGAGCTGCCAGGGAAGAGGAGAAGAGGAAGGCCAAAGAGGAGGTTTATGGATGTGGTGAGGGAGGACATGCAGGTGGCTGGTGTGAAAGAGGAAGATGCAGAGGACAGGAAGAAATGGAAACGGATGATCTGCTGTGGCGCCCCCTAACGGGAGCAGCCAAAAGTAGTAGTAGTCGTAGTAGTTTAAATGTAAAAACAGCTTAACCAGTGTTTTTGTATGACAGTTCAAAGGATTCACTGGGAGAATGATGTGCTTTGGCCACTTGCCAAAGCATGCAATATGAAAGTATACTGATACATACCTTCATATTGTAATACTTGATCTGCTTCTATACTCCCTATTTATATCTGGTGCAGAAGCTCTGGTCAATTCTCTTTGCACTAGACATTGGAAAAAGGACATTTAGGCCTACGTATTCTACACCTTCTGCGTGGAATATGTTATAAACGGACTTAAATCTAAAGAAATAAATATCATGTTTTATTTCGTGGTGGCGAAGATTAATCACATCATATTGAAAATACCACCCCCCCTCCATCTCATGCTCCTCTTGGCCTACAATCCTAGTGAGTTTTTCATCAGTAACACGCCAAGAGCTTACTAACTTGGTTAACCATATGAAAACTTTCTCTTGCCCCCTTGACATCTTCCTGACATCTCTGTTTAAACTTGTCATTGGTACTTCCGGCTTGGTCGGGCATCCCTACAAACACAATTGACTGTATGTGCAGGTGGGAGGCTGGATGTGGGTATGTGTCCTGGTCGCTGCACTAGCACCTCCTCTGGTCGGTCGGGGCATCTTAGATAAGCACAATATATTTGATAAGTATCAGTCTTGCCTCTGCCGGTTGCACTCAACAGAAACATCTTGATGCATGGTGCTGTAGGAGAATGTTCGGTGTTGGTGCTATTGGATCTCAGTGCAGCATTTGATACTGTGGACCACTGTAGCTTGGTTGAGAGACTTGGCCTTGCAATCGTTCTCTTCGTATAGCTCTCTGAGAGGAGTTTTGCAGTTTCTGTTGGCAGCTTCGACTCCTCATCTGAAACTACTGTGGTGTGCCTCAAGGTTCAGTTCTTGATCCTATTCTGTTTGCCTTGTATATGCTTCCGCTTGGACAGACGATAAGGCACTCTAAATGTATCTATTATCACTGCTAAGCAAATGATATTCAATTATATCTAATTTAAACCTAATCATATCTAAATTTTAAGCTTTAAATAACTGCCTAAATGCTATGAAAAACTGGATGGCATAATTTATTACAGCAAAATGCTGACAAAACAGAAATCCTTATTTCTGCCCCTCCTGATCTTGTTCCTAAGATAAGGGATGGTCTCGAGTCTCTTGCCTCATTGGTTAAATCCTGCGTAAGAAATCTAGGTGTCACTTTGGATCAGGCTCTGGCTCTGCGCCAACATGTCAAATGTCTGATTTGCTCTTGTTTTTTTCTGCGACAGATTGCAAACTCAGGCCCATTTTGACTCAAGCGGTAATGGAAATGTTAATTCATGCTTTTATATCATCCCGTCTTGGCTACTGTAACTGTCTTTTCACCTGCCTCATCAAAACATACCTGGGCCATTGACAAGTGGTCCAAAATGCTGCTGCTAAACTCTTGACCAGGTCCTCCCAAAGGTCTCACGTGACACTGATTCTGATTGCTCTTCACGGGCTCCCCATCAAATTCAGAATCCAATTCAAAGTTATTGTGATCACCTGTAGAGCTCTGCATGGTCAGGCTCCTGCCGACACTAAAGCTCTACTGCAACCCTATCTTACCAGCAGGTCTTTAAGGTCCTCTGATCAGGTTTTGCTGGTTGTTCCTTGATTTAAGCTTCAACTAAAGGAGAATATGCTTTTGAGGTTGTGGCTCCTAAACTTTGGAACTCTCTCCCTTTGGACTTACGATCTATGGGCATTGTGGACATGTTTGAAAAGCAGCTCAAGACCCTTTTTTTCAGACTTGCCTTTGTGTAATTATTTCTATTTTGTAATTATTTGTTTTTTACTTTGTTTTATGTTTGTATGTATGTTTGTTTTATTTCCTCAGTGAAGCACTTTCTGATGCCTGCTCTCGAAAGGTGCTATATGCAGTGTCTTTGTCCACGTCCAAATCTAAGTTTGTCTTCATTTGATGGCTGGGAGAGCTGGTGCTGGATCGGCTGGGAGAGTTTGGTCTGCTGCGTCCTGTGGGCCCAGGGACCACGGCCCTGCATGGAGCTGTGCCCGAAGAGGTAACACCGAGGGTGGTCTGACAGGACGCGGAAGCGGGGCAGGCTAAGCTAACTGCTAGCCCATGCAGACCAGCAGTTCCGATAACACCGAGGGCGGTCTGGCGGCGGCCTCGCCTAGCCTTGACTGTGTTTTTAGTGTCGTCATGTGGAGTGAGGGGAGGTGTGTCGAAGGTGTTGGATTGGCTGAGGGGGCTTGGTCTGTGGTCCCAAGGACCACAGTCCTGACTGGAGCTGCACCCGACGAGGAAACACCGAAGGCGGTCTACAAAGACGTGGAAGCAGGGCAGGCTAAGCTAACTGCTAGCCCATGCAGAACGGCAGTTCTGACAGTCATCCTGGCTGGCGTTTGTTCTCCCGGACAGTGATTTTTAAAAAAAAAAATTTTTAGGTTGGCTATGTGTTAGTTTGGATATGTGTGCTAGTTTGGATATGTGTGTTAGTTTGGGTATGTGTGTTAGTTTGGGTATGTGTGTTAGGTTGGGTATGTGTGTTAGGTTGGATATGTGTTAGTTTGGATATGTGTGTTAGTTTGGGTATGTGTGTTAGTTTGGATATGTGTGTTCTTATAGTTTCGGGATGTGTTTGTGTGCTT
Source organism: Lampris incognitus (assembly GCF_029633865.1). NCBI lineage: Eukaryota > Metazoa > Chordata > Actinopteri > Lampriformes > Lampridae > Lampris > Lampris incognitus. Next base: position 68,743,702 of record NC_079212.1, on the reverse strand, counting down.
GTGTTGCACTGCTGTGGGCTGAGGGAAACAATGTTTCCTTTCATTTCATGTGCGCAAGTGCATGAAATGAAACGACAAATAAAGTGATTCTGATACTTTTAGATCTAAAATGAAAAACCGAAGCCAGAATAATATGTATGCAAATATCTTTAATTGAACTGTTTTAGCTTACCCGTGTACCTTAGACTTCTCTTGTACATTGTCTTTTTTTACTCTGATATTTACATTAGATTTGTATCTAAATGTGCTGCTGCCAATCTTGACCAGGGCTCCCTTGAAAAAGAGATTTTTAGTCTCAGTCGGAACCTCCTGGTTGAATAAATGAAATGATGATTGTATGTACGTATGTGTATGTACAAATGCATGAATACATGTACAACTGTATGGATGTATGTACGTGTGTGCGTGTGTGTGTGCACACGCATGTTTGAGCAAAGCTGAGAAAAGGTAGCAGCAGTGAGTGACACCGTCCCCCATACCCCCCCGCCGCCGCCGGCGAGAGAGAGAGAGAGCGAGAGAGAGAGAGAGAGAGAGAGAGAGAGAGAGAGAGAGAGAGAGAGAGAGAGAGAGAGAGAGAGAGAGAGAGAGAGAGAGAGAGAGAGAGCAGGCATCTGCCTGCCTCTGGAGATCAACTCGGTCCTCACCATGAGAAGTGACAGGCACAACCGTTAGAGGCCACGCTAAAATAGCCACCATACGACTACTATAAGCCTGGGTGACAGAGCTCTGCTTACAGTGTCTGACAGAATTGGCTGAGAGAGAGAGAGCGAGAGAGAGAGAGAGAGGGGGGGGGTTTGTGATCACATGAAATACACGTCACAAAATCTACCAATACGAATGGGAAAAAAAATCCAATTGCGCCAACTAGTTAAAATCGGGGCTAGAGGTGAGGTTTCCCCCGTCCCAAAGAAGATCACATAGCACCACTGTTGGATGAACCCTTCCATACTGTGCATCGGTGTGTTTGGAATCTATAGTCCACCCAGACCCGGGCCTTGACAAAAGCAGCAAACTGGCCAACTGCTCCCAGGTCCTGGCCACTCTCCAAAATGATCTTCCTGCTCTTGTATATGGCCAGTTTGGCTGTCCCCCTGTATAAAGTCCGGCCAGCACCACTTTATTTTGCCATATTACCTTTCCACCCGGCACCATAAGTAAAAAACAACGTGAGTCCATACCGCTCCTCAAGAAACAAATAAATATTCTAGACTGGCAAATAAAGGGTGAGTAATTTGCACTCAATGTAAGCATGATAGACAGTTTCAAACAAGTTTCAAAAATTACACTCTTTTGAGATTGTGAGATTTACAATATTTACAAATGCATTTACTGCAAGAGTACCCTAAATTAGTCCTCCACTGGAGGACTTCCACACAAAAAACTCTCCAAACTGGCAATACATCATCCTCTGTCCCCAGGTATTCTCTCAACGCCGTCCTGCTTTCCCTTTAAGTTCTCATTGTTTAAAGCTTTTATATATTGAATGTAAAGTGCTTTACCTTTTACCATATATATGTCTAATGCATTGTTTGTTCTAAACCCAGTCGATGTCTCTTTAACCCAACCACCGCCGCAGTGTTGTTGAGTCCTGATCCTGCTGCAGCCACTATGCACTGTAGGGTGATATTCATGGTGGAAACTGGTTTCTGGGAAAGTCCTGTGGTGCGCTGATGTCGGACATCCAGCCTGGCTCCATGAATCAGGGGCTCCTCCAGCAGTAAGTGCAAGGAAGTTGCAGTGCTCCAACCTTTCACACACATAGTATCCGGACAGCAATTTCTGTAGAAACGCAGCCTCCTTATACATGACAGTCTTAATGATGAACTCATCATCCTTGGTCAGATAGAACTCTGACCCTCTTGCTCATGAGTTGGACAGCTCGATCAGGGGCTCATTACACAGCAAATACGGGTAGTCATCCAGTCTGGTTCGGAACAGTTCTCTGAAATAGCGAAAAGCCACAGGAGTCTACGTTTTGAAGCGAAAGTCTGGGAAATGGTGGGTTAGGGTCAAATTACAGACTGCACTGAAACGGGTGCCATGTATGATTGATTCCTGGAGCAGCCAGGACAAAGAGCTGTGTTGTCTCAGTCTCTTTTTTTATTTTTTAACAAGTTCCACACCTAACAGTCCACGATAGAATCCAGGTAGTTCTTGGATATTACACTGCTTTAAGTCCATCAAAAACAAAGATCTATTCAGTCCCAGTCCACCTAGCTGACTCAAAATGGTGCAAGCCAGTGACCCCCGCACTAAATCAGAAGGACCATACAGAAACCTTCGTAGGAACTGGAAACGGAGGTAGCCCCCTGCTGCTTAGGTGGATCAAGCCCTGTCATCCTTCAATCCTCGGCAGATACAGCATACTCTGAGGCACCCAGTGCAGTTTGTCTCAGAAGAAGTCAACAAGAAGAGCCTGGGTCTTGGACAGCAGGTCTGGTGGGGGTCAACAACTGACAGAAAATGCCATACAATTGACAATACCACAGTATTAGTGATCAGGACTCGACCTCTGTAGGACATCTTGGTTAAAATCCACTTCCACCTTGCAAAACGGCATTTGACCTTTTCAAGAACATTTTCCCAGTTTTAAGAACAACAGCTTGATCACCTAAAAACACCTAAATATTTCAGTCCCCCTGCCTTCCAAATCAACCCCCCAGGCAAACTGAGCATTTTCTCCAGTACACCTCCAACACTGAGAGCTTCGCTTTTGTTCCAGTTCACTTTGGCTGAAGATATTAAGCCAAACTGGACGACATCCCTCAACAACATGTCAATATCCTGCTGACTGTTCACCAGAATTACCAATTCTTCTGCATAGGCTGACAGTTTTAAGGGTGCACTACAACCTGGGATAGTTATACCCTGAAGGTCAAATCTAAGTTTGTGTAACAGAGGCTCAAATGCTAAGGAATACAACATGCCAGAGAGGGCACAGCCTTGTCTAACTCCCCTTTGGATTTGAAAAGGAGCGCTCAAAACCATCATTAATTTTCAGTACACTCTGAATGTCACAATACAGAACATTAATTTTGTAAAAAAAAAAAAACAGGACCAAAGCCAAAGGCATTCAATGTGAGCCATACATATTCATTCTCAACATGATCAAAAGTTTTTTTTCGATAAATTGACAAGATACCAGCTTTGAGGCCAAACAGTTTACAGATCTCTAAAAGGTCTCAAATCAAAATGATATTATCTGTAATCAAACTGTCAGGTACACAGTAGGTCTGGTCACAATGAATCACTTGCCCCATCACTTTGCTCAACCTGGTTGCTAACACTTTTGGGAGGAGCTTATAATCAGTGCAAAGCAATGGCACAGGCCTCACATTTTTAATGGACTGTAGAGCACCTTTCTTAAGCAGTATGGTAAGAACTGCCCTCCTGCAACTTAGTAGCAGACACCCTCTGATGAGACTATCATTTAGCACTGCCAGAAGATCCCCGCCCCCCTCCCCCAACCATCGACCAGGAAGACTTGGAAATTTCGGGAGATTGCCCACCCTGCCTACCCTGCAGAGCAGCATAGAGTTCATCAGAGGAGAAAGATGCTTCCAACTCTGCATTTCTCTGTAATTCAACCTGAGGTAGATCGGTATAAAAACTCTGAGACACTCTCTGCTCCTCTCTATGCTCACATTTAAGCAAGTTACTGAACAAACTGACATCATGCTTACGAATTGCAGTATGGTCAGTCAGCAGCTGCCCAGTGTCAGATTTTAAGCTGTGAATGAACCTCTTCTGTCCATTCTTACACTCCAGACCAAAGAAAAGGTGTGATGGGGCATCCATGTGGGCCACTTTTTAAAAGCGGGACCTGACCAGAGCCCCCTGAGCTGAAAGACCCAGCAGGTTAGGTAAAACGGACTTTTTCACTCCAAGTGCCTCAGTATGGTGTTTGGTTTCCTGTGGCCTCAGCTAAGTCTTGGAGTTCCTCTACTTCAGACTCCAGAGTGTTCACTGAACTCATTAAGGTTTGTGTGACGTTCCGAGTGTACTGTTGACAAAGTTGTCTTATTTGGACTTTTCCAATATCCCACCACTGTTGTTATCTCATCATTAGCCACTTCTCCGGGGTCAGGTCACAGTGGCAGCAAGCTAAGTACAAGAGACGACGTTGCTGAGGAGTACTCACTCCTCAGCAACGCCCTCCAGCTCCTCCTGGGGGATTCCAAGGTGTTCCCAGGCCAGAATGGACATGTAGTCCCTCCAGCGAGCTCTCGGTCTACCCCGGGGTTTCCTCCCAGTTGGATGTGCCCAGAAAACCTCCAAAGGAAGGCTCCCAGGAGGCATCCTAATCAGATGTCCGAACCACCTCAACTGGCTCCCTTCGACGCGAAGGAGTAGCGGTTCTACTCCGAGCTCCCTCTGGATGTCCGAGCTCCTCACCCTATCTCGAAGGCTGAGCCCAGACACCCTATGGAGGAAACTCATTTCAGCCGCTTGTATCCGCCATCTCACCCTTTCGGTCACTACCCAAAGCTCGTGACCATAGGTGAGGGTTGGAACGAAGACTGGCTGGTAAATTGAGACCTTTGCCTTCCGGCTCAGCTCCCTCTTCACCACAACGGTCCGGTACAACGTCCACATTACTGCTGATGCTGCACCAATCCGCCTGTCAATCTCCCGTTGATTGACACCACTTTTGTACAGACACAAAATCAGATTGTATACTTTGGTGGTTTTCCATAAGCAGACAAAAGCTTCCTTGAAGTATTTATCCTCTAGTAAAACCTTGTTAAAATGCCAGTAAGTATTACTGGGTTTTAAACATTTAAAAAAAGACAGAAACCATTACAAGTGAGTGATCAGACAAAACTAACAGAGCTGATATCACAACTTTTGAATTAATTAAAATTATGTTTAAAACAATAAAAACATTTAATCCTGGCCATATACCGTAAATTATCCTGAACATGTGTCCAGGTCTCTGTTTCTTATGAAATCTTTTCCACACATGACACAATTCCACACAATCCATGAGCCTCAGTAAGGTGAACCAGATGATAGTGAGAGGCAGCGTGAGGATCTGCATGGTTCCTGTCTTACCTGCTGTCCTCAGGACAGTTAAAATCTCCACCAATAATTAAATATTCTTCACTGTTACAATTCTCAATAACTTCCTTTAAAACATCTAGAAAGAATAATCTCCAGTCCAACAAATGGAGCATAAATATTAATAAACACCATGTTTACATTTTCATACACTGCTCTTACTTTTAAGAGATGGTCTTTAATAACTTCGTCAGACTCAACAGACTGAGGAATAAAATACCTGGGAAAAAATACTCCCAACTCCACCACTGTTACTGGTTTGGTGACTTAAAAAGGTCTCACCAGTCCATTCTGTCCTCCAGTCAGCCTCTTTATCAGCGGTACCATGTGTCTCTTGTACAAAAAACACTTCTAACTTTTAAAGGCACACAGCTGGACAAGAGAGACCCTTTCCCCATCATTCCTTGCTCTATTTAAATTTAAGATGCCTATTCTTATGTCCCCGCAGAATACAGAGGAAAAGGTTGTAAAACTAAAACAAATGCACAAAGAACGAATAAACTGAAAACCCTGAGGCGTCCGGGTGGCGTAGCGGTCTATTACGTTGCCTACCAACACGGGGATCGCCGGTTCAAATCCCCGTGTTACCTCTGGCTGGGTCGGGTGTCCCTACAGACACAATTGGCCGTGTCTGCGGGTGGGAAGGCGGAAGTGGGTATATGTCCTGGTCGCTGCACTAGCGACTCCTCTGGTCGGTTCAGAGAGGAGGTGGAACTGGGGGGAATAGCGTGATCCTCACACGCGCTACATCCCCCTGGTGAAACTCCTCACTGTCAGGTGAAAAGACGCGGCTGGTGACTCCGCGTGTATCGGAGGAGGCATGTGGTAGTCTGCAGCCCTCAGCAGAGGGGGTGGAGCAGCGACCAGGGCGGCTGGGAATAGTGGGGTAATTGGCCAGATACAACTGGGGGAAAAAAGGGGGAAATAAAAAACAAAAACAAAAACTAAAAAACCTATTCAACATCTGTTTGTTTTTCCCCATTTTAACAACTTATTAATGCACACATATACATACATACATACATACATACATACATACATATATACATACATACATACATACATACATACATACATACATACATGCATGCATGCATGCGTGCATACATACATACATACATACATACATACATACATACATACATACATACATACATACACGCATACATACACACATACATACATACGTACGTACATAAACACAACACAACACAAAACAAAACAGATAAGACATCAAGACAGAAGGTTAATACAGTCAGGTATAGCCTGGGTAATCAGCTATGATGATGGGGTAATGGCATATCACAATAGACCTATATGGAGGTGTAACACGAGCTCTCGGTTCATGCTAGACCATAGTCACCAGTTCCGAGGGCCTGGGCCCCGTCGTCTCCAATATAGTCCAGAACGGACTATGTTGGAGACGACCCCAGACGATTCCAGATATGAAGACACTTGAATGTCTTGTCCCTGAGCCAGGAGCTTATAGCCTCTAAAGTAACACTCCGAATCCAATGTGAAACCGTAGGGACGGAGTCCGAAATCCACTGAAGAAGCACACATCTCCTCGCCCCGAAAGGAAGCACCTGAAGCAGCTTCAGTGAAGGGCTGAGATTTAGTGCAGCTGAATGTTTACCCAGAATGCAAAAAATAGGTTCAAGGGAAGGTTTTTTTTCTTGAATATAGAATCAATTTCTTTACATACTTTGACCCGGAAGTCATTAATAAAAGGGCACTCAACAATACAGCGGAAATAAGAACCTCCGTGATTTTACATGTATTACGGTATTTTGAGAGTAAGGGGTTGAACTTGTGTCTCTCCGGAGGGATGTGAAGCCCGTGTATGACCCTAAATTACAGCTCCCTAGCTTTGTTAATAAGCAACCCGGGAAGCTACACATCCGGTGTGGGGCGGAAACTCGCGTTTGCGGCGGCCTCACCCAGTGCTGACTATGCATGACTGACAGCCGGGCCGGTGGAAACCGCTCCGGAAGCAAAAACACCACTACGACGATAAATCTGTCAAAACACAAATCCAAAACTAGAGCAACGAAAGATAGAAAAGGCACTCACGCTGAAACGTGCACTCACTCTCACCATCCTCCGCTCCCAGCATGCACCCCGACAAGGGGGGGGGCGCAACAATGGCGGTTGCGGAAGAATTGAATTAAAGAAAGCAAAGAGCGCAAAGGAAAGGCAGAGAGAGGCAAAAGGCAGACAGGAGGCGCTGGTGTGGGAAGTTGAGGGGAACCCGTTGGGAAGAGCTTTGTGCGATGTGATTTCAAACAAGGGGCGGCGCGGTGGCGCAGTGCTTAGCGCGGTCGCCTCACAGCAAGGAGGTCCTGGGTTCGAGCCCCGGGGTAGTCCAAACTTGGGGGTCGTCCCGGGTCGTCCTCTGTGTGGAGTTTGCATGTTCTCCCCGTGTCTGCGTGGGTTTCCTCCGGGTGCTCCGGTTTCCTACCACAGTCCAAAGACATGTAGGTCAGGTGACTCGGCCGTACTAAATTGTCCCTATGTGTGTGCGTGCGTGTGCGTGTGCGTGTGTGTGTGTGTGCGTGTGCGTGCGTGCCCGGAGGCCTATCCAGGGTGTCTCACCGCCTGCCACCCAATGACTGCTGGGATAGGCTCCAGCATCCCCGCGACCCCGAGAGCAGGATAAGTGGTTTGGATAATGGATGGATGGAGGGATGGATGGAGGGATGGAGGGATGGATGGAGGGATGGAGGAATGGATGGATGGGTTTCAAACAAGATCAGCCGACAACACCTGTCTTACTCAATTTGCAGCTGTAGGTCATATTGATTCATTTTAATAGAATTTATTAACCTAATAATGCAAGCCTCTTAAGCAGGGTTTGAATTGCACTGAGACTCCTGGTTGGTGAGAGTGTGTGTGTGTGGGTGTTTGTGTGTTTGTGTGGTTCCAGCTGCATCGAAATGAACACTAATGAGTAATATCTTACAATGAGAGACAATGTACTTATAAATTATGGTTATTATTATTATTAAGTTTATAACCCAGCCACTGAGGATGCACAAGCCAGTGCATTCTCAGTGCCGGTCCCAAGCCCGGTTAAATGTAGGGGGGTTGCATCAGGAAGGGCTTCCGGCGTAAAACCTTTGCCAAATCAAATATGCAGAAAATAAATCAGATTTCCATACAGGGTCGGTCGAAGCTCGGGCTACCAAAGGCCGACACCGGGAGGTGGCCAGTGGAGGCTATGCTACTAAGGCATGTCCAGAGGTAATGGAAGAGGAGGAAGGCTGGGAGTACGAAGGTGAGAGTCAGACCTTTGAATGTTGGCACCATGGCTGGTAAAGGGAGAGAGCTGGCTGATATGATGGAGAGAAAGAAGAAAGGTAGGTATACTGTGTGTGCAAGAGACCAGGTGGAAGGGGAGTAAGGCCAGGAGTATCGGAGGTGGGTTCAAACTCTTCTACCATGGTGTGGATGGGAGGAGAAATGGGGTAGGGGTAATTCTGAAGGAAGAGTATGCCAAGAGTGTGCTGGAGGTGAACAGAGTGTCAGACAGAGTGATGAGTATGAAGCTGGACATCGAAGGTGCGATGGGGAATGTTATCAGCACATGTACCCCGCAAGAGGAAGAGAAAGAATATTTCTGGAGTGAGTTGGATGAAGTGGTGGAGAGGATACCAGAGAAGGAGGTCAGACTTCGATGGACATGTTGGTGAAGGGAACAGAGGTGATGAGGAGGTGATGGGTAGGTATGGTGTCAAGGAGAGGAATGTGGAACGACAGCTGGTGGTGGATTTTGTGAAAAGGATGGAAGCGGCTGTGGTGAATACATATTTCAAGAAGGGGGAGGAACACAGGGTACAAGAGTGGAGGAAAGTGCACACAGGTGGACTATATCTTATGTAGGAGGTGCGATATGAAGGGATTGGAGACTGCAAGGGGAGAACGTAGCTAGGCAGCATCGGAGGGTGGTCTGTAGGATGACTTTGGAGACCAAGAAGAAGAAGAGAGTGAAGGCAGAGCCGAAGATCAAATGGTGGAAGTTGAAGAAGGAAGACGGTCGTGTGGAGTCCAGGGAGGAGGTAAGACAGGCACTGGGTGGTAGTGGCCGGATTGCAGAACTCAAGATCAAGTTCAAATGTATTGTCATGTGTAGAATACAACACAATCCTTGTGTTCTGGCTCTGTCTGCCTCAACACAAAGGACACAAAGACAAAAGACAAACCATCCCAGAAATATACAGTACACGATAACGCAACAGTATGACGTGCATATGGTGCGCCAGCTGATCAGCAACCTGACTGCCTGTGGGAAGAAACCACCAGTGAGACGGGTGGTGTGCGGTTTGATGCCCCGGTAACGTTTTGAGATGGGAGGGATGAGAACAGAACGTGAGCTGGTGTCCTTAATGATGATGTGCGCTTTCCTTTTGCACTGAGTGGTGTAAATACTACAGAGCTCTGCTAGTTGCATGCCAGTTACGCTTGCTGCCGTCTTCACGGTCCTGTCAAGCCGTCTGTGGTCCTGAGGTTGCCAGACCACACCGTGATACAGCCTGGCAACACGCTCTTGACGGTGCTGCCACCAAAGTTCGTGAGAGTTTTGGTACCCGTAGCACATTTCCTGACACGCCTCAGAACATGCAGTCTCTGCTGCGCCTCCTGCAGGATGCAGTTGGTGTCGAGAGACCACGTGAGGGCGTCTGTGACGTGTAACTCGAGAAATCTAACCCAGTCCACAATTTAAACAGATGACCCATTGATGGGAATAGGAATATGAGTTTCTCTGGTCTTTCTAAAGTCAGCAATGAGTGCTTCTGTCTTATTGCCATGTCGAATCAGAACCAGAACCATGTTTATTGGCCATGTAGGTTTGTTCAAACATGGAATGCGACTCTGGTTTCGTGTCTCTCAGTGTACTTAACATGGATTAACAACACTACAACACAACAATATTCACATATATACACAAGGATTGACTATAAGCAGGTGAAATAAGAGGTGATGAGGTGCAGTGGTGCAGAGAATATATCAGAGGTGCTGAAATACATGTTAGCAGCTTACTGACATACATGCCTGAGGGAGATGGACCTGGCAGAGTGGACCAGTATACCTACAATGTACAGTACAGTATATACAACGTGTGCAGTACATCCACCCTTCCATCCATCCATTATCCAAACCACTTATCCCGCTCTCAGGGTGGCGGGGATGCTGGAGCCTATCCCAGCAGTCACTGGGCGGCAGGCGGGGAAACACCCTGGACACCCTGGACACACACACACACACACACACACACACACACACACACACAGATTCATTCCCAAGGACAATTTCTGGTAATACCGATTCACCTGACCTACATGTCTTTGGACTGTGGGGGGAAACCAGAGCCCCTGGAGGAAACCCACGCAGACACGGGGAGAGCATGCAAACTCCACACAGGACGACCCGGGACGATCCACCAAGGTTGGACTACTCCGGGACTCGAACCCATTACCTTCTTGCTAGGAGTCGATCACGCTAACCACTGCGCCACCGTGCCGTCATTTTTATTATTATTATTATTATTAATAACACCAGTTTCTTGAAGGATTTCATGACCACAGACATCAGGGCAGTGGGCTTCTAGTAATTTAATCCTGTGATACGGGGTTTCTTGGGGACTGGGATGATAGTGGAGGTCTAGAAGCGGGAGGGGACTTCACACAGCTCCAGTGATCTGTTGAAGATCAGTGTGAAATGGGAGAGAGGTGTGAAACATTTAGAGAGAGGTTATTGGCATGGCCCCCTGTGGTTAACTCTTACACTTCCCTCCTGTAGGCCCTCTCAGCACTGTTCCTTATTAGTTCCACCAGTGTGGTGTCATCTGCAAATGTAATGATGCCGTTTTTGTCATATTTGGCAACACATTTGTATGTAAATAGACTGGACAATTGGGGACTGAGAGAGCAGCCCTGAGGCACGCCTGCTCCAGGAACTACTGTAGAAGAGAAGGTTTCACCTATTCTCACAGTCGGGGGCCTGCCTGTCAGGAACTCAACCAGCCAATAACAGACAGTCATCTGAGTTTCAACACCAGTTTGGATGGTAAAATTATATTTAAAGCAGAAATGAAATCAATAAACAGCATTCTGACATAGATATTTCCCTTTACAAGGTGTTCTAAAGCAGTATGCAGAGCAAGTGAGACAGCATCATCTGCAGATCTACAGGGGCAGTAGCCAAACTGTAATGGGTCATGGGTAACATGGATGTAATTATTATCATTATTATCATTATTATTGGAATGTTCCCCTTTTTTCTACCTATTTGTACTTGGCCAATTACCCAACTCTTCTGAGCCGTCCCAGTCACTGCTCCACTCCCTCTGCTGATCCAGGGAGGGCCAGGGATTTTTATATATGTTTTTATGATAGTGGACATCTCTCTGATTTGATTTACTTAATTTTCCAAGTGATATTGTTGGTTTTACAGTTTATTTAGCATTTAGAATGGAGGGGGGGCAGCAGACAACCAATGTGGGAGGTGGAGGTGGGATTACATCAAGGATCGGCTCTGAGACCTTTCATGTTTGCAGTGGTGATGGACAGGTTGACGGACGAGATCAGGCAGGAGTCTCTGTGGACTATGATGTTTGTGAATGACATTGTGATCTGTAGTGAGAGTAGGGTGCAGGTGGAGGAGAGCCTGGAGAGGTGGTGGTATGCACTGGTGAGAAGAGGAATGAAAGTTAGTAGGAGCAAGATGGAATACCTATGTGTGACAGAGGGAGGACAGTGGAATGGTGAGGATGCAAGGGGTAGAGGTGATGAAGGTGGATGAGTTTAAATACTTGGGGTCAACTGTCCAAAGTAATGGGGAGTGCAGGAGAGAGGTGAAAAAGAGAGTGCAGGCAGGGTGGAGTGGGTGGAGGAGAGTGTCAGGGGTGATTTGTGACAGAAGAGTACCAGCAAGAGTTAAAGGGAAGGTTTACAAGATGGTTGTGAGACCAGCTATGTTACATGGTTTGGAGACAGTGGCACTGACAAAAAGACAGGAGGTGGAGCTGGAGGTGGCAGAGATGAAGATGATACGATTTTCATTGCTTGGACATGTGTGGAGGAGAGATGCTGGGTATATTGGGAGAAGGATGCTGAATATGGAGCTGCCAGGGAAGAGGAGAAGAGGAAGGCCAAAGAGGAGGTTTATGGATGTGGTGAGGGAGGACATGCAGGTGGCTGGTGTGACAGATGAAGATGCAGAGGACAGGAAGAGATGGAAACTGATGATCCACTGTGGCGCCCCCTAACGGGAGCAGCCGAAAGTAGTAGTAGTAGTAGTAGTAGTAGTAGTAGTAGTAGTAGTAGCAGCAGTAGTAGTAGTACTAATAGTATCAGTGATCCTGATAATGATGGGAATCGGGAGAACCCACCATGAATCAACCTTACTTACACCATGAAACCCAAGAACTTAAGCGCTGCTGTGATGCAGTCACAAGCTGATTGACAAAGATGCTAAAATCTCAAGGTAAAGCGCAGCCTTACGTTAATTATTATCCTTATAAAATGTGTTTGATATTTAATCATTACACAAAACGATGACATCGTAGTAATTCAATTCTTTCCTTCTTATCGCTGCATTGGGGGCTATGGCAGCCAATAGAACCAGTTGGTAAATAATGGCAACTGACTCAGTGACAGACATCAGGTCAAAATATATAGACACCCATTTCAGCGCCATTCAATAATCCCTGTAACGCCACCTTCGGTCCAAAGTTCAAACATTTAAAAGTTAATTTAAAGTCTTGGGATATGCTACAGGTCTGTGATTTTCTGAGACTATGCACCTGAATGACCAGAAGGTTTCACACTGTGTCAGTACTGAACCACAGGCTTGGACTCAAAACGCAGACTCAGTTCACAATAATCAGTCCTTTTAATAAAAACGAGGTCGGTACAAAGGTGATCAGATAACAAGGCAACAGGATCCAAATCGGCAGGCGAAAGGCAGGGTCGAAAACAGGTCAGGAAACTATAGGGCTCAAGAAACTCACAAAAGGGAACAATGCTGGAACGCTGTCACAAGGAACAAGACGAACTGGCACAGAAGGAAGGGAACACTAAGACTATATACTCTGGGGGAGGCGAGACCATGAGACACAGGTGCAACTCATTAGGGCAGGGCAGGTAATCACACAGGAGGGAGACACGTGAGGGCCGGAGGTAAAGGACCTGAAATGAGACAAGAGGTGAGTATCAAAATAAAACAGGAAGTACAAGACAAAGAACACTGGGAGAAACAAAAGATAACAACTATCCAGACGGGGCGTGACAGTACCCCCCCTCCCCCTCTACGGCCGGCTCCAGACGGCCCAGGGTCGCCAGGGTGGGCTCGATGGAAGTCCCGGATGAGGGAGGGGTCCAGGATGTTTCTGGCCGAGACCCAGGAACGTTTCTCCGGGCCTTATCCCTCCCAGTGGACCACGTATTGGGAGCAGCCCGGACGCCGGACCGCCGGGAGCTTGCGGACAGTGTAAACAGGGCCACCATCGACGAATCGGGGGGGGGGGGGGGCTGGAGGCAGGGACCAGAGGGCTCTCTATGGCCGGTTTGATCTGACTCATGTGGAAGGATGGGTGGACTCTCATGGCTCTGGGGAGTTTGAGCTTGACAGCAAATGGGTTAATGACCTTGGAAATGGGGAATGGCCCCACAAACCTGGGAGCGAGTTTCCGGGAATCCGATCTGAGAGGCAGGTCTTTAGTGGACAGCCATACCCTCTGGCCGCTCCTGTAAGTGGGGGCAGGGCCGCCTTCTTGCAATGCTCGGGATTGCAGAGCAGAGTGCGCCGGGCCTACTCCCGGTGTTTATAAAGAATAAAATTCATAATAAGGAGACGATGGCAGGTGAACCAAGTCAAAAATCGTAATTCTGTCCTAAAAAGTCGACACGCAGTTTTAACGCATGAAGACATCATTTTGAAAATGCAAGCAAAAATGTAAATGATGTCTTGATTAGGCAGGGGCAATTACACAATGCTACTGCAAAAACTTCCTTTTTGGCATCTTTTGCCACATACTGCCCCACGTGGCTTAGTCACTGCTTGCAGCTGTATTCCTCTACTTGAAATGCCTGTCCTCTTGTCTTGGACAGGTCTCGTCTTGGACAGGTCTTGTGTTGGACAGGTCTGTCATGGCACGAGGCTCTTGTGGTACAAATACTATTGAAATAATTAAGAAAAGCGAGCTGCAGCTCGTGACTTCTGAGAAGGAAACCCTGAAGCATCCTTAAACCCCTGTCGTAAAACGTGAGTCTCGAACAGAAAGAGGAATCTGTCGGGACTTCCCTGCAGGTGCCCTCTGTGGCTGGCGCAGTAAAGGTTTCTATACATCCTAATCCGCTGCTGATTCTTCCTTTACCGTCTCACATGTTCCAGAACCTCCTTTACTACATCCCCCACTGCGCTCTCCACCTCCAGAGAGCCATGCTGAGTCATGGGCCCGTGGATGGCTGCATGGACTCGGGCTGCCGTCACTTTTTGTAGTGTACATCATGAAATAAGATCCAGTCGATCAGATCAGAGTTTAAATGACGTAAAATTTGGGGTAGATTTGTCATTTTTTTGTTTGTTTGTTCTGATGTTCTTTTATGAAATTAAACCCATGTGAGGGGTAACAATGGGGGCGGCACGGTGGCGCAGTGGTTAGCACGGTCGCCTCACAGCAAGAACGTCCTGGGTTCGAGTCCCGGGGTAGTCCAACCTTGGGGGTCGTCCTCTGTGTGGAGTTTGCATGTTCTCCCCGTGTCTGCGTGTGTTTCCTCCCAAAGTCCAAAGACATGTAGGTCAGGTTTAATCGGCCGTACTAAATTGTCCGTAGGTGTGTGTCTGTGGGGCCCCGTGATGGCCTGGTGGCCTGGTGGCCTGTCCAGGGTGTCTCCCAACTTGCCACCCAGTGACTGCTGGGATAGGCTCCAGCATCCCCGCGACCCTGAGAGCAGGATAAGCGGTTCGGATAATGAATTAATGGATGGATGGATGGGTAACTGTGTGTGGTAGTGACACACCTGCTGTGCATACATACTTGCCTCCAATGTCCTGCTTTTTGTTCCATGTATCTATTGTGTTTTCTTGTGTGGTTTTGTAATGTTTCCTGTTCTGTGTGAGTTATATTGTGTGACTTATGTCTACAAGTGCTGGAAGCTGCTGTGAACCGGAGTCAAGCTCCACATGTGTACAGGCACACTTGGCCAACAGCAGTTGATTCTGATTCTGATTCTGACATCTGGATGAAGATTAGCGGTTGTCACTGCAGCCCACGCGCACAGTCTCATCACAGCAGATAGAAGACCACGTGTACTGCCTGTCTCATCAGCAACACCGCACCCCTGTAGCTCCCAGCTGCAAATGTAAACGTGCTACTTCCGGCTTGGTCGGACGTCCCTACAGACATAATTGGCCGTGTCTGCAGGTGGGAAGCCGGATGTGGGTATGTCTCCTGGTCGCTGCAATAGCGCCTCCTCTGGTCGGTCGGGGCGCCTGTTCGGAGGGGGGGGGTATCGTGATCCTGCCACGCACTACGTCCCCCTGGTGAAACTCCTCACTGTCAGGTGAAAAGAAGCGGCAGGCAACTGCACATGGGAGGAGGCAGGTGGTAGTCTGCAGCCCTCCCCGACAAATTCCCCACCATCGTGAAAAAAGCTCAGCGAAGACCATTCCTTCTGAGGCAGCTCAGGGAACCTGGCGTGTCAGCGGTTGCAATGCCCCAGTCCTACACAGCATCGTGTGTCCCCTTCCTCAATGAGGAGGACAGAGAGAAGGAAGCCACTTTATCTTCTCGCTGTATTCTAACAATGAAATATGCTCTCTGCATTTAACCATCCTACTGTATAGCAGCAGTGGGCCAACTCCACTGCTTCTTTCCACTGCCTTGCTCAGGGGCACAGGCAGGAGTATGAACCCTAGTATGGATGTCTTTTTGATAGTGGGAGGAAACCGGAGCACCCGGAGGAGACACACACAGACACGGGGAGAACATGCAAACTCCACACAGAAAGGACCCGGGACGGCCTGACGTTCGAACCCAGGACCTTCTCACAGCAGAGGTAACACGGAGATTGGATCCGGCGATCTCCATGTTGGTGGGCGACGGAATAGACTGCCACGCCACCCGGACGCGCAGCTTGTAGCATTTTAAATAGCTGCAAAGTAAATGAGGGCAATAGAGTTTTCTAAGCTAAACAAAACTTGTCAAAGACAGAACCAAGCGGCGCACAGAAACCGGGACGCCGTGCTTCTACGGAAACAGTTGGTATGACTCGGTCAGAGATCAGAGGTCGTCAATTAATATCATTTCCTGCGTTTGCCGCTAAGTGGCATGCCAAAACTGTTGTAACCTCGGGATGAGAGCCCTGCCGCCTCTGCAGTGCATACGGGCTGATGACTGGAGCGTTGCTGGTGTCATTGGGCAGCATTTTAGAGGACAAGGGAATTGGGTTAGTCAGGAGATACCTGCCACGCGCGCGTATACATGCACACACGTGCAGGGAAGAGCCAGCGTGAGTATAAATACCCACCCTGTCAGCGGCGCAGCCGGGAGACGGGGTCTGAGAGCGGTGTGGAGCTCCGGGCTCATAAATCATACTGAGCAAGAGAGGGGGAGATGTGGGGAGAAGGAGAAGTCGGGGGAGAAAGGGGAGAGAAAAGAGGGAAAGACCGACAGAGGATATACTGAAACTCACTTGGCTTGTTAGTTTTCACCATTTTTATCCCCTACCCTCTTCCTCGGCTAACTCTAACCTCCTCCATCTTCCTCCCGCCTCCTCTTTCATCCCTGCTTCCTATGCTTTCCTAACACCCTGGCAGCCCCGTCATGATTCTTTTTTTTCCCCTTACCCACCTTGTTCTTCTCTCTCTTCCCTTTTTTCTATTTCTCTTCTTTATCTCCACCCCTATTTTTCCCCATCCTCTTCTCTCAAACCCACCAGGTCCCCACATGTCCTATATCCTCTCGCCTTGAGTCTTCCGCTGTTGAGAGACTGATGGCAGATAAACTTGGCCCGGTCGATACGAATCCATCTCACAGTGGACCGTCAATCTAAAACTTTCTCCAGAGATCGATCCAGGGACCCCCCCCCCCCTTCTCTGCTGCGACTAGGCCTGCACGATACGAGGACAACCTGTGATGCGAGATAGCATGGTTCAATATCGCGATGACGATACGACTTGCGACACATTAACCGATACTGAGGTGTTACGTAGTCCACACGTGATGGGTTCTCCGGGGGGGGGTAGGCTGTCTCGTTGCATTTTCAGTTCAAAATCTTGATCCAAGAAGTGTACAGTGAGGCTGATGTAGATTCTGTCGTTTGACTGGGCCAAAGATCATTACCATATTCTTGTGTGCATATATCTATTTTTGCCCCCCCCCCAATTGTACTTGGCCAACTATCCCACTCTACCGAGCCGTCCCGGTCGCTGATCCGTCTCCTGTGCCGATCCGGGGAGGGCTGCAGAATACCACATGTCTCCTCCCATACTTGTGGAGTCGCCAGCCGCTGCTTTTCACCTGGCAGTGAAGAGTTTCGCCAGGGGGGCGTAGCGCGTGGGAGGATCGCGCTATTCCATCAGTCTCCTCCCCCCGCGAACAGGCGCTCCGACCAGACAGAGGAGGCGCTAGTACAGCGACCAGGACACATACCCACATCCAGCTTCCTAACCGCAGACACAGCCAATTGTCTGTAGGGACGCCCGACCAAGCCGGAGGAAACACAGGAATTCGAACTGGCGATCCTCGTGTTGGTAGGCAATGGGATAGACCGCCACTACACCAAGACGCCCCTCTTGTGTGCATTTATTTATTTATTTCCGTTTCTGTCCGTGTCATAGAATGGAAAGAAGGTCCGTTATTTGCTGGATTTCTGTGCGGGTGTAAACGCAGCGTGGCTGTGCAGACTCAGCGGCTCTGATCCGTCCCAAAGGAGCTGCTGCTGCTGGCACAAACTGCGCCTCCTTCATTTGCTCCATTTTGCATCAGGCTTTCCACTTGCTCCGACAGAAAAGCAATATTAACATTTATTTATTTACCTATTTACTTATTCACTTATTTACTTATTTATTTATTTTACGGTGGACGTTGCACATACTTAATGTCCGGTCTACGTTTTAAGATATGACTTGAGTCTTCAGTCTATGTTGAACGTACGTGGTTTGGTGCAGCGGTATCACTTTTAGTCGTAAACTCGAACGCTGCGTTGACTTACGTTCAAAGTAGATTAACATCGAATTTACTCACTGCTGCTGGTGCAACCGCCTACTGGCCTCCATCTTATTGGTCAAATGTTTGCATAATGAGTGTGAATGCAAAACAAAATGGGGAAAAAAAACAAAAAATAACTTTTGTTCTTATTCATGGCGTTCCAGGCCGTCTTTATCACACGTGTTCATATCGCGATGAAGATGAAGATAGGCTTTATCGTTCAGCACTACCTGCAACATTCCCTCTCTCTCCTCCATGCTGTTCTACTTGTGGTGAATTCGGGAGGCAGCCCGAAACTGCCGCAGCCAAGACGCGAACCCGGATCTCCCGCACCACAGGCGACAACGTCAACCAGTCGACTAAAGGGCCCGACCCCTTAGCCAAGGGCTAGCGAGTCTTCTTATCCATGCAAGTTACACCCCCCCCCCCCGGGAAGCGCGTCCCAACGGTCCAGCATACCAGCTCCCTCACGCCTCTGGACGCACGCGCTTCCGGTGGCCTCACCATCCCACTTCTGACACCAATGTAGCGAATTCGGGGCACAGCCCAGTTGCCGCCATAGCCGGGACGCGAACCCGTGTCTTCCGCACCACGGGTGACACCGTCAACCAGTCGACTAAAGGGTCTGACTCGTTAGCCGAGGGCTAACAAGTCTCCTTATCCACCTGCAGGACCTCGGTTTAAAACCATAATTTATTCCAAGTACACTTAGACTGCTAGACTTGAGGGGCCAGATCACTTGCACAATTCATTTCATTCATCAATCAGTTGTTATAATTACAGGACGTGCATATAACTCTATTAATTAGCCTTGTTTATCTGATTACTGTAGTTACCTGTTTCATGGAGGGGAATTTACATATATGTATACCCAATACCACGTTCCATCACGAGCGCCGTGACTGAAGTTTCTGCTGACATTGGTCGATACGTATGAAAATAAACTACCAGCTATTGCAATTAATTCCGCCTTTCAGAATTTGTCCTCCGCCTCCTCCACTCTTCCCTCACTACCTCCTTTCATCCACTATGCACCCCCATTCCTCTCTTCGCAAGTCAAGGAGAGACAGTAGGTACACTTTTTCTTCTTTTTTTTATTAAGCCAGCACACATCTATCTCTGGTTTGAGTAGCAAAATCTACAGAACATCCTCTGGTCTTTTGGGGGAGGAGGAGGAACGGGAGGAGGAAGAAGAGGAAAACTTTGACCTTTATTGTTTTGGCGATTGCAATGAGAAAGACAGCGAGAGAGGGGGGGGTGGTGGGGGACTAATAACAGGGACTGCGGAAGACAAAGAGGGAGAAAGGGAAAGAGACTAAGCAAGGGAGAGAGAAAGGGAAGGGTAAAAGGTGCAGGGAAAGGAGAAAAGTACATTTTATCATTCGTCTGACTCAGCCTCAGCAGCGTCAGTTTGGGCCAACTGGATCACACCTATATCTCAACAACTTCCTCAAGCCAGACCCTATAACCTTTCATTTAGTATGCCGCCTCTCCTAATGTCCTCCACAGCATCTCCACTCTCCCTGCCCCCCCCCCTTTCTCTCTGCTCAGCCAGATTCCCTCTGATATTGGGATAATACCTGATTCATCTTCCAGAAAGTGGAATTTTACTTTGTCAAAACAGCCCCCCCCCCCCAGCAACCTGGTCCCGCAGAAATACGTGAAATGACCACGACCTCTTAACTCTCGCATTACGTGGTGGTGGCACGTGCCGGCACCACGGAACCAATGCCAATGGGAAGTCAGTTAGGATCCTTTGTCGTGCTGGACACACAAATTCCCTGATTCAACACCATCATGCAATGAGCGGTGTTTAATATTTTCTAGTTAACAACATATTATTTTATTGTTTTTTTTGTTGTGGTTGTTTTTTTATCCATCCATCCATTATCCTGCTCTCAGGGTTGCGGGGATGCTGGAGCCTATCCCAGCAGTCATTGGGCGGCAAAACACCCTAACCCTAATCCACCGCACTTCCTGATTCACTAGGCCCCACATCATCCAACCTTCTCTCTCTCTCATTTTCTTCATTCATCAGCCCCTCACAGTACTCCTTCCACCTTCTCAGCACACTCTCATCACTTGTCAGCACATTTCCCTCTCTATCCTTAATCGCCCTAACCTGCTGCACATCCTTCTCAGCTCAGTCCCTCTCTCTAGCCAATCGGTACAAGTCCTTTTCTCCTTCCTTAGTGTCTAACCTGTCATACAACTCACCATACGCCTTTGCCTTCACCACCTCTCTCTTTGCTTTACGCTGCATCTCCTTGTACTCCTGTCTACTGTCTTCATCTCTCTGACTATCCCACTTTTTCTTTGCCAACCTCTTCCTCTGTATACATTGCTGTACTTCCTCATTCCCCCACCAAGTCTCCTTGTCTTCCTTCCTCTGTCCTGATGACACACCAAGTACCTTCCTAGCTGTCTCCCTCACTATTTCTGCAGTGGTTGTCCAGCCATCCAGCAACTCTTCACTACCACCCAGTGCCTGTCTTAACTCCTCCCTTAACTCCACACAATAGTCTCCCTTCTTCAACTTCCACCATTTGATCCTTGGCTCTGTCTTCACTCTCTTCTTCTTCTTGGTCTCCAAAGTCATCCTACAGACCACCATCCGATGCTGCCTAGCTACGTTCTCCCCTGTCACCACCTTGCAGTCTCCAATCCCTTCAGATCGTGCCTTCTACATAAGATATAGGCCACCTATGTGCACTTTCCTCCACTCCTGTACGTCACCCTGTGTTCCTCCCTCTTCTGGAAATATGTATTCACCACAGCCGTTTCCATCCTTTTCACAAAATCCACCACCATCTGTCCTTCCACATTTCTCTCCTTGACACCATACCTACCCATCACTTCCTCATCACCTCTGTTCCCTTCACCAACATGTCCACTGAAGTCTACTCCAATCACCACTCTCTCCTCCTTGGGTACCCTCTCCACCACATCATCCAACTCACTCCAGAATTCTTCTTTCTCTTCCATCTCACACCCAACTTTTGGGACATACGCGCTAATAACATTCCTCGTTGCACCTTCGATTTTCAGCTTCATACTCATCATTCTGTCCGACACACTCTTCACCTCTAGCTCACTCTTGACATACTCTACATTCAGATTTACCCCTAACCCATTTCTCCTCCCATTCGTACCATGGTACAAGAGTTTGAACCCACCTCCGATACTCCTGGTCTTACTCCCCTTCCACCTCTTGAACACACAGTATACTACCTTCCTTCTCTCCATCATATCAGCCAGCTCTCTCCCTTTACCAGTCATAGTGCCAACATTCAAAGTTCTGACACTCACCTCCACACTCCTACCCTTTCTCCTCTCCTGCTGCCTCTGGACATGCCTCCCCCCTCTCCTTCCCCTTCGCCCAACAGTAGCATAGTTTCCACCAGCACCCTGCTGGCCAACAGTGCCAGTGGCGGTCGTTGGTAACCAGGGCCTTGGCTGATTCTGTATGGAAATCTGATTCCTGATGCACCCCCCCCCCCCATTTATCCAGGCTTGGGACCGGCACTAGGAATGCACTGGCTTGTGCATCCTCAGTGACTGGCCACTGGGTTTAGTAATACTTTACAGATAATAATAAGACTATAAATAACATGGAAGAGATGGTCAATGGCTTCAACAGATTCGGAGTAAATGTGGGCTCAAAGCTGGCAGGAAAAATCAGTGACACAAAAACCATCACAGTGGGAAATGATATGAGTATGATTATGGGGACAGAAATCCAAGTTCAGTTTTTGTTAGAGCGGCAATAGAGAAGGGAATTGTAGACATTGTAAACAAATGCAAGAACAAAACATCTGCTGACTGGAATGATAGCGTAACATGCACGGATAACTAGACTCGCTAGCCCTTGGCTAACGAGTCGGACCCTTTAGTCAACTGGTTAGCCTAGACGCCCGTGGCGCGGAAGACCCGGGTTTGCGTCCCGGCTGCGGCGGTTCCCGCACTGCCACCCGAATTCGCTACATTGGCGTCAGAAATGGGATGGTGAGACTATATATACTCATTTTTTATTTTCCGTTTGGTAATGTATAGTAGCTGAATTAACTTAAGAGCAGGTGAGTAGAAGGGGTAGTAAGAAATAATAGTCCATGGGCCAGACGATATTTCGGTACACTCAAGGTGGCAAAACTTACTTATAATTTTTGAAAGGATCCATGTCTGTAGATGATATTTTGGTATGATAACCATTCCTGAGTGGCAGCTGTATCACAGTTATCAGCTCATAAAGTTAACCACCCCCTAAAGTAAATTGCATTTTAGACGCTGGTGCACATCCTGGTTTAGCCTCATGGTCAGGACATTTTTCAATGTTCTATAATATTGTCTTTGGTATCATTTTAAAGGGGACCTTCTTAGCTTTCATTCAAGCCCTGTTGTGGATATTTCTCACAAATATAGAGGTCACTTGAGCTCTTCAACCCGTCAATAACACACATCTTTCTGCAATTTTCGCCTAAACTATATACTTTCTTTTAGCCCTGTGGCATCTAGGAATATCAGGGACACAAAACACAAACACTGGAATACTCACAGGACTGTAAAGATTCAGGAAATGTATAATATACCCATACTATTTCATTGTGTGAGGTGATTGTGAGCCTTAAATGAGAACTAGACCAAAGCCAGTTAGGTCACAAACTGGTCTCTATACATTTGTTTACATACACAATCAAAATACATGATAAAAAGGAATACCATAGTGAGGTAATGAACTATTTTAATATTTTAAACAACATTGACATTTACATATACTTAGTCAATGATACATGTAATCCCATATCATTAGTGGGTATATGTAATGCTAATGGGTAGGGTAATGGGTATATGTGAATATGGTTACATTATTGTTATCAAGCTCTGGGTAACCAAGTCCAGAATCAACATCCTGTGCATCAATAGACTACTACCACAGTAATACCATCAGAATCATCACACTGTCATTCATCAAACTGCTCGTTTCTCTCATCATCTGACTCCCCAAGTTCAAAGTCCAGTTCTGGACCATCCTGCTGTTTTTGGTTACTGCAGGTCTGTAACCTGCACATGTCTGTGCATGGAAGTCCATTTGACAGGCACATGCAGCTTGGCATTTTGCATGAATGCACACACTTGCATGTTAGCATTTCCAAGACCACATCTGGTGCAGGTGGGGAGCGCATCCAGTAAATGGCCAGCTTGCCTTCATCGTCTGTCCATCCATACTCAGTAGGGCTTGGCACCACAGGGTTAGCCTGCAGACAGCACTTCCATATTGCTGCCTGATAGTTGGCTCATTGAACATGCATAAAGAGACAGTCTCTACATGGTGGCAGCTGGCTGGACTCAACCTCTCCCCTTTTGGTGCAGAAGACCTGGTAACGCAGTTTGTTCACCTCAGCAGTGCTGCTATTAGCAACATACATCCGACAGGTGAACTGCTCAATTTTCTGGAACAGCTCATCACTCACATTCCATGTCTGTCCCAGTTGACTAAAAGTCTCTTGGCAGGAAGTGTGCTTTCTCACTATCTTCAGGGCATTCAGCTTCCCTCGACCAGCGAATGCACTGACAGTGTCGCAGCCTGTGAAGGCATGTAAGCCAATTAGGCTGTCACAGATGCTGTCTCCAAGTGAACTTGCCAGTTTGGTGATGTCGACAAACCGTGTGCGGTTCTGAGTCCCACACTTCTGGTAGATGGGACAGCTGATGTCCTTCTGGAAGCCAAGACAAAGCACCATGACATCAGTGTCCTCAGCTGTGATGATAACTGACTTTGAGCCCGCATTTGCTGCATGCAATGCATGCAGGAGCAGACGAGTGTCAGCTTCTTCATGTGTGGAGTGCAGTTCTGCTGCTTCCTCACACCCATCTTCTGTCAACTTGTAGCAGGTTTCCTCACAGGTCATGTACAACACCTTGCCATGCAGCATAGCTCTGTATCGTGGGAGTTTCCACTCTTCCACCAGAAACTTGATGAGACTGGTCTTGTTGGAGGAACTGCACAGAAATTTTCTCCACTGCTGGACGTGGTGTCCCCCTGCAAGATTCTTGTACTGGAGAGTGATGTCTCCACCCCGGTTCAGTCGTTCAGCATCTTTGATCGAAGTCTGGTGATAGACATCAAAAACAACATCAATCCTCCCACTCTGTGCTCCCTCATGGAGGACCTGAGTCAAGGCTGACTCTGCCACCTGTGCAAAGGTTTTGTTGTTGCCATTCATTTTTTGGACCAGGCTCATCCCATCAATGATGGAAGTAGATGGGATTGGGATGTCTTCTGCAGGAGCTACATTCTTTTCAAGCTCTCTGGCAAGTGCAGCCTTGTTTGTTTTTCGTAAGGACCCATCAGCATTTGCCAGTGCCCATGGTAGTGGGCCCAATGGGTAGGCAAGGACATCCTTCAGATTCACCTTCCTGCGTTCAGCCACCAGGCTCATGTGACTGAAAAGGTTTCTATCTGCCTTCAGAACCACATCTTGTGCTTTCTTTCCATGAGCTTGTTTTGTGCTGACATTGGAGAATGTTTTCAGACTTTGCTTGGTCATCTTGTCGTGGAATTTCACAGGTGGTGGGTCTGCATCTAACCTTGTTTGCTGGAATGCTTGGTAGGCCTCTTCTCCTTTCTCAAGAGCTCTCGAGAGATCTATGGTCACATCAGGTGGAGCCATGTTGCCAGTGGAGAGGCTAACCAAATCAATCTCATCAGGGGACATAGGATTGAGCCAGTTATTCTCCATAAGGTCCATGAGAGACTGGACATCTGCTTCATCTCTCTTGATCCTTGGACTCTGTAGATCTGGATGAGACCATTTGCACCTGCCTTGACCTGTCAGGTCTCTCAGCTGTCTGAGGTACATGCTTCTATACTCAGCTGTGAGATAATATTTGGTCACAGCTCCTGGCTTCAAGCTGAATCCCTTTGTCCCTCCAGCTGTTTGGGTGTCTTTGTTCACCGTTTCTTCTATAGCTTGGTCAACAGGGATTCGGCCAAAGGGATTGGTGGAGCCCAGTTGGACTGAGCAGCCTCCTTCCATGAATTCTGTGTACACATCTGGGTGTGTGATGGGCAGCTCAGACATCTGGGCGTAGTAGTAGGGGAGGTAGCGTGCATAATTCATCCTGTCATAAGCAAAGCACCATGGGATCATTGCTCGAATGCTAGCCAAGTGTAGCATCCAGTCTCCCTCTCTGGATGCTCGGATGAGCCCCAACAAGATTTCAACCATGTCCAAATAGGACATCCAGAAGTTCGAGAGGCTGCCGTTTCCACCTCTAAGGACCTCACGGTAGACTTCAAATAGATCCATGATGCATGTACAAGAGCTGTTCTCGAGGACCTCCTTCAAAGCATGTTGTGAGACTTCTTTCCCAAGGCTGTCAATGGTCTTCAGTGTCTCATTCAGGTGAACCATGTCATTCCTGTGAGTTTCTTCCAACCAGGACAGGAAACCATTCAAGGTCAGTCGCATGAGAGCCTCATACAGGAGCTTGTGTAGTCGCACTGCCCTGTTGTACTTGCGGCCATCCATAACAACAGCAATTGAGCCTTCTGCAATCATGCCAGACTCAATGCAGAGGTATTTGAGTCCAGCATCTTGGAAACACTTTCCTATTATTGCCAGCAGTGTGCAGATGGTGTGGAATACCCCAAGCCTAACGATGATATCATGGAACTTGTCATGGTGTTTCCATGTGATCTCGACAGCCTTCGCATACAGGGCTTGGTCAAAGACACAGACAATCTTCCTCAGGCCTAAGCACTGCATGATGCTCAGTGACTGGTTAAGCACCTCGTTGACAGTAGACATTTGTGTCGCTGGAGCATTGATGGTAGGCAGATAGCCTATATTGTCGGGGATGACCGTCATCTCTCCTCGAGTCAGGATGTTGAAGCCTGTCCAGCTGCTGACTGACTGTTCTTCTTGTTGTGACATGCGTGCTAGGACCCAAAGAAGGTTTTTCTCTCTTGCAAGCTTAGTATTGGCTGCAGTATCGGCATCTGACTTTTTGCTTTGTGGTGGCCCTACCCGTTGTCCAGCATTGTAAGTTGGTAACATTGGTGGGGGTCCATCAATGCTTCTCTTCTTTGTTTTGGGAACAATGGGCATGGGTTGGACAGGAAGTGGATTGACTGGCTTTGCTTGCACAGCAATCCCATTGACTCTGTGAGATGTTCCCTCACCACTGACAGTTTCTTCAAGACGGTCGATATTGTCCCAGGCTAAAGTTGTGAATATGCCAGGATGGATGTTAGCTGGAAGGGCAACGCCACTCCCTGATGATGAGAGTTTCTGGAGACACAGGGCAGTGTTGATCTCTTCCATCTGTGAATAGGACACACTGTGACCAAGTCGGTTGAGGATGTTTATCAACTCTACATTTCCTGTCAACGATTTGACACTGAATGGCAGAACAATGTGCTTGGAAGGCTTGGTATTTCCACATGTCACTGCATATACTATGTCATGGCCAAATGACTGCAGAAGGCACTGCACTCTCTGGGATGCATGATCAGGATCATTTGAGCCTGTGAGTAGAGAGTACAGGAAGATAATGAGCGACTCTGGAATGGTAGGACATTCTGCTTCTGGTTTGACTTCAGGCGGCCAGGTTTGAGGAACATCTTGACTTTTAATGTCTGCTCTCAATTTGATGGCTGCTTTGGCTATAACATCTTGTGCACTGACACTTTTCAGGGTCTGCAGCTCCCTTTTGAGAGACTGATTTTCTTTGGCAAATTCCCTCATGGACAAGTTATCGGGATAGAGGAGGAATTTTCCTTTCTCATCAGGGAATATATGCAAGGCTCCAGCAAACTCACTCTCCAGGTTTCGCCTTATGTGCTTCTTGGTTGATTCCTTGACTTGGGCAATGCCTTGGGAGTTCATTGAAGCTACCAGTCTAGAAGAGAGATCAGTCATTGTCATCACTTGAGGATTGCCAAAAAGCTCCATCCTGATGAAGAGGAACAGCTCATTGTATGCCTTATTCACAGCAGCTTCATACTGGGCTGCAGCATCATCATCTTCATTGCTGGCAACCTCTCCTTTGGAAACCTCTTCTTTGGTGTAAAGTCTATAGCATGACCTGTGGTAGTGCCCTTCAGCTGCTACAAGGTCTCTACTCACAATGGCAAGGATTCTGCTGTCCCTTTTCTTTGTGGCTGCACTCCTGATCTTTGCATCAGCTCGCAGTTCTCGGCACTGCACCAGTACTTCTCTCGTATTCTGTCTCTTGGAATATTTGCTGTTTTTCTGACAAAATATGCACTCTGCATCATAAGTCCTAGATGTACTTGGAGCATGTCGAGCTACTCTCTTAGATTGTTTCTCTTCAGCAGAGACACAACTTTTTTTTCTTTTGCAAGGAGGCCATCAAGAATTTGCTTCATAGTGAAGATACTGCGACACTTTCTGTTGTAGTAGATTGCTGGAATCTGTCTCTCAGGAATGTCTTTTGCCAGTTTCAAAACTGGTGCATGATTTCGTATCTGAGCTGCCCTGAGCAGAGTTCTCCATGAGTCGACACTTTGTAGTGAAACCAGCTTATCTGTATCATCAGAACAGTGGATAATGCACTCCAACCGTGGGCGCTTTGGTATTGGGTAAAAACTTGCTTGTTCACCAGTGGCCATATTCAGTCAGTTTTCACCTGCCACATACAAACAAATACATGTAACTTAGGTGTATGAACACTACTAAAACAAAGTTTACTTTGCTTCACCAGCGTTATATTACCATTATTTATCTTACATAGCCACAAATAGATACATTACCTAGTTGCTATGCAACAGCTGTATTTTGTCCACATGAGGCCGCTAAAATCAACACAAGATGAAAGTTCCTCGTAGCCACTTTAACTAATCATATTAACATATACATTAAAAGAACATGCTAACATTATGGGAAATTAGCTTACAATCTTCTCCAGAGTGAGACAAGAAGATAGATACCAGTTTCCTCTATATGTGTTTAGTAGAAAGCTATCTGGCTGCACGTTAGCCTAGCTTAGCACAATGAATGGAAGTACACAGTACTGGTTATCCTTGGTTGTTGGCCAACTAAGAACTGTCCCAGAGTTTAAGCTAGGCTAATCAGTACCAGGGGTGTTGAAATGCTATATTTGTAAAAATCTGGGCAAATACACAATCGTGAGAGGCACAGAAACAGGTTTCCTGAAAGAAAAATGAAATAGCTGCTCATTTGGAAAGGTTATCATGTATTATTTTACTTCTGTTAGTGTACCAAATAAAATGGCACCAGTGAAGTTGTGTCACCTTGGGTGATATCGATATCTGGTCTGACCCATGGACTAACTGGCTTTGGTCTAGTTAGTTTCTTAGTAATAATGCCCTTCTAATTTAAGGTTCACAATCACCTCACACAATGACATAGTATGGGTATATTATACATTTCCTGAATCTTTACAGTCCTGTGAGTATTCCAGTTTTTGTGTTTTGTGTCCCTGATATTCCTAGATGCCACAGGGCTAAAAGAAAGTATATAGTTTAGGCGAACATTGCAGAAAGATGTGTGTTATTGACGGGTTGAAGAGCTCAAGTGACCTCTATATTTGTGAGAAATATCCACAACAGGGCTTGAATGAAAGCTAAGAAGGTCCCCTTTAAAATGATACCAAAGACAATATTATAGGACATTGAAAAATGTCCTGACCATGAGGCTAAACCAGGATATGCACCAGCGTCTAAAATGCAATTTACTTTAGGGGGTGGTTAACTTCATGAGCTGATAACTGTGATACAGCTGCCACTCAGGAATGGTTATCATACCAAAATATCATCTACAGACATGGATCCATTCAAAAATTATAAGTAAGTTTTGCCACCTTGAGTGTACCGAAATAGGAAATTTTGGGCTCTGGCCCATGGACTATAAGTGTACACTTCCTCTTACTCCTTTTCGAACATGTAGCAAACAATCTGATGCAAACGGAGATTTGTTCGCTGAGTTTGTTTGAAGTGTGGATTTGTTG